>NC_092816.1:195790815-196390815 GCF_023375885.2 Dermacentor andersoni | reverse complement strand
ACGGTGTTGGCCAAGCACCCAAAAGTTTCTGCAAACTGAAAGGTATTTGGTCTAATTTAATTAGGGTTGATTTAAGTCGGCATCTTGGTGTGTCGTGATGTGGGCAATCTAGAAGGAGTTTATACATGTCTTCGTCTACAATCCCACACTCACATTCGGGGGTTTACGAACGGCCAATTCTGTGTAAGAAATGTTTTGTGTAGGCAGTGCATAGCCTTAATTGATGAATAAGGGTCTCCATAGTTCCGTCTAATGACAATGAAACTTTGAATTCAATAAACGGATCAATATTGTATAAGTCCGAGCTCTCAGGATCTGGTCAAACCGAGTGTTTCTACATATATTGAAAGACGTTGTCCTTATAATGCAGCGTAATTCATTCTTCGACATTGAGAGTGGAACCGCATCATCTTTGATGTGTGCTTGTCATGCTGCTTCATCGGCTGCTTTGTTGCCAGGAATGTTACAATGCCCTGGTATCCACTAGAATAGTATTGCATGTTTTGCTGCGCTTGCCTTTGTGAAGTTTTCAAATGTTTCGCATATTATACTATCACTGAATGTTTTCCCTTTTGTGCCGCAGAGTGATGTTAGAGCAGCCTGTGAATCGCTGAAAATTACTTATTTTTGCGCATCTCTTACTGTCAATAATAATTTTATCGCACATAGGATTGCGAACAGTTCAGCCGTCGTGGGCGAAATCGCACAATATAACTTAAATGATTCTTGTTTATTGAGGTGCGGTATTATGAATTGTGAAGTTAACAGGTTGCTGTACTGGAGCCATCTGACGGGCGTGTGTGTATCCTGAATACCGCATATATATCTGGTAAAGTGCTAGTTGTTGAGCAGCTTGAATGAACATGTCTATTTTTCTGAATATCCCGTCTACTGACAATTGCAATTTTGGACCTGTAAGCAGCCATGGAGGATATTCGACGTCGGAGGTCCAAAATTCATTTCTTGGCAATATGTGAAGATTTTATCGACTTCCTATATGAAGATAACTTCTCCCTCGTTTCATTATGTCTAGAGCCAGTGGGTGACTTTTATGCTGTGATTGAAGACGGACATAATGTCCGCATGTTTATGTAGTTCGCATAACAGGAAATGGTGATTGGCGAGCCTCAGCTATTACAGCGGAGCTAGAAGTCGCTCGTGGAACTCCTAGACATATGCGTAGATCTCTAGCTAATAGTCTTTGAAGTCGTTCTTCTGACGTGCGGGAAAGTCCGTGTAGGATGGGCGCGGAATACGTAATTTCTTTTCGTATTAATGCATTGTAAACAGCCAGCATGGACGATACTGATCCGCCCCATGATGTGCCTGCAAGTCTTCAGAGTACAGTCACTATGGCATTGACCTCGTTTTCGAGTTTTTTTATGTTGGGTGCCCAGGATAGCTGCAAATAAAGTGTTATACCAAGAAATCGATCTTGTGTGACAATCATTAGAGGGTTTCCTTCCAGATAAGGAGTGAAATTTTTTACGTGCGTCCGAGTGAAGGGCAATACAGCTGTTCTTGCGTATGATAGAACCATTCCTCTCTTTCTCAAAAATTGGTTAATGATATTTATGCAGTCTTGCAATGCCATCTGAAGTAGTTGAGCATTAAACCTAGATGCCCAAATCATCTGCATACAGTTAAAACTTTAACTGCAGTCTTCTCGTCTAATCAACCATGAAGCCTTTAAAAAGAAAGGGGCTGAGTACGCTTCCCTGTGGTACTCCCTGTTTGACATGTTCAGCACTCTTTCCTTCAACCGTCTGATCAAATATTTTCCGGCCTGATAAAAATACAGAAATCCATCGCAAGGACCTGCCAGACAGTCCAAGTTCTAAAATACTTAACAGAACATGAAGGTGACTAATAGTGTCAAATGCCCTCTTGATGTCAAGGAATACTGCTATCGTCATATTTCCACATGCACGCTCGTGTTCCACACAGGTTTCTATGTCTAATATTGCATCCATCGTGCGTCTATATTTTCTAAAACCATCGAAGTAGTTGTATAACACATCCGTTTTATTACACCATCATTGAAGTCACGAGTCAACCATTTTCTCCATTACTTTGCATAAACAGCTTGTCAAACTAACTGGCCCGAAGGATTCAAGGCACAAGGGCGTATTACCCGGTTTTAAAATTGGTATGATTCGAGCCACTTTTTAAGAGACAGGTACAGTTTCTTCTATCCATACATTATTATAGATCTCTAAGAGAGCTTCGTACCTGTCGGTCCGAGGTTTCTTAGCATATTGTACGTAATGTCATCCGGCCTAGCAGCGGACTCTTGGCTCCATACTGCGATTGCACATTGAAGCTCGCTTAATGTGAAAGTATGATCTAATTGAGGATGTTGGGCCGAGTAGCAAGCAGTAATTTTGTGCTTAGCTAACACTACTGAAATATCAAATTGTGCACTTTGCGATGAAAGAGCAGGTGTGGAAATAAGCTCAAAAAATTCATATCCAACTATTATCTCACACGTGTCCCGAGCTACAGCGAGAGCACGAGATGGGAAGCTCTGTATTACAGGTCCGCTTAAAGAACAAATTACTAGAAAAATTCGTGCGACAGACGTGTATGGAGACAGCGTGCCGCAGAAATCGCGCCAGCGCCGTTTGCCTAAATTTTCCATGCGTCTGCGCATTACATTATGTATTTTCTGAGCGTTTTTGTATAATTCTAAACTTCCGCTCCGTCAGTACGCTCTTTTGGATCGGCGTCTGATGGCTCTTAGGTGCTCATACTTTCCATCAACTGCAGCATAATCTTTTGGAATTGCGACCTTCTTTGCGCATATGTTCGTGTTATCCTGCAAAAATTCTTTAAATTGTTACATATTTGCATGGTGATTAATTTGATCCGTTAGGCGGTACCGAAAAGCTTGCCAGTTGGTTAGTTTGCTGTAACGCTTCATATCATAGTGCAGGCTAGGGTGATATAAAAGGATGGGAAAAATTATCACTTCCGCGTGTTTCCATATCTGTTGTCCGTCCCACACCATTTACTAGATCAATTGACCACAGGGTAACATCTATGCAGCTTGAATAATTATATCCACAAAGAAATGTTGGCGAGCCATCGTTCAAAACAGTCAAGTTGCATTTATCTATGGCGCACTCAATAACGTTACCACGTCCATCACAATGATCACTGCCCCAGATGAAGTTGTGTGCATTGAAGTCGCCACATATGAATACTTTAAAATGAGCTATTTTGAAGATATCCACTAGCGCTTCTACTGAAATCCGGTTTGAAGGTTGTAGATAAAGATTAATCACTGTTATGCAGAGCTTGTCAAAGGATACCTTACATGCGATGAATTCCGGGAAGTCTGAATCACTGGACTGAATTTGATAAGATGGTAGGTCCTTTCTGACGCACAGGAGCACTATGCTAACAGCACCTTAACGAGAAGTCTTGTAGATCACATAATTTGCGAGGCGAAAGTCATCATTGATTCCCGCTTCATGAATGCAAAGTATTTGAAAGTTGTATTGCACAAGTAGATTACGAAAGTCAGCAGACTACCTTCGAAGACTGTTGGCATTCCACTGAAATATGGAAACATTTTTATAGCGGTTTTTCATGTACGGCATGCCGCAGTTTAGCCCGCATTGTTGACATAACAGTGCTTCTAGAGGCGACAAGGCTTTCACTTTTGGTAGGCTGTTTGCAGAGCAGATAGGATTGCCTTAAGAGCTGCGAAAAGCATTGGCCAAATCAGTTGTCACCGATGCGGTGTTATCTTCACTATTAGCTGGCGTTACATCTGGAGTAGGTGCATAAGGTAGCTGAAAAAAATGTGTGCGAATAGTGGAGCTTCCTTGTGTATTACTTTCTGCCTGTTGTCGTCTGGGTTTCCGTAGCATTGATGCTTAAGACTGGGCGCTTGACTGTGAACCTCTTGAATTGTGGCTTGATTGCACTGTTGCTTGTTCTCTTGCGGAGGAATAGCTTGTTGGTTCTCTTGTCTGTGGTGTTTCCGGTGCGCGCTGAGGCGGGTGATATTGTACTGGATGTACAATCTAAAGGTTGGGACCGGGTTCATTTCGTCGTGGTTGTCTTCCCTGGATAAGTTCATATCGACGGATTTGTTCCGCTGCCTTGTTCATAGGGCAGCCTCAGAAGGAGGCGGCTTAGTTCCCCGCACAATTCGCACATTTAGATTGACGAAGTGATTTAAACTCCTTGTGGTCATGATCTTCTGAGCAGGTTTTGCATCGACGTGTGCTCCGGCAGGTTTTCGACATGTACTCAAATATCTGGCAAATATAGCAGCGAAGTGCTGGTCCTAGGTAATCCTCAACAGGATGACTGGTGAAGCCCAAGTAAATTATTCCTTGAATAAGGCGATCGTCTCTGCAAGTCAGAATTACGGTCTGAAGCGGATGTCACTTTACTGCTATATCTTCTTGGCGGGAATACCTTATCTGTCTGCGTTCCGATATAACTCCTGCGTCTTTCAAGAACTCTAGGAGTTCGTCTGTATACTGCAGAAGCAGATGTCTTACTTTCCCAGCCTTTCGCGTGTAGGAGTCTGGGATGAAGGGCTTGACTTCCAGGCCGCCTACACATGAGAGCATCAAAATGCGTTTTGCGGATGCTAAGGAAGCGACGCCGACACTAAAACTTCCACCTCTGGTCGTTCTGAAAGACTGTACTTTTTCTTTGGCTGCGGAAACTATTTGGGCAGACACTCGGTTTGTATTTACTTGCCAAAAAGTAGTACGTCCACTTGTTGGGTGAAAGACAACCGGAATGCCTTCTGCTCGCTTTTTCTTATACGTGACCAAAGTAAATGCTGCATCTTCACGCATCTCTTCTTCATCACTTAGCTCATATTTCGATGTTGTATCATCATACTTGCTGTCTTCTAGACGAAGTTTCTTGCTCTCGGCTTCACCGTCAGTCATTATTTCGGAATTCGCCGAAGCTGATTCCAAGTTGTGGAGAAGCGAACGTGCCGGCTTTATGAAGCTTTGTGACGCTTGCAAGGTACCAGGCTTTTCACTATGGCCTGCAGCATTATTCATATGACTTGCTACACTTGGACGAGCATAAGGCTCGTGACGATGTTTTCGGCTTCCGACCACCGTAGTGGAAGGGTAATAGCCGGGTCCTAAAAAAAAAAAATGTCGTACCTATAAGGCGCCTGGCTCGCTGAAATTTCACCCGACGTCTTGTTAGTCAATCGTCGTCAATGGTAACCATAAATGTCCAAAAAACCAGGAAAATTAGACTACCACACAAAGACAGCGACCGGACAGATACACTTCTTCCACTCTAGTTTACGCGTTTTGTGTGGCAGACATATCCCTTGAGACGCCACACCGATCCGGCCCAACCTACCACACAGCGGCGTACGTGCATTGGTTTGACATTATCGAAGAATGTGTGTGCGGTTGAGCGTGAAATAATGACCACGGATCAGGACAATAAATGAGTGTGCGTACCTTTCGTCACGATGACCACCCGCCAAGGCAATAAATTAGTTCGTAGTTTTGTTCAAAATTATTCCGTCACCTCCGTGGTCTGTGCTCAACAGCTTCGCTGGTCAACAACCTTCACAAAGTGGAATATCCGATGATTTTTTTTCTTCCCCCCACCATCCTCAGCACTTTCTGTTGAGGTATTGCGTCTCCTACTAGAAAAGTCTCTAAAAAATTCCCATCTACCACATTGAGCTTAGAATCTTCTTCTTGATTACGAAAACACCATGGCGGACTGTCAATTCGCTGAACGACGTGGATTTAACATTATGAGCTGATGGCAAGAGAAGAATATTTTTTGGTAGCACATTTTCCAAAAAGCATCAATTGTCCCCTGGCGTCACTTCCAGCGTCGTTTTAGCTCTTCAGTCGTAGTTTCGTAATTCTTTCGTACAATGCTCAATGAGGTAACAGAAACAACTCACTTGCTAATTCAAAATTTCATGTACTCAGTTTTTCAACGCGTTCAAGGTGAAAAGCACTTGTGATTGCGCAAAGGAAGATGACGATGTTCGAGTGCAATTACTCCTGCTCTGCTCGATAGTATAACAGTCCTGCGAAGAATAAACCAGTGACGCTAAAATGCTAACTGTCATTTTGTCTTGTCGCAAAAGCACAAATTATTCCACCATTGGTTTCATTTCGAGTCTTCTATGTCTATGGTAGCGATGTACAAACGTTTTCGACATTTGTCGACCTCTGATTTCTTGTACTTTCACGTAATTGTGCTAAAAGGTGGTGTACTCCAGCCTGCATAAGCATGCGGTGATCTCCTATTAACAACTGTCTCGCAAATGTCTGGTCTAGAAGGAGAACAATATGATGTTGTTCACAGATTTTGAACTTCGCGTTGTGTGGTCATGCACCAACTTTCAGATATTGGTTATCCGTGTAGGTTGCAAACATGCAGATTGAAGAGCGCATTGAATGATCGGGGAATAACAGTGGACTTTCTCTGTCTAAAGCTTTCGTGCCCTTTTCGTCTCATCTGTAGTGAGAGGTACGTACAGTTTCACGGTTACATGTCTGGCCAAACGAACAAAACGACGAACCCACAAAGGCTCTTTTACAGTATGTTTATATGTTGACAAGTCTAAAAGGTCACAAGGCTTCGCCTGAAAATTTGCATCTATTGGTCAACATTCGTCACCTCCTTTGCCGATATTTATGCAGCTGAAAACATTTCACGTGATCCCAACTCTTTCGTTTTACGCAGCCATCGGGTTTCTTTCGCCAACTGAGCGTTGTTAAGAGGTTTTTCTGCAGATGTATCTTGGGTAACTAAGCTGGCTGTGTTACACTTAGTCAGACGATACCACCAGTGTTCCGTGCAGACAAAAAGTTTGAGTATCTTTAACCCTGTTCTCTGCAAAGGTCATCCAGTTTTCTGCTGTGGGGTTGATCGATCTAAGTACAATAGATGAGTCTGACCACCGCCTACTTCTCCTAGATGCAGGTAGTTTCATTTGCAATGCGTCCATTAAACTGACCATTGTCAATGATCCCGAGAGCTCTAAGCGAAGAAGGGACAGCGTTTTAACAGCTGCAGCTCCGGCATTCGCAATGACTAATTTCGTAGCAACGCTGGTTTTGTCTATGTCTGCTCCATGAGCCGCTAGCCTTGAGTATTGAGTATCAAGGGTATGAAGAGTGGTTTTGCATGGTTCTTTGTTAACGTAACTAAACACTGAACATCAATCATGTCACAACGGGCACATCTTCCCTCCACTTTCCCCAGTTGTGCTTCACGTTATTCGACAAACGGTCACTCCATTCTATCTTTTTTTTTCGACAGTTTCTGAAAAAGAAATTACTTCGGTCAAGTGCAAGGTGGAGGGAAGTAATTATTAAGGGAAAATGAGATATCTACCCAATCGTAACAATTGCTGCGATTGGGTGGATGTCTCATTTTCCTTTTGTGCACAAAGGATTATCTAGCATGCGTTATTTGCTAATTTATTTTTAACCTAATTATTTCATAAGGTGCCAATGGAAAATTATGGAGGATGTGGAGATGTAACTGATAACAGCGTTTATAGCAAACCATGTTTCCTGTGTTCCGGTTTCTGGCAAAAAGAAGAAAGCGCACAAAAAATATTTTGAACGAGTCCGCGTACCAGCTAATACAGTGGACTGTATGACTATGACATATTACTATATACATATGTCTCCATATGACGACATATCACTATGATACGCGATGTCACATTCTAAACATTAAGAATGCATTTGACTCAGTTCCTGGCGACAATATTGCGCGAAAACTTTACAGCTTGGCGTTTACCAGCAAATATATTGAAGTAATTACGGCTTGCGTCTTTAACAGACGGATATGGCTTGTAAGTAAAGCAAAGGCAACATAGGTAGAAACCCTGCTCAGAAGGGCAGCACAGAGGGTAGTTCATGTTATGTGTAATGTACTCTTAAATAACGTGAAGCTACGTGAGATATAAAGTTCCTGTGAATTTCAAAAATTATTTTAGAATTTGTGCAGGCCGCGTTTTGTCTTGCTACGAAACAAAAATTGGTGTTTGATTCCTCGTTCCCGACATGAATCGCGATGGCTATAGGCCAAACAACATTTCCAGTTGTTATTTCTAATTTTTTTTTCGAACACGGAATAAAAAAATTAATAAAGATCCTACGCGTTCTGGGAATCGGTGTAAGTGATGTTTTAAGAAGCCGGAAAGGCTGAAAAAGCTCCTCAATATAATAAACACGCGGCGGCTTCCGGTGACGAACGCTTAGTGTAGCCAGTCCCTAACGGTCATCAGCCGCGATGGTGTACCGTCCTAAGCAAAGTGGACGATTTTCCCGGACGATCACTTTTGTTCCCCTAAAGGTGAATATATGAAGGTCGACCTTTAGGAGATTAGTGTGTTTCTCAAATGAACGCGTTGAAGTAGACGGCCAAAAGCGTTACTGGTACAGTACTAGAAACGCTGTCAGCTGGAACCACATGGCGCATTTGTCGCGAGGGAGAACACCACGCGACGGTAAAAACCCACGCCGTCGAAACGTCCGCACGAACCGAGCGGCGAGGCGTACTCATACCGCGGCTAAACAGTCGTGAGACTGCAGATGCTCTCGGCAATTGGATCTTAAGCTGCTGAAACGAAAAAAAAAACCTTGAACATTCTGAAAAATAAATGCTTCCTCTCGGTTTTTTTTTTTTTGCTTTTGTAAGCAGGATAAAAAATTTTTAAAAATATGAAGAAAACATCAACAGACTTTCCCAGCAGAATTATTCTGTTACGATGCGACTGCTTTGGATGTACGTAGAGCTTTGTCAAAATAAGGAATTTGGGAGTCTGCGAAGCAGCTGGATCCATCGACGTGATTGCAAGCTCGTCGCTTCAACCAACCCTTGAGCCCCCTTGCCTGTCGCGTACAGCAGACTCCCTCTTCTTCAGCGGCATGTGAAAGAAACTGGTCCAAGTATGAAAATGTGCACACCAGGCTACGAAACAGGCTCGCAGGGCATCGCAATGCGAAAAGTTGTGTGCGTTCGCTCGAATCTCATTGTCCGGAAAACTTGGTCCGCTGCACAGCGTATTGTTGACGCGTCAAGAGGAACTGAATCGGACACAGATTGATACAAATGACGCTCCTGAAGCTTTGATGTGAAATCAATGCCTTGACACAAAATCGTGCCTAGATTTTGAACAAGGAAGCTCTGCTGGGACTTTTGTGATGCAGTAATGTAACAATTATATTGTTTTCAGTGTTAGAGAAATAAATGTGTCGTGTTTTTTATAGCTCTGTGCGCCATCATCTTCTGTTTTCAATTTTTCTAATCTTTCGTAAATAACAATGAGAGAAACCAGCTTTTTTCACGCCCCTCGAAAATCCATTAGAGTTTACATCTCTATGACTGTGATGCGTACAGCGGCTTTAGTGATGCGCGTAGGGCAGCCACATGTCTTTTTCAGATCCCGAGGCACTGAAGTCAACGTCAACCAATCATTAACACTTGAGGGAATACCCGTCGAAATAGTGGAAAAACATAAAATTCTGGGCGTGACTTTTTCTGCTCATATGACATGGACGTGTCATATTGAATCACTGACTAAATGGTTATCACGTGCTGCTGGTGTTCTGTCATGATGTAGGCACTTTCTTCCAGAAAATGCTAAACTTCAGATTTATCATGCTCTGTTTTCTTCCCATATAAATTACTGCCTGTTAGTCTGGGGCACCACAACCCTTAGTAACATAAATACAATTCACCTATTGCAGAAAAGAGCACTTCGGTATATTGCAAACGTCCCGCGCAATAGTTCTACAGTTGCATTGTTTACCCGCTATAAAATATTCAGTGTGAAACGCATGTTCGACTTTCGTTTAATGTATGCTTATTTCTTTTCAAACGAACAATTCAAAGTGTTTATTAAAGATTTATCTAATATAAGCATGCATTACACTGATTCACGCACCCGCAGCACCGACAAGTGGCTTGTTCCTCGTTCCCGCACGACCTATTTTTTGCAGTCTCTTAGATTCACACTGCCGTCCCTACTTAATAAATATGAAGAGAAAGACGCCAACTTTTCTACGTTTACAAAAAAAGAAATGCGTTAATTTTTTCTAACTCTTCTCTAATGTCTTTTGTACTGCCCGAACATGATCAAGTATGTTTCATTATTCCTTGTAACACGTTTATTTTCGTCATTTTATGATGTGTGTTCACGTGAACATTGAATATTTCAACTATAATGTACAACTGTTCTGGAGTGTACTTATATATTGACATTATTTGTTCTATTGTTCCGTTGTTGTATTTTCACCTCTTCTTAAATTTTTTTTTGAACTGCATTTTTTACTTGATTACTGTAAACTTGTTTTTTGAACGTATGAATCGTAATACCGCTGTCATGTACGTGGGCCTTTAGGTATTTTCAAGTGGTGTTATTACCGCTTTTCGCCTAAGGGACCCCCAACTGTCGTTGGAAATAAAGATTTGATTGATTGATTGATTGATTGATTGATTGATTGATTGATTGATTGATCTGGTTATGTTGAAGAAAACCGAGCTTTGCGTCACGGGACTGAACTCGCCACACTCATTGGCGGAAGGGCACGTGGTACCCACGCACGAGTCTTTCTTGCGGCTAGAACAGCGACAGCTGCTCGCAGGGACGCCTGATGACGATAACGACAACGACCACTATGACGACTCGTGAAATCGAGAAATCGTATACACACCTTCGCTTAAAAATCATACAGGAAAAGGGGGTTAGTGCAAAACGCAGCCGGCTCATTAAGCTGCGCGGTCGCATTACGCTGCCTATTAGCTTGAAGGCGTATACTGCACGAGCTATTCGCATTGGTATCAGGACGGATACTTGTCTCCATCCTTACGAGACTCAGTATGCAGGATTACTAAAAACGCGATGAAAAAGAAAAGAAAAGCGCGGGAAAATGAGTAGACTGAGTTTGTCGCTTCGAGGCATAACACAGGGCGCCGTTCAAGCGTCACCGCTGTCTCAAATGCCTGGCCCATAAAATGTCATAATATATCACAATATGTGACTCCGAAAATTCGTAAAATTGCATCACATAATTTCGGCGCAAGACGCTCACTTTTAAGTAAATCGCCCACTACCCCCCCCCCCCCCCCCCGAATAGATAGCAGCTTACAATATTTGCTTGCTCCGTGTCGATGCCCATCTACTCTCATAAATTGCACATGGCATGCGACGTTGTGTTGCACGGTCAATAGAACTTACGTTTTATATTGGCCTTGAGGATGCCCTGGAATTGACTGCCGTAGTCAAAACCACGAAGTCTCAGCTCTTTGTAGACTTCTTCGGCATCTAGATCACAGGACACGAGATCAGCGGCGTTCCGGCATGGCGGCTCTACGTCGATGATTTTCTCGTTCTCTCCAGCCATTCTAATGCGGCCGCTCGCTGCCACTCCGCCCCCCTCGGAGATCTCAAACTGCCCTGATCCCTCCATGATGTTGATGGTAAAGCGCGTGGTACCTGCGGGTAAATTAAGGTATCGGTGATGCCAAAACCGTTAAAGTTACAGATTGGGTGCCAAGGGAAGTGAAGAGGAGCCGAGGAAGGCAGAAAATTATGGGGTGGGGGGTGGGGGTGGAAATAACATTAGGAAATGTTCAGGCGCAACTATTGCCAAGCCAGCACAAGAGAGGGGTAATTGGAGATGACTGGGAGAGGCCTTCACCTGCAGTGTAAGTAAAAATAGACTGATGATGATGACGACAGCTCCACAAATAAATTCAGTAATGACGCGCTGAAGAGGAAATTCGGTTGACGAGAAAATTTAAGAGCGATCGCGTTTGCTCGAGCTTCGAAGGCAAGCCAGTAGGCGTACGCCATTGGTAGAAGCATGGCGGAAAGTGAGCTCGCACTACCTGCGACAAAAAATAAAGGCTAGGCCGGGGCGTTATGCGTCTGCTGTTTAAAAGGAAGAATAATAGCCTTCTTGGAGAGGCATTCAAGCCGAGCAACGAAATGTCCGCGACGCAAACGGGCCGCGAGGTTCCTAAATTGTGGGGACAGCTGGCGGAGCTTTTCAACGAACGTGGCCCCACAAAAGAAGGTGTGACACCTTCGGGACGGTACTCGTCCGAGCTCGTCGCACAAGTCAAACGGGTTGCATTCGTTGTGTCAGAAGCTGCAATGTGAGTTACACTGATAATATAGGAAAAACAGGGGTGAGCAAAATGAGAACAATTTGAAAGCGGAAGCCAACGTTTCGATGAGTGTAGTTGTCTCTATCACGGCCTACTAATACAGTTATTTAGGAAATATGCGCTGCTGTTATCGGTGTGCGTTATGCTCACCATGAAATGTCGCCTTATTTTTTAATTCGTTAAACGCTGACCAGCTTAGAGCTGCGAGGCCGTGGTGCCACAGTCGCTAATTCATGTTACAGCTCTCACAGTTTTTAATCATGTTAAATACGTTTTAGTAAACGATTGACCATACGTGTTTTCGGGAGTAACATTTTAATTATGAAATTTGCAGCATACCGTCTTCTTAGAGACGTTTTGCCTTCAATTGCGGTGGCACATGCGGTGCAATGCTACTAAGACTCGGAGGGAGGGTGCTGTTTATTCATTGGCCGTGAATACGACGTGGGCTTGGGGCCTTCACTCTTACTTAGGTAGCCCACACTTGTGAGTGAGGTAATCCGTATGCAGTTTAATTGTATTTGTTTAATGTCTATAAAAAACTGGAATCCATACACTGCATAAAATCTTCCATGTCAACTCGACTACAGCGAACGCCTTATGAGGAGTGCAGAAAGCTCCATTAGCGCACAACTGTAGTGCTTGCAGTCAAGTGAATAACATAAAGTACGGTTTAGCATTGTGACACTTTAAGTAGGTTTCTTTGTGTAGTTTTCTCTACGCAACTTATCTGTTTATCTTACTATTGTTGTGCAGGAGTCACAGTTGGGCCCACCAGTGGTCCCACTACAGCTATCAATTTCCAGTCCGTCATTACCATTTTGTGTGCAAGTTGTAGACAAATTACGTGCATTCCTTATTCAATGGCAGCTTACCATTTTTTTTCTTTTTAAGAGCTAACACAACTGTACTAACCTATCCATTATTAGTTGTATGCATTCTGGCTATCTGTGATCAAACATAAAGAATAAAGCTAAATACGTTGTCCTATGTGCTACTGCAGATTCATGGTAACCGGTTACAAGCATCGGTGTAGCACGTCCCACCGTGTTTGATTTCCTTCTACGTTTTTCTCCTCGTTGTGCGCCACAGAGCCCCGCCTGAACACAACAGCAAAGAGCTGCACGGAAGGCTTGAAGAGACCGCCAAAGGCGGGCTTTCTGCGGACAGTTGCTGCGGGCCAGAAGAGGCCGCCCGAGGCACTGAAGGGTGTGCGGGCTGGCACAGCACATGCGTGCATAATCTTCAAGTGCAAACTATTCTGCAATCACGCTATGTACTTGGTTTACGAAATCACGAGACAAAGCCTTCATGCAGCTTGGGGGCTTGGTAGGCATTTCTGTAAGTGTACCTGCGTTAGCCAACCTTGCTCCTTTGCTGTTAACGTATCGGCACATTTACGCCTCATGTTTACTACGGCCACAGGAATGTCGCCAAATGTAATGCGGACAATGTTGGCAATCGAGAAACACATCACTTTGGGCAGCCTGGCGCGTAGGGCAAGTATTGCAACGCTTGCTCACGTTTGCAAATGAACGTGAATCTGTTCACAGTCCACAATAGAAATAGGGGGAAAAAGCAGGCTGGAGAACAGGCAGTTGGCAGCTGTGCAGAGGAAATATTGGTAGAATATAAAGAAATAAATAAACTGAATGATGAATGCTTTCTTCTGGAAGTGCCATAACAGGGAGCATACCTGGGGAAGCAACAGGGGAAAAACGAAAAATGAAAGAAGTTTCATTACCTACGCCTATGTCAGCATAGTACAAAATGTGGAAGTGTTATGTAGGGTAAATCACATTGCTGATACGTCTAAAAGGTGCGAGAGGTACTTGGATCGATACCCAGCACCTGCACCAAATGTATTGATGTTTACTTAAAGGTGAGAAGCATCAGATCAATGGCAGCCTAGCAGCAGCGAACAGCCCGAGCTCTCTTGCAAATCACAGCATGGGTCATCGTCGTTGTCTCCGCGCTGCTATCGGAAACACGAGGCGCGTTTGCTTCCTTACACTCTGAATATTGAAGAGAAGATGAGCAAAATTATTCAAGTGAGAAATAAGTCAACGTATATGCAGTCAGGGCCAGAAAACGATAATTCATTCTGTTCGCAAATACGTACGCACCTTTAGAACCGGAAAACAAAAAGAGCGAGAAGACGATAACGTAGAGTTAATGAATAGAACATTAAGATGCAGCCAAAAAGACATTGAATCTGTATGTAATGCATCAGAGCAACAAGTAGCTCAGTTTTCTGAAATAACAAAGCATCTCATAAATGAAAAATATTGGAGTGTGTAGCCTCTGAAATCACATAGAATTGACCAAACTGGCAAAGCCGATGAATAGAAATATTATGAGGGATATTGAAATGAACACATTGCAAACAGTAAGGGAACAGTAAAGAATTCAAGCAGCATGGCATATGTGAGAAGAAATGTGGCATATGAAAGATCAAGATGCATGCATTGAAAGACAGTTAGGGCAATTCAATATTGTACAATATATTCACTAAGGTAATTTCCAAAAAATTCATCACAGAACTTGATACAAAGCAACGAAGATAGACGCAAGATCTAGGTAGGAGTATTCCATAATGAAACACATCCGCGGCATCAATGAAGTAATTGAAAAATTTGCAGAGCAGAGTAATTTTTTCACATGGCTTCATTTATTGCAAAAATGTATTTCGATTAATTACCTATGGGAACAGTCATAAAGGTTTTACAGCGTCATAGAGCACAATGAGCACAACATCCTGGGATATATTGAGACTATGCAGCTACGGTAATTCTCCGTAGCAATATAGAACAGCGATCCAGAAAGGAGTCAGGCAAGGAGACAAAATCAACCAGATGCCATTCACTGCATGGTTAGAAACTATTCAAACTATTTCACATAAGGGGAGCATAGGTCAAAATTGGAAGGTTAAATAATACGGAAAACACAAAAGTAATGCTTAAAAGCTTGGTGAGAGGACGGAAATTTATTATGACACTCAGCCCTAAGAATCTACGGAAGAGTTCATTAATTTAATTAAGGTGTTTTACGTGCCAAAACCACTTTCTGATTATGAAGCACACCGTAGTGGAGGACTCCGCAAATTTCAACCACCTGGGGTTCTTTCATCATCATCATCATCAGCCTAGTTACGCCCACTGCAGGGCAAAGGCCTCTCCCATAGTTCTCCAACTACCCCGGTCACGTACTAATTGTGGCCATGTTGTCCCTGCAAACGTCTTAATGTCATCCGCCCACCTAACTTTCTGCCGCCCACTGCTACGCTTCCCTTCCCTTGGAATCCAGTCCGTAACTCTTAGTGACCATCGGTTATCTTCCCTCCTCATTACATGTCCGGCCCATGCCCATTTCGTTTTCTTGATTTCAACTAAGATGTCGTTTACCCGCGTTTGTTGCCTCACCCAATCTGCTCTTTTCTTATCCCTTAACGTTACACCCATCATTCTTCTTTCCATAGCTCGTTGCGTCGTCCACAATTTCAGCAGAACCCTTTTCGTAAGCCTCCAGGTTTCTGCCCCATATGTGAGTACTGGTAACACACAGCTGTTGTACACTTTCCTTTTGAGGGATAGTGGCAACCTGCTGTTCATGATTTGAGAATGCCTGCCAAACGCACCCCAACCCATTCTTATTCTTCTGGTTATTTCAGTCTCATGGTCCGGATCCGTGGTCGCTACCTGCCCTAAGTAGATGTATTCCCTTACCACTTCCAGTGCTTCGCTACCTATCGTAAACTGCTGTTCTCTTCCGAGACTGTTAAACAATACTTTAGTTTTCTGCAGATTAATTTTCAGACCCACCCTTCTGCTTTGCCTCTCCAGGTCAGTGAACATGCATTGCAATTGGTCTCCTGAGTTACTAAGCAAGGCAATATCATCAGCGAATCGCAAGTTGCTAAGGTATTCTCCATCAACTTTTATCCCCAATTCTTCCCAATCCAGGCCTCTGAATACATCCTGTAAACATGCTGTGAATAGCATTGGAGATATTGTATTTCCCTGTCTGACGCCTTTCTTTATAGGGATTTTGTTGCTTTCTTTGTGGAGGACTACGGTGGCTGTGGAGCCGCTATAGATATCTTCCAGTATTTTTACATATGGCTCATCTACACCCTGATTCCGTAATGTCTCCATGACTGCTGAGGTTTCGACTGAATCAAACGCTTTCTCGTAATCAATGAAAGCTATATATAAGGGTTGGTTATATTCTGCACATTTCTCTATCACTTGATTGATAGTGTGAATATGGTCTATTGTTGAGTAGCCTTTACGGAATCCTGCCTGGTCCTTTGGTTGACGGAAGTCTAAGGTGTTCCTGATTCTATTTGCGATTACCTTAGTAGATACTTTGTAGGCAACAGACAGTAAGCTGATCGGTCTATAATTTTTCAAGTCTTTGGCGTCCCCTTTCTTATGGATTAGGATTATGTTAGCGTTCTTCCAAGATTCCGGTACGCTCGAGGTTATGAGGCATTGCGTATACAGGGTGGCCAGTTTCTCTAGAACAATCTGACCACCATCCTTCAACAAATCTGCTGTTACCTGATCCTCCCCAGCTGCCTTGCCCCTTTACATATCTCCTAAGGCTTTCTTTACTTCTTCTGGCGTTACCTGTGGGATTTCGAATTCCTCTAGGCTATTCTCTCTTCCACTATCGTCGTGGGTGCCACTGGTACTGTATAAATCTCTATAGAACTCCTCAGCCACTTGAACTATCTCATCCATATTAGTAACGATATTGCCGGCTTTGTCTCTTAACGCACACATCTTATTCTTGCCTATTCCTAGTTTCTTCTTCACTGTTTTTAGGCTTCCTCCGTTCCTGAGAGCCTGTTCAATTCTATCCATATTATAGTTCCTGATGTCCGCTGTCTTACGCTTGTTGATTAACTTAGAAAGTTCTGCCAGTTCTATTCTAGCTGTAGGATTAGAGGCTTTCATACATTGGCGTTTCTTGATCAGATCTTTCGTCTCCTGCGATAGCTTACTGGTTTCCTGTCTAACGGCGTTACCACCGACTTCTATTGCGCACTCCTTAATGATGCCCATGAGATTGTCGTTCATTGCTTCAACACTAAGGTCCTCTTCCTGAGTTAAAGCCGAATACCTGTTCTGTAGTTTGATCCGGAATTCCTCTAGTTTCCCTCTTACCGCTAACTCATTGATTGGCTTCTTGTGTACCAGTTCCTTTCGTTCCCTCCTCAAGTCTAGGCTAATTCGAGTTCTTACCATCCTGTGGTCACTGCAGCGTACCTTGCCGAGCACGTCTACATCTTCAATGATGCCAGGGTTCGCGCAGAGTATGAAGTCGATTTCATTTCTAGTCTCACCATTCGGGCTCCTCCACGTCCACTTTCGACTAACCCGCTTGCGGAAAAAGGTATTCATTATCCGCATATTATTCTGTTCTGCAAACTCTACTAATAATTCTCCTCTGCTATTCCTAGAGCCTATGCCATATTCCCCCACTGACTTGTCTCCAGCCTGCTTCTTGCCTACCCTGGCATTGAAGTTGCCCATTAGTATAGTGTATTTTGTTTTGACTTTACCCATCGCCGATTCTGCGTCTTCATAAAAGCTTTTTACTTCCTGGTCATCATGACTAGATGTAGGAGCGTAGACCTGTACAACCTTCATTTTGTACCTCTTATTAAGTTTCACAACAAGACATGCCACCCTCTCGTTAATGCTATAGAATTCCTGTATGTTACCAGCTATTTCCTTATTAATCAGGAATCCGACTCCTAGTTCTCGTCTCTCCGCTAAGCCCCGGTAACACAGTAAATGCCCGCTTTTTAGCACTGTATATGGTTCTTTTGTCCTCCTAACCTCACTGAGCCCTATTATATCCCATTTAATACCCTCTAATTCCTCCAATAACACTGCTCGACTCGCCTCACTAGATAGCGTTCTAACGTTAAACGTTGCCAGGTTCAGATTCCAATGGCGGCCTGTCCGGAGCCAGGTATTCTTAGCACCCTCTGCAGCGTCACAGATCTGACCGCCGCCGTGGTCAGTTGCTTCGCGGCTGCTGGGGACTGAGGGCCGGGGTTCGATTGTTGTATTCATATAGGAGGTTGTGGCCAAGTACTGCACCAGGGTGGCCTATCCTGCTCTGGTGAGAGAGTGCGTTACCGGTTCTGGTCACCGGGATCACGCCGCACTCCAGGCCTGTTTGTGCAATTTTCTCAATAAACGATTTTTTTTGTATTTTCCGGTGGAGAATTGCGCGGCACCGGGATTTGAATCACGGTCCTCTTGCACTGGAGACGGATACTCTACCGTCCCCGTAGGAGTTAAATTAAAAATTAATTTATGGGGTTTTACGTGACAAAACCACTTTCTGATTATGCACGCCGTAGTGGAGGACTCCGAAAATTTCGACCACCTGGGGTTCTTTAACGTGCACCTAATTCTAAGTACACGGGTGTTATCGCATTTCGCCCCCATCGAAATGCGGCCGCCGTGGTCGGGGTCCGATCCCGCGACCTCGTGCTCAGCAGTCTAACACCATAACCACTGAGCAACCACGGCGGGTCCCGCAGGAGTTGTACGCCTCATTTAACCTACAGTGGTGCCCTATTTGATCAGTCAAGGTGGACCAATCTGAGCTCGGTTATACCGCATGGATGGCACTCGGCTGGAGAACCTGGTATTTATGACCTGCACATGTGAGGCCATACATATTTGAAGATATATATCTTTCTTTTTTTTTAGGAGAGTTCCCGTACAGTGATAAAAAAAGGAAAAGACATTAAAAGAAAGAAAAAAAAGAAAGAAAAAGGGGCTAAAAAAAAGGAACCTAACAGGTGATTTGAACTCGTGACCCTTCGATGTTGCCCGGAAGGATAGCTCAGTCGGTTGGTTCGTCAGGCCCCAGGCTACTTTCAAGCGCCACAGCTCCTGCTCCGAGCCTTACACTTACGTGGAAAGAGACTCATGTTGTCCGCGATAGTCGGTGGTTGTTGTCCGCGATAGTCGGTAGTCGGAGTATGCCTTCCGAGTGGTTGGAAGGCATACTTTCTAGGAAAAATGGCCGCTCAAGGAGAAGAGCGAACTCGAGCGGCTTTAGAGGCTAGGAAAACTGCCTTAAAATATTTAGACTTGAGGGAAAGCTTCGTTAACAAACTATAACACGGCAATCAGCATTCGAATACGACGAGAGAAATTACTGAGACGTCGAAAATTCCCTTGAAAAAATCTGGTTTGCGAGAGAAATGCTTGTATGTATTGAACCTCTTAAAAGATGAGGGGGGAAATATGCGCTCACCGAGAGGGCATCGTCAGCACGAGACCACCACAAGGCACCTTACAGAGATGTGGAGAGCTTCGCGGCCGGAACGAAGCCTCCCCTCTCCGCCGGCCAAGAGGGGAAAACGCGCTTTCCGATCGCTCAAGGTTGCGCGGACAAAGCATAACTCTAGCGTCTAGGAAAAGCTTAACCAGGTGCGATGGCGGCACGCATAGCGTGGGAAGCTAGCCGCCAGAATAACTGTACCAAGGACTGCTGCTGACGAGGGCGAAATACCTTCGTGTAATTATAATAACCCTAATAGGACTACTTTCGAAAGAAAAAAAAAGGAAACGGCCCAGAGGGCTATACTACGAGAGCTATGACTGATAGTTTTCTATATATATATATATATATATATATATATATATATTCATCTCATCTATGGGATCGCATGCGCGTGCTGTTGCTTTGTCTCTGCGTGTAGTAGTTAAGAGAGCCAGTTTAAGGGCGGAGAAGAAGAAAGGAAAGAAAAGCAAAAACTGCAGCGCCGTGGTTTTAAAGCGCACCCGTGGTAGAGAAACGGAATGCGATATAAGCGTGCGTAGCCATGATACACACACGACAAACTGCCTTAAAATATTTAGACTTGAGGGAAAGCTTCGGTAACAAACGATAGCACAGCAATCAGCACTCGAATATAATTATAACCCTAATACTAATTGTAAATATTCATCTCATCTATGGGATCTAATGCGCGCGCTGTTGCTTTGTTCTGTGTGTAGTAGTTAAGAGAGCCAGTTTAAGGGCGAAGAAGAAGGAAGGAAAGGAAAGGAAAGTCTCTGAAGCAAAATTACAGCGCCGTGGTTTTAAAGCGCACCCGTGGTAGAGAAACGGAAGGCGATATAAGCGTGCGTGGCCATGATACGCACACGAAAAACTGCCTTAAAATATTTAGACTTGAGGGAAAGCTTCGTTAGCAAACGATAGCACGCCAATCAGCACTCGAATATAATTATAACCCTAATAATAATTGTAAATATTCATATCATCTATGGGATCTAATGCGCGCGCTGTTGCTTTGTCTCTGCGTGTAGTAGTTGAGAGAGCCAGTTTAAGGGCGGAGAAGTGGGAAGGAAAGGAAAGTCTCTGAAGCAAACTTGCAGCGCCGTGGTTTTAAAGCGCAACCGTGGTAGAGAAACGGAAGGCGATATAAGCGTGCGTGGCCATGATACGCACACGACAAACTGCCTTAAAATATTTAGACTTGAGGGAAAGCTTTGTTAGCAAACGATAGCACGGCAATCAGCACTCGAATATAATTATAACCCTAATAATAATTGTAAATATTCATCTCATCTATGGGATCTAATGCGCGCGCTGTTGCTTTGTCTCTGCGTGTAGTAGTTGAGAGAGACAGTTTAAGGGCGGAGAAGTGGGAAGGAAAGGAAAGTCTCTGAAGCAAACTTGCAGCGCCGTGGTTTTAAAGCGCAACCGTGGTAGAGAAACGGAAGGCGATATAAGCGTGCGTGGCCATGATACGCACACGACAAACTGCCTTAAAATAATTATACTTGAGGGAAAGCTTCGTAAACAAACTATAACACGGCAATCAGCACTCTAATACGACGGGAGAAATTACTGAGACGTGGAAAATTCCCTTGAAAAAAATCTGCTTTGCGAGACAAATGCTTGTATGTATTGAACCTCTTAAAAGATGAGGGGGGAAATATGCGCTCACCGAGAGGGCATCGTCAGCACGAGACCACCACAAGGCACCTTACAGAGATGTGGAGAGCTTCGCGGCCGGAACGAAACCTCCCCTCTCCGCCGGCCAAGAGGGGAAAACGCGCTTTCCGATCGCTCAAGGTTGCGCGGACAAAGCATAACTCTAGCGTCTAGGAAAAGCTTAACCAGGTGCGATGGCGGCACGGATAGCGTGGGAAGCTAGCCGCCAGAATAACTGTACCAAGGACTGCTGCTGACGAGGGCGAAATACCTTCGTGTAATTATAATAACCCTAATAGGACTACTTTCGAAAGAAAAAAAAAGGAAACGGCCCAGAGGGCTATACTACGAGAGCTATGACTGATAGTTTTCTATATATATATATATATATATATATATATATATATATATATATATATATATATATATTCATCTCATCTATGGGATCGCATGCGCGTGCTGTTGCTTTGTCTCTGCGTGTAGTAGTTAAGAGAGCCAGTTTAAGGGCGGAGAAGAAGAAAGGAAAGAAAAGCAAAAACTGCAGCGCCGTGGTTTTAAAGCGCACCCGTGGTAGAGAAACGGAATGCGATATAAGCGTGCGTAGCCATGATACGCACACGACAAACTGCCTTAAAATATTTAGACTTGAGGGAAAGCTTCGGTAACAAACGATAGCACAGCAATCAGCACTCGAATATAATTATAACCCTAATACTAATTGTAAATATTCATCTCATCTATGGGATCTAATGCGCGCGCTGTTGCTTTGTTCTGTGTGTAGTAGTTAAGAGAGCCAGTTTAAGGGCGGAGAAGAAGGAAGGAAAGGAAAGGAAAGTCTCTGAAGCAAAATTACAGCGCCGTGGTTTTAAAGCGCACCCGTGGTAGAGAAACGGAAGGCGATATAAGCGTGCGTGGCCATGATACGCACACGAAAAACTGCCTTAAAATATTTAGACTTGAGGGAAAGCTTCGTTAGCAAACGATAGCACGCCAATCAGCACTCGAATATAATTATAACCCTAATAATAATTGTAAATATTCATCTCATCTATGGGATCTAATGCGCGCGCTGTTGCTTTGTCTCTGCGTGTAGTAGTTGAGAGAGCCAGTTTAAGGGCGGAGAAGTGGGAAGGAAAGGAAAGTCTCTGAAGCAAACTTGCAGCGCCGTGGTTTTAAAGCGCAACCGTGGTAGAGAAACGGAAGGCGATATAAGCGTGCGTGGCCATGATACGCACACGACAAACTGCCTTAAAATATTTAGACTTGAGGGAAAGCTTTGTTAGCAAACGATAGCACGGCAATCAGCACTCGAATATAATTATAACCCTAATAATAATTGTAAATATTCATCTCATCTATGGGATCTAATGCGCGCGCTGTTGCTTTGTCTCTGCGTGTAGTAGTTGAGAGAGCCAGTTTAAGGGCGGAGAAGTGGGAAGGAAAGGAAAGTCTCTGAAGCAAACTTGCAGCGCCGTGGTTTTAAAGCGCAACCGTGGTAGAGAAACGGAAGGCGATATAAGCGTGCGTGGCCATGATACGCACACGACAAACTGCCTTAAAATAATTATACTTGAGGGAAAGCTTCGTAAACAAACTATAACACGGCAATCAGCACTCTAATACGACGAGAGAAATTACTGAGACGTGGAAAATTCCCTTGAGAAAAATCTGGTTTGCGAGACAAATGCTTGTATGTATTGAACCTCTTAAAAGATGAGGGGGGGAAATATGCGCTCACCGAGAGGGCATCGTCAGCACGAGACCACCACAAGGCACCTTACAGAGATGTGGAGAGCTTCGCGGCCGGAACAAAGCCTTTAACGTGTACTTAAATCTAAGTACACGGCTGTTGTCGCATTTCGCCCCCATCGAAATGCGGCCGCCGTGGCCGGGATTCAATCGCGCGACCTCGTTCCCAGCAGCCCAACACCATAGCCACTGAGCAAGCAAGGCGGGTGAATCTATCTTTCTCCATGTGACGTATCAATAGGTGATACTTATAATGAGCCGAAAATTTCCAAAAAAATATAATTGGTGGAACAGCATATGGAATGCATTACTGAATCGTGTTGGCGACGTTACCGCTATCCTTGAAAAAATGTGTAGAGTTATTGCATTCTGCTGGTTCTGTTACAACGGACATATACGCGGAGATTAACAATGAAACTTGACAAGTCGAGTACTGTGCAGAGACGGATGTAACGAAAATGATTAGGCCTAGTATTAGGGCAGGAATGCAGCGGCGTGGTAAATGGTGGTAACTGGTATCTATGTTGACATTAGGAGAACAAATGAAGCCGGCCGATATACCATGCAGGTCCTCTATCACTTGGCGATTCATGAAAGTGGCAGTTACATTAGAGTGACGAAATGTGTGTCAAGAAGAGCGAACTACAGCCTTGAATGGTAGAGAATTAGGGAATGCGACGGCAAATCGAATGTTTGTAGGCATAGGATGCCATAAGTTAGCTTAAGATGGATTTCTAGAAAGATGCATTTATTTTGCAGTGAACAAAAATAAGCTTGCGGTGCTGACATTAGAAAGTCATGATGGTGCGAGGATACGTCAGCTCCGGGAACAATTATTGACGTGACAATTGGCTCAGAAAAAGACAACCCGAGTTGTGAAAAGTTTAGACAACGTTGTACTGACACATTGTTTTCTTATGCAACTTACACTAAAGGTTTCATCGGCTAGGGCGCTTAGTAGCAATAACGCAACGGGGACTTTACAGTGAAGCTGTTGATGGCTAGGGTTCCGTGCATCTTTTGTGAACGTCAAAAAAATCTGCGAGCAAGAACTCTAATTATAAGCAACGGCTCGCGCCACTGCTCCAGCGTTCATCGTCGTTTGCCGCTACGGCTGGCTCGTTGGCGATTATCATGTCAGCGTTCCCATTCTGCCCCTCCCTCTGCGAAGGCGCTGGTGGCACTGGCCCGCGGCCAGTCTGTGCGGTGATTTCGGTCTCAAATTATTTGCTTCAATATATCGCTCGTGCCTTCGTCGTCGTCATCTTGCACAGCTGGCTCATTGGCGCTTATCATGCCAGCGTTCCCATACTGCCCCTCCCTTTGCGAAGGTGCTGACGGCACTGGCCCACGGCCAGTCTGTGCGGTGATTTCGGTAACAATTTTTTTTGTCTAATTCAATCGCGAAATGAAAACACGAATGCATATAACGAATGTATAACACGAGTTAATGTGGATGTACAAAAATAAATGTGTGTGCTTACCTTTCGTCACAATGCCCGCCGATCAAGACAATAAATGTGTTCGTATCATCGTTCAAAATTCAGTGTCCCTTCACTGTCGTTTGCTACACAGCTTCGCGTGTCATCCACCTTCACAAAGTGGAACGCCTCAATTTTTGTTACCATTCTGCTGATGGAGACACTTCACTCTAATTATAAGTAGGTGAGCGTCAGTGGCAGTAGGTGAGTGTCAGGCACGTACTCGTACTCTTGAGAGTGTGTTGCTGACGTGCAGATGACTGCTGTGCAACAGCATAATCCGTGGCCTGACTGCTCTCAAGTCGGGCCTCCGGAAGACGCATAATAAAGGAACTTTGAGTTTATTATTTTGTTTATTATACAAGAGCGTGAACAAATTTATTGCTGTAAACATTATGCTGTGCATATTAGGGCACTTGTAAGATGCATTTGGTGTCTCGTTAAATTGGGTAAAAATGTAAGACAGCATTTGCCACCCTTGGACCATGCAAATGAATAATACAGTGCTGCAGTGTACATGTCATTGTGCTATTGCTCTTTCTATATGAAAGAATATAGTGCGTGTCGACTAGCCACAAGATGAACAGTGTGTGTAAGTTACAAAGAAACGACACAGCAGGAGCTGAAAAATGCTTTAACCGGGAGACTGTGCATATTGTAGCAACATAAAAAACAGGGGTCCTAGAGCGCTACTTAGGAGCCACAGCGGCAGGTCGCCTTTTTAATACCGAGTGCAACTGCGACTTCTTCTTCACTGCGCCTTGACAAAATCGCGCATTCCCACTCGCGTTGTCCTCTTCATCGGAGTACAGGCGCGGCATTTGCGTCCCTCCGAAGGAAGCATTGACCCGATGCGCAATTTAAGCGGTACAACGGGACAATGGGACAAACAGAAGAGGACAGTCACATGCACACAAAAAAAAAGAAAACAAAAAAGCAATGGTTAGTTCGACAGTTACGGCTTCGTCCCTACCACACGCACCACTTCGGGTGAGTGCTTGCGCCGACTGGAGCAATTGTGACTGTCAGGAACGACCTCGTAATTCACTTCTCTCAGGCGGCGGATCACTGTGTACGGCGCAAAGAACCGTCTTAGGAGTTTTGAAAGAGAAAGCTTTACTGGCCGCGAACTTGCGATCTCGCCGTGGTGGTGCTCCGACTAAAGCCCCTCAATCTCCCAAAGTAGCGCCATTCACTTCCCTCCTCCTCCGCTCGGCGCGGCCTCGACGGTGGCGCCGCCGGTGGTGGGCCTGCCGTAGCAGACGACGGCTAACACGCTACGGGAGGAAATCTGCAGAAAAGTTCGTACGAGCCCTGCGGAGCCGTTTTTTCAATCGAGATCTTTCTTCGTCAGTCAGTAACTGGCCTTTAGAATTTCGTGTTGGAATTGCGGAAGAAATAGAGAAAATGGCCATTATTCAAGGCGTATTTAAGGCGTAAAGCGTGCGACGTTGAGAGTTCTTGTTGCTGAAACATGACGCAAGCACGCGGTGTACTCAAACGCGGGCAATTACCAAAGTTTCAGGTGCTGGCAGCGTGAAAGTATGTGTACGTGGTTTCGTAGGTTCATTTACGTACCTGCAGGATACTTTTGTTCGGCCGGCGCGTGAGAGATTGCTGACCGCCCACAGCCGGAATGGTTGTGTGCGGTCACCAATGCCTGGCAACAGGGCAGTTTTTTTCATTGTGGGGTGCTTTGGTAATCGTGCCGATATATTGTTTTTTTTTACAGGTACTGCTCCAGGAGGGCACATGTAATGGCTAACAGAGGCCTCTGAAGAGCACGTGACATTACGATAATGCAGGCGTCGCAGGGAGTGTTCGCATACAATATTGGCTGTCCGCGATCTTATACCCCCTTGGCATGCACAGGCTTCGGCGAGCCCCATCCAGCCCGGGTTCTAGCTTTGGTGTTCCCGTTGCCGCTTTGGTGGCCTGGAGGCGCCGTCAATAATACGAAATAATGACAAGGTGTTATAACTAGTAAATAAAATTTATTGAAGAAATACAATTGCGCCGAGGCGCCAACTGCTAAAGCAGCGCTAGCGCGCCTGCGCGAGTATTATGAAACGCCAACGAGGAATTTACCGGCCCACGTACGACTCTACGATCAAAGTGCACGTTAAACATCCTCAAGCGAGCTAGATGACGTTATCCGGAGCCATCCAAGACCTGCATCCTAGCTTTGGTCGCTTCGGAACGTTAAAAACGTTAATCACCACAAACCAAATCATACATGCGGGCGTACATTCGAAGCTAAAGACTGCATCGTAAGTCATACTGAGCCTTGCAAAAGCGTCGAGAATGTGCTAACTTCTGGTGGAGCTCGAAACACACCCTGAATGAAGTCGCTTTTATGCCACAGGCCAGCTGCAGATGCGTGCATTTCACCGCAAAACGACACTTCATGAGACAAAGAAAGCACCTTCGAAAAAGAAACTCAAACAACGCGCTAAAAACCACGCAGAGCATGAACACACACTTTTTCGAAGCGGAAGGCGTGAACTAGGCTCGAAATAAGAGGTTGTGAGTAGCCGTGGCCCTTACTTCACTAAGCCGTGCGTTCTTTGCCACTTCGTTGAAGTCAGCCCGCCCGATCCTGCGAATCCACACTTTTTTTTTGCGTTGCGCCCGCCGGACGGCAAAGCGAAAAGCTTTTTGCCCTCGCTGTGTCTGTTGCGGCAACCGAAGGCGCAGCAGCATGGCATCGCAATTAAGTTCCCGGCCCTACACATTCTGTTACGCTAACGCACTCCGTCAGTCCGCCTGCCGTACTTTCGTCGCGCAGGCCCAACAATGGAGGTCGGCGCGCGCTGGAAAGAAAAAAATATACAAAAGCGCGGCGCCTGCTCCGCGCTGGAAAGAAAAGATATACAGAAGCGCGGCGCTTGCTTCCACGTGACACTCATTGGCCAATGGGAGAGCGGAGGAGGCTGGGGCGATAGGAGGCGTGGAGGAGGACGCGCCAGGGTGAGCGGGGTGGCGGAAAGATCTAAGAATGGCGCTACTTTTGAATAATTGAGGGGCTTTAAAGGGCCCCTGAAATGGTTCGGACAAATTTTGTAGGCGCGTAGGGTACAGCTTAACTAGAACATTCGCACCACAATTTAAGTGAAGCGTTACGTATTAATGCAGCTACAAGCGATTAGAAGTTACCCTCCTCCCTAGCCATGCTTTTCCTCCTCAACTCGCTCGCCGAACGAGCGGCGCTAAGCTCCGCCTTCACTGGTACTGCGTCACGATGCGACGTCACATCGTCCACTTCCGGTTGTTTTGGAGCACGCCCCCTCCCGCGCGAGACCTCTCCGCTAGCCGCTTGGCCGTCGACCAAGAGCTATCGAAGCAGCGTGCGTTGCGAGCATTCTGTCTTAGCGCCGAACGTGCCCGGTATTCCGGTAACCACAGGCATGCTGGTAATTTCGGCAAATGAATGGAGGCATAAACTCAAGCGGATGAAGGAACTTTAGCGTAGACGTACGTGAGCAGCCTGATCGGTCAGCACGGTCCAGACACTTGTTGGCGCAGCGCTTAACCAGTCAAACAAAGAGCTAATATTGCTCTAACCAAGTGTAAAACATTTTAAACATTTATAAAAGCAGCGTGTTGATGATTACACTCCTGCGAAAAATACACACCAGCAGCAAAGAAGCAGACACTTTGTTGGTGCTACTGTGTATAGTTGAGCTCTGTGCCACCAGGTGGCTGGACCGTGCAGACCATTCGCATTTGCCCTTCTGCTCATCTCATGGCTCATCCCGGCAGTCAGGCGGCCAGACCCTGTCCCTTTGCGCTTGTGTTTGCCCTAATACAGGACTCGCCAAACGCTATTGCGTTAGTAACCTTCCGGTGCAAAGTGACGGCCACAAACGCGCAAATCCTGGCGCCGATCGGATAGCGGCAGTCCGATGCGCAGCAGCCAGTTCGCTCGTATGCTGCCTTGTAGAGGGACACGATGTCGCAGCTTGACATATTGCCAGTCGATAGGTTTGCAGTCCACAAGGCAACAAAGACGAATCATAGCGCTCGCGAAAAGACTGAGACCGACTCTGATGCTGACCGCGGAGCTCTCGTCAAAATGGAGTACGTTGTAACACAAGCAGACGACGCTTGCTGTGTACCGGAAGTGCTTAAGTCTACTGAAAAATTGTTCTTGTGCCTTCTCTTTATGTTACTTTCTTTTTATAGAAACAAATTAACTAACATTACAACTATTACGAAGATCACTTGTTTACCATAAAGTTGGAAAAATTATCGATCACGCGCCCTGGTCAGCCAATCGGATAGCTCGCCCCACTGACGTCATATGGGTGATTTCCGTCATATGGGTAGGGGCGGCTTAAAATTCCGCCGAGCAGTGTGCTGCGATCGGCAGCGATGTGCATTTTTAAAACATTATAATAAATTACACGCTTTACGCGGAGCACTTAGATGTGTCAATTAATGATCAGAAGGACGTACTCTAACGACTCAGTACGTTTGTAGAAAATCGTCAAAATCGTTTCAGGGTCCCTTTAACATGACGTTACAACGCGCGCCTCGCCGCGGATATTTCTCTCTCTCTCTCTCTCGTTCCCTGGTCACTACTGCACATGCGCCACTAGTAGCACAGAGCCACAGGTGTTCAGCCGCTGCACAGCGCCGTGCCTTTAGCCGCCGCCGTTTGGTATGACGTAAACCGCGTTCCTTGTCGCTGCGCTTGCCTCCGCTCTCTTCGCCAGCTGTGTCGCATGCCTGATAACATGTCGGAGGATTGAAAAGGAGAGCTCGCGTGCGCCGCAACCACAGTAGAGGCGGCAGTATGGACGGCGACTATTCTCACAAACAGGAGGAGGCCTGGAATCGACATCGGAAAGAGATGAAGAGGAAACAAATCGCCCAGGAAACAGACGAAGAGCGCGCCGAAAGACGGGCTAAACGCTGCAACATAGCTAGACAACCAGACTAACCTGGACTTGCAATCAAGATTAACCAAGGCTAACCATGCTATGCCTTATATTTCGCTACGTATATCCTGGCATAACCGAGCTAAGCCACTGCCAATTTTTCATGGAGTCTACGACGGCGTATGGGTATTGAGACCCATATTTTGTCGCGGGAAGTGTAGAAAACGGACCTGTGCCGAAGATCGTACTGTTTTGCATCTTGGTCTTGCTGAATGCAGATACGTACGAGCGCAAGCTGTCTGGCTTCTTCAGCGCGCTGAGTAAATTCGTCAACGTTGGTAGGTTGGTCGTCAAACTTGTTCAGCAGCATGACATCCAGCGCCGTTGTGGCTTCGCGACTATGGACCAAACCAAATGATGTCATTCCAGTAGTTTCTTGTCGAGCGGAATTGTGGGCGAATATTACGTAAGGAAAAATCTGATCCTAGTTCTTACGTTCTACGTCGGCATACGTGTATAGCATGTCTGCGGATGTTTTCAAGTGGCTTGTAACACTGAGTCTAAGAAGCGAGTGGAGAAGTTTGACAGTGAAGGCAGTTCTTCTGTCTGTGATGACTACTTTTGGAGCGCTGTGCCTAACGACGACGTTATCAATAAAAACATGAGCTGCTTCGGCTGCTGTGTTCCGCTGTGTAGCATTCGTATCCTCTTAGCGCGTCAGGTAGTCGGTGGCAACAATGATCCATCTGTTGCCAGCTGTAGATGTTGGAAATGGGCCCAGGAAATCCACTCCAACTTGGGCGAATGGCTGGCCTGGTAGCTCGACCGGATGTATGAGGCCTGCGGGCTTGCCGGGAGGCACTTTGCGTCTTTGGCAGTCCGTACATGTTTGTACTGGATGTTTTGCAGCAGTGGGTAACTTCGGCCAGTAGTACTTCTCTCGGAGTCGCGGCAATGTTCTCGTGTAGCCTAGATGACCTGCGGTGGTTATCTCGTGGCATCCTTTTAGTAGTTCTTTTCAAAGTGATGCCAGTACGACAAGCAGGTAGGTGCTGCCACTGGCTGAAAAGTTCTTATATAGAACATCGTTCCGGAGACAAAACGACGTCAGTCCCCTGGCATAGAGTCTAGGTACATCTTGACTTCGGCCTTCCAAAAAATTTATGAGTGGGAGCAGCTTTGGTTCGAGGCGCTACTCCTGTGAAATGGTGATAGCGTCGACGGCGCCTAAAGATCTCGCGTCCATGTCATCGTTACTTCGGGATTCGACGGGTGACCGCGAGAGGCAGTCGGCGTTGGTGTGCCTCTTTCCTCATTTGTAAATGGTGGTCATGTCGAACTCCTGAAGCCTAAGACTTCAGCGAGCCAGACGGCCAGATGGGTGTTTCAAGTTAATCAGCCAACATTGAGAATGGCGATCGCTGACAACCTTGACTGAACGGCAGTAAAAATACGGGCAAAATTTGATAACCGCCAACACCACGGGCGAGGATATTTCTTCTCGGTAGTTGAGTGGTTTTCCTCCATACGAGAAAGAGTTCCGCTAGGGTAGGCAATTACTTTATCGCAGCCATCTTGCAACTGCACCAGTACGGAACCCAGACCAACATTGCTCGCAGCAGTCTGTAGTGCTGTAGGGGCCACTTGGTCGATGTGCCCAAGAACAGAAGGCGTTTGCAGGCGTTGGCGTAGTTCGCTAAATGCTACGTGCTCGCCCCCCCCCCCCCCCCCCCCAGAAAGGGAACATAGTCTCGTGTCAGACGTGCTAACGACGCAGCAATACATTAAAAATTCGCAATAAAATGTCGGTTATAGGCGCACAGCCCCAAGAAGCGCCTCACTGCCTTATTGTTGTGTGGCGTGGGGTACTTTGCCACAGCGTGTATTTTTGCAGGAACAGGTCGTACACCCTCGTGACTGATGTGGATTACTGATGTAGATGAAATTACTGATGTGGATTCGGGCCGTGCAAGTTCCCGTTCGTGTCATTAGCTGACCCCGAGCACTTCTTATGTGGGACCCTGTCCACGGCGTCTTCAGTTTCTTAGTTCGGTCAGCCAGCTCTTGCCGCATAATCGAGAAGTCTAAGCCAGTGTCAACAAGTGCGGTCACGTGTCGTCCATCCACCAGAATGCTGACATTGGCACGTGAAACGTCATCGCGAGTATTCGTCTTCGTCAGCGTTAGTATTCGTCGGGCTCATGTCGTCTTCGTGGGGAGCGTGGGGGGTAATTTTGGCGTCTAGACAAAAGGCAACCTTCTCCCCGGAGATTGCTGCCGTTAGTTTCCCCGGCGCGGAATAGGGGAGCGACCACCTCTGCCGACATCAGTGGTTTGGGGAAGTCTAACGCACAGGGGTCCGGGACTGCCAGTGACGACGTAGTGAACCTACCTGGCTACCTGACGACGTAGTGAACCTACCTGGACGTAGCGAACCTACCTGACAGTTGATCACTGCTCGGGGTGCGACGGTCGTCGAAGTGCACGGAAGCGGCATGCGAAAATGCGCCGGCTCCAGCGTCTGGATGTGGGCAGTAACGGGCAATGTGGCCTGGTTCGCTGCATTGGAAGCAGAGTGGTTGACGGTCGGCCGCGCGCCACAAGTCGCTACGGCGAACTGGAGGTTGTCTCACAGACTCCTGTTTCCACTACGGCACGGAAGCGAGTCGTGGCTGAAATGGCGCTACAGGAGGTGGAGGGGGAGAACGTCGGATCATGTCGGTATATGTCGGCAGACGTGTTTCTGGACATGGGGCTGGTGAGGAGAAGGTTTGCCGCAACTCCTGGCAGAAGACTTCGGCAACAGAAATGACCGGCGACTGCGTAGGAGGAATGCCGACGGCTCGCAGCTCTTCAATCACGATGTCTCGAATCATATCCCGTAAAGAAGTGCAGTCAACAATCTCAGCTGCGGAGCGTATTGGTGTGTTGTTTCACTGATGGTCGAAGTGGCGGCACTGTTGCTGAAGTGGCCGCTCGATGATGGTCACTTCCTTGATGATTTGGCCGACCGTTGTTGGCGGGCTTCGTACAAGGGCGCAAGCAGCCGCTCCTTAATTCTCCGCATAAGGTGATGCACCTTCATTGCCTCAGTCCTGTCAGGGTCAGTTCGGCGAAACAGACGGGCCATATCTTCCGCATACACGGCAACGGTTTCATTGGGTTTCTGTACCCGAGCTTCGATCAGTTGTGGTGAATAATCTTGCCGGTCCGAGCTCGAGTATGTATCGAGGAGATGAGGACGAAACTTTCCAGACGTTTGGAAGCTCGCTTCCCTGTTCGAGTAGCATGTACAAGCGCTGTTTTCTAGCGCGAAATAAAGATGGACGAGTTTTCGTTGTTTGTTCCATTGATTTACCAGAGTCACGTGTTTGTAATGGTCAAGCCAGTCCTCAACATCTTCAAAAGCATCGCCGTGGAAGATTTCGGGGACGCGAGGGTGTTCAAGAGTCACCTGGGATAGACCAGGTGCCGTCTGTGATGGAGGTAGAAGCGCCGATGGTATAGCAATGTTGGTGGGAGTCGCAACGGGAGGGAGCTCCGGGGTGAGGCCGAGCAGGTGTTGGCTGAAACGGTGGACTGGATTCGTTACGAGGAGTGGAGCTTCGGGACTCGGTGTACGGCTCCGAATAGGGGTTACCCGCATCAGTTTGCAGGCTCCAGCACCTCCACCAGTGTCGAAACGTCAAAAACAGGGGTCGTAGAGCCCTATTCAAGAGGCACAGCGGCAGGTTGCCTTTTTCATACCGAGCGCAACTGCGACTTCTTCTTCATTGTGCCTTAACAAAAACGCTTATGCGCACTCGCGTTGTCCTCTTCATTGGAGTATAGGCACGGCAATATGAATGTGCTACTTCCGTTTTCAAACCTGCCAATACAGGCACGTTCGCTATTACATATTTTTTTACCAACGTCGTATATTTGCGTGTGCTAATTTACCCACAACTCGCATGGCTTTAGCCTTTGCAAACTCTCGATACAGCTTTCTGTTGGGGAATACGTGCTACATCAAAGCGTTCTTAGGAGCGTGAAAGAAGCCTGCGAATACACTTAAAATTGTCGGGCTACTGGCCGCTCGAGGCAATCTGCGTGTATTCGCGGGCTTCTTTGACGCTCGAGAAAACTTTTGAGTAGCACGTATATAGTGACACGTGTAAGTGTGGATCTTTCTCGTCTGACCGCTTTTTTCATCGGCTAACCAAGGTTAAATGTTATTGCTCAGTGCAGGACGCACCTGCACCTATCGCAGTTTCTAGAATGTTATAAATGGCTCTATCCGTTGTCTATTGCCAACAAACCTTGTGTAATCTTATTGTATGTATGACGTGAATTGTGTAGTACATTCTGGAAGACACGCAGACACCAGCGGTTATTCTCGAACCTTTGATGACATGTATAAAAGCCGACGCGCTGGCCCCGCAGATCAGATTTCGCCGATCGCCCACTGTGTTCGCCGCTATCGTTGTGCTTTGAGTATAACTTACTTTGAGGGCACAGGTTCGCCCACTGTAAATTTAGTTTCGTCGTTCAGTTTTGCGACTGTTTTCTTCATTATCGCTACAACGTGGCATTTGGTGCGCAAACAGCGAGCGCAAGCTCTGCTGCAAACCCGATGGAAACTGCCCAATGAGACAATCACCATCTTTGCGGAAGAGATGGCCTGTCTTTTCCGGATGCCCAAGGAGAAAAAAAAAGTCCGCTTCTTGATGTGGTGCACAAAGCAAGCACTTTTCGCCGGACTGATCTGCGAACACCATAGTATAGTTTTTGACAAAGACAATGACGATTGATAAGACGCCGGAGATGTGCTACCGCCAATACAACGCCAAGTGCTTTCACCGAAAAGCAAAATTCAAGCACTAGGCTCCGACGAGCTCCGAGGTACCATTAAAACCGTCGTACGTGAACGGCGCACGATGATCCCATAGCTGCATCGGCCGAGAGGAGATTCAGCAGATCCTTGGATTATCCGGATCGCCGCAGCCTCAGCAGGAAGCGATGACCTTCGCCGCCGTAAGCTCTAAAAGACGTTTACTCCCTTTGGGGTGCATATCTGCCACACAACAATAATCGTCATCTGGCTTGCTTGCGTTTCCTCTCTTGAAAACGTTGCGCCCGCTACTTTCCTGTCGGCAATGCTATGTCATGGTCATAACGCGCATGCCGTTCGTTAATGGGAAGTACCGGGCTCGCGGTGTTAAAGAAAGTAAATGTGGACAACACAGATGACGTTTATTGTTGTGTACCAAGATACGGGTAATTTTGTTTTAGAGTGTATCATGCTGATAACGCGCATGCCGTTCGTTACTGGGAAGTACCGGGATCGCAGCGTTAAAGAAAGGAAATGCGGACAAGAGAGGTGACGTTTATCGTTGTGTGGCAAAGCACACCCCAAAGGGTGTAAACTTTTTTTAGAGTGTAGCCAGCCGTCATGCTTCTCCTCCAGGCCCGCGCCAGGACCCTGTTATGCCGCAGTTTCGTTGTTCCAGCTCGTCCTTCCACCGCCCAGAGTAATTACCTAAGGAAGACAGATGCATGGTGGGCTCCACGCCGCCCCCCGCTCTGCCACCACTACGAAAAAGGGGGCGACATTTACCGCCACTGCCCACTTATGGCCTTCTCCGTAAATGCGCCGCGCTTACAGATTGGCGACCAGCCTCGTAATATCGCCAACTACATCGCCACAACGCAGTGGAGACCCCGACGTTCTTTGCGTTCGCCGTTACCAGGATGCTACCTGCCGCCGCGGTGCCGACCGTGCATAGAACCAGCCCGCTGATGGTCCTTAAGCCCACATCCGTCAAACTAAAAGCAGCAACCGATGGAGGTACAGTTGCTGTGCGTCGAAACACCGAAGATCCTCAAGCGACGACGACGGCACTTCAAGATACAACTGGACGACGTATGAACGACAGGCTCCCATCGCGATGAAGCCTAGCAGGCAATGATACGGTGAAAAAAGACCTCAGGACGGGACGTACCAGCTGGAGAAGAACGCGATGCAGCCATGATGCGACGCCACGACACAATTGCAATGCAAGCGTACCTCGGCGTGCTTCTCGATGTCCACAACGTCATCGCTCTAGTAAGTTGTGAGGTTTTACGTGCCAAAAACACGATGGGATTATGAGGCACGCCATTGTGGGGGACTCTGAAAATTTGGACCACCCGGGGCTCTTTAACATACACCTAAATCTAAAGACACTCATTTTTTTCTCATTTCGCCCCCATCGAAATGTGGCCGCGGTGGCTGGGACTCAATACCACGACCTCGTGCTTGGCAGTCAAACACTATAGCCACTATGCAGCCGCAGCGGGTCCAACGCTCTAGTAGACACAGGAGTCGAGAACTCCGACCGACATCAGTGGACCCTGGACCCTTCGTCGCAAAGCTGAAGAAAGGCAGGACTGCATCGGACGGCCCTCACAGCAGGACAGTTAGATGACACCTTACAACTCCGAATGGAATCTGCACCGCAAGAGTTACAGTCCCTAACCATCATGGACTGTGCACTGCGACCTTCATTATCCTTCAAGAAAGCTCCCGCGACGTAATTCTCGGCATGAACTTTCTGAATCAACACGGTGCAGTCATTGTTCAAAGTCGATAACGTTGTCCACAGGCCAAGCGATACCATGAGAGAGAATTTCCAGTCAGTGTGCCTTGAGAGTACATAAAAACCAAGTCAGCACTCCACCTCACCCTATCAATGTCATTTCTGCCGGCGCCGAAGCACACGCAGACTTAGAAGGCGCCATCGAGGGCGGCCAGCGTCCACTGGTCGACCGTGAAATTAGCGTCACAAGCGGGATCACTCGACTGCACGGAGGAAAAGCGAAAGTTATTCTGACAAAATTTAGCCAGAGGTCAAGCACATCGACAAGGGCACGACGATCGCATACATGGAGGAAAGTGCAGAAGCCAGCAATGCGTTTGTCCTCTAGGATCTTGCCCTATCTACCTAAACGACCGTAGTTTCTACACCAGACTTACGCATAAATCCAAGCCTCCCCATCAGTAAGCAGCAACAGCTGAAGTCTTTTACGACGACACAAAGACTGCTTTTCGATGTCAAAGATGATTCCACAAACACCAGTTGCAAGACATCATAACTGACGAATCCGCTCGACCACTTAGCCAGAGCCCTTAAAGAGTTTGAATCAGAAAACATGAAGCTATAAAGGAACAAATCGATGAAATTCTGCACGACGATACCATCCAGCCGTCGAAAAGCCCGCGGGCATCTGCTGTATTCCTAGTGACAAAAAAGGACTGAACCGTACGCTTCTGCATATATTTTCATTGACTGAACAAGATCACAAAAAAAGGACGCATACCTCATAGACGAAGCAGTTGATCGGCTCTACAGCGATAAACAGTCATCGTCGATGGATCTTAAGATTGGCTGCTAGCATATAGAGGATACTGAAAAGACCGCCTTCAACGCTGGACGGTTTCTACGAGTGCAAAATCATGCCATTTGGACTGTGCTCAACTCCTGCAGCGTTACAGGGCGGGATGGACACGATGTTAGCAGGGCTGAAGCGGCAGACCTATCTTCTATACATAGATGACGTCGTCGACTTAGCCGGAAAGTTGGATGTTCGCCTTACGCCGCTTGGGACAATACTAGAGGCCATCAAGTCAACAGAGCTAACCCTGAAGCCGTAAAAGAGCCGCTCCGCTTACGACGAGTTTCTGTTTTTGGGCCACGCTATCAGTAAATCTGGAGTCCGCGCTGATCCTCAGAAGTCATCTGCTATCGCAAACTCCCCACAGCCCATCGACAACAAAGGAGTGCGCAGATTCCGTGGCTTGTGTGCCTCTTTCAGGCGCTTCGTCTAGAACTTTTCGCGCATCGCTGAGACATTACCTTTTCTCACGAAATCAGACGTCGATTCCAAGTGGAAAGTGACCCAAGCCGAAGCTCTCCCAGAGGGTAAAAAGCGCCTGCAGCCACTACTAGTGCTCGCCCGTTTCGACAAAGGCGCGGACACGCAAATCCACAACAACGCAAGTAGCCTAGGCCTCGGCGCCGTCATACTTCAAAGGAAACACCTATTTTAAAGGGTCATAGCTTACGTTAGCTCGCATTCGCAAGCGGAAGCCACTTATTCCACCACGGGAAAGGAATGCCTTCCATTATTTGGGTTACCGGAAATTCCACTCTTACGTTTATGGTAGGCTCTGTAACGTCGTAAGCTACCACCACGCTGTGTCTTGCTTGGAAAATTTAAAGGACCCTTCAAGACGTCTCGCGCGATGTAGTCTGACACGCTAGAATTTTATATAATCATTGTCTACAAATCCAGACGGAAGCACTCTGATGCCGACTGCCTGTCACGTGCCCCATTTGACCCGCCGCCCCAAGACGTCGAGGATAACGACGCCTTACTAGGCACATAAGCGTGGAAGACTTCACTGAACACCAACGAGCTTACCCGGAGATAAGAAACCTCGTTGAGTATTTCGAAGGCAACATCGACATTCTCCCTGAGGCAATTAGGCGAGGACTATCTTCGTTTTCCCTGCCAAACCACGTCTTTGTAAAAAAACCTTTCACCGGTCCATGCCAGCTACGTTCTAATTTCCGCAGCAGTACATCGAGAAGTACAGCACGCCCTACATGAGACCCAATCGAGGAGCACCTGGGATTCGCCTTGGCGCTATCGACAATAAAGGGAAGGTATCACTGGCCACGCCCGAGTGCCGAAGTCGCAAGTTACGCCAATACATACCGAGGCTCTCAGCGCCGCAAGGTACCGCCGACAAGGTCCGCCGGATTACCAGAGGGTGATCGAGACTCCTTGCCGATCGTTCCAATACATCGGAAAGAACTTATTCGTGAAATTTCCAACGCGAACATCAAGAAATAACTGGATCGTTGTGGCTACCGATTAGCTTGCCCACTTCGCGGAAACAAAAGCCCTGCCTAAATGTAGTGCCGTCCAAGTGGTGAAATTCTTCGTCGAGAATATACCGTTACTATATTGTGCACCGGAAGTTCTTATCACCGACTGAGGAGCTGCTTTTACAACGGCGCTCACGCACGCCATACTGCAATACAGCCAGAGAAGCCACAGGAAAACAAATGTCTGCCTCCAGCAGACGAATGCTCTTACGGTGAGGCTAAACAAGACCCTCGCTCACCTGTTCGCATTGTACATCTCCGCCGACCACTAGACGTGGGATGCCGTCCTTCCGCACCTAACCTTCGCTTGCAATGGGGCCGTACAAGAAACAACGCAGATCACGCTATTTTTACTGCTCTTCAGGAGGAATCTGATAATCACTCTCGAAGCCATGCGGCCGCACATCACCGTCGAAGAGTATCTCCAGCGCGTAGAAGCCCGGCAGCTCGCCCGCCTGCGCATCAAGAGTCAGCAGAGGATTGACAGCCGGCAATACAATCTACGACGACGATACATGGAGTAGCAGCCCGGCGACAGCGTTAGGGTTTGGACCTCAATACGCCGATGATGTCTTAGTGAGAAACTTCTGCGACCATACTTCCGACACTACGAGATTATCCAACGACATGGCGCACTCGACTATGAGGTCGTGCCAGACGGTATTCCGCTATCACAGTCGGCGCTGCTTACAACCATACATAGTCCATGTTATGCGGGTTAAGCAGCTATACCAGCGCTAACAAGCCTCTGGACTGTTTCCTTTACAGCGAAGCTGTATATGGCTAGTCAATGCGTCCGTTCGTCCGTCGCATGTACGCCGAATGCTCCTCCTGCGCAACCCCACGCGCATGCATGAAAAAAAAAAGGATAGATAGAAAGACAGGCACGCAATAGGCGGCGCCAGTAATACTGTCGCAGTCCAGTGCGTGGGCAACAGCGTCCCTCCGGCTCCAAAATGGGTAGACCACGCCTCAAACGTACTCCTGAGGAGCAGTCAGCTTTCAATCAGCAATGCTGCGAGCAGAACCGGGAACAAGCTCGTCTACACCGTGCGAACGCTGCCGTCCGAGCACAAGAACAGGCTCCTGTAGCCGATCGCACGGACGAATTCCGCACCGAGGATCCGACAACCTACCAAGGCGTTGTTTAATGAACCGTCGGAATTAACCCATTGATAAACACCGTGGCCGCACGTTTCAGCTTTGCTGCGTAACCATCTGTATGGACAACTTGGGCGGTATTTTTTACTTTTTCTTCGCTAAGCGTGTCTTTGTTTTTTCGCTCTCCTGTTTGTAGCATCGGGACAATGCCTTTTAAGAGGGGGGAATTGACACGTGCACTTATTTATCTATCTCGGGTGAACGCATTTTCCGGGCTAAGAAAGGCTAAACGCTATCGCTCAGCACAGGACCTGCCTGCATCTATCGAATATTTTCAAATGTTATCGATAGTTCGATCCGCTGTCTATTCCCAAAAAACCCTGTGTAATCTGATTCCTTGCGCGACGCAAATGGCGCCGTACTTTCAGCGGGACACGCAGGCACCAGGGATTATTCTGGAGCGTTCGATAACTCATGTATACAAGCGAACGCACCTGCCCCGCAGATCAGATATCGACTATCACCCACTTTGATCAGCGCTATCGTTGTGCTTCGAATGTAACTTGCCTTCGTGGGCACAGGTTCGCTCGACAAAAACTTATGGCGCTTTCGGCAATTCACACCGGCGCGCATCGGGGAGCCCCAATGCGCGTTGGTGCGATTTGCTGAATTCAACCCTGCTTTCGTCGTTGACAGTTTTGCGACTGTTTTCTTCATCCTCACTGCAACGTGAGAATTGTAACAGAAAGCTATATCAAGAGTTTTTCACGCTGCGGTATAGTTTTCGCATTAAAAATTTCATCTAATAATAACATTTGAGATGTTGATAAATAATTCAGTATAATTATGTAATTAGGCGGAATTCAGAAATACTTTGAGTACCTCCAAGCAACGGTAAACATCATTTTGGTTTTGTTCAGCTACGACACACTTGCATATTTTTAAATCTTGGTGCATGCAGTTGAGGCACCCTGTACAGGCAAGCTCAGCCGCAGTATTGGGGAAAGCGAGCCACCGCCTACGCCCTGCCCCAGCATAAGCGCGTCAGACATATCTCTGACACAGCGGCTAACAGTAGTTTGGCGAAGTCAATATAACGTCAGGGGCTGACGCTTTCCTGAAAACGCCTAGACCCGTAGAAATGGGGGTAACGGGGGGGGGGGGAGGGAGGGCAAGTGACTTGCTCTTGGACTGCGAGCGAACAAAGCCCGCCATACTCTCTCCGCAGACGGGGGTCTTCTCCTAGCCGGTCACGCAGCCAGCGCACTTACGTTTTGCAAATGGAAAAATGACGCTGAAACTATGCGTCGGTCATGTAAGTGAACGGGTCCAGATGGTCATAATGACACTTGCTGGCGCTGGGTGCGATGGCAAAGGCAGCTGCTGCCCAGTTGTACTTGGAAGGGGGTTCGCGGTGTGCGAGTTTAACAATGAAAACGCCACGTGTGAGGTATGTAATTCTTGTGGGCGCACCAGCTACGGTTGGGCCATGCCCAACTTATTTTTCGGCAACAGCGACGCCGTGCTCTGCTGAGAGGCGTCAACAATCTTGACCGCCAAAATAAAGCATGCACAATGCGCTGTCATCGATGATGTGCTGAGTACCACTATCAAAAACAAAGCGTCGACTGTCGCTGGCTTATGCATATACATTGTTGGGTTGTGATGGCCCCAAAACATGGTTTGATTGCCTGCACTGTTTTGAGTAGCGCACAGAAAATTATTATCGGCAAGTCGCTCTAGCTACTTGCGAGGCGTCCATGCACCGTGGTGGACGACGATGCTGAGGGGTGCGCAGAGTTCTCGAACGACAAGGTGTTTCAACTGCATTTTGAAATGGCTGCTCTGTTATCGGTGATGTATTGGAGCCGCAGAGTCGCGAACACGGTCAGTGTCGAGAATCCCTCGATTTTCTAGACTCAGTGCCATGGCATTTCTTTATCACAAGCACTCCGCACTAAACACTTGCAAATCCTTCCTCCGCTCGAAGTCTCAGTTTATAACTGCACACAACCGCCCTCATCTGCCAAAGTTTGATTGCTACGGTGTCGTAGAGTATGTATCTGCGATCGCCATTAGTTGCAACAGCGGCTATCCGCAACCATCTTGGCGTGCACGAGAAATACTGCGTACATGCGCAGAGAGGCTCATTCACTGAACAAAAAATTAATTGGGTCGCTGGACAGTACGCTCTTCTTTGCAATGCATCGCGGAGGCTTCACGCACACAAATAAGCTGGTAAACTGTCACTTTGCGGCGTCACTACGGGCCCTTCAAAAGCGTACCTCCATTTTGCAGCGAAAGCCGTTGCTCCCGTCTCTGTGGGTAGAGTGCCGTCTTTAGTTGGTAAAACGGCGACCTTAATAGCCTCAGTTAAGCACCTGCGGTGAACAGCCATGCCGTGCAGCTACGTTGCCATTCCCATAATGTCATGACTGACTTTATCTAGAATAGCACTACAGCGCCCCGGGCGATTGTCCACCGTATAAACTTCTTCGTGCGTGCAACCCTCTACAATGTACCCGCTTGTAAGCTTTTACCTCACTGTTGCCACTGGCGGCAAAAAGTGCAAAATTTAAGTGTTCACTCGATATCTGTTTGCAATCAGAAATTTTCAACATTCAAAACGAAAAACAGACAAGTTAAGAAAGAAATTGTTTGTTATTTTATTTGTTGCATTTTAACGCATTTGACTGATGGAAATATCAGCTGCAAAAGCTCACTTCTCGCTTTTGACGGAGGATGAAAAATGCCCGAAAGACGAGCCGCGCCCTTGACGCGCCCGAGAAGGGCGTGTCAAGCGGCTCAAGTCAGTTGGGCAGACCGACAGCAGGACAGTCACGGTATTGATAAAGTGCGATAATGCGCTGATAACAATATGCGGCGCTGGCGCGTTTTGTGGCGCAGCCTTCTGTGCTTGAAACACGAAAGCAGTGTGTTGCTCATGTTGCTATATGCGGCTTTTCACCGACATTTTTTTTGCCTGCTGTTTTTGCGCTTTCCATGCTATATTCATTCACTGACTGCCACGATGCGAACTTGGGCAAAATTCGTGCGCACGAGAAACTCCGCGCGTCCTGTCTAGCACCCCTGGTTTGTTGCCATTTTGTGTGTACGGCAAATGTTCCCTGAGCAGTCTTGTTAGGAAACAATTTGGTAGCGGCAAACTGGTAAAAAAAAATTAATTATGGGGTTTTAATGCCAAAACAACTTTCTGATTATGAGGCACGCTGTGCTGGAGCACCAAGGAAATTTCGACCTTATGGGGTTGTTTAGCGTGCACCGAAATATAAGTAAACGGGTGTTTTCGCATTTCGACCCCATCGAAGTGCGGCCGCCGCGGCCTGGATTCGATACCGTGACCTCGTGCTCAGCAGCCCAACACCATAGCCACTGAGCAAGTAGGGCAGGTCAAAACGGGTAAACATGCGCCAACACGGGACGGGCGGTGTCGCAAGCAAACGCATCAATGTGACGATGGCGGCGGGTTGCGCGTAGTCGCAACAAAAAGGGGTGGCCTTCTGATGTCGCGAAATCGTCAGGCAATGTTAAAGAAATTCCTCGCAAAGCGGAGAATGTAGGAGCTTAACAGCTCTGGACAAGTAAATAAAAGGAGTGGTTATTAAGCTAGAATCCCTGAGCTGTACAGCAGGGAATAATGCAAAGGCAGACGTAGAAAGCCGTTTAATAAATAAAAAACTATATTAATGTAACAGACAACCCCTCAGGAGTGAAGTCAAGACACAGACAATAAACAATAATTACACGACAAACAATGAAATAGGAAGCTGCGCGTATCACTGATTCCCACATATTGTGCTATCGACCGATATGTACGAACCATAACAATTGGCACTGACCGATTTTTCTTAATCAAGCACAAAATTATCGTCGGCTCACCATCTTTTTGCATAATGGTCGCTCGCTGAAATCTGACGTCTTCTAGAACCACAGGAACCTTGCAGAAAGGCTTGCCGCAGCGCTTTGCCAGTGACTTCCAGGCAAGGACTATATATCCAGCCGCAGGGAACACAATCCTCCCTTGAATTTGATGGCCAGTCAAATAGGAGTCTGCGCCATGGTCCCCAAGGTCCAACTGGACAATGTCCTGGGACCACTGCACGTAATGATGGTCGAGTACCTTGGTCACTACAGCAGCTCGGCTGAATGCAGTGCGGGTTGTTCAACTCTAGAAAACACAAATCGCAGATAATTATTGCGATAGCAATTACAGCCTAGGCGAATTTCCGGCTTTGAGGTCGCCATGAGGTTCGGCATACTGTCCTAATGTGATAAGATCCTGTCGCATCCTGTGTGCGTGGATGCAAGGACAAGCGTGCGAGGGCACTTGCCTATACTGAAGAGGACCAGCGTTCATTAGTTTTGTAATGCCTGCATTTATTATTGTCATTTGCGGAAGAGCATACTTCGGGGAGAAATCGTGCTTAACTCGATTTATGTACCTTTTCTTCTCGCGCAATGTTCGGGAATTATCGGGTTATAACAAAAAAGAAAGTCACGTTGGACGTGAGGGCACCAAATACATCTACATATGTGTATAAACATGTTAGAACTGCACTTTTTTACTTTCTCAAACTGTAACACGGCCAAAAATAGTGATTCGTTAACTGATAACGCCTAATGCTAATTTTATGCGCATCGTTTTCGGCAAAAATGTTGTTCCTTCCCCCGAAATCGGCTTTTACACGCGCACGTTAGGAGCTTGCCCTGCTCAGGAGTGGGCACTGACATGACGGATGCCGTAGCGGATGACACAATTATCGCCAGCCTGCACGGAGCGGCGGGCGACGAGAAGGGACGCCTTTTTACAAATTACTAGTAGGTATAGCGGAGCGTGCCGTTTCTGCGCTGGCGCGAGTAGGAGCGCGTGCGAGAGATAAAATCTTCGGTCTTTACCCCTAGAATATGTGACTCTGCCTAACCACTACGGAGGAGGTTTCTTAGCGCGTGTTGTATGCGTTTGTCCCCTAGACATGCCGGCATTGCGGAGTGCGGTAGAGTTTGTTTACGCTCCACCGCTGGCTGCCCACGCGGTAAGGAAGTGGGCACGGTGATCGCTGTGTCTGAAGGGGCAAAGTTATGGCTGGTGTTGTTTAAGTCGTGTGTCGCATTTTTCGTCGCGACGATAGATTCGATGTTTTACAAGCACTGCTCCAGGACGGCACGTGTAACTGGCAAACGGAGTAAGGAGAGCACCCGAGGTTATAATAAAGCAGGCGGCGCAGGATCTCCGGGGCACCCAAGGGGTAGTGGGGAGGGGGGGGGGGGGGTCAAAGCTGGAAGCAGGGCGGCCCGCGGGTTGGGGCCGTGGAGGTCGAAGCGCGCCAGGGGTGCTCTAATAAAAAATGAATAAAAAGATTTGTGCGCATCGTTTTCGGCAAAAATGTTCTTCCTTCCCCCGAAATCGGCTTTTACACTCGCACGTTAGGAGCTTGCCCTGCTCACGAGTGGGCACCGACATGACGGATGCCGTAGCGGACGACACAATTATCGCCAGCCTGCACCGAGCGGCGGGCGACGAGAAGGGACGCCTTTTTACAAATTGCTAGTAGGTATAGCGGGGCGTGCCGTTTCCGGCGGCGTTCGACGTTTCTGCGCTGGCGCGAGTAAGAGCGCGTGCGAGAGACAAAATCTTCAGTCTTTACCCCTAGAATATGTGACCCTGCCTAACCACTACGGAGGAGGTTTCTTAGCGCATGTTGTATGCGTTTGTCCCCTAGACATGCCGGCATTGCGGAGTGCGGTAGAGTTTGTTTACGCTCTACCGCTGGCTGCCCATGCGGTAAGGAAGTGGGCACGGTGATCGCTGTGTCTGAAGGGGCAAAGTTATGGCTGGTGTTGTTTAAGTCGTGTGTCGCATTTTTCGTCGCGACGATAGATTCGATTTTTTACAAGCACTGCTCCAGGACGGCACGTGTAACTGGCAAACGGAGTCAGGAGAGCACATCAGGTTATAATAAAGCAGGCGGCGCAGGATCTCCGGGGCACCCAAGGGGTAGTGGGGAGGGGGGGTGGCAAACCTGGAAGCAGGGCGGCCCGCGGGCTGGGGCCATGGAGGTCGAAGCGTGCCAGGAGGTGCTCGAATAAAAAATTGGCTGTCCGCGATAGAGGACAGGCGATCGTAAACACCCCAGGCCCGCGCAGGCCTTGGCGAGCCCCAACCCACGGACCAATCCACGTTCTAGGTTTGATGTACTCGTTGCCGCTTTAGTGTCCTGGAGGCGCCACCAATAATGCGAAATAACGACACGTTGAAACACGATTGAATAAATATAATTACGTCCAGCCACCAACTTGCGACGCTAAGTTCAGCACTACCCTGCCCCGCGACTACTGCTGGCACGCCTAGGAACAAACGCATGCAACACGAGCTAAGAAAATCCTTCGTAGTGCCCAGGCGGAGTCATATATTCAAGGAGCAAAAGTCTCCACATCTCCTCTTTCGCACCCGCATTTACTCGAGCATGCGCGCAAATGTCCGGCGTCTCCGGAAATGCCATGCCCCGCTGTACCTACTAGCAATTGTAAATAGGCAGATGGGACATCGAGTCACTATAATGTGCGCTGCCTTCGCGTGCGCCTACTGCCTGAATATGCCGCTTTTTTCAAGCATGGAAGAAGCAAGCCGTCGAATACACGCGAAATTGCCGCGTGACTGACACAGGAGGCACATTGCGTGTATTCCGGACTTCTTCCACGCTTGAAAAAACACTTTTATGCACCGCGCATTGTGCAAAAGAAACCTGTATCGGGAGTTCCTCATGTTGCCTTACAATTTTCGCATTGACACTTTTCGTCTAATTATAATGTTTGAGAGGTTGTTTATTTATTAAGACTAATTATGTAATTAGGCGGTATGCAAAAAAACAATCTCAGTATCTCCATGTGACAGCAAACAAGATTACCTTGGTTCTGTTCAGCTATGTGACATCTGTATATTTTTTTAATCTTCGCACGTGATATTTTGGACATCCTGTACACGCACGCTCAGCCGCTGTATTCGGTAAAGCCAGCGACCGCTTACGTACCGACCCATCGATTAGCGCGTCAGGCACATCTCTGACACAGGGGTTACCAGTGGTTTGGTGACGCCCAATGTAACACTAGGCGACGACGCTTGCCTGAAAACTCCCAGTCCTGTAGAAACGGAGGACGCAGAGGACTTTCTCTTCGACTGTGCGCGAATTAAGCCTGGCATGATATCTCGGCAGACAAGAGCCTCAAAACCTCAAATGACGCGGGTAAGAGAATACTCTGGTAACGACACTTTAAGGGGGGTAGGCATCGGCATTGCCGGCCCCCCTCGCCTGGAAAACTGAGAAAGGGGCTCGGGCACTAGAGCGCCCTCCCTTCCCCTCTACATAGTCGGTGCTTATGGCAACCGCTACTCTCGCAAGTTACTGTTGCTACGTTAAACAAATAAAACACATTTTGCCCAAAGTTACGCACATTCCCGGCGATATCCAGAAGTGTATTCATTGAAAACTCCAAATCCACACGGAAATTCCGAATAAATTTGAATGAAACTCAGAGTAATCTTGCCTTCCACCGTTACAAGTGAAAAATAAACAATTTTGTTATGTTTCCAATGAACAATATTAGGCAGCCGCAGTTATTCAGTTAGCACGCGGATGCGCTGAGCGCTGAGTCACAAATAAATTTTAATAAACACATACGAAGGCATTACGTGACGAGCGAGAAATAGCACAGGAACAGTAAAACGAACGATACGCGAACGGGCGGTATATTTTTTTTATCAAGACTGCCAGATGAAAATAGATCATTTTATTTGCGAACTTTGTCCTAGTCGGAGGAGCACTCATTCAAACGCTGCTGCTGCTCTGGTCTTTCATTCAACTTTGTACTTCGTTCGTGTGCACCGTTGCCGAATTGATTGTGTTGGTGCCCGCTTTTGCCTGATAGTGCCGAGAATGGGTGGGAAAGATGACGCCAAAGAGATAAAGGATCTGTCTAAACAGCTTGAAGCCTTCAAGCGTGACATGCGAACGGATTTGAGAGAACTGAAAGACAGTGTAAAATACTGTTCCGATACATGCGATGAAGTGAGCGAATTCAAAAAGGAATTCATAGCCTTAAGGGATGAGATTAAGCAGCTACTCAAAGAAAATAGCACCCTAAGGGAGGAAAACGAAAAACTGACACAAAAAATCGAAGACCTTGAACAGTATCAAAGATTGAATAATCTCGAAATCAGGGGGATTCCAAAAACCGAGAAAACACTTGACGCCATGGAAATGGTTGAAAAAATTGGCGTTGCCCTTGAAGAAATCATCCGGGAAAGTGACATTGACACATGCCACTGGGTCCCGACACCGAAACAGGATGTGAACAACATTGTTGTCCGCTTCGTCCAACGAAGGAAACGCGATGAATTGCTCGCCAAGGCCAGAAAGAAGTGGCTGACATGTAAAGAACTAGATCTAGATTCGAATAACGCGGTGTATGTAAATGAACACCTGACACAAACAAACAAGAAACTGCTCGCAGCCGCGCGCAAGAAGAAATCCGAGGTAAACTGGCAGTTCGTTTGGACATCAAAAGGACGGGTGTTGGCACGGAAAACTGAAACCTCAAGGGTGATCCGCATAACTTCCCTAAATGACCTAGAAAAAATGGCTTAGAGAGCGAATAGGCTACCAGGAACACATACGCTACATCTAAAATTATTTTAGCATGGAATTTGAAATAGTCGACGACAATTATTATGATATCCTTCGTCTCAACAGAGAAACCACAGGTTTAAAAAGTTTTTCGGCTATGCATATAAATGCCAGAAGTATAAGGAACAAAGTAGACGAAATTGAGAATATGATGTCGACAATAGAAAATAAATTTGATGTTATATGTTTCACCGAAACATGGTTATCACAAAACGACCACATACCTATTCTTGATGAATATCGCTCGCAGCACATAACTAGAATCAATCAAAGGGGAGGTGGTGTAGCTGTGTACATAAAAGAGAGATTACATTTTACCGTAGTGGACGAATTCTCTGTAATTAATGAACATGTAGAATGCCTTACTATATATATAGGAAAGACCATGACATCGGTAATATATAGACCTCCTTCTGGCGAGAAAGAAATATTTTGCAATTTTTTAGACGCTTTGCTATTGTACGCCTGTTCTAGCAATGAACCTGTGATAATCATGGGAGATATAAACATAGACATGAGCTCACATGACACGTGGGCTTGGCATCTGAAATCAATTCTAGCTTGCCACGCCTGCACAAACCACATTAAGTTACCAACCAGAGTTACAGAGAATAGTGCCACATTGATTGACATCTGTGTTACAAACTTAAATGAAGATGAAGTACTTGCCGGTGTTCTTACAAGTGATATAAGTGACCATTTACCCCTATTTTCTTTTATCAATTCCACTAACATTCGCGCTACCCGGACAGCTTGTCATCGTCGAATAATAAATAATTTTTCGTTACAACACTTTCGGGAATTAATTGTAGCTATAGACTGGCAGGCGGTCTACAATGAAAGTGATGTTAACGCAGCTTTCAACATTTTTCTTTCCAGCATACAAACTTCTTATGAATCCGCTTTCCCGATACGATATGAACGTACCAGAAATAAGAAAGTACGAAAACCTTGGATAAACCGTCATTTGTATAATGAGATAAAGAAGAAAAATGCGATGTACCACCTTTTCATAAAAACACGTGACCAAGAACAGTTGGCGACATTCAAAAAGTTCAGAAATCATCTACAAATCAAACTGAAGAAAGCTAAACAAGATTACTATCTACAACTGTTTTCTAGCATACGTAACGAACCGAAACTGATATGGAACGCAGTGAATAATACAACCAGTAGAAAGCCGAGTATCGCGTCCCAGACACCATTACTGCACAAAAGTCAAATGACGAGCATGAACGAACATTTCGTTCAGGCTGGTACATGTACATCGAGGCGACGCGAAAGAAGAGTGGTTCCTGCAATCGACATCCCACTGGTGACCAGCTCCATTTTTCTACAACCCACAGATAGCGTTGAGATGCAATCTCTGATACACAAAATGAAGAGCACAGCCTCGGCCGGACCCGACGGAATTCAACCGAAGCCGATAAAATATGTCTCAAGTGAAATAAGTGTCGTTCTAGCTTATATTGTTAATTTGTCAATATCTTCAGGGATCTTTCCAGATGCTTTAAAAACCGCTCGCATAACACCAATACATAAAGGTGGTGCGAAAGATCAAGTCTCAAATTACAGACCAATTTCGGTCTTGAATATATTTTCAAAGCTTTTCGAAAGCGTCGTAGTTGACAGGCTGGGGTCTTTCTTGACTAAACACAGTGTAATCTCAGAGTACCAATATGGTTTCCAAAAGAATAAGTCAGCAGAGCAAGCGCTTCTAGATATCAAGGATAAAATAATTGAGAACATCGAAAAACAGAAGGTTACACTTGGCCTTTTTCTAGATTTACGGAAGGCTTTCGACTCGATCGATCATAAAATATTATTCCATAAACTAGAAATCTACGGAATACGCGGCGTCGCTAATGATTTAATAAGAAGTTACCTAACGAATCGAAGCCAATTTGTTCAGATAAATTCTAGTACCTCTGACATTTTGCCTATAAAACAGGGTGTACCTCAGGGCTCAAAACTTGGCCCACTATTGCTCTTAATTTATGTAAATGATATTGTACGAATACCCGACTCCCCTGACCTGGCAATGTATGCCGATGATACCAACGTGTTTTTTACTTCCAGTAACACTTCTGAACTTTCTGTCAGTGTTAATGCGTATCTCAATCGCTTATCAGTGTGGTTGAGTGCAAATAGTCTTGAATTAAATACTGCAAAAACAACATACATTTTATTCAGGGCTCGTAACAAGACCATACCTAATGACATTATCATTAATTACAATGGTATAGCAATTAACCATGTCCAAGAACAAAAATTCTTAGGCGTTTGGTTCGACGAACATTTATCTTGGAGTTCGCATATAAGGATGCTATGCAATGACCTTTCTAAATCTGTCGGTATCATTAACAGGATAACCCAGCTGATTCCGCTTTGGCTCAAACAACAGTTATACAATACTCTCATTTACACTAAACTTTGCTACGGGGTCCTGGTTTGGGGTACTACTTCAAAAGCAAACTACAACAAATTAATTCTCTTACAGAAACGAATCCTTCGTATATACTGCAATTACCATGGCCGTTTTGTAGACCTTGAAACAGCTCCATTATTTCAACGCTACTCCCTTCTTCGAGCAGACAGGATATATTATAAGAAACTTCTGATGACCATGCACAAGCAAAAATTATTCACCAAAATAGACAACGATGAAATACCTCGTTATGCATTGCGCCGGAATACCAGACACTTACCGAAAACAAGAACAAATTATGGTAAGCACACTTTCATATATCAGTCGACAGAAATAGTAAACAAGGTAGGAGAATTGTTAAACTTCAGTGCTTCAGAAAGTACCTATAAAAAACAGCTTAATGCATTATTACTTGCCGATGACATTGCTTTCACTAATTATTAACATTTTTCATTTTATTGCCTCTGTTTGTAGACATGTATGATCTAACAAAGAGCGCATACTGTGCTACTCTTTATGAGGCTTGCTGGTTCTAACGAACAAATATTGTAATCATTTTTGTTCATGAATTGATGAACTCTTGTGTGAAATATCTATGTACGTTATATGTGTATTCATTTGTACTGATTTCATCCGCTGTTGTAACCGTGGGGTCTGGGACCTCTGTCAGGCCTGCGTGCCTTTAGTCCCAGTCTCCCCTCGCTCGGACGAGAAATAAAGTACATATGATGATGATAAAAAAAAAAAAATGAGGGGAAGAGCCTCGCACAAGGCCCAGTTGAATATTTTTTTATCCACAATTATCTCAGCTTGCAGTAAATTTCGGGTATCATCTAGTGACGATTCTTTTTTATTTAATTTTCGTACGAAAACGTGTGAAGTGTCTGAGGAAAGGGGATCTTAACGATTCGCGAGTGCTGCAGGGTTTGACCTTTGACGATGGGCCGTAGTCCTCCAACTTGGTGACGGTCCACGACTGCGAGTGGTCCCAGCTGACAAGGTGTGCTATGCTGGGAGTCCCGCGTGGTACAGGTATTGGCACCGGCGGATACAGCGGCGACAGATCAACCTTCACGCCGAGAACGTGCAGCTTTCCCAGTGAGTTGAGAAAGAACGCCGCGTTGTCCACGTTGCGCTTCATGAGGCCCAGGCTGGCGGCATCACTGCCCAGAGCACGGCGCAAGACTGCCTGTAATTCGTTGAATAAGAAACCCATGGAAGAGGACATCATAGTGGGAAATAGCTGAAAGCGAAGCGATGCGCTAACGAATCGTAATGATATTCATCACGTCCGTCATTTTTATTATGCATCTTGTCATCATCATTATGCGAGGGCTTTAAGCGTTCACTTGCGTTGCACCGCTGTGACTTGCCTTTTCTTCTCCATTTCTTGGGGGGATTCGAAAACGAGCGCAAGAACGCAGAAAATGTTCCGAAGGGGAAATTCTTTTTCCATTCACTCCCTAGATTGGCCAGCACGCTGCCATGTCGTCGTTAATATTGGTTTCCGCCTTCCGGTTGAACTAATAATGTAGTATATCATTATCACCTCAATAATTAGTTATCAAATACAGCCACATGTTAGCATCCTGTGTTAATAGAGCGCGTTAGCATACAGCCACTGTCTACGCCGTTGAATCTATCGCCTCGGCCAACTTCCAGCTTGGTGCTCGTTCAATCGAACCAGGCCGCGGATGCACATGGGGATGCTTAGCTCACGCGTGCAAATTGTCCACGAGTTTGCCATCTTGTTGCTATGCCTCAACGTAAAGACGACGCTTTGTCTCAACTTTCACGCTTCCCTCAAGGAAAGTGACATAATGCTGCTGTGCCAATCACTAGAGACGGTTTGCTAGCTGTGCTCCTAATTAATACGAGCTTGTTAGCTCGGGCAGAACTTCTCAGTTAGGAAGAAATAGTAAGCTTCGGGTTGGTCACTTTGAAGGAACGGAGAAGTAGTGAAATCTTCGCCACCGTATTTATCGGCTAGTGTTCGGAGACCCACTGTTTGTGATGACTGCAGAAAAGCGAGCATTCACTCGCCGTTCCTCAACAATCGCCCTTCTGGGCCTTACAGCGAACTTGATAAACAGGCGTAGCGCGTTGAAGGCACGTACAAGGCGAACACTTCGCAAAATAAAGAAACAGAGCGAGAGAGAGAGAGTCACCATGGAGGCACTTTCTGACGCCGGCACTGTACCAGCCTTGGTGACCACTAATTATCACGTCACACGCGTTTTTTTTTTGTTCTAAATTTTATATTCACACGACATGTCTCGGTCATTGGAGGTCATCGTGCAGGTTCGATAAATTTGAGCCTAATGCATTCATCGCGTGATCAGCTGTTATAAGATGCGCATCAGGATGAGGAACGCATGAACACCAACTGGTGCCACGCATTGTTGTATTCTGTTTAACAAAGAAGCCGCTATACGCGTCCTTAGCGTGCAGCCAAAGCCGACTCCCTCACTGGTATTACGCGGTCGGCAGCTTCCATGCATTGCACAGATATGATGGGGCGAAAACCACTTAAAATAATAGCAGCCATGTTATCACACTGTTACACTATCTAGTGAACAGGGTTGAGCGGACAAAACTAATCTTGAAAGAAACGTTTCCGCTTTAGGTGCAATAATCAATAGAGCAAAATTTGTTATACTAAAAACTGCAAATATTCGTAAAGTTCTTCCTCAGCACGCAGAGCATATACCGAGGGCGTAAGCACGGCGTTGACGTTCCTGAACCTGCGTCTTTTCATAGATTGAGGTATTGTTTGCAATCGTGGTCTTTTTGTTGATACGGAATCCCGCATCTGCTGCTTTCGCTTGCTATATCTGACCCGTCCTTCGTCCTGGTTTTACGTTTTGACGGTTCGAAACTTCTCTTCGGTGGTAGTGGCATAAATTTTGTACGCGGAAAAATTACGGATACTATTGAACACCGTAAGGCAGCAAGCCGGACCCTGAAGGTTTCCACTACAACTTTGCTAAGGTAAAATCAATAACATGTATGTGATAACATGCAGCAAGTAAAAAAAAAAAAGAAACATAGATGTCTTCCACGTGAATGAAAGAAAACGTACGTTGTTAGCCACCTCCAGAGAATTCATGTAGTGTCTATTGTTCCTGAAGGAGAACTGACATTTGTGTACCGCTTTTCTTGTTTTTAGGTAGCTATTGGCTTCCTAATCTTCAGTACGAAGCGATAATGACTCGAGAGTGCTAAAATTCAATAATTCGACTAACTTATTTGTGGCCCATTGCAAACACGTGTCAAACGCAGCGCGGCTGCGGTCCAGCAATAGCAGAATATTGTTTCCATCGAAAGTGGAGGCAGCGGCCACTTAAGAGCCCGCCAGACAGCCCGGAGTGTCACTGAAGGCCATAAAATGACTGTCGCTGAAGTTTGCCGAGTTTGCATTCACTTCAGTAAAGCAAGGCACGCGCCTTCCCCTCTTACCCTCCCGGCGAGTGCAGAACGCACACAGCTTTTGTCAGTAGAGATAGTGTGCTGGTGTAGACGCTGGTACCACGAGACGATCGCCGCAGGTTTGGATGACGCGAAGAGTCTCGTTTCTCTCGTCCGAAGCCGAACTGCACTGGATACGTGTTTCTAAGTGGTTGCGCTAACGGTAGGGTAATCAATTATTTGTTCCGCTTTCAGGAAACTGAAGATGCATATAGCATAATTGCTGTTTTGGTGCCTATTCCATAAAGCATTAAAATTGTTTAAAAAATCTGTCATTACTCATTTATTTATTGAATAATTTGCGTCATGTGATTAGCAATATGGTAATTATTAAATTTGTTGCCAATATGTCAATAACAGGTATCTAAATAGTTACATTTCAGTGCATCACTTTGATTTCTTTGGAAGGCGGTAATATTAGCGTAGCTCGATCATCCGCTGTTGAAAGACACCCCGTAAAATCCTTTAAAGCTAGCACAGCCTGCCGCTGGTGTTCCGCTTAGGCTTTATGGAATGGGCATTAAAATGCGTCTTTATATGAAGAAAAAAGCTGCGCAAGAGGTGGCGCATCAAAAACAATTTAAACGAGTATTTTCAAATTCTAACTGTAACAGTTGTATCCACATTGTAGCCATATAAATATAATAAAGAATATATTCAGATAATTACTTCACACAGACAGAAAATTACTGGCCACATCCTCTCGAGCTTCTCAATAAGAAACACTTGGGTTCATCCGCGCATAGGGCTTCCCGTTCTGTTTTGAAACGTGATCTGTCGTATCTGCGAGATCCAGCGTAAGAAAAGAAAACAGATATATGCGAATATTCGAGACCGGATCAAATACGAACCGAATCGAGCCAGAGGCGAATAAGATATCGAGTACTTTTGGAATAATAATTCAATTGCTAAGCATCATTGCTAAGCACCTGCCGCGCACATGCCATATGCGCAGTAGTATTCCTATATATTGGCAGGTGAATTTGGTTGGCTTTGTCGGGCGACACGTTTCACCGCCTAACAAATGTTATCGCACAGCGCAGGACGCGCCTGCATGTATCGGAAGTTTCTGGAACGTTATCGATGCTTCTATCCGCTGTCTGTTGTCGCCGAACCTTCTGTAATCTGATCGCATGTGTGCGCGACGCGAACCATGTAGAACTTTCTGGAAGGCACGCGGGTCCCAGCGATTTCTCTGGAACGTTCGACGACTGATGTATAAAAGCCGCCGCGCTTGACCCACTGATAAGATTTTCGACTATTGCAGACTGTGTTCGCCGCTGCCGCCGTTCTTTGAGTGTAGCGTGTTTTTGAGGGCACAAGTTCGCCCAATAAAACGCTAGTTTCGTCTTTCTAAGTTTGGCTGCTTTCTTCACAGTCGCTACCAAGTGACAATATGCTCCCGCAGGGAGCAGAGTTGCGCATAACTTTTCCGGCGCCGCTCGCACCGCTATTCGCCGAGTGCTATCACGTGGTGCAAGAGGAAATCAAATGCTGAACTGCGCCTCTGCAAAGCCAACATGACGGGCGCGGCGCCGTGTCGTTTGCGTCAGTGCCATCGAAATTGGAAATAGCGCACCGTCGAGCGTGCGCGGCACTAATCGGCTCCGGATTGCAGGTACGGTATTCGGCGACATTAATGACTTTGGTGAAGTGATAAGAAACACATAATTTTGACACTTGCATAACGCGGGGCAGCGCACCAAACTGCACAGACCGCACGGAATGGGGCAACGCTTTTTACGCAGTGCAGTGCGGACGGACGAGAACGGCCGGTACTGAAAGGGACCGGGATATGGAAGGTGCGTTCGCCTTGTTTAAAGAGGCGAGTTCGGCTTGTTTACACTAACGCAGCATTTATCTCAAGTAACACTCCTGTACGCGTTGAAATGCGTACGCTTGGCATGAGAGGTCGTTCGCTTGTGCAAATCTTGCGTATGTGTGCAGCGCGACACAGGCGTGGAACAAAGAATGAAGGGCACATCTGTGTCATGCTGCACATATATGCCAAGAACGTTAACTCACCAAATCGCGCAATTCGGTGTGTTGCTTGTGCGATTGTTCTGAGTATGCGGGTCTAGAAGAGTGCGTTCAAAACAGTAAATGCTAGCAAACACAATTTTCCTGCTGCACCCTGGTTTTTCTCTACTGTGTTTCTTTGTGTCGGCGTTCTGATTTTTCATCTGAGGTCGGTTGATGTGCTGGCGTTCATTGTTTTGTAGTAAGCGAAAACATCGTGCACTCCCGCCGATGAGACAGCTGTGATAGCTTCCGGATTTACCTCCTGCCATATGTGTCTTGTTCGATCAGCTTTAGTCTACGTGAGGAATACAAAATTCTTTTTGTATGTTTAATAAGCGCAGTGTTATAATAAAGTGACCTGAGTAGTACGAATAAATAAAAAAATGTGTTGTCATATTACAGTCTGCATTTCGTGAATAATTACTTTGCAAGTTTGCCATCTTATGTTATTAGTGCAATAAAAATAACCTGTTGTTACTCTTAATAACTTGGTGCCTCTCTAATGGCCTTGAATTCTGCCCCCAAGGCTCCACGAACAAGCACTCATCCCCTGCTGCCACCAGCCATTGCTCATCCATTCCTTTGTAAGAAATAAATTTTATCAATAAGCTCGTGCGTCTTTAATCTTTTCCAATTGCAGATTTTCTGCTACGAAGCAGCTGTTAACTGCGCGGTTTGAATCATAAAAATAAGCTTTGCATAAAATGTGCTCATGTGAACATTTGAAATGTGAAATATGTGCGTGTATATATTGACACGTGTGCTTATCTTTATCGGCCGACCACGTTTCGCCGCTTAACAAATGTAATCGCACAGCGAGGGACGCGCCTGCATGTATCCGACGTTAATGGAAAGTTATCGATGCTTCTACCCGGCTGTCTGTTGTCGCCGAACCTTGTGTTATCTGATTTCATCGCGTGACTCGAATGTTGTAGAACTTTGTGGAAGGCATGCGGGTCCCAACGATTAGTCTGGAACATTCGACGACTGTTGTATAAAAGCCGACGCGCTTGACCCGCTGATCAGATTTTCGACGATCGCCGACTGTGTTCGCCGCTATCGTTGTGCTTTAAGTGTAGCCTGTTTTGTGGGCACAGGTTCGCCCAATAAAAGCTAGTTTTGCCTTTCACAGTACTGCTACTGTGTTCTTTAACGTCACTACCACGTGACATCTGGTGGAGGTGCTCTTCGTTCATGTACCGGACGCCCCCGACAAGCCGTGATCCAAGCCCGGACCGCAAAGAGAACACCAACGTAGTCCCGGAGCATCGAGCAAGCCGCCGTCTTCAACAGCTGCCCCCGGAGCACGGACTTCTACCTGAGAAGACCAAGAAGATTGTGGACAAGGCAACCCCAATGGCAGCCCCAGCGTCCCCCATCGTGCTGCAGCAGCCCAGGGAACCTCCGACGTTCCGCGGATCAACATTCGAGGACCCGGAAACCTGGCTCGAAACGTATGAGAGGGTCGCTAAGTTTAACAGTTGGAACAGCGACGACAAGCTGCGGCATGTCTATTTCGCATTGGAAGACGCCGCCAGGACGTGGTTCGAAAATCGGGAAGCCACCTTAACGACGTGGGACCTTTTCCGAAGCGGCTTCTTGCACACGTTTACAAGCGTCGTGCGAAAAGAGCGAGCCCAAGCTCTACTAGAAACCAGAGTGCAGCTGCCAAACGAGACGATCGCGATCTTCACGGAGGAGATGGCCCGTCTTTTCCGGCACGCCGACCCGGAAATGTCGGAGGAGAAAAACGTTCGCTTCCTGATGCGCGGCGTCAAGCAAGACCTTTTCGCCGGACTTATTCGTAACCCACCGAAGACTGTGGCTGAGTTTTCTGCAGAGGCATCGACGATCGAGAAAACTCTGGAGATGCGCACCCGGCAATATAACCGCCAGGGGCACACGCCGCAGTATGCCATCCAAGGACTGGGTTCGGACGACCTTCAAGAGACCATCAGGGCTATTGTGCGCGAAGAACTACGCATGGTCTTGCCATCGTCGCAGCCCCAAGTGGCCTCGATCGCCGACATCGTGAAAGAAGAGGTGCACCGATCGCTTGGTGTTGCTGAGGTGCAACCACAAGTACCGCAGCCCCAGCCAGAAGCGATGACTTACGCCGCCGTCGCCCGCCGTCAAGGCCCCCCTCCACGACCACGCCAGGGCCCCGTAACGCCGCTATTCCGTCGACCACCACCGCCGCCGCCAGCACGCCCACCCGTCGGCCAGCGCAGCTACCCGAGGAAGACAGACGTTTGGCGCGCTCCTTACCACCGCCCGCTCTGCTACCACTGCGGAGAAGCGGGTCACGTCTACCGACGATGCCCATACCAGGAGATGGGACTGCGAGGTTTCGCCGGCAATGCTCCGCGCCCGCAGCGAGGTGAACGCCCTCGCGATATCGCCGACTACCTCGCCGCTACTCAGTGGAGCTCTCGACGACCGTCGCGTTCGCCATCACCAGGCCGCTACCTGTCGCCGCAGCGCCGACCATACACTGGCCCAGCCCGGGGCCGGTCAGCGAGCCCATATCCGGAAAACTAAAAGCAGCAACCGATGGAGGTGCGGTTGCTGTTCGTCGAACTGACGAAGATCCTCAGCCGCCGACGAAGACGCCGAAGAAACCACCTCGACGACATAACGACACGCCGCCGTTCCGACGAAGTCTGGAAGCAAAGAATATGGCGACGAAAGACGACCTGACGACGCGACGTTCCAGCTTCAGTTCAACACGACGCAGCCGTGATCCGACGCCAAGACCTAACTGTAACGCAAGACAAAGAACCACCGACCTCGACGTGCTTCTCGACGGTGTTACGTTTCGCCTACAACGCGCGGTAATGCCGGCGCGGATGCAACGGACGCCGGGGCTTTGTTCAAAGCGGCGGACATTTTGGCCCGTCCGACGCCGCCGCAACGCCTACCCGCCAAGCGTGCCCAGGCGTGTTTCAGTGCCACGTGTCTTCGTGTGTGCGTGTGTGTGTGTGTGCCCTCGCTTGTCAAAGCGCGGCAGCCGGGGAGCGGAGTTCCCCGAATGAGGAGCCTGGAGGTCTCTCGGCTCAACTGTTCGCGCCGTCGTGTGGGTGAGGGTTGGCGATGCGTCACTACACTCGGTTCAGCAGGTCTCTCGGCCCGACAGTTCGCGCCGTCGTGGGCTCCTGCTGCGCCGTCCCGTGACCTTCATCCCGTGACCTTCCCTCCTTCCCTTTTGGACCGCGACGCCGGGAGTATAAGAGCAGCTGCCCCCGGACGCCAGGAGAGAGGCTCCGATTTGTACTGTTGAGTTACGTGCTCTCCCGTCTCTCCACTTCGGTCGACCTGACCGGCCGCTCTTTTGCTATGTTAGAATAAACAAGTTGTTTTGTTACCAGTCTTCTCTTGCTTTGCCGGGACCTTCGGATGCTTCCAGTGCCCCAGGCCGCCAGGCCAACGCTACCCTTGGGGCTTGCGACCCATTGGCAATAACGGGCGTCAGCACCGAGACCCCAACAACTCGGGCCAGCGGTGCGATTCCAACATCTGGTTGCCAGCGGTGAGATCGCGACAACGGAGGCCAGCAGCGAAGAGATGCGGTTGACTGTATGCTGAGCAGCACAACGACCATCCGGGAGCAGTGCAACGAGCCCTGTGTGATGACTGGTTGCCTGCAGCGGAACGACTGCGCTGAAGTCTTGGCTGCGAGGTTTGGTGAGTGCGGGACTTTCTTCTTCTGAGTTTTGCCAGGCTTTTGTTAGTGTCAGAAACAGAGCTGGTAATTGTGGTTGTCGTTTCTGCCGGGTTAGTTTGCGGCAAGACAATAGTAGGCAGTAGAGAAAGCAGCATTCAGAGCAGCCATGGATTTGAAGTCGTTGCGCAAACCGAAATTGCTGGAGCTTGCGAGAGAGTTGGGTCTGGATGTCTCAGACAAACTCAGAAAACCAGAACTGCTAAGGGCTATTCTTGAGTTAGAAGCTGAGGAGGACGAGCTGTCGGAATGCCTTGAGACCATTGAGGAGAGGGAGCTTGAACTTAAAGAACAGAAAGAGAAAGATGAGCGTGAACTTAAAGAGCAAAAAGAGAAACAGGAGCGCGAACGAAAAGAGCAGAAAGAGAAAGAAGAGCGCGAACACGCTTTGGAAATGAAGCGTCTCGAGGTAGAGATGGAACGCGCTCGTAATGGAAGTCAGGCACACGGTGCAGGAGAACGAGTATTGTTCAAAATGACTGACCTGATGCGGCCGTTTAAGCTTGGAGAGGACATTGGTTTGTTCCTGGTTAACTTTGAGCGAACGTGCGAGAAGCAGGGGTTCTCTCGGGAAACGTGGCCACAGCGCTTGCTCACTTTGCTACCCGGCGAGGCGGCCGATGTAGTCGCTCGCTTGGAGAGAGAGGAGGCAGAGGATTTCGACAAAGTGAAATCGAGTCTGCTAAAAAAGTACCGGCTGTCAGCGGAGGCGTTCCGTCGGAAGTTTCGGGAAAACGAGAAAGGCAGAAGTGAGTCATATACAGAGTTTGCGTACAGGCTTATGTCAAACATGCAGGAGTGGCTCAAAGAGGAGAAAGCGTTTGGTGACCACGAGAAAGTTCTGCAGTGTTTCGGGCTAGAACAGTTTTATAGTCGGTTACCTGAGAACGTGCGGTACTGGGTCTTGGATAGGCCAGACGTTAGTACGGTGGCTAGAGCCGCTGAGTTAGCCGAGGAGTTTGTGACGCGTCGGGCTCGCGGAGCTAAGGACGGTCAAAAGGGGGAATTTGGCTCCAAGTTTGAGAGGCCGAAGTTCACACCCATGAGAGCAAAGGGGGATACACGTAGTGCGGATGCGAGTGAAAGCAGTCCGACCGAACGTACGGAGACGGCGGCAACCGAAGCCGAACGCAGAAAGCGGTTCGAGATGAGGCAAGCGCGCGTTTGTTATACGTGCCAGAAGCCGGGTCACTTTTCGGCGCAGTGTCCAGAAACAAAAACACAAGTCGTGTTTTTGTCTATATGCAGCACTGACGAGAACATGAAGCTTCTCGAGCCTTACATGCGAGACCTCCTCGTGAACGGGAAAGAGTGCCGAGTGCTTCGCGATTCCGCAGCTACAATGGATGTAGTTCACCCCTCTTACGTAGAACCCGATATGTTCACGGGCGAGTGCGCATGGATCAAGCAAGCAGTGGAAGCTCATAGCGTGTGTCTGCCGGTAGCAAAAGTGCTTATTGAAGGACCTTTCGGAGCACTTGAGACGGAGGCCGCAGTGTCATCTATGCTGCCCCCCCAGTACCCGTAACTATTTTCAAACAGGTCCGATCACCTCCTGCGCGAGAAGGGGCTTTTGTTTGGTGAGGCTAGCGTTCAGACCTTAACCAGATCGAAGGTTCGGGAGCTCGCTGCAAAGGCGGTAGTTGCGGGGCCGACGTTGTTGAACGATGAGAAAGGGTCAGAGGCGCAGCAAGCTAGTATTCAGAGCACGCCCGAACGGGATAAAATTGAGCCTGTAGCGTTAAAGGCACCAGATACTGGAGAGGAAATTCCCGATGCGGGAAAGTTAGAAGAGCTTCCGGTCGAGCTTCCGGGACTAGGCTCAGTGACGAACAGGAAAGACACCGATCAAGTCATTAGTGACTTAATAAGTAAAGCATCGCTGTCGCCTGAGCAGAAAACCGAACTACACCAGCTCTTACAAGAGTTTCAAGGTCTGTTCTCTGAGAGGCCTGGTAGGACTTCTGTCCTTACTCATGACATAGAACTTACCTCCCCAGAGCCAGTACGATCCAAGGCGTACCGGGTGTCACCCCGCCAGAGCGATATTATGGAGGCTGAGGTAAAGAAAATGCTACAGCTCGGTGTTATTGAAGCGGGTGAGAGTGATTATACCTCCCCTTTGATTTTAGTTGAGGTACCGGGCAAGGAACCTCGTCCTTGCGTCGACTACCGCAGGCTTAATTCCATCACTAAGGATCAAATTTATCCGATCCCTAACATCGAGGAGCGCCTTGAGAGAGTGAGTAGCGCTCAGTTTATTTCCACCCTAGATCTTGTCAGGGGTTATTGGCAGGTTCCACTTACAGAAGAGGCTAGCAGGTATGCGGCGTTCATTTCACCAATGGGGACATTCCGTCCTAAAGTTTTGAGTTTTGGTTTGAAGAACGCGCCATACTGCTTTTCAAGCCTCATGGATAAAGTGTTGCGGGGACAGCAAGAATTCGCTTTACCGTATCTAGACGACGTAGCGATATTCTCCGCATCCTGGCCGGAGCATATGGCGCACTTGCGGGCAGTGCTAACCCGCCTGCGCGATGCGGGCTTGACAGTCAAAGCTCCCAAGTGCCAGTTAGCACAGGCCGAGGTTGTCTACCTCGGACACGTGATTGGTCGGGGTCGTCGCCGCCCCTCTGAAATAAAAGTGGCCGCTGTGCGAGACTTCCCGCAACCGCGCACGAAGACCGATATTCGGTCGTTCTTAGGTGTCGCCGGCTACTATCAGAGGTACATCCCCAGGTACTCTGATATCGCGGCTCCCTTGACGGATGCTCTGAGAAAGACAGAGCCGCAAACAGTCGTCTGGGACGAGACAAAGGAAAGAGCTTTTAGCGCCCTAAAGAGCGCCCTAACAAGCCAGCCTGTGCTACGATCGCCCGACTACACAAAAGGGTTCGTTGTTCAGTGTGATGCTAGTGAGCGAGGCATGGGCGTTGTACTGTGCCAACGGGAAAATGGAGAAGTAGAACACCCCGTCCTGTATGCTAGTCGTAAGCTGACCAGTCGTGAGCAGGCGTATAGCGCCACCGAGAAAGAGTGTGCGTGTATCGTGTGGGCCGTTCAGAAATTGTCATGTTACCTAGCCGGCTCGAGGTTTATCATTGAAACGGATCACTGCCCTCTCCAATGGCTGCAGACCATCTCTCCCAAAAATGGTCGCCTCCTGCGCTGGAGCCTCGCTTTGCAACAATATTCCTTTGAGGTGCGTTACAAAAAGGGGAGTCTCAACGGTAACGCCGATGGCTTAAGTCGAAGCCCCTAACGTGGGAATCAGCCTCAAAATTGCTTGTTACTGATGTTTTTCTTCCTGAGGCAGGATTTTTTTTTAACTTATTGCTTTTGTGTAGTGTTTCAAAGTGATGATGTGCTTTTTAGTGCAATTTTTCCGATTTGTGGACGCGTTCTGAGTGCTGCTAAACTACTGTAAGGAACTAGGCAGCAGTATAAAAGGGGAAAGAGCCTGGCAGGGCTTAGTGAGGGTTGTGCCGTGCTTGCTAACTGAGCGGTTGACTTTTGGCGTGGTTCTAACGCTTGCCGGAAACGAGAACAAAAATGTCAACTCTCCCGAAGTCACTTTGCAGTGTCCTGTGTGCACCTGAACGTGAGAACGAGGCCTTCTCTGTGCGCTGCGCTCAAGAAACGCCCAAGGACGCCCAACTTCGGTTATGAGCATCATCGAGCGACATCCCTCCGGACAGCGGATGCAGTCCCCTGACCATCGGGATCTCCTTCCCCCGGCGGGGCGGTCTGTTACGTTTCGCCTACAACGCGCGGTAATGCCGGCGCGGATGCAACGGACGCCGGGGCTTTGTTCAAAGCGGCGGACATTTTGGCCCGTCCGACGCCGCCGCAACGCCTACCCGCCAAGCGTGCCCAGGCGTGTTTCAGTGCCACGTGTCTTCGTGTGTGCGTGTGTGTGTGTGTGCCCTCGCTTGTCAAAGCGCGGCAGCCGGGGAGCGGAGTTCCCCGAATGAGGAGCCTGGAGGTCTCTCGGCTCAACTGTTCGCGCCGTCGTGTGGGTGAGGGTTGGCGATGCGTCACTACACTCGGTTCAGCAGGTCTCTCGGCCCGACAGTTCGCGCCGTCGTGGGCTCCTGCTGCGCCGTCCCGTGACCTTCATCCCGTGACCTTCCCTCCTTCCCTTTTGGACCGCGACGCCGGGAGTATAAGAGCAGCTGCCCCCGGACGCCAGGAGAGAGGCTCCGATTTGTACTGTTGAGTTACGTGCTCTCCCGTCTCTCCACTTCGGTCGACCTGACCGGCCGCTCTTTTGCTATGTTAGAATAAACAAGTTGTTTTGTTACCAGTCTTCTCTTGCTTTGCCGGGACCTTCGGATGCTTCCAGTGCCCCAGGCCGCCAGGCCAACGCTACCCTTGGGGCTTGCGACCCATTGGCAATAACGGGCGTCAGCACCGAGACCCCAACAACTCGGGCCAGCGGTGCGATTACAACAACGGCCACGCAGCCACCGCCTTAGTAGACACAGGAGCCGATTACTCCGTCATGAGTGGACCCATCGCCGCCCAGTATAGGAAAGTTAAGACGGCATGGGAAGGCCCTCAAATTCGCACCGCTGGAGGACACCTGATTACGCCGACTGGGATCTGCACGGCAAGAATTACCGTTCATGACCGGACTTACCCTGCCACCTTCGTTGTCCTCCAACAGTGTTCACGAGACGTCATTCTCGGCATGGACTTCCTGAATCAACATGACGCAGTCATCGACCTGAAGTCGAAATCGATAACGCTGTTACAAGATCAAGCGATACCGCCGGAGAGCTGTCGTAGTCACCACGCCTTGAGTGTGCTCGAAGATCAAGTGAGCATCCCGCCGCGCGCCAGCATTATTATTTCCGTCGGCACTGAAACACCCGCTGACGTAGAAGGCGTCATCGAGGGCGACCAACATCTACTGCTCGACCGTGAAATTTGCGTCGCAAGAGGGATCGCTCGACTCCACGGAGGGCAAAAGGAAGTTATGCTAACCAACTTCAGCCAAGAGTTCAAGCACATCAACAAGGGCACGACAATCGCATACATCGAGGAAATTGTGGAAACCAGCAATGCCTTTGTCCTCTCGGATTCAGCCGCATCTACCCCGATGAGCATTGTCCCCGAACCAGACTTCGACGTGAATCCAAGTCTTCCTATGAGTAAGCAGCAACAGATCAGAAGTCTTCTCCGACGATACAAAGACTGCTTTTCGACGTCATCGAGGATTCGACAAACACCAGTTGCAAAGCATCGCATAATAACCGAAGAGAGCGCTCGACCACTCCGCCAGAGCCCTTACCGAGTTTCGACGCGAGAACGTGAAGCTATTAGGCAACAAGTCGACGAAATGCTGCGCGACGACATCATCCAGCCGTCGAAAAGCCCGTGGGCCTCTCCTGTAGTCCTGATAAAGAAAAAGGACGGAACCCTAAGCTTCTGCGTCGATTATCGTCGACTGAACAAGATCACGAAGAAGGATGTGTACCCCCTCCCACGGATAGACGACGCATTGGATCGGCTCTGCAACGCTAAATACTTCTCGTCGATGGACCTCAAGTCTGGCTACTGGCAAATAGAAGTCGACGAGAGATATCGCGAAAAGACTGCCTTCATCACGCCAGACGGCCTCTACGAGTTCAAGGTCATGCCATTCGGACTGTGCTCGGCGCCTGCAACGTTTCAGCGCGTCATGGACACGGTGTTAGCCGGACTGAAGTGGCAGACGTGCCTTGTTTACCTGGATGACGTCGTTGTCTTCGCCGGAAATTTCGACGATCACCTTAGGCGGCTTGCGACAGTGTTAGAAGCCATCAAATCATCAGGGCTCACTCTGAAGCCGGAAAAGTGCCGCTTCGCTTACGATGAGCTTTTGTTCCTAGGCCACGTGATCATCAAATCAGGAGTACGCCCCGACCCACAGAAGACAGCTGCCATCGCAAAGTTCCCGCAGCCAGCCGACAAGAAGGCAGTGCGCAGATTCCTTGGCATGTGTGCCTACTATAGGCGCTTTGTCAAGGACGTCTCACGCATCGCGGAGCCGCTAACACATCTAACCAAATGTGATGTCGCGTTCAAGTGGGAAACGCCGCAGGCCAAGGCATTTCAAGAACTCAAACGACGCATGCAGTCGCCGCCGGTACTTGCACACTTCGACGAGGACGCCGATACCGAAATCCACACTGACGCCAGTAGCCTAGGCCTCGGTGCCGTCCTAGTCCAGAGGAAAGAAGGACTTGAAAGGGTGATATCGTACGCTAGCCGGTCGCTGTCAAAAGCGGAAAGTAACTATTCTACGACTGAAAAGGAATGCCTCGCCATCATTTGGGCTATAGCTAAATTCCGCCCTTACCTCTATGGCAGGCCATTCAATGTCGTCAGTGACCATCATGCATTGTGTTGGCTAGCTAACTTAAAGGACCCTTCAGGACGGCTGGCGCGGTGGAGCCTCAGACTACAAGAATATGACGTCACGGTAACATACAAGTCCGGAAGAAAACACTCCGACGCCGACTGCTTATCGCGCGCCCCCATCGATCCCCCGCCGCAAGACGACGAGGACGACGACGCCTTCCTTGGGATAATAAGCGCGGAAGACTTCACTAAACAGCAACGAGCAGACCCGGAGCTAAAAGGCCTCGTCGAGTATTTGGAAGGAAACACCGACGTTGTCCCTAGGGCATTTAAGCGCGGGTTGTCGTCGTTCACGCTACAAAACAACCTGCTCGTGAAGAAGAACTTCTCACCAGTCCGCGCCAGCTACCTTCTTGTTGTACCGTCAGCGCTGCGTCCAGATATACTGCACGCCCTACACGACGATCCAACCGCTGGGCACCTCGGATTCTCGCGGACGCTGTCGAGAATACAGGAAAGGTATTACTGGCCGCGTCTGACCGCCGACGTCGCCCGTTACGTCAAGACATGCCGAGACTGTCAACGACGCAAGACACCACCGACAAGGCCAGCAGGATTACTACAGCCGATCGAACCTCCTCGCCGACCATTCCAGCAGATTGGGATGGATTTTGTGGGGCCGTTTCCGATATCAACATCCGGGAATAAGTGGATCGTCGTGGCGACGGACTATCTCACCCGCTTTGCTGAAACTAAAGCTCTACCAAAAGGCAGCGCAGCCGAAGTGGCGAAATTTTTCGTCGAGAACATCCTGCTGCGACATGGTGCCCCAGAAGTCCTCATCACCGACAGAGGAACGGCTTTTACAGCAGAGCGCACCCAAGCCATTCTGCAGTACAGCCAGACAAGCCACAGGAGGACAACTGCCTACCATCCGCAGACGAATGGTCTCACGGAGTGCCTGAACAAGACCCTCGCCGACATGCTAGCAATGTACGTCGACGTCGAACACAAGACGTGGGACGCGATCCTGCCGTACGTAACCTTTGCGTTCAACACGGCGGTGCAAGAAACAACACAGATCACGCCGTTTAAGCTGGTTTACGGCAGGAACCCGACGACGACGCTTGACGCCATGCTGCCGCACGTAACTGACGAAGAGAATGTTGACGTCGCTAGCTATCTCCAGCGCGCCGACGAAGCCCGACAGCTCGCCCGCCTGCGAATCAAGAGCCAGCAGAGGACCGACAGCCGACACTACAACCTCCGACGACGCTTCGTCGAGTACCAGCCTGGCGACCGTGTTTGGGTCTGGACCCCGATACGCCGACGAGGACTCACTGACAAACTACTCCGACGCTATTTCGGACCCTACAAGGTCATCCGACGTATTGGCGCTCTGGACTATGAGGTCGTGCCAGACGGCATTTCGCATTCACAGCGGCGCCGCGCACGATCTGAAGTGGTCCACGTGGTGCGCCTTAAACCCTTTTACGGACGCTGACGAACTTCGTTATTTTTGTTCTTTTCTTTGCTACGAGTGCTTTTGTTTATTAACTTCGTTTGTTTGCAGCATCGGGTCGATGCTTTTTAAGAGGGGGGTATTGACACGTGTGCTTATCTTTATCGGCCGACCACGTTTCGCCGCTTAACAACTGTAATCGCACAGCGAGGGACGCGCCTGCATGTATCCGACGTTTCTGGAAAGTTATCGATGCTTCTACCCGGCTGTCTGTTGTCGCCGAACCTTGTGTTATCTGATTTCATCGCGTGACTCGAATGTTGTAGAACTTTGTGGAAGGCATGCGGGTCCCAACGATTAGTCTGGAACATTCGACGAATGTTGTATAAAAGCCGACGCGCTTGACCCGCTGATCAGATTTTCGACGATCGCCGACTGTGTTCGCCGCTATCGTTGTGCTTTAAGTGTAGCCTGTTTTGTGGGCACAGGTTCGCCCAATAAAAGCTAGTTTTGTCTTTCACAGTACTGCTACTGTGTTCTTTAACGTCACTACCACGTGACAATATGTACAGTCAACAGCAAAATATTGCGAGATGCGCGAGCGCGTGACAAAGTGACCCTTCTCCCCTTCTAGCGGTGACCCCTGCCGAGACCGACGCCTGTACGCATGCGCCTACCTCCGAGACTGCAAGCGTGCATGTTTCCGCACTTCCTCCTTGCGCGCCGGCGATATCCGAATGTAGCCGCGAGGTAGCCCTCTTGTGATATGCGCTGTGGCGGCTTCGACGGGCAGAACTTCGTTCATATAGCGACATCAGGGTTGTCTACCGCTCCAGGGACAAATATTTTCACGCCGACATTTTATCACGTTTGCAAATCCCACCCGATGTCGACAGCGTTTCGCCCCTGACAGCCACTGTATTAGCACTGCAGACTTGGCTTCAGAGTTGCAAATGGGTCCATGCCTAGCCGCTCTTCCGAAGCGTCGGAAGAATTCTCTTGGACTTCCGTTGTTTCGTGTGCTCCGCTGTCAAGTACCACACTTCGTAATTCGATATGGACTTCTCTACCGACGAAATTACCGTTGCGATCACCACACCGTGTTGGTGAAGCGGCTCATTGACAAGGCGAAGACACAAGAATACTCGGCACTCGTTGCACTAGCCCCCTAACTACTTTATTTCAGAACACACACATCATATTATATACTTGCGCACCCTCAGACATTAAAGATAAGCAAGGTAAGAATTAAAGCATCTTCAAATTCATTTGCCCACGCATACTAGGCCTTCAAAGATAGGCAAGATATCTATCATGGTGTGCAATCCTTTCCTATTGGGTGCTCACCTAACAAAGTCATTATCACACATTTTTTCTAGTAGATGGTTGACTGATACAGCCCTCTCCTCTATTGTAAATGTAAAAAGCTTCCACTATTTCCCCGGTATGCTGATCCTAATGCTGTGATGGAACTGTAGTGTCATTGGGAGGCGGCCGGCGTCCATGTTGTGAGCAATGCCCTTTAATGTGGGATTGAATGTTTACCCCAAGTGACGATTTATGCTCCAAAAGCCTTGTGTTTACAGAATAACCCCTTTGGGCGATATATATCTTTCCACAAGGTATGGGCAAACAGTATACAACGGACGACCTGCACTGGAGAAATTCTTCCTTCTGCTTGACCCTGCACCTATAGCCATTTACTTTTATTTTTGTTGAAACTCTACAATCTAGCCTGGCACGTATGTTACCAAGTTTTTAGGTGCTGAAAAAAAACTACTTCTAGACGATATTTGCTACCTACGTTTCGTAGGCTATGCGCAATCTTGTTTGAATATTGTATTGACGTAATCTTTATTCTGTCATCCTCTTTTCGATTGATCGTAGCGCTTCAACAAATATAAAAGTGAATGGTTATAGATGCTCGGTGAAGCACAGGAAAGTCTTTGTCAAGTGCAGCTCGTCGGTTACATACTGTTTGCCTCTATATTGTGGAAAAGTATTATACATCGGCCAAACGGGTCGGTGCATAAATGCAAGACGAAAAAATAAAGGTCACAGGGGCGAAACATTCATTCCCACATTGAAGGGCATTGCTCACAAGATGGATGCTGGCCGCTTCGCAGTGACATTACAGTGCTATCGTACCACAAGGCTCAGCTGCCCAGGGAAGTAGCGGAAGCTTTTTAACATTTGCAAGAGAGAAGAGGGTTGTATCAGTCAGCCATCTGCTCTTCTGAGCAGTGGAGATGTCGCGGTTTTGGAAGAAAACTAGAAAAAATGCGCAAGAAAAAACTTTGTTAGGGGAGCAACAAATGGGACAGGATTGCACACCATGATACATACGTTGTCTATCTTTGACGCCCGAGTATGCGCATGAAAACGAATTTGAAATGTGTTTAATTTTGGCTTACTTATCTATGGCGTATGGAGGCACGTAGGCATATAAATTAAAGTGTTTGTTCTGAAATAAAGTAGTTGCGAGTACAGCGAGTGTCGTGTATTCTTCTGTGTCTTCGCCTTGTCCTTGTCAATGAGCTGCTTCACCATCAGGGTATGATGAATAATCACCAACTCCCCCAACTTTCCACATTACTGAATACCATTGCGATGGCCGCAAGTGGCTTCTAGTGCTCCCGCGCTAACTTCGTCGTGATATCTGCGCTTCATGTGACACTGACCCGCAGAGTGGCCATGGCGGTGTGTCGGGTACCTACACGGGCCTTCGAATTCGATGCTACAGGCGGGTGATGCACAATTATTTAAGCAAATATGCCCGCTCGTGCCCTAATTACCAACATCTCAAATTGGTTCCTCATCGAGTCGCTCCAGTGCAACTACTTCCATGCCCTGCCCGCCCCTTTGACCATGTCATAATTGATTTATATAGTTCTCTGCCATGTACGCCTGCTGGTAAGTGTTGCGCCATAGTCGGTCCATCACCTGACGCGATACGTGGAAACTGTTGCCCTCCCAGCGGCCACAGCGCATGACGGCACTTCTTTCATCCTCCATCAAATCTTTCTGTGCTACGGCGCTCCTCGTGAAATCTTGAGGAACTGAGGGCGTGTGTTTCTTTCTGAAGCAGTTAAGTCTCTCCTTCATCAATGTAACATTATACACCGCGGTGCAACTGACAATCACCCACAGACAAATGGCCTGACAGAACGGTTCAACCGTACTCTTGGCGACATAGGCTCAACGTATATCCTCCTCGGATCATTCCAACTGGGACCTCGTTCTACCGTTTGTTACATGCGCATACAACACCGCCAAACATGGGACAGCCTGATTCTCTCCGCTCTTCCTTATCTGCGACCATGAATCTTCCTGTACCAGAGGCACAATTTTTCAATATCATCCTGATGCTTCAGAGTTCACTCCGGTCTCCACCACTGCTAAGTATGCTGCCGTGGAAACCGCTGCTTCTGGCTATCACTCGACGACTCGAATAAACCTCGTCACATACTATTCGATTCAGTATTCCATTGTTTAAAATACTCGCGCACGCGTAAAAATAATTCCGCGTACGCATCGTCTCAGAGCGTATAATGTGGGTGGTAGATGCTGACCTGTAGTAGGCAGTGCGGTGCGATTTCTACCATGATGGCGTTCTTTGGCACATGCTGCAACGCCTCGCAAAAGAGCACAGGTGAGACAAGGTTGTTCACGTGGTACTCGGCCGAGGACATCTGTGCGATCGGCTCGTGCCAGCGACTCTCAGGAAGCGACGTGCACACCCAGCGCTGGCTCCGAGGCTTTGGCTCAGGAATGACCTAGGCAAGAACAAGAAAGGCTGTGTAGACTCAACACACTTTTGGAATCAATTTACTTATGCATGCAAAGCATTTGGGAGTAGCTGTCTACTCAGCATTGCTTAGGGTTCTGAAATGCGTTACCAGATGGCGCAGCATGTCTTTGATAGGTAGTGCGGGGTAACTGTTGTAAAATTTGGTATCAAACCGCCGCGTCATGTGCGCGCTGTCAATGCGCAGGCGCCAAGTTCTTTTTCTATGTTCACTCCTCCTTTTCCCTTTCCCCTTTTGCTTTATATATACGTGCATTAAACACTTGTGCGTTGTTCTCGGCTAACCACTGGGTCGTCAACGTCTCCCTTCTTACATGACGGCAGCTAGGCTGCCGCTGCTATGTTACAGTGGCGACGAGCCAGGAAGACACCCACGCAGTCAAGGTAGAACCCGACGCTAAGTACCCGCAGACAGCCGTACCGCTGACCACGATGGCCTCCTACATGCTTCCGAACTTCGACGACGTCGCAGATAAGTGGAAGCCTTACCTCATCAAAGTGGAAGCGTATTTTGAAGCTAATGCCATTTCGGATTCTACTAAGAAGAGGGCACTTCTAGTGGCTGCACTTAGCACGTCGACGATCCAAATCCTAATGGGAAGGATAGCACCTGCATAGCCCAATGCCCTAAGCTATGACGAAGTAGTCAGGGTGTTAAATGACCACTATGACCCAAAACGCAACGAAATCGCTGAAAGTTTCCAGTTTTTCAACCGCTGTCAGCAGGAGAATGAATCCATTCATGATTTTTTCGTTGCAATTCGGCGCATAGCAGACAATTGTAATTTTGGCGACTCGCTGAGCAGGCTACTTCGTGACAGAATTGTCTGTGGCGTGCGTTCAAAGGCCGTGCAAAAGCAACTTCTGTCAAAGAAGGAATTAACGCTGGAGGAAGCGGAGTCGATAGCAATAGCCGCTGAAACTGCCGAAAAAGACGCCAGGACAATGTCCGTAGACGTACCGCCTGTGCTTAAAGTGGAAGCACATCGCAAGCTACCATCGAGATCAAGCACGGAAAGCGCAGGGCGACTGGAGTGCGGAAGGTGTGGCAGTATTAGACACGACAGCAACAGCTGTCGATGGGCTAAAGCCCTATGTTACTCTTGTGGTCAGAGGGGTCACTTGGCAAAAATGTGTCGCAGCCGCAATGGTAACGGTGTTCCCAGCAATCGGAGAGTCCATCACGCGAAAGCCTTGGCGGTGGAAGACGCCGTTTCAGAAGAGAACAGCGATAGTGCGCACATCTGGTCGTTGGCGTCAGCACGGAAGAATGCTCTTCAGCCACCAATTAGGCGAACGTTTAGTTGGGGAGGCGTGGATTTATCCATGGAAGTAGATACTGGTTCCCCGGTGTGCGTAATATCGCGACAGCTTTTTGATAAACATCACAAATGCTGGCCAAGCTTGAAACCTTCACACGTGAAGCTATCTTGCTACAATGGAAGATTGCCGGTGGTGGGCGAGCTTCAACTTTGTGTGAAATACCGCGATATTTCTGTTAACTGTACCCTGGTAGTGCTAGACTGCCCCGGACCAAGCCTGTGCGGCCGCGATCTGCTAATGCTCCTGGAACAAGCGGGCGTTCCGGTACTACAAGTGACGGGTGAAGGCGAGGCCACGGCGAATCAAGTGGACTGTCACAGAATCCATGCCATCTGCGACACATACCAGGATGTTTTCTCGGAAACCTTGGGGTTGATCAAGGGACCACCAGCCAGCCTCCTGCTGAAGGGCGACGCTGTTCCCAAATTCTGTAAGGCGAGACCTATTCCATATGCTCTACGTGACAAGGTATCGCAAGAACTTGACCGGTTAGTGTCGCTGGGTGTAATATCGCCAGTCAAGCATTCGAATTGGGCGACTCCCATTGTACCCGTTCTGAAGAAAGATGGCTCGGTCAGAATTTGCGGTGATTTTAAAGCTACTCTAAATCCTGCTTGCGCCACGGAGCAGTACCCACTTCCGGTAATTCAAGATATCTTTGCGTCATTAGGAGGAGGCCAGTTGTTCAGTACGCTCGACTTGCGGGATGCTTATAACAAGGTGCTTTTGGACGAGGACTCTCGGAAGCTTTGCGTTATCAACACTCACAAAGGCCTGTTTTGTTACAATAGGCTTCCGTTCGGGATTTCCTCGGCTCCCGCAATCTTCCAAAGAAAACTTGATACCATACTATCTGGGTTACCTGGCGTTCAGGCTTACTTGGATGACGTTCTAGTCGCGGAAAGGGTTGAAGACTGCGGAGCTCGATTGCAAATGGTGTTAGAACGGTTCAGAGAACACGGTGTGAAGCTCAGATACGATAAGTGTAAATTTAGCCAGCCATCTGTCGCTTATCTTTGGCATCGTATTGATCGTACCGGCCTTCACCCAACTGAGAAGAATGTAGATGCTATCATGAATGCCCCTAGTCCCCAAAACCTAAGTGAGCTGCGGTCGTTCCTTGGTATGATCTCGTTCTACTCAAAGTTTTTGCCGAATATGTCAGATACATTGTTCCCATTGTACCAGTTGCTAGAAAAAAACGCACGCTGGCAGTGGAAGTTATCACAGGAATCTGCATTTCGGAAGGCAAAGCAGCATCTTAAGGACGCCGAGGTCCTTGTGCATTTTGATCCATCGAGGAAACTGAAGTTTGAATGTGACGCATCCGCTCGTGGTATAGGCGCTGTTCTTTTTCACACAATTGGAAGCACCAACAGACCAGTCGGGTTCCGTTCCCGAACCCTGACAAAACCCGAAAGGAAATTCTCAATTAGAACGTGAAGCACTGGCACTTGTTTTTGGGGTGACTAAGTTCCGGGATTACCTTTTAGGTCGAGAGTTCGTCCTCGTTAGCGACCACCAGCCACTTCTAGGACTGCTGAGGCCCGACCGCCAGACGCCTGCCATGGCTGCAGCTCGCATCCAACGCTGGGCCCTCTACCTGGGAGGCTACCGTTACAAGCTCGAATATGCTCCGGGAAGGCTGCTACTGAATGCGGATGCACTGAGCAGACTGCCTCTGCAGGGCTCCGATCTCGTCACGGAACCTGACCCTGAAGAGTACGCATTTTGTTTGAAAAGCCTGGATGAAGGGATAGTCACAACACGTGAGCTGAAGGAGCTGACCGCCAATGACTCAACCATAGCTCGCGTAAAGCAAAACGTGTTACACGGGTGGCCAAAAGGCGCAGAACGACTTGACCCTTCCTTGGCCCCCTTTGCTGATCGCAAGTTGGAGCTATCTCTGGCGCACGATCTCGTCTATTGGGGACACCGTGTCGTCATACCTGTCGCAGCGCGTAAGCGCTTGCTACAATTATTGCATGAAACGCATCAGGGGTCCTCGGCAATGAAAACAGTTGCGCGGTCCTTGTTTTGGTGGCCAGGAATAGACCGCGAAGTAGAGCTCACGGCAGCTCAATGCGAGAACTGCATTGCCAATTTGCCTATGCCACCAGCGGCCCCGCCGTTAAATTGGCCTCAAACACAGGAGAGATGGTCGCGGGTTCACGTCGACTTTGCAGGACCAATAGAAGGTAAAATGGTTCTCGTGGTAGTAGATTCCCACACTAAGTGGATAGAAGCAGTGCCGCTAAACCAGGCCACTTCGGCAACCACCATTGACTGCCTACGGGATATATTTAGCCATTTCGGGGTACCAAGAACCCTCGTATCCGACAATGGAACTCGGTTCACCAGCCAGGAATTTGCAACGTTTGCTGACAGGAACAACATTACACACCTAAGAACCGCTCCCTATCACCCGCAATCAAACGGAGCGGCGGAGAGGGCAGTACGGACAATCAAGGATGGTCTCCGGAAGATGCGACGCGGAAAGCTGGAGCATAACCTTACACGTTTTTTGCTTAATTACAGAAGGACTCCCCAGAAAACCGGAAAGTCGCCATCGGAAATGCTGCTGGGGTACCAGATACGATCGCGCCTGGACACCTGCTTCCCTGCGGCGACTGTGTCTAATTCTAAAAAGGAAAACGACGAGTGGTTGCCTCCAACAGACTGTAGTGTACATGTCCGCAACTACGGGTCAAATGGTAAATGGATACCAGGACGGGTAACAGCGACATCGGGAGGACGGATGGTCACAGTGGAGACTCCTGAAGCAATCGTGCGGCGTCACATCGACCAAGTGCGCACCCGCACTGAATCTTCTCCAGATGAGCCACCAGGAACCGACCCAGGCTCGATCAGCAGAGACCGTACTCAGAGCGCACCGCCACTCTGCCAAGAGCCATCCGCGAGCCCCGACGACGCGGGAGAATCTTCACCCCAAGAAGCGTTTCGAGACCTGGACCACCAGATACCTGTTCCAACACTTGTGGCATCCGGGGCAGGCCAAGTACCCATGCAACCTGTTCGACGCTCCACAAGATCCCGCAAACCAGTGCAGCGTTTTTAAGAGGGAAGAAATGTTGTAAAATTTGGTATCAAACCGCCGCGTCATGTGCGCGCTGTCAATGCGCAGGCGCCAAGTTCTTTTTCTATGTTCACTCCTCCTTTTCCCTTTCCCCTTTTGCTTTATATATACGTGCATTAAACACTTGTGCGTTGTTCTCGGCTAACCACTGGGTCGTCAACGTCTCCCTTCTTACATGACGGCAGCTAGGCTGCCGCTGCTATGTTACGGTAACATGGGCGGGTCTTCATTTGAAGTCCGAGGTGCGCAGAGGAAATTTAGCTCTAAAAGAAGACTGATAAAATGGATCGAAATAAATGGGCGGCTAAAGTGTAGAGGCATCTGTACCTGAAAACACAGACATAGAGTAGATGAAGAGGTGTAGAAAGTTAACAACAAGGCAGAGCGTAATTCAAAGTGTAAATAGAAATCACCACAAGCGAAGCTCATTAGAAAGCAAGAGAGAGAAAAATAGACAGCGAATTGGATGCAAAGAATGGAAACAAAAAAGACCGTGGGTATTTACAAGAATGGGAAAAAACTAGAACGGGAAATCTGTATGATTATTAAGTGCGCCGCATTGCAATTTGAGGCTCCAACTGGCTGCCTAAGGACAAAGTCATACTGGAGCAAATATTAGCAACAAGTTGGGGCGCGTGTATGCTGCAGAAAGAATCCGGATACCAATCAGCACATCCTAATAGAATGCAAAGGGATTCAACCAGTGAGGGCCAGAGGCAACGTACACTTTCCCGAAGCGCTTAGATATGCAGTGGACGGAAGCATCAAGCGCTCAGTAGTAGCGATAAGCAAGAGACATTTTAGAGTATTGTAGGAAAAAAAACAGGGAACAAATTATGTGACCAGATCCGTTCCAGGCATATGTAGCGAGGGAACATAGACATAGAAGTTATGAGGGAAAGGAATATTATGCCGATGTATACAGAAATGCTAGAATGAGAAACATGTACGGTATACCTGAATAAACCAAACAGGCTAAGGGCATACTTATAAATCATCATCTTCTTCAGGCGAGCTACTGAGTGTGTGTGACGAGCGCAACCAGACGATGGCAGTAGGAAAGCTTGACGGCTATAGCAGTGACATACTCAGACTTAAAGTGCTCCCTCGAAGAAATGTTAAAACGGGTTTCGACATGGCCTGGGTCGATCGTGAAGGCAGTTTACAGCGGAAAGGAATCGGCGCTACGAGCGCAATTACAAAGAAGGTCTTGCATCGCAACACGATGCACATTTTATGTGCCCTTCTGGAGCACCAGTAGCGCGCCATTTATACAAATGAGGAATAATGCAGAGAGCGCTATCGCCTCTCGCAATGCACGCGTTACGAAAGCAGCGCGAAGAACTTTTCCCCTGTTTTCAAATAAAATACCTTCGAAGACGTGCGCCTTCAAAAGCGGTAGAGTCCGTTATACATTTGCCAACTTGTCGAAAGGCCTGCCACTTCTGCGGCATATGGGCAGCAGTGGCCGGTCCTTTAAGCAGTTGCTTTCGACGATAGGCAATCTTCATCATAACTAGGAGTAGATACTTTAAAAGAGTCCTAATATAAAATGAAAGGCTCTTTAATGTTCTCTGGAGATTCCATCAGGACATGGTGTTTTGAAAACGGTAACTGATTCAGAGCATGTTCTACTTCTTATTCAGTAACCTTTCCCCTAATACCGGAACCATTGTCCTGTGAGAGAGGATTTACTAGGAAGACGAAATGTATCAAGGCATCAGAATTTCGCGTGTGACTAGAGCTGAATAGCGCTGTATAATATACTTTAAATTCCGTGATATATCACCATTCTTTGTGACAAGCGTGTCATTGAATATAAATCTGTGATATGCTTGAAATTCGTATGTAGACGTTTATCATGTAGCGCCTGGCCTTTACAGAGTGCAAGGCACGGGTTGTACATGAACGAATAATGAGCGGATCGATAGCGTTCAAGATTGTGCATTTGAAGTTGCTTTTAAAAAGTGTTATTTCTTCTATATATGCACCGGGAATTTCTAGTTCCAGTTCATGAAGATAGTAAACAATGTTTCGAAATATTTTTTCTTTACACTTTTTGTAAAACTACCCTATAGACCTAGTTTCGATTGCTGTGTCTCGAATTCCCTGGGTAAACATTTCCCAAGCTACTACTATGACATACGCTCCTTTCATGTGAAACCAATCTCGAACTCTTAGAAAATTATCACATGTTTATTAGGATAATGATTTCGATACTGTGGTGCATAACCGCAGCGCGGGATTGGTCAAACAGCGGGCGGTACTTATCGCGCCAAGGCTAACCAACTCTTCTAAATGAGTGTCGCGTGCTTATGGATCTCATTCTATGACCCATACCTCCAACGGAGGATAGCCTAACAAGCGGTAGTATACACCGTCACCTAAATGTGAGACTGGAAGGCGGCAAGCAGACAAGCAGGCAGGCAAGATGGCGGAACAGGGAAAATAAACGTTAGAAATTTTTGGGTGAACTCGGGGCTGTTAAGAACTCGATGTCGATGGCAGCAAGCGCGGTAGTCGGAAACCCCACCCCTCCTCGTCTGCAAATCATTTATATCGGCGCAGCAAGCTTATGTAGAACCACCACTCGCAATACAGTTACTTCTAGAACATGCCACAAACAATTCAGGGCATACACGTAACCTGATGATAGACAAAATCGTTCGTTTCGAATCTTGATCTGAGGTTTTTAGCGGGAATAGGAGTGGAAAGAAGAAGACACACAGAACACACACGGCGCAAAGTTCCAAGAATGTCCTGTTATCCAAAACCAGGTTGTACTTACACACTAAGTCACCTGGGTCACCGCCACGTGTACATGTCACACAAATCACACCATCAAAACAGTTAGTGATAGCTCACGGCATGCGCAAAAACGTCAATTCCTTATCTGAGAAAGCGAGTGAACGCTTACTGACACAAGCTTCTCGAGAGCAGCAATTTGCTCAGCTTCTATTGTCAGTCTAGTAAGTTCGCATTTACTTTTACCAGTAATGACAGTTTAATGAAAGAGATAGGTGCATGGGTGTTGGCAATGAAGAGCCAGAAAGCCATCTGACGTCACTTTGCCGATCTTATTTTTGTGTTCGCCGAATCATTTACATGTCTGCCGGACTCATTAGAAGAATGCGATAGATAACTGAAGATTTACATTCCACAAACGTGTCCTTGCGTTCTACATGACAGCGCTCGTCACTCTATTTCTTCACGGGTCTTGTTTTTCTGCCAAGCCTGAGTAGTTTAGCAGGTGCAGAGAAAACCACGTCAGTGATACCGCGGCGTGATGTTTTCCTTAAGCTGTGCAATAACCGGTGAACATACGGTATAACTGCTGGTTTCAATTTGTCATGGTTGCCCTGCTTTGTTCCTGCTCACGATCAGTGCTTCCTGTTTTTTGCACTTGCGTTAGCAGCCCTTCCGCAACTGATGAAGGGATTCGGTAGGGATAACCTGCATCACGCAGGCGCATGGCCTGAATTCTCAGCCCTTTATCTTTGCGCAGTGAGCACGATTTTATGTGCGTTAGTGAAACAGATTTTCGCTTTTAACGATTTGCAATGAGCGGAAGGATATGATAATAGGGGTATATTAGCTCTAAGGCTGTCGCACCAGAATGTCATGCCATCACTGTAGGTAAATTTGAATTCACGATATTTTATTGCTCCTTTACGGGGTACTCAAAGGTAACTTCTAGATAACTAAGGCACTGGCGTGTAACCGTTAAAGCAACAGAAGAACACTCATTGTCAATGGTTTGTATAGTGGAGCCAACAAATAAAAAAAATGTCAACAAATTAAAAAGAAAGTCACAGTTTCGCCCGAAAGACTAAGCATCTAGTGCGATAGCAATTCACTAGACATGTATATGAAGCAATGATATTAGATTTATCGTCCATATAAACTTCGAAACATTCGCCCTATAACAAAATTAACAAGCTTGGGGTGTCACCGCGCAGCGGCGAACATCAGCAGCTGGCACTCAATAACTACATACACTCGCTGTCGAACTGCTGTCGTGAGGAAGCGCGGTATCAGCAGCGAGCGAAGCGACCTTCGTGCTTTCGATCACTTTAGCGCAAACTGAGCGGCGGGACCGTAGTACGCGCAAAGGCATGAGCCACTCGCCCACCTGCACTCTGCAGATCGCTTGCAAGATAGGGTGCGCCCGCGAGCAAGCGCGGACGCGGAATACGCAGTTTCTGGCAGGGTACGTCGCCACCCCCCCTCCCTCCCCCCGACATCATGCGGGCGAAGGAAGTCATCGCGCTGCATCCCAGCTTTCCTTTCTTGCTCGCGCGACATTGGGCCGCGATCGTTGGCTCCCGTCAGGCGCGGCCGCGCAGTCCGCAGTGGTTGCGGACGCACAAGGAGCCTGTGTAGCGTTGGTACTCGGGACGTTAGAGAAATGTTCCCCTGGCATGTAAGCCTATTCATCTATACACGTCCGCACGCCAAGTTACATCCTAGACGCCAGTGCTCGTTTCACCCCTGGCGGAACGATTTCACCTCCCACGGATGTACGTTTCCACCACTTCCTTTTAAGGTCGCGGCCGCCCATAGATCGTGCTGCGCGCGAAACGTCTCTTGTTTGTGACTGCGCCTCTTTAGATGACTGGAAATTATTATTGTGGTGTTAACTGTCACGGACAGCAACGTAAACCTGACAGCGTTGATGCCACCAGTGAAATTCTGCCGAATCACAGGAAAATGGCACGAAAAAGCAGATGACAGACATGGATTACTGCGGTGCGCTGAAAGAAATGAACTAACAAATGAAGCGATCTCGTTCATTGATCCCTCGTGAGTGTATGGCGGTTTTTATATGTAACCCACATTAACTTCATCATAGTGGGTATATCTTCCTTTTATTCTAATAAAAACTTTCAGTTGTTCGACTAGCGCTTGTCCTGCGTTCTTTCTCGTGTTTCGTTTGTGTGTTTGCTGCCCAAGCATGGAAACCACTTCTGTTGCATGCGCTAGCAGTGGCTGGACTTCACGCGGGCCGAGAAATCGAATATTTGCTCGATGCATTGAACATGACCGGAGTTCATTCCTGCATCACTACTGCACCGATAGATCGAGTTACTGGACGATACACGCCCGCGTCTTGATCGCGCCGGCATTGATGAATAATAATAATAATACTTTATTCCACAAAGTTACAAAGAAATCAGCGTATATATCAGGCCTGCCCAAGCCACACAGGGCTTAAGCGGCAGTGCCTGGCAGGCAGCGGAACCAAAGAGTTATTCAATTGACATAATTTTCACATTTAAAGTAGTTTATGAAGGGAAATAAAAAGAAAAAGAAACGAGTAGTTTTCTGAGGGGAATAGTTGTCAATTTGCCTGAGTGCCTTTTTTAACTTGTATTTGGTTTGAGCGCGCAAGACGGTTTGAGACAGTTTGTTAAAATATACAGTAACATAGTAGTATCGTATTCTCTTGCCATATCTTGCACAAGGCCTGGGTACGAGGTAATCCTTAGGCCGCAAACAGCGCAAGGAAATGTACTTGACCTTGAAATTACTTTCCCAGAAATGGTTTAGCACAACAGTTTCCAGCAGTAGTTGATTAAAGCCCGCCATAAATATGGTTTTGAAAACGTCACTTTTGTCATTAGGATTTACATCATAGCTTGTGTTCTTTGGAATAGAATCGAGAATATACTTGACCCTAGTTTGCCCATGAAAGGCACAGTGACCATAAACTGTTATGCCGTAGCTTAATACACTATAACAGAACGCACGTAAACAACTTTTCGAACAGGGAGGGGCATATAATATCTCAAACGGTATAGCACCCAAGACACCACACGAATTCTTTTGGATACCTAATCTAAGTGGTAGTTCCAGGAAAGATCACTGTCAAAGTAGAAACCGAGGTATTTTACAGAAATCACATAATCTAAAGGTTTACACAGACATGGTAAACACTTTGAATTGTGTAGCATAAACGGGTAATCGATGTCTAGTTTTTTCAGAGGATTGTGAAAACAAATAAGTTTTGTCTTTGACGTATCAATATTGAGTGAGTTAGCAAAAAACCAGTCCATAGCCTTAGTCGCCATTGCTTGTAAGGAAGTAATAGCATGCATAAAGTTTGTTGATTGAGCTATAATGAGAGTATCATCTGCATACTGATACAATCGAACAGGCACCATATCAGCAAGCTCATTCACATAAATATTATATAACAGTGGACTGAGTATAGACCCCTGGGGGACACCAGATTTCATTACAAAGAAATGGCTCTTAGCCTGCCCTAGTGAAACCTGCTGGCGCCTTTGATGCAGAAAGTTTTCCAAGAGCGTCAGGAATGTGCCACGAAATCCTAATATTGAAAGATTGGTTAACAGAATAGCATGACTCACGCTATCAAAAGCTTTGGTGACGTCAAGGAGGATGGCACATACGATCTCATTACGTTCGAAAGACAAGTTCAGCACGCCAGAGAAGGAATGAAGGAAAGAAGAAGTGGAGAAGGAAAGGCAGGGAGGTTCACCAGTTTAGCTCAACGGGTTTGGTACCTTACACATGGGAGTTGGATGGGGGGGATGAAAGATGGCGAGGAGAGAGAGAAACAGCACATAGCACATCGCACAAATCATCTTGTAATATTACAACGTATTACATGAGGCCATTCTCGACGCTCTTGCGACGGTTCGCCTAGGTGGTCGAGTCTTTTTGTTGATTGCAAGTTACCTATCTGCAAGATCATACTTTGTGTTAACTGACGATGGTCCAGCTACGCGACGCTATACCAGCAGGGGCGTTCCTCAAGGCGGTGTTCTCAGCCCAAACCTATTCAGCGTCGCTCTTGTTGGACTTGCTGATTACTTGTCAACTACCATCAAAGTTTCAATATACGCAGACGACATCTGTGTCTTAAGTTCGGCAGTCACACGCCCTCAGGTACGTGCGCTGCTTCAAACAGCGGCAACTGTGACAGCGAGCTACTTGTGTGAGCAAGGTCTCAGCATATCACCAGAAAAATGAGCACTAGTGGCATTTACTCGCAAACCAATGACGCCTTATGTCATCTCAATCAATGGGCGTACTATTTCCTATGTCGGAACCCACAAATTTCTTGGCGTAATTATTCACCGAGACCTTTGTTGGAGCCGGCACATGAACTACATAAAACAGCGCCTGACAGCAACTTCCCAGTTGTGTAAATACTTGACAGGAAAGACGTGGGAGATGTAAGTAGACGCAATGCTAAAACTCTACAGACCTCTCTTCCTCGGTTTTTTAAAGATATAGTCTACCTGTACCGAAGAACACCTGAAAGACAAATATTCGTGTTCTACAGGCAGCACAAGCTCAAGAACACTTCAGAGAGATCTACAAGAAGCGACTGGGTACCTTTTGCGGGAATGAAACCATACTGGGAAGAGGATAAAATTCCGTGTTTATCCAAGAAACTTGTCATTGTCAGTAATAAATGCTTTTCCAATACTTGAGATAAGCAGGGCAACACAGTAATTGGGCGAAAGCTTTCTGTTCTATTATGTGCTCCCCCCTTATAAAGTGGGAATACTACAGCAGTTTTCATATTCAATGGCACTGTACCACTGGAAATGATATTGTTAAAAAGCGACAGCAACACATCCTTCATGACCCCAAAGATGGCGCGCAGGTCATTTACATAAATGCCATCGATACTTGGTGATTTGTTACACTTTAGGCTAACGATAAATGACCTAAGTTCGTCTTCGGCTAGCAAAGGCAAATGCGCGGGCTCCAATGTACTATTACGCAAAGTACACGACGGTGGAAGCGGTGATGCATTACCCGACACTGGAGAGAATAAAGTATCAAAATCATTAGCAAGAATATGGTCATCAGTACCGAAAGAAGCGAAATCACGTTCGCGATTGCGGTTCTTATTAGCGCCTCTAAGGTTATTGATTAAGAACCAGGTTTTTCTGGCGGCTGTCCGAGCGGATTTAAATTCATTCCGTAAATGCATTCGTTTTTCGCGACGAATCATCGCATTTGCCCTATTTCTGTCTTCTTTGAATTTTGACCGCATGGCTTTAGAGGTAGGATAATGTTTTTGCGCCCAAAGAAGGTCCTTTTCTTTTAATGCAGCCAGAATTTCTGGTGTCATCCATTTATTTTCCTGGTTCGCTGTTTGATGAGTACGATGCGTGTGGCCACCTTCTTAAGCCGGTCAACAAACCTGTCGTAGTTATCGGCTGGTGCAACATTTCTTGTGTATAATTGGTGCAACAGAAACGATTACTAATACTATCAGCTTCCGTCTCTTGAACACTGTTAAAAATTGCCAAGCTATTTACATTGCTGCCTCTATTTTATTTTGTAGGGGACGTACTATTTAAAGTTGTTCGCGCGTGTCGTATTTGCGCTATGCGGCGATATATTTTGTTTATTTCCGCAAGGCATCCATGGAAGTCTGTTGTCGCCAACAGAAACAACACGGGTTTGTATCGAACATTTTGTGCGAAACTGCAAAAATGGCTTTAGCTAACACGCATCATATGTGCCGACGATTTTTCCGGGGGCGCACACGATGTCGTTGCCAATTACCTGCTCAGTGTTACGTACATGGCTACGCAGACGCTGCCCTTTCGCCACATTGCAGCCATAAAAATGATCGGCAAGCGTATACCGATCCTCTTAAAGACAAATAGAAGCGTGTACATCCTCTTTCGAATAAAACTTCCACGCACACACACGTAGGCACACCGCGCGCGGTACGAAAGGTGCCCAAACACGCGCAGTGCAAGATGCAATCAAAGTGGTGTCAACGATGGATATGAGAGGCGTACACCCGCTAGTTGAATTGTGCCCCGCATGAGGCGCTCACCCCGGCGCGACAGCCCCGCTCGGCGGTGCCGTTCTTGTCTGTACTTGTTTTTGTGCTGGTAGCTGTTAGAAATTGAATCGTAAAGGGGGAAAAGCTGCCATTTAGTGTATGAACTTGCTCCGGCATTTTTTTTTGTATGTGGTTGAACTGTCGATGGATGACGTGAAGTGTTTCAAGGGAGTTCTCTCAGCGTCGCGGCGGATACGGCGTGCGTTGGCTTTCGCCCTTTTTTCTACGTTATCAGATTTTCCTCTGTTGGGTATCAGCGGAAAATACCCCCAAATCTGTTTTGTTTGTCTTTTGCTTCCCTACAACCTTGCGTATACCAGACTTTGTGATCATGTCGGGCCGCTTCTTCGTTGCTGGGTCTCTAAAGCATTTTTAAATTTCCTGAACAATAATTCGCAGGTTGTCAAAGTGTTTTCATGGTTGTTAAACCATGTCCTCAAAGTGAAACCAACGAATAACCTCACGTTATACTACTACCTAGCGGCATTCCAACCGTTCGATCGGCTCACCCGCTGATAGTGGGTGAGCCACTCATCCACGTCGTCACCAGGTTTTCCTGTGAAGCTACGTGGCTCCCTGTTGTGGTAAGGAGGTTCCCTCACGGACGGTTGCTCGGCGTCTCCGTTCGAGCTGATTTCTTGAGGTACTGGCGCCAAGCCCGCAAGTGCACGGCTGCGGCGAAGCTCGTTCTGTTGGGATTCCGTTGTGGACAGACGGAGTCCCTCAAGTAGAACGAGGTAGTAGCTGGCTTACCCCGCTCCTTCCATCACAACTGTGACGATGGATAGCGTTTGTTTACAAGATGAAGAATGAAAAGGAATCGCTCAGCAAAAGCAATTCACAGCACCGCACGCGAGCCAGGCCAGCCTTCGTTCTCCTCTTCATCCAAACTCCACTCACACATATAAGCACGACATGTTTGAAAACAACAAGGGCCAGTAAAGTTAATTGTTTTGCGCAGAGACAACAGTCATGTAAGTTAAGCTGCAGGCCAGCTTGCGCAAGGCAGGTGAAAACATGTTTCAGGCGTTGAAGAGGTGTCTGGCAGTTAGAGGCAAAAACCATCATGTCATCTAAGTAACAGAGGCATGTCTGCCACATCAAGCCATGCAGAATAGCGTCGATCATCCGTTGAAATGTAGCCGGCGCGTCGCAAAGGCCAAACAGCATCCACACAATACAAGTCGTCCGGCGGGACAAATGTAGTCTTACAGCGATCAGCCTCGTCTATGTGCAGCTTCTGGTATCCACAGCGATGATCTTAGGAAGAAAAAAGTTCGGCTCTTTCTAAGCAGTAAAGTGCGCCGTCTATGCACTTTAAAGGATCCATACACTCTTTCGCGTGATCTTCTTATTCATGCCACGATGATCAACGCAAAATTGACTGGAATCATCTTTTCAACAAGTACAGCTGGGGTTGCCCATGGATATTTCGCCACCCAGTAATGCCACGACTGAGCCTGCCGGTCACCTGCTCGTCAATAACGCGCCCCCCTGTGGCCTAAAACCGGTAAGGTCACTGCTGCAGAGGAGCATGAGCTAGTGTCGATGGCGTGGGGGGCACCTGTCGCTTTACCCAAAGAAGTTATGTTGCAATCAAATCAAGAGCTGAATTGATGAAGAAGACGGAGAGGCTCGTCGTGCTGCGTCGGTGTAAGGTGGCGGCCGATGGATGTGGGAAGGGTCGCGGTGAAGGAGGCGAATGCACAGGGTCTACAGCAGCGATGTAAGCTGCAAGTTGTGTTGAAAAGTGAGTGAATCGGCTAGGCACGAACGAGGCATTAGCGGCGTAACGATTGATGCAGGAGCGACGTTGACTAACAAACAAACATGGAAGTGGCGCCAGTGCAGAAATCAAGCGTGTCGAAAGCAGCGGACCGATTCAGCGATTGGCAAAGAGTTCAGACTGCATGAAAAGCACATTACCGCCAAACAGGTAGTCGCAGGACAAAGGGACGATCACAGACGACCACGGAAGTATGTCGGCGTCTTCTGTGACGACAAGTTTGGCAGGAAGCTGTACTTAAAATGGCATGTCATAAAAAAGAAGCAACGCAACATCAACACGAAGCAGTCAATGGCGGCATGATGGATTCACAGGAAATCCCATCGTAATATGACGACGTGAGAACAAGTGACGAGAACAAAAAATTCAATAACTCAAGGCTACTCTTCACAGACGACTCATGATTTGCGGACTCCGAATGGCTCAATGTGTTATGTGCGACCTATGAAAAGCAAAAGACCTTAAAGCGACGTCATCACGTAGGGAAGTCTGCGCCAGAGACGGGCATGCATTACCGAAATCGTAGCTCCTGCGTCTACAACTGCTAGTGTCTCAATTCCTTTCACGATCATATAAAAAACGTTACGAGGGGAAACAGGAGGTCTTGAAAATTTGGCAAGACACGCAGCACTCGCCTCCCCGTCCGGTGACTAGTTTTTCTTAGGACGGGTGGTAGACCAACGCTTCAAGGGCGATATCGAGTGGCGGCGAGGAGAAGGTGGTCGACAACTGACGAATGCGGTTTCCTCCGATGCACTCATAGAATGAAAATGGCAGATCCGGTGAAGCAGGATGTTAAAATTATATAGGAAGGTAGTTCAAAGTTGGTTGTCCGAAACGACAAGTAGGTGCCATCTGGTCACGGCATAAATGCGCCACGTGGCGAGCAATTCCGCAGGGGTAACAAATCGGCCTATTGTCTGGGGTGCACGGTAGGTCTTGCACGCGGGAATAGTGTCGCAGTAACCGGGTAGTGTCCACGTTGTTTCATAATACAAGGCACGGGTCGACGTTGCGGGCATCGTAGCGACCTGGTCAAAGCTGATTGTCGCTGCAGCATGAGCGTTGTGAAGGACATGGGGAACGCGCTCAGCGACTTGTTCCTGAATGACGGGCTGCACCGTAGGCGTCAACAAAGGGGAGGGCGTCTCTTATGTCAGAGGTGTCAATGAAAGTTGGCGGTCCACCTCTTCCCGAACGTACTGTTTATTCTGCACCATCAGCGAAGGAAAAGTCATCGGAGGCATCAGTGGAACTAGCAAGAAAGCCTACCAGTGCATTGTTGTATCGAGATGCAGCTGGCGTAACTTATTTATTGGCATCGTTGTCAACGTCCTTTAATATATGTCCAATCCTATCGCTTTCTGCCATTGTCGTATTGACACGCTTGCAATGATCCATGACATAACTCGACAGAACTTGTGAATGTCCCGCCAGTCCGCTGTGCTCGTCCTCGCAAACGTTGCTCCACGCGAAGCGTGGGGACTCCAGGCAGGCGAAACACCTTTGCTAAGCTGGTCTTGAACGCCTCCCACATCGATAGGTCAGGTTCGTGGCTGCGGTACCACAAGTTCGCAAGGTCGCTCAGACATGGCATTGTTCAATATGCCATTGTTCAGTTTCGTAGCCTTGTCCCACTTGTTGTGGTTGCTCACCCTTTCATAGAAAGCAAGACAGTCTTCGACGTTACGGTCTCCTATCCTGAGGAAAATGGCAGGGTCGCGCTCACGCAGTGCACCAGAGCAGGCCACGGCAGGTATCGTGGCTGCTGGACGTGTTGACGAGCCTTCCTCCTAGACGCGAATGCATGGAAGAGTCCTGCTTTGAAGTTCCAGGTTTCAAGGTGTACCCCTCACCTACACAAAATGCGACGTCGTTTGCTGGAGTCCTCGAGCGAGAGTAGGATCACAGCGGCAGTAACAATGGCCAAGCTGGATGGGCGATCTGGCTGAGATACGTACGACTGCGACGACGCTTTTTAGCGTGTCGTTCTTCTCCTAACTCCGAGACACGAATTGGCGGTGGAGCAGTCTAGTGTCGTAGTTTCTTATAACTTGGTTATCTTCACGTAGAATGGCTCGTATTTAAAAAAAATGACACGCATGATAGCTGAGACTCCCTTTGTATAGCGCAAGTGACCGCGGTCTGCACCGGACCACTGCTTGTAGAACTTCGCCCCTGGAAGAGGCAAGGACATGGGTCGAGTTAACACCTGAACAACATTTTACAATGTGATGAACGTGGTTTAAATAATGGATCAGGGATCCCAAAAATATACGGCACAATGATAACGCGTTTCTCTCGCCTTTACCGCTTTACGGAATGGACGAACGGACGGTACGGACAAGACATCCTCAATTTAGAGCGCATAACTGCAGGCGCAATAAAGATAAGCAGCTGCTGCTGTCGAATCATGGTTGTTCAGCGCTCACTTGGCCCACGTCAATTCACAGCAGATGGACCTGCAGCCCAATGAAACAGTAGGGCATCTGGAAATACCAGCGTCAGAATAGGAAGGTCGCATCCATTTAGTGCTTACCGTTTTCAAAGCTTCAAGCAAGGGTGACGCTATTTTGCGAATGTATTCGCTGTGGAAGGCTATGTCTGCGCCCTCCACTTCTCTGGCAAACACGCCTTCATCCTTCAGCTGTTGTAATAATTTTGAAACGGCGTCTGGTGGTCCAGACACAGTCACTGAATCCACGGCGTTGTGGCAGGCTGGTACCACTCCGTCACAACAGCGTCGTTTGGCCTCTTCCCACGTCAAGCCTAGCAGAAAGAAGGAAGAAAATAAATGCTACGAAATTTATCAAATCAAGCTTTTTTTTGTGAATCCCCCCCCCCCCCCCCCCCGCGATTTTTGCTGATTGAAACTGCTGCTGCTGTTGTTTTACCGCGTAGCTCACACGCACAAAAAAGTATATTTACGTTGGTAGAACCAAACCGCCATCATCCTTCTCAACAGCTCGATGCTCTAAACACAATAATGGCACTCGTATTTCTCTTGTACCAACGCGAACAGTGCCTAACGTTCCGCAGCGCGTGCGGTAGCACATACACTCGATAACGTGTATGCATGCTAAGTTTCCAGGGGCCCAAAGACAAAAATGGACCAAAGATACACAACATGCGCACTGTATGTTGTGCCGTACTTCTCTCTACACCTCTTCTCACCAATATTACTTCGACTAAGATCAGACATCGTCTGCAAAGCAGCGACATCACTGCGCTCACGAATGCTTCGCTTCACATAGATTCGACCGTGTGCGTTGGAGCTGCATAGTTAATTTTTCAGACATTTTACATAGACTGGCACAAAGGATCTACATAGAGAGTGAGGGGGCCAGTATAGCACATTTTCTAGAGTAATATTATTAGCGTAGATCATTCGTTGATATGTAAATAAAGAAACAGAGAACTTCCTAGCTCCGCAAATACCAAACGCTCGTGTGGCGTGAACGGAAATACAAAATCATGTGCGGCACTTGGGATAGACTACGGAAATAAATTATTAGACTTTCCTATTATGACAAAGCAAAAAAAAAAACGGAGGTACTTGCCAAGCACAGTAACAAGAAAAGATGGTAGCTGGTTCAGTTACTTTATTGTTACAAAAAAAAGAGAGCAAATATTCAAATGCGGTTGTTTTATTCATGCGTTCCTGTTTTTTCATTATGAACATATATAAAACGAGAGATGCAGTCGCTGTAAGAACAACTTGCGGTTACATTGAAAGTCCTATTATAATACTCTGGTCGTAATGGTTTGTATTCCTGTGCATTGCCCAGGAGCAGGGGTGTTCAGATACTGCAGTTTTTGGATGGAACCGAATCGCAATATTGTATGGCTTTGCGTATCGAGTACGGCATATTTCTGATGCATAAAGGAGCAACAGAGGCACGAGATATCGTAAAGGTGAAGTCGCCAAGTGAACAGCTTTTAATAAAATATAAACATTTATTTTGCAAACGGTCTGTAATTAGCCTGCAACGTAAAGCGTAAGTAGTCAAGCACCGCAAAGCAAGAACCGCTGGAAGTGTGAGGGGCTTACTCTCGCGCCTAGTAATAGCGATGCAGCTGACTCAGCGGCTGCGCTACTGGCATGTGCGACTTGGCTGATCGCATATGTAGGCCCTGTTTTTTTTTTTTTTTTTTGTAATCGCACCCTGTGCAAACCTGGAGCCTTCCCAGCGAATTCACAGGTGGAGACGAGTTTGTCGCTGCATCATTTCAGGTCGTGGACATGACAAGCATCCAGTCCACGGTGGCGCACGTCGAATGTTAGTGTAAGCGGCTCTATGACATAGTTGGCCGGAGACGTGCGTTTGATGATTTGGTATAGTCCGTCATATTTCGACAGAAGTTTGGTCGAAAGTCTAGGCATGGTACAAGGTACGAACAAGCGGAAAAATATTCCGGGAGCGAAGTTCGGGTTGGTATTGTCGCCATCATGATTCTGTTTCTAGCGTTATTGATAGCAGGAGAGAAAATTGCGGGCTAACTGACGCAATTACTCGGAATATCTGGCTACCGCTTAAAAAGGAGTATATTATGACGCATTTTGTTGGATAGAGAAAAACAGTGTTGATGGGAGGGGAAAGATTCCGACCATGGCAGTGAAAATATGCATAATGCTGTTGGACTTTGCGTAGCTGTATTATATGCATGGGCGGCAAATGAGGAAATGATATCCTAGTTTGTATATTGCGATGAAACGTGCATGACGAGCATGTAAATACGAATTCAACCGAAAGAATTCGCAAGCCCATTAGTTTGAAGATGGCGTGCTGTGGTGGTTCGGTGAACAACACGGCATTCAACAAGCAGAGCTACAAACAAGTTCGTCAAGTATAGATGGCACCTATGGCTCAGCAGCACCTGAGATGGTCCGTGGCGAAAATTAAAGTGGTGGATCAGAAAGAATGGAACGTAATTGGCGGTGGGTAGCACATTGGACAAATGTGCTGAGAGAACACGATTCAAAACCAACCATCGGAAAAACTTGGGTTGCTAAGTACGTGGCAGTGTGTGCATACGTGTGCATCGATGAACATCTTTCACAGCGACATGGGTCACCGTAGATGCGGCACTGAGTAGGCGCCGCTGCTCAAAGAAAGTCTTGACACCGGCGTGGAACACTTTATATGTGCCACCCGTTCAGTGCTTATCGTCAGTAAACTTCTTGGATGCCAAGTTTGGACACTGCTTCAGTACCAGTAGGTGTGGGCCGTTCTTCAATGAACGTCTTTAACCCCAACTTCGGTAACTATATATGCGCCACTGCGAATGTGTCGCTCTACAGGGATGAGCAATGATGATGGTGATAAATGGGGTTTTATGGCGAAAGGGCCAAGTATGGGAAAAGAGCGCCAGGCTGGTGTTAATGATTAAGCAAAACGTTAAAGTGCGCTAGAAGAGGGGACATGAACAGAAACATAGACGCACACGCAAAGCGCAGACTTCCAAATGGCTTGATTTCGTGAAGGCAGGCTCTACATAAGGTTGTACAAAATGGAAAAAACAACAACCAACAATCACGATAAAATTTTGCAGGAGGCACTGACGAAAAATAGCAAGGCCACGTGTGCATTAAGGCGCGGCAGAGTCCCAATGTGCCCATCTAAGAATTCTATTTCCTTGCTTGATAGGGGGAAAAAAGTGAGCTAACGCAGTTGTGTTACATGTACTTTGGTATGGTGACGACTTTTTAGTGATTTTATGTAATTCATTCAATATCGGCAATGACAGTGTTGTGACTAATGTTCTTAATTCATTCTCCGCTGAGGGGCAAGGTTTGAATTTCACTCATGAATTGACTAAGGACAAGCACATCTAGTATCTAGAGTTTAAATTGCCACTCATCGATGACCACGTTTGTTGGTCGTATAATCCAAGGTCTAACGAAAGCCTTCCACCTAACAAGAATGCACATTAAAAACATGTGAAACCAGGCATCATCATGTCTAGTTGACTCTCTGCCCTACAGAAATCTTGTGCACACGCAGAATCATCTAGTTTCAAATATCAGCTTGAGTGTCTGGTGTTTCCTGGATACCCATATCAATTAACTTGCAATACATCCGAGAGCCTGCTTCAAAACCTAAAATCTCCTGAAAGGAAAGAGTGCCGCTTGGACAAGGAAGCGCCTTGTCCTGCCTTTGTTCCTTCTTAGTGTGTCGTCACTATTGACGCTTCATCTTTTGCAAGCTATGCACCAACTAGCCTCACAACGTGTTTTACTACTGCACTACCTTTATAAGTAAGGAAATGCTATGCTACTTGCAAGAACATGCCACTGTGGAATTTTAAAAGAAATTTCTGCATTTAAATTATACACAATATGCGGTTTATTCAATACAGGACAACAAACAGCTTTTTTGCAATGACAAACTTATTCCAAGTTTTACCTAACTATCAGACAAGAAAAAACATCTGTAGACAACAAAATTGTTCAATTTATTCACCTGCCACTGCGCCTATAGCGTTCTCCTGCAAACATAAGACGAGGGGTTTAATTGCCAGCCATGGCAGTCGCATTTCGATGGGAGTCATAGGTAAAAAAAAGCTCTTGCGCTTAGATTTAGTTCGTCATAATTTATTGAACCCTTAAACTTCCAAATACTATTGCGTAGGGGGGCACGCTTATGCAAAATCTAACACCAATCAAAACCAAATGGCACAATTATAAAACAAGCATCGTTTCTGAAACTTCGAGTGTGTAAACATTCATTGCATCAATATGCATTGTTCAATGACACTGCACAAATACCATGATCAGGCATAGCATGTTCAGTTGAGTTCAATTTTATTCCTTAAAGGCCCCCATTTCAGGGGGTGTTACATAAGGGGTGGGATTACATTTGTAGTGAAGAAAACAAACAGCGATGGTGATTTAACATTGAAGGTGATCTGTTACGCGTTCTTGAAAAGCAGGTGTTGAAGCGATGGCGACGATGTCATGGGGTAGGCCGTTCTCTGTAAGGAAGCTGGCTCTACCGATGTATAAATGTGAAGACATGAATTCCTATTCTACATCATGCACAAAGCACAAAGACAACATTTTTCAAGAGTTGTCCCTTCTGGCACATATGAGTGGGCCATGAGCAGCAGAAACTTTATTACAGGGCATGGTGTAATACCACTTATTAAAGAATGAAGAAAGTTAAGAGGCTTTTAACAGCACTGCCCCATGCTACTCTAATAAGGGGAATGATTAGCAAGAAAATTTCTCGTAGAGCACTTGAGTTAAATAATAACTTTTTGCCAGAGTGAAAATTCCAGCTGACAGTTGGAGGTACATTTGACCAACCCACAACAACAACAGAGGCATACTACAAGAAGTAATACAGTCTATGGTGGACTGCAGTCTGTGAGAAAGCTATCTTATACAGAAATCAAGAATGATGCAATAAGCTCTCGACAACACTGCAGACTTTCTTGGCCAGTCAAGCCTCTCGCTGTGCGATAAGTCAGCTTACATCGACGTTGGAAAGAAGACTAGAATCGAGAACTACCCCTGATTGCATATTGTGCTCGACATAGCTGGACAAACATACCCGGAAGTCAACATCCACAAATCCTCAGTTAGTGTAAGACCATGAGGGCAGAGCTAGCACATGGTTGAAACAATTTTGTTATGCCTGAGCACAAATTCTACACCTGATGAAAAGAATAATCTCAAACTCATGGAGGTGGACGAGCGGATACTATAGATAATCGCAGATGCGGTACTTGTGTCCAAGGTATTGTACGGTATGAATTATCAGAAGCGCACAAAAAGGCCAACTCATCGAATACAGGCATCGGGTAATGACAGGTGTTTCCAACTTTACCATGCTTGAAGACCTATGGGAAAGATCAAACGAACAAGGACCTAGACGGGGAGAGTTGCAGCCTGCAGCACAAATTCTTGGCCTCAAGAGCTCAGTACCTGGTCCCAATATACTATGCCAGCTAGCATATGAGATACAAGGTCGACTACCCCTCCCTTCAGAAACACAATTTTAGGAACACCTGAACTAGAAACAAAACCGGCCCATACCGTAGAATATGGGGGCAGACAATTAGGCCAGGACACTATATGCAACTGCCAAACACACAGTGCAGGTTGCTAATCATGAAGATGCAAGCAAACATCAGGCACAGATAGTACAGCGATGTAGCAATAGCAGTGTAACAGTAGTGTGACACTACATAAAATGAAGGCCCATACAAGTGAGTACCATTCCCGGTCATCCTACACCTAGAAAAGCTAAACTGAAAGCAGTAAAAGCAGCACTTGCAGTGCGCGCCTGCAGACTACAACTCCCTGCACGCCTGTATGGATTCACTAGAAACTTTCTGGGCCTGCGCATCACAGAAGATTCTAAGGAAAACAAGATTGACACGCGACTTGCAAGCACATGGCAAAAAATTAAATTACGGGATACATAGCCATGCAGATATTCCAGGACACAAGCCGGCTTATGAGCCCGATGTAAGAACTGAAAACTGGGTGAGTTGGTGTGTATTTATTATTAACAAAAGCGTAACAGATACCCATCAGACTAGAACGAAGCGCTCTGTATCTTCACTTCGTTCTTGTTCATTGTATTTCTGTTTCACTATAGTGAATGAATTCATGAGCCTGCACAGAACGATACGCCCACCCAAAGCCCTGATTTCACATCCAAATCTACGTGCGCGCACGCATACACACACTCACACACACATATATGTTGCAAGGGCGCATAGCATGAAGCAGTTTCAACAGGATGACACTAGAGACGGATGAGGGCCAACTTCCAATTCAGGTTCATTGTAAAAATTTGGCGATTTATACAGTTTACCAGAAAAAGAAAGAGAGCTTTGAAGGCTACATAAAAGTTGGTGATTGATTCAAGCAAACATAAATAAAAACGCTACAAAAAGAGAACACAGAAAAATTACAAGTGCTGGAAAAAAATCATTACAATCGCCAATCGGCCATGCCAGCATCTTTCAAGAAACACTTTTCTTATTCCAATAGACAGACTGGCAGCTTGCTTATGCAAGTACGCTCTTTCAGTTCCATGCCATTGGAAAATGATAACTCGAGTTTCTTGCACGGTAGCGGCATGCGCACTTGGTGATCACAATGTTATTTTCCCCTGGATTTGTATATTTATTTGTATTTTCTCTCTTTTCTGTTTTTGAATATGTATGGTTTCATCAAGCAGAAGTGCTTATAAGGCTTTCTTGCTGTACTACTTCCGGGTAACCTTTATAAATATCTGCATTTCCGCAGTAAACCTTCTAATTAAAAGTTAGTATACACACCCTGTTCTTTCGTCACACTGTGTGCTCTTGCAACATTGCCCCAAAAAAAGTTATATAAGGTACACAGAAGCACCATAAGGACCACTAAAGTGACTTGTTGCAGTCTAAAAAAACAAAGGATAGCCTGGCTGCAAACGACACCACAGGAAATATAGCACGAACAAAAAATAATCGACATGATCTAAGAACCATAGGTTTAATGTACACGCCGAGTAATTGCTGGCTGACAAGCAATAAACCGAACATACATAAAAAGGAGGTGCAAAAAATTAATGTGTCTTTCCTGACAGGAAATGCATCCATTTCTGAAGGAGATCATGCTGACAAGATACTCACAGCGTTTTCATATCTACAGCTTCCATAATTTCTCTAGGCAGCAGATCTGCACAGAACGCTGGCCTTTTCCTCTACAATGCACGCTCAGATGTTCAGAGTGCATTGTAGATGAAGAAGATATCATTATGTGGAGATCGGCTGCCTAGAGAAAAAAAACTGGAGGACGCCTAAGCTTTGCCTTCAAGAGTGGAACGCGATAGCGTTATCGCACCCCGTTCGCACCGCCTACTCAAACGCGCTACGCCAGCCAAACGTCGCGATCGGCAGAGATAGCCGGGCCCCGACGCGCCATGAAGGCGGACGCGATCATGGGGCGAGTGGCGCGCCACGTGTCGGGGCAGCGCCGTACATTGCGAGGAGGGGGTCTTCTGTGTTTGCCGCAAGATAGCTCTGCGTGTGCGCAGAGCGCAGAAGAAATGTAGCGGAAATGTACTTCGCTACTCGTGAAACCGCGAATTCTGTAAGTTGCATGGTCATAATTACCGATATACACCGCAGTACAACATTCTACGGCACGTTTTAAGGCAACACCGCATTCGCTAGAGGCGATTTTGTCCTGCTCTGAAGGAACGAACTGGTGGCTGAGTGGTAGCGTCTCACACTCCGGAGACCCTGGTTTGATTCCCACCAGCCCATCTTGCAAGATGTTTTTTTTATTTATGAAGTGCCTTCTAGGATTTATCGCTCACGGCCAACGCCGCTGACGCCGACACCGATGACACCGGCTTTTCTGCGACACGAGCTCCTTAACGCTGTCGCGTTAATATGGAAGCTGTAGACGTAAAGACACTGGGAGAATCTTGTGTCAGCATGGCATCTGTTATATTTTCAGAAATGGATGAGTTCCCTGCTCGGATTTTTATGGGCGCACATCAATTTTTGCTTCTCCTTTTTGTCGAACTTCTATTTATTGTTTTTGATGGACACCCTCTTACACGGTTTTAAAAGATCCATATGCCTGTGTTACCCTGATGACGTAATTGTATTTGCACTGACATTTGAAACGCATCACGACCAACTTTTCGCTATCCTTGCTGTGTTTCGCAACGCCGGCCTGCAACTTCATTCATTCAAGAGCCACTGCGGACGTCAGCAGCTTACAATGCTTGGTTGTGTCGTCGACACTGCACACTGTTGCGTTGGCTGTGCACTGCACAGACAATGTAACATTCGTCTTGTATGCTGATGAAACGAGATTTTATTAGAGGGGAATTTGGAAAAAGAGATAGAAGCAATGGCTAACAAAACGCTGTCTGACCTAGATGCCTGGGCCTCGGTGATTTGTTTAAAAATAAACTCTTCAAAAACACGAGTTATTTTGTATACGCCTAAAGGAAAAACGCTTACAAAGAGGTTAAGTTTATTTCTGGGCTCTCAGCAGTTACAGTTCGTGGATCCTGTTAAAACCCTTGGGGTACATTGCTCAAAGCATCTTGCATGGAATGTACATATTCAGAGCCTCCATTCAAAGACGTCATCTGCCATTGGTGTCCTTGCACGTACGCAATGTATTGTTCCTACAAAGGTGAGTATTATGATCTACAATGCATTAGTATCCTCTCTGTTGCAGTACTGCAGCATAGTGTGATGTACTACTTATGTAACGAATTTGCACAAGCTATATTTGCTGCAGAAAAGAGTGATGCGACATATTGCTGCTGTACATTATGCTTCCTCCAGAAAACTTCTTTTTACAAAGTGCGAATTTCTTTAACTGTTCCGTTTATATAAATATAGGCTGATGTGTTATAAAGCTTTTGTTAAATAGGGTACCAATACCATATTTAATCTTGCTAAGTTAAAAGCAAACACAAGTGTTCCTCCAACCAGGCACAAACAAATGGGGACTGTATCCACCTCTAGGACAACTTATGATGTACACTCATTGTCCTACAAGCTACCTTGCCTTCTAAAAACATTAAACAATGAAGGTTTTGATGCCTCATGTAATTAAAATTGCCTAATTAAACGTTTCGCCCAGTCCATTTGTTTTCAGGAATGCTTCATCCTTTCGTATTTTTGTGTTGCTCTTCTTGCCGATCGTTGCTTTTCACGCTCATGCTATTTCAAGCCTATGCAAATGGATTCTATTGTTTCGAGCTGTGTTATAAAATTTTGTGCTACTCGATATTGTGTAATATTGGCCGAATTATTTGAACTCTTTGTGCATGGCTGACCGTCAAACTGCTGGTTTTCTAACTGTAACCTGGTTGGGACCCCGTAAAGCTGCTCAAGCTTTTACTCCCGTACTACTCCTATCCAAAGGAAATAAAGTTGATTGATTGATTGAATGATTGGTTGATTGGTTGATTGATTGATTGATTGACTCGACTCGACCAGTAATCACCCAGACCCTCGCAAAGTTCGAGCCGTACAAAAGTTCTCTGTTCCGACTTGCACAATGGAAGTTCATAGCTTTCCAAGATTGTGCTCCTACTCCCATCTTTCTGCCAACAATTTTGCGGAATTCGCATGTTCTCTTACAAGCTTACTGAACAACGGCATCTCGTTTTTTGGTGCGCTTCACAGGCTGCCGCCTTCCCTACACTCATCACGTTGCTGACCACACCACCTATCCTGGCTCATTTCGACTGCCGCGCTCCAACAGAAATCTGCAGCAAAGCCAGAGGCTGCGGAATTGGCGCTCTTTTGGTCTAGCATCGGAGTGGGCATGCCCGTGTTACCACCTCTGCCAGCCGTCTCCTTTCCCTAGTCGAACATAAGTACGACATCATGGAACGGGAGTGTCTTGCTCTCGCTTGGGCGGTGGGCAAATTCTGCCCCTACCTACATGGCCCGAATTCCACCGTCACTACCGACCCCCAAGCACTTTTCTGGCTTTCGTCCTTTAATGGGACACTAAAGCGGAACAATAAATCACTTTAGACTAATAAAGCATTGTTTGAGAACCCTGCAGGCAGTCATTTCAAAATAATAGTTTGATTATTAGATGATAAAATGAAGGTCGAAGTAGCAGTATTAGAATTTCGCGCCGAAACCCCGACGTTGGTATGTCAGTGTGACGTGAGGGACTCCAAAGTATGTTTTCCCAATCGGGTCGCGATGGCTGAGTCAAGGTTAGCGAAACTAGTTGTATTTAATATTTGTTTCCTTTAGAACACAATGTAGTGAATCTGTACCACTGTGTAAGTATGGCCTCGAACATGCCATGAAAATCCATGACATGACAGCAACCAGGTGCGGGAACTTCAAGGAGGCGTCGCCACCCGTATTTCGTTCTTGCGCTTTTTCTGGCTTACCAAGCGTCTTATTCTGGTGAGAATGGCGTTTTTAGTGTCGTAGAAAGGTAATTTACTGATGCAGAAGAAATGATTTTCTCTTTAGTGTCATGGATCTTACTAGGTATCTTGGTCGCTGGGCACTGCCGCACCAAGCATACACCTACCCTGTTTGTTTCTTATGTCTGGCCGATTACAGCGGTACAGTGTCTGTTTGTATCGGAATCCCATGGATCCGCCTCATGTCTTCGATGACGTGCCTGCATGTGCGCTCTTGCTCTCCGATTTACGCCACATCCATGATGAATAGCGCCGCGATCTCATCTTACGTGAGCCTATTCAGAAGCTGGATTCCGCAGCGACCCATCCGTCCTTTCGCCTTTTCGTGCTTAAAAATGTAACTATATATCGCCACAACGTCCACCCGGCTGGACCCGAACTGCTACCTGCTGTTACTACGCATATTCGCTTGAATGTTCTCGGCCAGCTTCATGACGCCCCGACCGCTGGTCATCTTGGAGTTTCGCAGACCTACGATCGCGTTTCGGGTCATTTATTGTGACCCGGTTTTTATTGTCCCGTTCATCGCTACCTCGCGGCACGTGAACCGTGTCAACGGCGAAAGAAACTACCTATGCCTCCTGCTGACTTTCTTGAGCTGTTCTTCCGAGTTGGTCTTGACTTCCTAGGTTCTTTCCCTGTCTGTGCTGCTGGCATCAAATGGCTTGCCGTTGCTGCAGATCACATCACCCGATACGCAATTACACGTGCTCTACCTATGAATTGTGCCACGGACGTCGCTGATTTCCAGCTACGTGATGTCACCATACGCCATAGAGTCCCTTGTCGACTCCTCACCGACTGTGTCTAAAGCCTCTCCTGCTTTATCGATGACCTGCTGGTGACCAGCGATGACTTTGGAGCCTACCGTGTCAACAGACGTTGCTTACGAGACTAGCCCGCTGGAGTTTTCCTCTCCCTCCGTATCGTCACCTAGAGACGTTGTTCACGTATCCTGCCTTAAACTTTACTCTTTCCCTACAGCATAGCAAGCACCGTGATGGTGCTTCAGCAGTCAGGGGCGATGTTACAGTAATATTCCTCTAGAAGAGCGTCGATGAAGAAGACGCTATTGGTCTGGTTGCGCATTTGACCACATGGTTCAGGTCTTGCTCTCCTTGCAAATATATTGTAAATACGTTTCACTGTTGTGTCTGCCTCCAAGTGAAAATGACTAAAATATTGACACTAGGATAGGTATAGTGCAGGTACAGATCCCATGTATAGAAACGAATCAGCCAAAGCACAATATACAGGAAACTGTATCTCAGAAGGCCTTTCAATGTAAAAGAACTCAGTTGATGTGAAGTGCCGCAACAGGTAATGTAGTTTCTGAAAGTACAATATGATCAAGGCTTCAGTTATTGTTTGGGAAAGAAGAATACTTAAAGCCACAATGGTGCGTCAAGAGACTCATGTCTATCACTCATGTCTCAGGACGCAATGGCACAGTCTCTCATGTTATGACTATGACACATCGTGTCGTTTTCGAATAATGTATTCAGATGAAAAAGAAAGCAACACCCTCGTGTCTACCTTAAGATATTGTTTTATTAAATGATAGCAAAACTCAGGCCGTAGAGAACGAGTGCATTATTCCAAACAAGGTTCATTTTCAGTCTTTAAAAATGGCAGGATCTTCGATACGTAAGGCGTCTTGTATGTCTTCGTGTCAGCGAGGCGTAAAAAACTAGGAAAATATTTCTTATGAACGAATCAACAAAGTAGCATTAAAAAATCTTGAAACATAACCAAATTGTATACAGCATTCGGTGGCAACGTTTCCTTGGGACAGCACATATCAAGTGGACTCTGACCGAGCATTGCGGAAATCCAGTATTTCAGGGTTCTTTTTGGCACAATTTCGTCAATTCACCGGCATATCACACCATCGCTATGCGAGCTTCCTTTATATATTACAAAAAGGTCAAATTTTCAGCAATCTTTCTGAAATATGGAAAAAGCAGTCACTGTTCCACCTCGGATATACTCTACAGAAATGTTTTGGCCTGTGGACAAATCCAGCTTGTGAAAAGTTGTTGTCGTGCGGCTTGTGAATGGCCAATAATTTTTCGCGAAATACATTGTCCGTTTGTGCTGTAAGATTGAATCCTCGTTTGCGGTAACAGTAGAAGGATAACCGATGCTGTCAAATGTGTGAGTCGGGTGAGTCTTACGATTTCTTGAGGCGATTAGCATTCTTAAAGTACTTCTCCCAGTTTCCATGGTCGGTCGGTTGAGCGCCAGGAAAGATTTTTTTTTGTACGTTGGTGCCTCTTGGTGTCATAGCGTATGCAGTTGGAAGCGCGAGAGACGAACCCGGCTACATACACGTTTCGGCGTCGGCTACACCCTCTGTCACGCAATCGCTGCAATGCTAATCGAATAACGTTGACATTCATCGTGAGGCGGTTCCTGCAGGAATTTATCGGTCTAATGCAATAAAGTACGTTCGCTGCTCACCTACGGCTGCCATGGATCCCTTTGGTAGGTCGCCCAGCTCCACGCAGCGGCCTCGCCAGTAAGCACAGATCACGGTCTGCTCGGCCGTCATGCACCCGTCAGCATAGGCGCACGCGATCTCGCCCAACGAGTGTCCCAAAATGCCGTCGGGCCGAAGACCCATGGCGAGAAGCACATCGACCAGTGCCACCTGTTGGCCAGTAGAGAAGAAAGCGCTGCCATTTTGCTGTGTTCTGGCCGCTGCCAGTTTCAGACAAAAAGAAAGTGGAAGTACAAGGCCCTTAGCTCTTCCGAGCGAACGAAACAAAATATGATAGTGATAGTCGAGTGGGAACCCTCATTCCTCCTACTTGCGTTTACAAGCTTAATCAACAAGACGCTAACTACTTTTGGAATGTGCTGACACTATGTTACGATGTGCGAGGACTGCGCATTCACTAATATTTCCTATAACATATGTCTCGCATTTATTATTTAGCAGGCTATATTGCACAGCCAAAGACCGGCCGTGTGTCCGATAGCCTATGAATGGTCCCAGCACCAAATGCCTGTACACCTTATAAGCTATGTGCAACGTTGCGAGTAGATATGCTGTGCAGCGCGTGCACGAGGTTGCACAAAGTGCTGATACCATTCAGTCCCTTCTCTGTCGTAGGCCTCTCGTGGAACAGCGACTAACAGTTATTCGGAAACTTAAGTGTTGGAGGCCTGCTCAGAGGGGGAAAAAGAGGTTTTTCTGCTCCACTCGCCTTATATTCTGTGATCTATCGTATTCTCTGCGACCTACCTCGTCTTCTTCGCGCTGCTTAAAATTCTACTCAAGATGAACGAACACACCAAAATCACATTTTTGCTACCACGATATTACGAGAAAGTTCTCTTTGATAGCGAAACTTTAGGCATCAAAAACACAAGCAAAAAAAATTAAAAACAGCTTGACGTAGTTTGAGCTCGCGATTAGAGTGCCTAAATTACGTTCCTTTCTAACTTCTCTAACCCATAACTACGGAGCACCTGTCCCCGTTCCATTATTTTGACCCTCCTTTCTTCACTTCGTACTGTGTAACAGTGTGGTACACAAACTATCCGGGTCTCATGCCCAATCACTCATACACCAGCTAAATATAGACAAGCAATGTTAGCTCACAATCTTAAGGAGAACAATGTTTTTCTCTACATGCATGTTCATTTGCTACCCACACCGATGAATATCTCAAATTCATTAAGAATCAACAATCAATGTATTTAAAAGATATTCACAAGTATTTTTCATCTGTGTGGTTTAGTCTTTATGTACTATAAGTGTATATGTAGTATAAGAACACCGGAAACACAGACGACAGCAAGAGCTATAGTAGGAGCATTCCGTGGCACTTTGTTCAACCACACCACGTTACCTGTGTTTTTTTAAGTTGCGGAAGGCTTCTCCAAAAAGAAAAAAAACATTACAGTGCTTATTTAACGGTAAACAGGAAAGACAGCTACTTTAACTCTCCCCAAGCAAGGTAAAAATGTACAGACCACGAAAGGTTTCACGTAACCAGACGCAATCTCCCCACTGCATCTTTACACGAACTATTCAAGCTAATAAGGAGGTAATGATTAGGACTCGGGACCAGCAACGGATACCCCAGCAACCTACGGTTCCCAGATGACATTGTCCAGTTCAGCAACACTAGTGATCATCATCATCATCATCAGCCTGGTGACGCCCACTGCAAGGCAAATGTCTCTCCCGCACTTCTCCAATTACCCTGGTTGTGTACTAATTGTGGTCATGCCGTCCCTGCAAACTAACCTAACTTTCTGCCACCTAACTTTCTGCCGTCCCGTGATCCGCTTTCCTTCACTTGGAATCCAGTCCGTAATCCTTAATGACCATCGGTTATCTTCCCTCCTCATTACATCTCCTGTCCATGGCCATTTCTTTTTCTTGATTTCAACTAAGATGTCATTAACTCGCGTTTGTTTCCTCAACCAATCTGCTCTTTCCTTATCTCTTAACGTTACACCCATCATTCTTCTTTCCATAGCTCGTTGCGTCGTCCTCAATTTAAGTAGAACCCTTTCGTAAGCCTCCAGGTTTCTGCCCCGTAGGTGAGTACTGGTAAGACACAGCTGTTATACACTTTTCTCTTGAAGGATAATGGCAACCTACTGTTCATGATCTGAGAATGTCGGCCAAACGCACCCCAGCCCATTTTTATTCTCCTGATTATTTCAGTCTCATGATGCGTATCCGCGGTCCCTACCCGCCCTAAGTAGATGTATTCCCTTACCACTTCCAGTGCCTCCCTACCTATCATAAACTGCTGTTCTCTACCGAGACTGTTAAACATTATTTTACTTTTCTGGAGATTAATTTTTAGACCCACTCTTCTGCTTTCCCACTCCAGATCAGTGAGCATGCATAGCAATTGGTCCCCGGAGTTACTAAGCAAGGCAATATCATCAGCGAATCGCAAGTTACTAAGGTATTCTTCATTAAATCTTATCCCAAATTTTTCCCAATCCATGTTTCTGAATACCTCCTGTAAACACGGTGTGAATAGCATTGGAGAGATCGTATCTCCCCGCCTGACTCCTTTCTTTATTGGGGTTTTGTTACTTTCTTTATGGAAGACTACGTTGGCTGTGGAGCCGCTATAGATATCTTGCAGTATATTTACATACGCCTCGGCTACACCCTGAATTCGTGATGCATCCATGACTGCTGACGTTTCGACTGAATCAAACGCTTTCTCGTAATCAATGAAAGCTATATATAACGGTTGTTTATATTCTGATTATTTCTCTATCACCTTATTGATAGTGTGAATATACTCTATTGTTGAATCGCCTTTACGGAATCCTGCCTGGTCCTTTGGTTGGCAGAAGTGTAAGGTGTTCCTGATTCTATTTGCGATTACCTTAGTAAATACTTTACAGGCAACGGACAGTAAGCTGATCGGTCTACAATTTTTGAAGTCTTTAGCGTCCCCTTTCTTATGGATTAGGATTATATTAGCGTTTTTCCAAGATTCTGGTACGCTCGAGGTCATGAAGGCATTGCGTATACAGGGTGGCCAGTTTTTCTAGAACAATCTGCTCATCATCCTTCAACAAATCTGCTGTTACCTGATCCTCCCCAGCTGCCGTCCCCCTTTGCATAGCTCCCAAGGCTTTCTTTACTACTTCCGGTGTTACTTGCAGGATTTCAAATTCCTCTCGACTATTCTCTCTTCCAATATCGTCGTTGGTGCCACTGGTACTCTGTAAATATCTATAGAACTCCTCAGCCACTTGAACGATCTCAACCATATTAGTAATTATATTGCCGGCTTTTTCTCTTAACATATAGATCTGATTCTTGCCAATTTCTAGTTTTTTCTACACTGCTTTTTGGCTTCCTCCTTTCCTGACAGCATGTTCAATTCTATCCATATTATACTTCCTTATGTCAGCTGTCTTACGCTTGTTGATTAACTTCGAAAGGTCTGCCAGTTCTCTTGTAGCTGTAGGGTTAGATGCTTTCGTACATTGGCGTTTCATGACTTGATCTTTCGTCTCCTGCGATAGTTTACTGATATTCTGTATAACGAAGTTACCACCGACTTCTTTTGCACCCTCCTTAATGATGCCCGTAAGATTGTTGTTCATTGTTTCAACACTAAGGTCCTCTTCCTGAGTTAGAGCCGAATACCTGTTCTGTAGCTTGATCAGGAATTCCTCTATTCTCCCTCTTACCACTAACTCATTGATCGGCTTCTTATGTACCAGTTTCTTCCGTTCCCTCCTCAAGTCTAGGCTAATTAGATTTCTTACCATCCTATGGTCCCTGCAGCGCACCTTGTCAATCACGTCCACGTCTTGTATAATGCCAGGGTCAGCGCAGAGTTTAAGGTCTATTTCATTTCTAGTCTCGTTATTCGGGCTCCTCCACGTCCACTTTCGGCTATCGCGCTTGCGGAATAAGGTATTCATTATCCGCATATTATTCTGTTCTGCAAAGTCTACTAATAACTCTCCCCTGTTATTCGTAGTGCCTATGCCACATTTCCCCACGGAATGGAGCTGAGCAGAAGAGGCACTCCTCAGGGGTGAGTCATCTCACCGCTCCTCTTTAACATCGCAATGGTCGACCTCTCAATGTACCTAGGCAAAGTCCAGGGCATCGGTCACACGATCTACGCAGACGACATCACTGTCTGGTGCGCGGGTGACAGTGACGGACAAGTCGAAGCCGCTCTCCAGGAAGCTGTCGACACTACAGAGCGCTTTCTAACCGACAAGGGACTCCGGTGCTCCCCAAAGAAATCGGAGCTCCTTCTCTACAGCCCAACTAGAAAGGGCCGTAAGCCACAGAACTGTAAAACCCTCACTGAAATTGACATTAATCTCTACATCAAGTGCGGAGATCCCATTCCCAAATTTGCGTCCATTCGAATCTTGGGAATGACACTCGAAGGGGCGGGCACGAATAGCATCACCGTTCACAAACTAGCAAAGAATACGGATAGCGTCATCTGTCTAATCAGGCGCGTAGCTAACAGAAGGAGAGGCCTGAGCGAAGTGAATCTGATAAGGCTAGCCCACGCTTTCGTGTTAGCGTCATCTGTCTAATCAGGCGCGTAGCTAACAGGAGAGGCCTGAGCGAAGTGAATCTGATAAGGCTAACCCACGCTTTCGTGTTATGGCATGTTACGTACGTAGGGGCCATGCACGTCTGGAAGAGGGCCGAGCGAGACAAGCTAAATGCCATAATCAGGAACGGGATCAAGAGCGCGCTCGCACTACCAAACTACACACGCGCCGACCGACTCCTGTAGTTGGGTATTCATAATACCCTGGAAGAAATTGCAGAATCACAAGAAAGGGCACAGATTCTCAGGTTCTCCGGCACCAGGGCGGGCAGACGACTCCTAACTGAGATGGGCGTCCCCCCGGCCACTGTCGAAGACGCCTACCAGGGCCTTCCGAAAGAGCAGAAAGATAACATCATCATATCACCCGCCCCGCGCAATATGCATCCCCAGCGCAACGTCGATATAAGGAAGGCCAGAGCGGTGGCGCTCCTAAGCCGCGCAACAGAACTCCCTGGCAGCAGCTGCTTCGTTGACGCGGCTCAGTATGGCAACAGCAATAATTTCACGGTAGTGTAAATCAACCACAGGGGTTCTACCGCTAACGCCGCTTCGGTACGAAGCACGTCGTCGCGTGCGGCCGAGCAAGTGGCCATTGCCTTGGCCCTCCTGGACGACAAACATGCCAATATCTTCAACGACTTCAGGGCAGCCATCCGCGCCTTCAGCGTTGGCGCCGTGTGTAAGGAAGCCTGTCGCATCCTCGACGGCAAAAGCAACGTCACCCACACTCTCACGTGGTTCCCCGCTCATATGGGATCCACCATGGGAGGCCCCACAAACCTCAACGAGCCGGCCCACTCCAAGGTGCGAGGTCTCGCTTTCCGCTACCATGGAAAACTCCAACGCCGGCCCCCTGTGGTGGAGAACAGAGATCAACCGACCACATACGATGAAATCGCGCAGCCCTTTTATCTCGGCAGGAGAGACTGCCATTCCTCACAAGAAGTTAAATAGAGCGCAGGCATTGACCCTCAGATTATTGCAAACAAGCTCATATCCCAGCCCGGCTTTATTCCACAAAATTTATTACGACACCTATGCCACTAGTCCTTGCAGGCACGGCAATGACATCGCTAGCGTAGACCATATGCTGTGGCGTTGCCGCTCGTTATGATGCACAGAACAAATAAATGAGGACAAGTGGCTCTCCGCAATCAAGAGCCCCGATGCCGGGGCGCAACTATAGGCTGTCCAGAGGGCCCACGATGCGGCGGTCGGGCATGGCCTGACTGTCCCAACGTGGGAGTGGCCCGCAGCGCGCTGAGTCGCGTACCTCAGGACTTTCATTAAAGTTTTGCATCCATCCATCCATAAAGAAAGAACATGAAACTTTCATTAATTATATAAGCTTTCATTTTTGTTGAGTAATTTTGCGAAGGCGTTCATCGTATTTTTCAGCACGATGCTGTACACGGAATACCGTTGGTGCACATTTCGAGGACGGTGACCATGGTGATGCTGCTGACACGTCTAGGTTAATTTATAACTGTCTTGAATTACTAAAACCTTATATCCTTGAAATTGAAATGCTGAAAATTAAGTTAGTGGAATCAAACTAATTATTAAATATCCAGTATGAGAGTATTTGGTTTTGTACTTTACTGCAATAACTTATTATAAAGTTTGTGTTGTCCGCCTAGGGAAATGACGCGTCGTTGAAGTAGTGCACTATTTACTTGAATTTTAGGATGTTCTACTAGCATACCACACTCTTGGTGGCATCATAGCTCGTAGTAGCATTTATAAAGCAATAGCTTTGGCTTTCACTGAATGTTCCATGTAAGATATACGTGCTCTAAAAGAACGACTTGACCTCATCTATTGCCGTTTTGTAGATATGCTCCAACGTGGGCTCTTCAGAAGAAATGTTCGCTAAATGCGCACCCGTATGATGACTTCGTCTGACCTCACAGCCTTATGCAAAGCTTGCAGCACTAAATATTTCGTTTTTCAAATCACGGCGGAAGACCTCGTCTTGTCTGTATGGAAGCAATTCCTGTCAGCACTTAGGTTGCGATTTTGATATTGCGGTATTGCGGTATCGATTGCGATATTAGAATAAAGAACTAAATGGCAGTTAAATTACCCTATTTTGTAAATTTAGGACAAACATCTGGCATTGTAGTGACTGAAATAAGTGCCCTTTCCGGAAGCAGCCACCCTGGAGACATGCAGATTGCAAAGTTTGGTGCATTTTCCCACATTTTAGTGACATTGAAGAATGGTTAATGTTTCCGAAAATTTGAGTTAAAGTCGAGCTCTTTACTAAGCAAAGGCTGGCTGACAAAGAAAAGCTACAGCCAAACGGTAATGGCAGCAACAAGCGGAGTCCGTCATTATGCTACCCAGAAAAAAATCATATTGACGCGTGGCAATGTCTTCGCTCCTGGCAAAAATATCGCGCCACACGAGCTCTGAGAATGAGATATCGGTACCTTCTTCATATCGGCAACAATAACACAATGTTATAGAAATGTCCCCGGCACTGCCTCTCTAAAATTTCTTCTTACCGTATTGACAATTATGCCTCACGATAAGCCAACATATAGCAAGAGTAATCAGAGCTGGGAGAATCAGTCTAGATGATAAATCGCCACCATAAAGAGCAACATCGAAGAAAGAAACACATATTTCACCATCTTGTTTCTTGTCTTTGTGCGGGTCGTTGCCGCTATTTCACCATGCTACTCAAGGGACGCATTTTTGTCATTTTTTTACACTACATTACTCTTACCGTCACTGTACTGCAATTTCTGAGAAACAGTGTGGTAACCTGAACAGTACGCAATGTATTCCACACTATGCCTACTTCAATGACTGGTCAGTACAGTTCACGTAATAATAGTCTTTTATGCTTGAGTATATAAAGAATGCAGGCGGATGACCATACCTGAATTGCTGTGATGCAGGCGAATACTGAAGACATGGCTCCACAATAATTGTCTTCCCTCGTTGCTTCCGCAATCAGGTCAATGGAGAACTGGGTCAGGACCTGGTGCGACTTGTTTAGCGAGTGTGCAAATACGTCAAACTGCATCATCTGCCTCGCCATTCCTCTCCACTGGCATCCAAAACCTGTGAATATGAACCAGAGAGGCCGCTCCTTGACAGCAGCCGGCTCGACTGTCTTTTCGAATTGCTTGTTGGAACCATCCACGGAAAACAGCATAAATCCCCTGAAGGGGAATAGCAGACCGCTGGGCTGGCCGACGAAATTCAAGAGAGCGTAGGCGGAATCCGGGTATGGTCCCTCAGCTTCCATATGGTCCATGGTTCTCTGCATTTTTGCATTGACCATTAGTAGGATACATGGGGGTTTGAATGCTTTTCCTAAACGATTTATTTATGCTGTCTTGAACAGAACTTTGACGAGGCGGCAAGAAACAAACAATAGTGCTGAGTTCGCATTGCTTTCGAGGGGATGTGTTTATATCTATTTAGCTGAGTGGCCTTATGATCATCTAGTTTGAAAAAGGCGGCGGTAACAAAGGATGTTCGCGGCAAATGTGCTGTCCTTCAGTGACCTATTCATTTGTTAATGCCAAGTAGTTTGGTGCCTAATATTGCTTATATATTCGTTACGTAATGAAAAGTGGGCAATAGCGCTGCCCTTTCGCGACATTTTGGTCAGAATTGAAGGCTCTAAAGATTGGTGAGTTGGCAACATCAACTATGATGCTGTGCTGTGCAAATTAGATTAGCACAGCGGAGCATCCTCAGCGGTATTCATGTGAACTAGATTCGAATTGCAATAATAATATAACGAGGAAATGCTCAAAGGTATTGCTGCTGGGATTGTTGGTGCACCAAGGTTAAGGAGATATACTTGCCAGCTTAATTTTTTATTGCTTATTCCTCAATAAAGAGCTCACCACTAGCGATTCCTTGCTTCTGCCGGCCATAAGAACTAGTCTTGGCAGCTCTGGTTTCTGTCGTGCAAGGCTGTCCACTCTTGGTCCTGGGTTCGCTTCGAGAATTGCGTGCGCATTGGCGCCACCAAAGCCGAACGAGTTGATGCCGACAAGACCTCCCGCAAATGGTGCCGCTTTTTCCACAACTTCAACAGTGCCGTCGAGCAGCGATGGAATGTCGGGGTTGGCCTCATTAAAGTGTAGGTTACCCGCTATAGTGCCAGTCTCCATAGCCAAGATAACCTTAGCAACTGAGCAAACACCTGAAAAAAATAAAAGCGTACAATCAGATTGATGCGTTAAAAAAGATGAATTAGAAAATTGACAGTATACAATTTCCACCAACGAGCAGCAGCCGGGCCTTAAGGTTGCACAATATCATTTATTGGCCAGTGGTGCAGTTGCCTGTTCCTGCGATCAAATACTACGAAATGCCTGCATTTTACAGAACGTTCCAAATCCGCAGCCTTGACAAGGAGGGGCACTGGCTAACACTCGCATCGCTAATCTTGTACATGTACAGAAACACCCATGAAAATTGGTCGGAGGATGGCAGCACCGTAGCTTTGTTCATAATTTCATACTGCTGAGGACTTTGGTCTGGCTCCAATCTGCGCCGGCATTTTTCTTCCCCTTTGGTTTTCCCTTTGCCTTCATATGATATGACATTTAGATTAAGAATAATAAGTACCTTGCCGTATACTTTTTCTGGCATGGTTATCAGTTAATTCCTACTGTTCCGGCAAAACAGAATTTAAACCCTCGTAGCCGCTTATTCTTCTCACCAACCGCGTCTAATGGTCATGTACAAGGCATAGCGGGTGAGACACTGCTCTTTCACAAATATAATTTTGCGGGAGCAATAAATTGAAATTACAATGAGAAAGTAGATCCTAACTACGTAATCGTTGGTCATGAATGTAGTAGCATCGTTTGCATTGTAGCGAGAGTACAAATATATAGGAGATGAAGCGATGAAGCTTGACCACAGTAACTGCACTCTGGTCTACTCTACACAGGCAGATATCAGGAAAGGTATAAAGATAGAAATTATGTAAGTACTCTAATATGAATACTGCACAAAAGAGCAGCAGGTAGCGTGTCTCAACCAGAGCAGCTCAGGCAATCTCGAGCTCACGCCTTCCGGGCGACTGGCGATGTGGCTGCGGCGCCGGGCATTCCTCTTCACTACAATCGCACCCCACAGGAAAAGGAGCCATCCTGGCGACTCATCGTGAACATAGAATCATGGGGTTGTAATACGGCTTCAGGCGTTGTACGTGTACGGTTTCACGACCACGATAGCGTTGGTCCGTAGGTGGCGTGACAGGCTCGACAATGTAGTTAACAGGCGACGTCTGCGCTACAACACCGTAGGGCCCTTGACATTTGGAGACAAGCTTGGATGGGAGTCCAGCATGAACGGCGGGAACCCAAAGCCACACAAGGGAGTCAGGAACAAAGTGACAATGCGGGTGATCATCGTCAAGTCTAGATTTTTGTTTCCATTGGTCAGCGGCTGTAAAGAAAAGGGCGAGCTCACGGCATTCCTTTGCGCGGCGGGCAGCTTCACAGAGGGCGTACATTCGTATAAGTCGGGTCTGTACGGAAGAATGGTGTCCAGGGTTGTCGAAGGTTCGCGGCCATACAAGAGGAAGAATGTGAAGAAATTTGTGGTCACCTGTGGTGCAGTGTTTTAAGCGAACGTGATGAATGGCAAAATGAGGTCCCAATCAGTGTGATCAGAGGCGACGTATTTGGAGAGCATGTCGCCAAGGGTGCGGCTAAATCTTTCCGTCAGACCATTAGTTTGAGGATGATAGGCGGTGGTGGTGCGGGGAACGATGCGGCATTCACCAAGGAGCGCGTTTACGATTTCGGAGAGGAAGACACGTCCTCTATCACTTAAAAGTTCGCGAGGTGCACCGTGAAGGAGAATAAAGTTTTTCAGGAGGAAAGATGCTATATCGCGAGCGGTGGCAGCAGGCCGAGCGGCTGTTTCTGCGTATCGCGTCAAATGGTCGATGGCGACGACTATCCAGCGGTTGCCGGAAGCCGTGCTCGGAAGGGGTCCATACAGGTCAATTCCAATGCGATCGAAGGGCCTGGCAGGACACGGGATTGGTTGCAGTGGACCAGAGACATGCTCAGGAGGAACCTTGCGGCGTTGGCACTGAGGGCATGGCCGAATGTACTTGCACATAAAGGTGTACAAGCCACGCCAATAAAACCTGGAGCGAATCGGGTGTACGCCTTGAAGACCCCGCATGTGCACACTGCGGGTGAGTGTGGAAGGCAGAACATATTACACCACGAAGATGTCGAGTTATGACAAGCAACCACTTGCGGACGTCAGAGACGTAATTCCGGCGATAGAGAAGTCCATCCCGAATTTCGAAGTGAGATGCGTGACGGCGCAAAGCTCGAGAAGGTGAAGGAACATTCGACGGGTTTGAAAGGAAGCGGATACGAGTACTAATCCAGGCATCCTTGCGTTGCTCCGAAGCCATGTCGCAACGTGCTGGGAACGAAAGTACTTGGTCAACAGCAGATGGGCAGGCATCGCTTTCGGTTGACACAGGCGAACGGGAAAATGCGTCGGCATCGGTGTGGCGGAGGCCAGACCTGTAGACAACGCGCACGTTGAAATCTTGCAACCTTAAAGCCCAGCGAGCTAATCGAACTGAGGGGTCCTTCAGCGTGGACAGCCAACAAAGTGCATGGTCGTCTGTAATCACGTCGAAGGGGCGGCCATAGAGGTAGGGTAGAAATTTACCAAGTGCCCAGATTAGAGCCAAACGTTCCTTCGTCGTAACGGAATAATTCTCGGCTTTGGTGAGGGTGCGGCTTCTGTATGCAACGACGTACTCATCGAATCCAGGTTTGCGCTGCGCGAGTACAGCGCCGAGTCCAACACCGCTGGCGTCGGTGTGGACTTCGGTCGGAGCTGTCAGGTCGAAGTGACGCAGTATAGGCGGCGAGGTCAGTACAAGGCGACTCTTGGAAAGCATCACAAGCGGACGACCAGGCGTAGTCGTTCTAGTCGTTCCGTAGGAGCTGATTCCAAGGAGCGGTGATGGACGCAAAATTCCGAATGAAGCGGCGAAAGTAAGAACACAGGCCAAGGAAGCTGCGAAGTTCTCCTACGGAGGAAGGTTTGGGAAATTCAGCAACTGCACGGAGTTTGGCGGCGTCAGGAAGAATAACGTGTTTAGATACTACATGGCCAAGGATGGTGAGCTGACTTGCGCCAAAGTGGCATTTCTTCAGGTTGAACTGAAGGCCGGCGGCATTTAGGCACTGCAACACTTCCTCCAGCCTACAGGGATGGGTGGGAAAATTGGGCGAAAAAATAGCCACATCGTCTAAGTAGCACAGACACGTTTTTCAGTTGCGACCACGCAAAAGATTGTCCATCATACGCGCAAATGTTGCGGGGGCGTTGCAAAGTCCGAAAGGCATGACACGAAATTCATATAGGGTATATGGTATAAAGTTTGTAAACAGGGATGAAGTGCCTCAGACAGGCTGGCCAACGTTTCGATAGGATGACCTATCTTCGTCAAAGGCGGCCTCGTCATCCTCGGCGTGTTAGTTTTAAAGGGTTAGTGCAGTGACGTCACGTGCGGGTGTTGACGCTGGCGGCTGGTTTTAAAGAGACATTACAAGAGGAAACAAGCGCTGTCGTCCGACGTCTGTGAGCTTCATTCTCAAGACGAGGGGACAAGAGCGTGACAGTGGGCACGTGGGGAGAAAAGAAAAGAAATAGAAGCAGAAAAAAAGGAAAAAAAGGAAAAAAGGGGGGGGGGGTGTGGGGAAAACCAGGGCGGCACCAAGACTAAGACACCAAACCAATACTACATAGATAGACTCGATCACCTTAAAGAAACGCTATCAAACAGGAACCACCCAAACAGTGACCTTCAAACAGCTTACATCGCTGCAACCAAACTTGATCGAGCCGAGGTCCTCAAGCCCCGCCCGAGGATCACAAGAACAACAACGCCTCTTCTTACTACTAAATTCTCAAACGCACTCCCAAACGTGAATAACATCCTAAGTAAATAATACCCGATTCTCACCAGCAACCAGAAACTTAAGAAGATTTTTCCCGACCCTCCCAGAGTGGCCTACAGACGCAACACTAATTTTAAAGATGTTCTTGTGCACGCCAAACTACAGGAAAAGAAGTTGGGAACCAATCCCTGTGGCCGCCCCAGGTGCTCTACATGCAAACACATTCAATCTACTACTACAGTAAAAAGTACAGCATCGAATTACACACACAAGGTAACTTCGGCTTTCACCTGCACATCAAGCAACGTAGTCTACTGTCTAGAATGCGCCGCTTGTAGCAAACAATACATAGGTGAGACTGGACAACAAATTAATACAAGACTCAATGGTCACGGCGCGGACACAAAACACAATTTACCCAAAGCAGTAGCCAGCCACTTTAATGAACATGGACATATGTTTGACAAAGCAAGGCTCTATATACTACAAACAAATTTCCGTTCCCCTCGCGAAAGGAAGTATACGGAATCATACCTCATACACAAGTGTAATTGCCTACACCCGACAGGAATTAATTTGGCACGCGGCAACTTAGAATCTTTAAAAGCTGTAACTTAAATCTGAAACTCTCATATCATCAACCAATACACAAAACACATTAGGCCACCAGCCAACTTTAATTCTTAACCTCACCTACTCTTCCATTTCGAAAAAAAATTTTTTCCTGCCTACTACTCAATTTATTGTACTCTTTCAGGTTTTTACGTCTATACCAACTGTACGATCCCCTTCTTCCATGTACACTTGCCCCCTTCTGCGCGCGTCACCCTCCTGTTTGTTATACCGGTTTCGGCCCCCCTCTCCCTTCGCTCCCCCCCTTTTCTTTTAGTCTTTTTTTTTCTTTCTTGAAATCCCCTCGACAACACATTCCGAAGTCAATATGCCTCTTTCGGCGCCTCAACCCAGAGTATCGCCATTTCTGGATGCCGCCGTAACGACACCTACGTTAAGCGCGTGGGGCAGTGCCCCTTGAAAGACCATGCCGCTGCCTTTCAGTCACCCCATACATTGCACCGCAGACTCCTTGTCGCCACCTTAACTATTTCAAAATTACTCGACGTATTACTACTATGCTACTCAAGTCACTCTCAACTCATGTTTTTTTTTTCTTTTTTTGTGTGTCGGGGTTTTCTCCTTTCTCTTTTTTTTGTCTTTTTTGTTACGCGCGCCCTGACCGCTTGACCGGCAGTTTTAATGCCTCAAAAACATGCCGCCAACGACTCCCCCTGAATACCTCCTAACCTTTCGCATCCCCAACACGCTCCCAAGCCCCCGTATTTCTTCAAGATTTCACTTTTCTTTCTTTTTCTTTCACTCCCCCCTTTTTTGTCTGTCTTGGTGCCGCCCTGGTTTCCCCCCCCCCCCTTTTCCTTTTTTTTCCTTTTTTCCCTTTTTTTCTGCTTCTATTTCTTTTCTTTTCTCCTCGCGTGCCCACTGTCACGCTCTTGTCCCCTCGTCTTGAGAATGAAGCTCACAGACGTCGGACGACAGCGCTTGTTTCCTCTTGTAATGTCTCTTTAAAACCAGCCGCCAGCGACAACACCCGCACGTGACGTCACTGCACTAACCCTTTAAAACTAACACGCCGAGGATGACGAGGCCGCCTTTGACGAAGATAGGTCCTCCTATCGAAACGTTGGCCAGCCTGTCTGAGGCACTTCATCCCTGTTTACAAACTTTATACCACAGTGTGCTATTCCATCTGTCAGCCCCTTTCTTGTTTTTGGATATAGGCTATATGGTGTTACAAAGGCCGTTTTAGGTTGGTCTTCGGGTGCCATGGGGACTTGCCAATAGTCGCTGCGTAAGTCGATAGAAAAGAAGAACTCCGCGCTTTGGAGACAGTCAAAGGCATCGTCAATTCTCGGAAGAGGGTAAACATCTTTACGAGTTATTTTGTTAAGACAACGGTTCTCGACACAGAATCGTATCGATCCATCCTCCTTCTTAAAAGAAACAACGGGAGATGCCCAGGGGCTGTCCGAAGGCTTAATGACGCCGCGCTTGAGCATGTCAGATACTTCGTCGTCGATAACACGGCGCGGTCTGTCGCGCATACGCGATATGGTCTTTGTCGCAGTGGTGCACTGGTACCCGTGTCGATGCGATGACAAACAGTTGACGTGCGGCCCAAGGGAACATGCTGGCAGTGGAAAGATGAACGGGACTTTTCGAGAAGGCGTAGAAGCTGGGCGCGTTGAGAAACAGTCAACGTGTCGGCGATGGAGCTACGTAACACATCGGGCGAAGTCGGCTCGTGCGCGGGGTTACAGGTCACTCCGGCGACCTTACGAGTGGCGATGGGACCAGTTGGCATGTCAATGACGGCAGCAGGGTCGATACACTGGACACGGCCAACGCACTCCCCACGAAGCAAAGTGAGAGGACAGGATAATCGGTTGGTGACGAGCAATCTGCTGACGCCGGTATGAACGTCCAAAAGGGCGAAAGGCTGCGGGAACATTTGCGACGAGAGAAAATTGCAGATGGGATTAAAAGTGCGCTGGCATCAGCAACAATGTTGCCTGACGCTGTGGCAAGGGCAGATGAGTTTTGTGGAATTGTAACGTCTTCAGCAACAAATATTTTATCTTCAGGTTCACGAGCGTCAAGGAGTGGGACATTACGCAGCGTTTGAAATTCCACTTCAGCACGAGAACAGTCGGTGTCGGACTTATTAGCGGAAAGGAAGTCACAGCCCAAAATAAGATCGTGGGAACAAGAACACAGCACCAAAAATTTGACGATGTAGAGGAGGCCGTTGATCACAACGCGAGCAGTACACGCAGCTGCAGGAGTGATGTAGTCTGCGCTGGCAGTACGAAGTGACACGTTGGACAGTGGCGTCGTGACTTTTCTGAGCGAACGGCAAAGTTTGGCATTATTAACTGAAACTCCGGCACCAGTGTCAACAGGGCGAGTGCAGCGACGCCGTCCACATATACGTCAAGAACATTACTCGGAGAACGGGGAGAGAGGCCTTGGTCTGCTCATGGGTGACGCAGTTCTTGCCTCTGGAACTGCGACGATTAGTTTTCCCGTTCCGTCGAAGAAGGACGACGGCGCATCGGCGTAAGTGAGCGGCGTCGAGGCGATGGCGAACGGCGGTCAACAAGAGGGTGGTGGTCCGAGTAGGAAGACATGTGGCCGGGGTTCTGAGACGCGGAAAATGACGCGCATGGGGAAACGTATGGTGCGGCGTCGAATCTACGGCGGTAGGACGTTGCGCGGCAACGAGAAAATCGTGCAATGTGGCAAGGTACACCACACGCAAGGCATATTGGCCGGTTGTCAGGAGTGCGCCATTGTCCACTGCTGTACCGCGGCTGAATGAAGTGAGGAGCTGGACACAGTGGCACGACCGATGGGGATGGCTCAAAGGTCGGAGGTGGTGGCCGCGCGAAAGCCTCGTCATATCTGAGAGGTGCAGTCACCTCAGGAAAAGCAACGGAAGTCGGCACCAGCGGAGTCTCGCGAGCAGAAGAAAGAGCTGCGCACACTTGCTCGTGGATGACCTGGCGAAGGTTGCCCGGCAAAGGCGAAGGTGGTGGCGTGGCTGAGGACCGCAGCAAAATCTGACGACCGACCTCAGAACGGACAAACTCTTTTATCTGTCCAAGCAGGGAGGCTCAGGAGCCGCGGTCATGCTCGCGAGGGGTTTCGTCGGACGAAGGGGGGCGCCGCGTGAGTAGGCGCTGTCTGCAGAGCTCGTCGAAACTCTGGCAAAGGTTAATGACCTGAGTGATAGTGCCTGGGTTTTTCGAGAGGAGCGTCTGAAAGGCATCGTCGGAAATGCCCTTCATGATGTGGCGTACCTTGTCCGCCTCCGCCATCGTCGCGTTGACACGCTGGCAGAGGTCGACGATGTCCTCTATGTAGCTGGTGAACGTTTCACCAGTTTGCTGGGATCAGCTTCGTAGGCGTTGTTCAGCGCGAAGTTTGCGCACGCTAGGGCGGCCGAAAACGTCTGCGATGAGGGCTTTGAAGCTAGCCCACGTGGGGAGATCGGCTTCGTGGTTTTTTAACCACAGCTTGGCGACGCCAATTAAATTGAAGATCGCGTTGCCGAGCTTTAGAGGATAGTCCCATTTGTTGGTGTTGCTGGCGGGTTCATACGATTCCAGCCAATCTTCAGCGTCTTTCTCATCGGTGCCGCTGAACATATCAGGATCCCGCTGACGCTGGGCACCGGCAAATACGATGGGTGGAGTAACCGGTGGGGATGTAGGGCTGGGGTCGTCAGGCATGACGGATGGCAGAGTTCGGGTGCGCAATTGCAGTTTGGGGAAAACCGTAGCACCACCACCAGAATCTAATATGAATAGAGCACAAGAGAGCAGCAGGCAGCGTGTCTCAACCAGAGCAGGTCAGGCTATCTCGAGCTGGCCCCTCCCGGGCGACTGGCGATGTGGCTGCGGCGCCGGGCATTCCTCTTCATTACAGTACATATAGTTTGGTTAAACACCATCATCAGCTTGTTTGTGCCCAAGGACTGGACGAAGATATCTCCCAGCAATCTCAAGCTGTCCCTGTCTTGCGCTTTCTGGCACCAACTTATGCCTGAGAATATTTTCATTTTATTGCCCCACCTAATTATTTCCCGTTCTCGACAGCCCTTCATTTTACTTGGCACCCAATCTATAAATCTTACAGGCCAACGCGTATCCTCCCTATGCAATACGTGGGCTGCCAAACTTCACTTTTCTCTCCTAATGTCAACTATAATTTGTACTACTCCATTTTTCTCTAATCGGTATTGCTGTATTCATGTCTCTTAAAGGCCCTATCACAAGGTCTGGCCATTGCGAAAGGAGGAGCGCATTGCATGCAATGCATGCTAATAATCGTGCCTGCTGAGTTTTACATCCCTAGGCGCCGCGGAAACAGCTTAGGTTTCAAAAGAAACGCCGTACTGCCTTCTCCTCGCGGGCGCCGCGCCCCCGGCCGGTCAGACTACGTATATCGCGCAAGTGCATCGATGTCATGGCAGTGGTGTGACTTCGCTCTTAGTGACTCGTGACTGCGGAATTATTCAAGTCAACATCTGTTGTTTCTTTAATATGTTGCTTCAATAGATGAATTAAAGGTACGAGGAATAACAAAACGTACAAACCGACTGCGAGCATGTTTTGCTTTCACTTCTTACCGTAGGAAATTAGATGTAATTCCGTTTCGTCAGCTTGTTCCCACGTCGTGCAGTTACACGCGCAGAGTACGAAGCTATTTCATTTTCAGTCGTGTTCCAGCGTCTCGATCGTGTTCTTGCATCCTCTCACGCCTGCCTCATTCCTTGTGATTGTGGCACTGATCAGGTGTTCTCGTGCAGAGCGTGCAAAATCGTGCGCTCCGTCAACAAACGGAACATCTCGCGCGCAAGCCCACCAGCGGAAGTACACCGTGCAGCAGAAAAGCGAAAAAAAGAAGTGGAAGTCGGAACTCGTGGCGTATTCTTCACATGATCATCCAGCTTCGATGGCTCAGAACGCAGGGAAGGAATTTCGCTTGCGGAGACTGGTCGGGAGCAAATGGGGAGAGTGTCTTGTGTTGGCGCAGTAACGATCGCTTCATAAATTCATGGGTTCGCGGCATTGAAATATTCTTATCTAGGCTATTACTGCATCAATTTCAAAAGAATCTTCTGGTAGAAGGCTCCTTAAAGGGCACGTAACAACTTTCAGCGTATAACCAAAATTTGCCCTGTGCCCTGGAGAGGGGCCGATGAAAGTAACGCATAACGTTTTTCGTTCATTGCTCGTTAAGCGGTTCTTAATTTCTTTTCTAGCTTCTTTGTTGCTCTCCTAGTTTCTGCGCGCCTGCTAATACTGGTAATTGCCGCGCGACTTAGAATGCAGAAGTGCGTATATATTGTTTATAGACTCAATAAGAATTCGCTCGAAAGTGTGCGCCAGGAAAATGCGAATTTTGTTCACAACAGCGATCTAAAAAAACAGACATAATTCTATCAGAAATACGTATACAATCTTGACCACGCCATGATATGAACCCAGACGCGATGACAAAGGAATTTTGCGGCCGCTTGTACTATATTCTAGAACGCGACTTTCCCAAGTTAGCGTCGATGATTGAACTCATCGAGTATACGAAAAATGTGCATAGTGTCGTTCTTGTTGTAAGCAAGAATTTTGAATTATTCTTAGCGTTGGTAAACATGGCATATTTGCGTAGCGGTGTGATTGAAAGAAACACTGCTAGTTTCTGCGCATGGATGGTGCAATGCAGGGTTAAAGTTATGTAAATAAATGCAGTGACAACTGCAATGGCACTCCTTCTGCAGTGGTCTGACGGACTTATTACAACACTTATTCACCCTTGATACATGGAAAATTGAAAGGTACCGCAACATACGTACCAGAAGCTGTTTCGGAGTGTCCCACATTACTCTTTACGGATCCAACCTGGAGTGGTCGTTTGCGTCCTGGCTGACAGAAGACACTGCTTAGAGCCGCCAACTCGCAAGGGTCGCCTATTTTAGTTCCGGTACCATGAGCCTCGACGTAGTCCACTTCCGTCGGGTCGATCTTCGCTTCAGCGTAGACTTCACGAAGGAGCTTTGCTTGCATCTTTGTTGACGGGACTGTGAGTCCTGCGAAGTAGTGTAAACCCAACTCGTGTCAGGCATTGCACTGGGCCGTGCCTATATTTTCGGCGGTATAGCTGTTCCAAAGAAGGCAAGGATATTTCAAAATCGCAAAAAAAGACAATGTTATTCCACATCTGTAGTAAACTTTGCAGAACAGAATAAGATGCGTATAATAAATAACTTCTTCCGCAAGCGGGATAGCCGAAAGTGGACGTGGAGGAGCCCGAATGACGAGACTAGAAATGAAATAGACCTTATACTCTGCGCTAACCCTGGCATCATACAGGCTGTGGATGTGCTCGGCAAGGTGCGCTGCAGTGACCATAGGATGTTAAGAACTCGAATTAGCCTATACTTGACGAGGGAGCGGAAGAAACAGGTACATAAGAAGCCGATCAATGAGTTAGCGGTAAGAGGAAAAATAGAGGGATTCCGGATCAAGCGACAGAACAGGTATTCGGCTTTAACACGGGAAGAGGACTTTGGTGTTGAACCAATGAACGACAATCTCATGGGCATCATTAAGGAGTCTGCAATAGAAGTCGGTGGCGACTCCGTTATACAGGATAACAGTAAGCTATCGCAGGAGACGAAAGATCTGATCAAGAAATGCCAATGTATGCAAGCCTCTAACTCTACAGCTAGAATAGAACTGGCAGAACTTTCCAAGTTAATCAACAAGCGTAAGACAGCCTACATAAGGAAGTATAATATGGATAGAATTGCACATGCTCTCAGGAAAGGAGGAAGCCTAAAAGCAGTGAAGAAGAAACTAGGAATAGCCAAGAATCAGATGTATACGTTAAGAGAAAAAGCCGGCAACATCATTACTAATGCGGTTGAGATCGTTCAAGTGGCTGAGGAATTCTATAAATATTTATAGAGTACCAGTGGCACCCACGACGATAATGGAAGAGAGAATAGTCCCGAGGAATTTGAAATCCCACAAGTAACACCGGAAAAAGCAAAGAAAGCCTCGGGAGCTATGCAAAGGGGGAAGGCAGCTGGTAAGGATCAGGTAACAGCAGATTTGTTGAAGGATGGTGGGCAGATTGTCCTAGAAAAACTGGCCATCCTCTATACGCAATGCCTCATGACTTCGAGCGTACCGGAATCTTGGAAAAACGCTAACATTATCCTAATCCATAAGAAAGGGGACGCCAAAGACTTAAAAAATTACAGACCGATCAGCTTACTGTCCGTTGCCTGCAAAGTATTTACTAAGGTAATCGCAAATAGAATCAGGAACACCTTATGCTTCTGTCAACCAAATGACCAGGCAGGATTCCGTAAAGGCTACTCAACAATAGACCATATTCACACTATCAATCAGGTTATAGAGAAATGTGCGGAATATAACCAACCCTTATATATAGCTTTCATTGATTACGGGAAAGCGCTTGATTCAGTCGAAACATCAGCAGTCATGGAGGCATTGCGGAATCAGGGTGTAGACGAGCCGCATGTAAAAATACTGAAGGATATCTATAGCGGCTCTACAGCCACCGTAGTCGTCCATAAAGAAAGCAACAAAATGCCAATAAAGAAAGGCGTCAGGCAGGAAGACACGATTTCTCCAATGCTATTCACAGCATGTTTGCAGGAGGTATTCAGGGACCTGGATTAGTAAGAATTGGGGTTAAGAGTTAATGGAGAATACCTTAGTAACTTGAGATTTGCTGATGATATTGCCTTGCTTAGTAACTCAGGGGACCAACTGCAATGCATACTCACTGACCTGGAGAGGCAAAGCCGAAGGCTGGGTCTCAAAATTAATCTGCAGTAAACTAAAGTAGTGTTTAACAGTATTGGAAGATAACAGCAGTTTACGATAGGTAGCGAGGCTCTGGAAGTGGTAAGGGAATGCATTTACTTAGGACAGGTAGTGACCGTGGATCCGGACCATGAGATTGAAATAATCAGAAGAATGAGAATAGGCTGGGGTGCGTTTGGCAGGCATTCTGAGATCACGAACAGCAGGTTGCCATTACCCCTCAAGAGAAAAGTATATAACAGCTGTGTCTTACAAGTACTCACGTACGTGGCAGAAACCTGGAGGCTTACGAAAAGGGTTTTACTTAAATTGAGGACTACGCAATGAGCTATGGAAAGAAGAATGATAGGTGTAACATTAAGGGATAAGAAAAGAGCAGATTGGGTGAGGGAACAAACGCGAGTTAATGAGATCTTAGTTGAAATCAGGAAAAATAAATACGCATGGGCCGGACATGTAATCAGGAGGGAAGATAACCGATGGTCATTAAGGGTTACGGACTGGATTCCAAGGGGAGGGAAGCGCAGCAGGGGCGGCAGAAAGTTAGGTGGGCGGATGAGATTGAGAAGTTTGCAGGAACAACATGGCCACAACTAGTACATGACCGGGGTAGTTGGAGAAGTATGGGAGAGGCCTTTGCCCTGCAGTGGGCGTAACCAGGCTGATGATGACGATGATGATGATGATGATGATGATTCCCCATCAGGCGTGATTTTATGTGGTCTGTGGAAAAATGTGTCGAATTTGAGCAACGTTAACACGAAGCGCTCGAAAGTTTATTGCAAAGACAAGATACTAGGGGCCCTATAACGTAAAACTATTCTAATATGTTTCCATTCCAATCTCCTGACGTAAACTTTGCTTAACCACCGACGCAAGCACCGAGCGGTCACCCGCATGGTTGTCTGAACACACCAATAAAACGTTCTCCTCGTTCATAGGAGGTAACTTTTGTTTGCTTGAAAAACGAATAACATTGCCTACACTGAGCGGTTGTCATATCTAATTGGCTGACAAGAGGTGAGGAGAACGCTTAAGTGGAGAGGGATTCGATTGGGCAGTGCCGGTGCACTGAAAATCGATAACCGGATGAAGAGGGTGGTGCCGGCGTCTGCGATTGGTCGGCTTACCCTTACTTAGCTTGCGGTGGCTGGTCGAAAATCACGGCGGCATGCAACGGAAGATTAAGAATGACGCTAAAACGGACCCTAAGCAAAGAAAATTTGGCAGAATGAGGTGATAAACGTGCCGAAAGTGCTCGCAAACGTTACACGGCCACGCAAGAAGTTTTATTATACGCAAATACACACATGCTCTCCGGCAGGTGCGAGTAGCCAGCGACTGAATGATCGGCGGGAGCCATCTCTCATTCCTTTCTAACGGATCAGCCTGCTAGTATTAAGAAGAAAATTCGCGGTGAGCTCCGCGGTTTTGTGACTTCGCGTGACAAGCAGGTGAAGTGGGTGCAGCGCGAGAACTTTTGATCGATAGCCGGGGACTAATGGCGAAACATCGTCGAATCAGAAATAACTGTTTTTCTTTTTTTCTGTCGAATCATGCATAATCAGTGTGTACAGACCATATCAGATGGGGAGGTATCGCGGTTTTCGTGACGTCGCGTGACAGACAGGCGAAGTGGGGGTGGTCGAAAAAAGTGTTTGACCAATCGTGTAGGGCTCATAGCAGAATTGGAATAGAAAAGATTGGAATAGCTTTACGTTATAGCGCCCTAGGATTCCAGGGAAAGCACAGGGGAAGACAGAGATGTAAATACAAATCGACGAGCAAAAGGAGATCAAGGTAAAAGTGGGAGCCAACGTTTCGACAATCGGATTTGTCTGTTTCAAGGCGACATATGCTTTCCTGGGCCCTTTACATATAGCTAGGGTTCGTCTGAAGGAGAGGGGGGGGGGGGGGTAAGGCGGGCCGGCGAGGCAACGACCGAGGGTGGGTTAGCGGCTCGCGTATATCATTACAAAGAAGGGTGTGCTATTGAAAATCGGTGGAGGAATGTGACGTAGCGCCGTGTGTCATCTGGTTAACGTGTCACTGAAGGTTCTTTTTTTTTCTGTGGAAGAGGCCTGGACGAGTGGGGGGGGGGGGGCGGCTGTATTATCTGCTCCGCTGGAGGTAGCCGCCTACCGTAGTCCAGGCCCCTTCCCCACAAATGAAGGAACTTTCAGTGACTAGTCAACCGGCTGACACACGGCGCTACCGTAGATTCATCCACCGACGTTCAATACCAGACCTTTCTTTTCAAATCTACACCCTCACCTCTAACACAGCCTCGGTCGTTGCCTCGCCCACCCGCCATACCCCCTCTACCCTTAAGAAGAACCCTACCCATGTGCACTATGCCTAGGGAAGCACATGTAGCCTAAAGAAAGACAGGTTCACTTCTCGAATTGTTGACTCCGACTTTTACCTTGTTCTCCTCTTGCTCAGAGATCTCGCTTCGTAAATTTTCTCATTTGTGAATGTAACTTTAGGGTAGTTAAGTACCTATTATGGGGTAGCGAGTCAGGTGGTGTTAAATATTAAAGAAAAGTGCGTCACAGGCTCGCAGCACACGCACAGTTTATTCGTTTGCTGCATGCATTACGAAAAAAAATAAACAGAATTATTTCAATATCGCTCCTGTAAAGTGGCACGTCGAATGACTCCTAATGTTCCTAATCCGTCCTAATGTTCGTTGGTAAAAATGCGACGCGGGTTGAAGTGAAATCGCGATACATTGACTATGCTGAAGAATAAATTCACACATGGCTCAGCGTCCGTTGCTTCGTCTGTATCACAGCTGAGCTGAAGTGGGAAAATCATGTCACGTCAATATATATGGGCATGAGACAGAGCTTTTTTGGACTGTTACTATAAGCGATGTGGAACGGTGTAATTCCGCCAAACATCACCCTGTGTCGCAAAATATAAAGACTTAAGCTTTCGTGGCCGTGTGCTAGTTAGTGAGTGTTATTGCAGGGATGACTGCCTCTTATTGCCATGCCGATGCACTTAGAGAGCGAAGTAACTTCTGCACAAGAAGGGCGAAGAAACGACACACAGACCTCATTATGATTTTATTCATGGACTATGCAATACTGTAGCTATTGTTCTAGGCTTGACCTGAGGAAAAAGTCATCGTAGGCGAGTAGCCGCTAGAGTAGCCCAAATGGGGCTAGTGGCAGGCTCCAGAAAAGGGGAAATGGCCCTTCAAGAACACTTCGCGTCTATAGGACAAAACTCCCATATTTCCGTGCGATAGGATAAAAATGAAGTGTGAGTGAAGGCCCACACTGTCATTTGTTTCCAGTTTATAGATATCATGATGAATAGAAGCCGAGTTGTTATGTCCATTGTAGGACGAAGGCCTCTACGGCTTTGGCATTTTTGGGACATTTTTTACTGCTTAATCATTTGGAAGTTAAAATCTCTTGCGTTGAAGTATTTCATGCTTTGTCGTTTCGCTATTAGGTGCTTTGTTGCTTGGGACAATCTTACGTTGTGCTGGCCTTGGTTCCTTACCCCCCCTTCATTTGTTGCTTCTAAAATCAGCCTTTATAAATATATGTTACGTTAAATTAGATAAAATAGCGGCACAGTTAGCTGGTGCAGCATGCATAATGACATGCCTTTAACTGTGTCTCAGTGACAAGTTCCTCTTATCGATTCACTCACCGCCACTCTTGTAGCCGTCCGCATTGCTCTTGACGTTGACCACTTTGGCGTACACACGGCGGGCTTCTCGTGCACGTTGGATAAAAAAGACGCCTACAGTTTCACTCCGGGCGTAGCCATTGCCTGTTTGCGGCACGAAAACATCGTTAGCTCCACGCACTCAATGCTGAACAAAAAGAAATCGCAAAAAAAAAACTGTTAGGTTATTGGCCGCACCTCTTTAGATGTCGTACGCCAACTAACGTTTTAACTTGCAGTGTTCTGTAATGTATGCCGTCTAGGTTATGGAAATTAGAAAGCTCAGTATTTTATTTTGTTAGTCAAAGTTTTGTCCATTATTGTCACACTGAAGACTTCGAGACGCCAATGCGGCTCCTGCCCTCTAAACTATCATGCAGTGCGCTGTGATCCTATTTTTTCTAAACGTTCTATCGATGATTCGAGAAATTATGCACACCGGCGCGTGCAATCAATCGATCACGAAAAGTGATGAGACAAGACAGGATAATGAAGACACACGCGCCGAATCAGAATGTCATCAGAAAACGTATGGTCCCATTATCTAAGGGTTTCATCTCGGGCAATCAAATATGCCCAGCTATGGCCGCAAGAAGCTTTTCTAAAAAAATGCCCCGATTACCAACACCTATGTGTTAAATAGTGTGATTGTGTTGTGAATTAAATTATAGCGATTACAAACTTATTTTCACATGTGACCTTATCAGAACAATATCCTCCCTTAAAGTGCTTCGCCGTGGTTTGAAAGAACATTCTCCGTCTCCAACAGGCTTGTACATGTAGTGCTTAGCTTTCTATTGTGATTTATTGCGAAACAATTTGAACCTCCTCGGTCGTCCTGTTACAACACTGTAAAACACGATCGAGTTCGTAAATTTTGAGCAATGACAGGAGGATATAAGTAATGTAGTAGCGTCCCCGGAACTAGCTGTCGAACAAACCCAGTTAGCTGTATAGATTACTCCGTATTAAGTTCAATTGGAATACAGACACGATTGTCCGTTGCTGAAGCTACCATTCTACTCTACCGCTAAAGTTATGTGGTTTGCGACGAGTTTAAAAGGTACTTCTGGAAAACCTGTCCGGTTGGACACCTGCCTGGTTTTCGCTGGGAACGGCGCCCTCATGGAACCAGTGGTGCTTGTGAATGATGGGCAGTCCTTGATCTTCATGACCTGAACTGCTGCATCTACCACCCCAAGAGCATGAATTGAAGCTGTTTTAATACTCCTAAACAACGAGCTCTTGGAAAGTTTCATGACTGCAGTTCAAAACTAAGGTGGTTGCCCATTTGTGAGCTGCATTTTTCACCTGAATTCTTTGCTGAGAATGCTTGCATCGTTTTTTGTCTCTGCAGGAATCTGCCCTATTTCATCGACAGCACTGACAGCTAGCTAGCACAACGCTAAAGTCAAGCATTAGGCCGCTGTTTACAGCCTTATGGTGTCGTTACACAAATGGAGCAGCGTCGTGATTGTTTAAGAGAAGCACAGCTAGGTTCGATACGTACACCTAGAGTCAAACGACTTGCACTTTCCGTCTGGTCCAAGCATGCCGAGGTGCATGTACACCAGCGACTTCGTAGCCTTGAGCGTGACGAGACTGCCGCCCACGATGGCGGCCTCGCACTGCCCCGTGCGGAGTGCCATCATGGCATCGTTCAGGGCCACCATTGTCGATGAGCACGCGGTCTCGACCGCAACGCTTGGCCCTGCCGGTGTGCAGCGACAGAACAGAAAACAAGCATGGTAATTATCGTTGTTTCAACATGTCTTGTAGCGATGCAGCAATAACTATCTTACTCTCAACTGAAATTCAAAATGTTTACATTGCCGATATCACACACTTGCAAAAAGAGCAACGTCAATAACAGCCTATATATTTTAATTGCAGGACGAAGGCCTCTCCTTGCAATCTTTTATACACCTGTGTTGCACTAACAAACACTACCCTAAAGTGGCACTTTTATATATTTTTTCACAGTGCCCTGTTCCTTGTAGTCCTCGACTGGGCTTTTCTTCTCACGGAATCAATTTTTGTAGCTCTTTCGGCCGCCGCTTGTTTGCCTTATGCATTGCATAGTCTGCGGAAACCTGTTCCTTCCTCTTAATGTCAACCACAACGCCAACTAGAATGACTTGCTCCATGACACTGCTCTCTTCTTGCCTGTTAACGTTATACCTAGGATCTGTCATGCTATCTTTCGTTACATTGTCGTCAACTGCAAATTAATACAGTCAAGAAAGACGATTGCTTGGTGTTCCATTTTCTCATACAGCAAAGAACTCTACACATTCCTCCTCATACGCCCCTGACTATCGAGTATAGGCTCGTATTGCTTACGATATACCTGCATTTGCGAAACCATGATAACAACTTGTCTGTCCCCTTAATATGTGACGCAAGACTTTCACCAGCAAAAATGAATCCACCAGATAACGTAAATATCAGACGCCAAGGAACTGTATTGCCGTGTGAAGTATTAGTTTGTCTGAACATTTTTTTTTTCTTTTCGACGCGCAAGCTTATTTATAATGCTGGAGCATTTCGTGGCAGATATATTTCGCGAATAATTCCGGACGTGGTATCAAAAATAGGCTCATAATCAAGAAGAATGTTTGAGAACTGACCAACTTCTAATTTCAATATTGCAGATCATACATAAAGGCAATTTTTACAAAGCTAATCACTCAAGCTTAATTACTGACGTTGGTGGTTCATGGCATTGCATTATAGTTAGAAGGCGTTGTCAGATTATGGCTGTGTGGCAATGTCCCACTGCTATTATATCGCACCGTTCGCTCTTCTTTATACAGCAGTTTCCTTGCTTGGAGGATTCGTCTAGGTGGCGCCGCATCCGGACGATCGTTCTTTCAGAGTCATATTGTAAGCAGTAAAGAATCTTGGGTCGGTTAACGAATAGGAAATTTTTATTGGTAGCTTTTTCCAGAGTTGCGAATGAAGGCTAAGATATCGGCCAAAGGTTGAATCAGTGTAGAGCGCCGACTGCCCACTCGCCCAAGCCATGGCCAGGCGACGGTGAACGGAAAGGTGGTCGACCTCTTCCCTGTGTTGCTGCTTGTTATTCAGCGACGTTATGAGCTCATCCGCCTTGGTATGACTACGGCGGATTGACTGTGTATACTCGAAGCGCCACTTCGCTGTATGGGCATCGGCAATAGACGTAACCAGCTTTTCTGCAGTCGTATACCAGTGTGGTGGGTCGCCTGGAGTGCGCCAAACGTCAGTTTTTAGGGGGACGTCGAGCGTCGGCCACCCCAATATCAGCAGTGGCACTTTCGTGGAGAATTTTGTATCCACCAGCAAGTGCTACATTGATGAACTAGACGATAAATGTCCTCATTTAACTTGGCCAAGAGAGCACCAGACAAATAGGCGGAACACTTTCTCCCGTATACATTCATGAATGATGACATGGTTATACCACTTGACGCATTCCTCATTGATGGATAATTTATGTTCCCTAACGCAATAAGCAGGCAGATCAGTATGTGCCACGTGCGCTCTCCATCCATTCAATGTGTAGTCAAGCACTTTTGACAAAACATGATCTGTGCGAGTCTCCTTCTGTGTATCTGCAGCACATAATGGTGCCCGGTCCATAGCAAAGGGAAAAGGAGTAATCCGAAATAGCTTTTTCATTTAGTGACGGCAAGCGCGAGAGCGACAGCATTTCCAACAGCACCGCCTTTTCCATACACCGACTGGTAATCGTAGGCTTCTACCTATGACGCCCAGAGCTGCATTCTTGCTGCCGCCATCACCGGTACGCACATAAAAGGCTCTCAACCAAGAAAAGGAGTTCCAGTGGTCAAGTTACGCAGAAAGGGGTTTTGAACAAAACAAAACGTGCCTCACGTCAGATACCGTCTTGACGTATTGTAACCCAAAGAAGGAATTTGTCTAGTTCGCGATGCATCACCATAGGGGGATTGTCCTATACTTTTCTACAAAATAGCGAAAGACGAGATGCCAAGTGCTTATACGTCCAGAGAATTGAGCAAGGCTGAGCAGGGCTACGCTCATAATGAAAAAGAAGCCCCTTGCTGTAGTATTTGGTCCCCTTGCCTTCTTTGGATCATAATATGTCAAGAGGGTATCTTGCGTGAGTCACGTTTTGGTTTATTCACATGCCTTTTCTGTTTCACTTGACGACTGGAACCCCTTTTCCAGGTTCAGAAGATAGTACGAGGGCTTCGCCCTAGCAAACATTTTCGGTACAAATTTACCATAAAAATTAATCAGACCAAGCAACACTCGCGACTGTGCTTCCTTATTAAGTTTAGCAGCCTGCTTTATCGCTAGACCTTGCTCATCGGCCCGGTTTTCGAGGCAATGTGTTGCGAACGCGGCGGGCAATGTCAAAGTCAGAGCAACGGAAAAAGGCTGTTTATTGGGCAAGCTTGACCATACCAGAAAGAACCAACGAACACAGCAGTGCCGGGTGCTCATGTAGGCACGCCATCAAGCAGAATGCCAGCAGAAACATGGCACGCGCGCACACAACTGCTTCGCAGCAACAGCGCACCTACGCCACATGACAGATGCGGGAGTGTGTCTCTCATAGCATAACACAACGACGCCACATGAGTGAAAGCCCCAACGTGCCTGGGATTACACAAGAAAAATTCCCGGGTGTCCTTAGCTATCTCTAAAGAGACGCGAATGCGAAAACCTTGTGAAGCCTACTGTTATTCTATATAATTGACCTCAATCCTCCTTAATCCACCCTAATATAGTTTGGTCCTCCTTAATACATCCTAATGCGTCTTCATCCACCTTAATATACCCTAATCCTTCATAATATATCGTAATCAACCTTAGTCGACCCTAATCCACAATAATCGTCTTACATTCACTTTAATCTAACTTATTCCGCGGTAATCCTCTTTGATACGCCTTAATCAACCTTAACCGGCATTAATACACCCTAAGACACCTTAATCCACGTTAATATAATCATCATCATCATCAGCCTGGTTATGGCCACTGCAGGGCAAAGGCCTCTCCCATACTTCTCCAACTACCCCGGTCATGTACTAATTGTGGCCATGTTGTCCCTGCAAACTTCTTAATCTCATCCGCCCACCTAACTTTCTGCCGCCCTCTGCTACGCTTTCCTTCCCTTGGAATCCATTCCGTAACTCTTAATGACCATCGGTTATCTTCCCTCCTCATTACGTGTCCTGCCCATGCCCATTTCTTTTTCTTGATTTCAACTAAGATATCATTAACTCGCGTTTGTTCCCTCACATAATCTGCTCTTTTCTTGTCCTTTAACGTAATATCATCACTAATTAATCAATGATTAGCCCTGCTAATCACCAATCTTCTCTTATACACGGTTGCACATGCTTTGGTTCGGTTCTATTCATCTTCGGGTGGCACGATATTTTCTGCACTTCACAACGGGACCATGAAACAGCTTTCGTCTTATAAACATTGCGAGGGTGTACGTCCGATACATATGCGTGTTTCAGCCTATTTTGCAGAACGATCACTAGCGTTCGTGTAGTTCAATATTGTACTAGTGCATTGGCGTTACGCGGCATCAGCATAGCGATGACCTTCGATAACTTTGAAGAATGTTCGGTTTCTGTGGGAGCACCATGTGCAAATACCAGTGATAAGCGCGCGAAAACGGTTGACGACAAAAAGTAAAACGTTGCCAACATAAAAAGTGAAGAAAAAAATCCCTGTGCCCTTCCAGTCTGCGAAGAAGGATGACCAGCGAAGCTGTGTATGTGGGCACCTTAATGGCGAACAGCACCTTCGCCCTGGGTCGGCCTGGCATTGGACTATCTTCAGAATCGGCCCACGTAGTGGGAGCGCTTAACGCCTGCTTCACCTCCACCACAGGACGGCCTGGCATTGCACTATCTTCGTGATTGGCACACGTATGCGGAGTGCTTAACGCCTGCTTCACCTCCGTCGCGGGTCGGCCCGGCATGGCACTGTCTTCGGGATCGGCCGATGTATGCTGAGTGCTTAGCGCCTGCTTCACCTCCGCCGAGGGTCCGGCTGGTATTGCACGGTCTTCGGGATCGGCCCACGCATGGGGAGTGCTTAACCCCTGCTTCACCTAGGCCGCGAGTCGGCCCCGCATTGCATTATCTCTGGGATCGGCCCACGTATAGGGAGTGCTTAACGCCTGCATCACCTATTGGAAACATTCGCTTACTAACTAAATTAACAATGATAGAATATGTAAGCGTGACTCAAAAATTAACAGACTCATGGAGACAGTGTTATGTTTGTGTATCTGCTGCTTTCTACGTCCTTGTTCAGTTGCACTTACACATTCTATTATGGATTCAAACCAACTAGGCCGTCAACATGTTTTAATCAAATTAACCAGCACGGTGTCAGGTGCGCACTGGTAAGCATGAACACATCTCTATCAATGACAGCGGAACCTGTTTGTGAAAACGGTGGAGTTACGAATCATGGCAGCAGCTGCGAGCCAATTGACCTGTGTGCATCTGTCGCTTCAACGCGAAAGAAAAGTCGAAAGCACAGCACATACGATGCTACCGGCTCAAAGCACGCTCTGCAAACATCGCAGATTATTTTGAAGATGAGACCCGCGCGGGCGCGCACTTTGCCCACATCACAGATTGCTTTTCAGAAACACGAGCGCCGACAACACGTCCCTACGGCGTCAGCGATTCGCGTGGCCAACACCGCAGTATCTGCACTCTGCACAGAGCGGCGGGCTGAGGAGGACATCGAAACACCCTGGCAGCTGTCGGAGAAGAACATCCCACCTCCCTCGCCTAATCCCCATTGCCTCGCGCGCCACAGGAGATGGCACACCTCTGGAGCGCGTTCCTCGCTTGTGCACGCGAGATTGAATCGCGGCAGCCGGCTCACACTCACAAGCTTTCACCCATACGGAACCTCACGACGATGGCGACGCCAACGCCGACGACAGAAATGCACCTGGAGTGTCCATATAATTGTTATCTCAATAAAAGCCGACGCGTTTCATGGGCTGATCAGATTTCCGATGATCGCCGACTATGCTCGCTGGTATCCTTGTGTTTTAAATGTAACCTTTCTTTGGGGAGGCAGTGGTTCGCCGAATAAAGTGTTTGTTTCGTGATTCGCAGTTTTCGCTGGTGCTTTTTACAGCGTCACTACAAAAGGTACCATATGTAAGAAACAAAGGCACAGAAGTGTGTCATGTGATTCTAGTAATATTAGGTCTCTTGTTTTTCCGTTGCAAGATATGACCTAATTACACCATGGTAATCTTCGCAGACTTGAACCTATTTGCAACCGAATGGGCGAAGTGGGACGTCTCTGAAATCAAGGATCACACGTAGCGCGTGTGCACCTGAAGAAAACACGGTACCTCGCATTCTGAAAGCCTGAACAAGTACAAATAAACGGCAATTATTTATACGCGACCTTGCGTTCACAATTCGCAGTAGCATCATGTGACACAATTTGTTTCGCTGGAGGTGTATCATACCTAAAATGACCACACTGCGAAACGCGCCATGTGAAACTTCTATGATTTGGCTACTTGCGTGTACTTTCCGCAGCGTTCCCCGCTAAGTGTGAAATGGCGTATACAGAATTTAGAGGTTTACAAAACGCTTACCGTTAAAGTCAAAACAGTAGGAAATGCGATTTGCGAAGATGGCACGGTTGTTGCCGAGCAAGACATAGCTGTCGACATTCTCCGCGTCACCGCCAATTGCGCCCTCGGACTCAGAGTCGGAGCAGCCGATGAAGACTCCTACATTGCGACCTCGCATCGTCGCAGGGTCGTAGCCGGCATCCACGATGGCCTCGTAAGTGGTCTCCAGCAGCAACCGCGCCTGGGGGTCCATCACATGCGCCTGTTTTGGGTTGACGCCGAAGAAGTGAGCGTCGAAGCGGGAGAGGTCACGGATCGTTCCCTTTCGTTCAGGCAAGCCAAGAAATCCTGCGAGTGACAAATGTGTTAATACTTCATGAGGGATTATGAGGCGCGCCGTGTTGGGGTACTCGCGAGTAACTTTGACCATTGAAGTTGCTTTAGCTAGTGCACAATACATGGACGTTATTGCATTTCGTCCTGGCTGAATGCGGTCGCCGCGGCCGGGATTTGATCCCATGCCTTTGGTCTCAGCTGCGCAGCACCACATCCACTAGTCCATCGCGGCGGGTAACAATTTGAGACAATAGATACAGTCATTCGCTGCTTCGCTGTAAAAGGAACACTTCATGCGAGTCAGTTCATTTGTTTCTGCACTACGTGATCATATTTTGATGTGCCGTGGTATAGCAGTTGCTAATCCTTTCCCCTGCTGGTTACAAGGTCATGGGTTTGGATCCCGGCCTCAACTCAGAAGGCTCAAAAATATATATATGTAGCCGTGCACATTTATGTGCACGTTAAAAAATTGTTGAAGCTCATCAGGAGCCCTACAATACAGCGTCCCTCAGAGCTCGAGACATTTTGCCACAGAAATCAATCAGCCATGCATTTTCTGGCCTGGACATATTATTATTCAAACTGTTCGATGAATAATTTGCGGTGCTTAGTGGAAGAGAGGAAGCAGTATGAAATGATAGTGAGCGACGAAGTGGCTTGTCGGGCAAGTTAGTTAATGGTACAATGTAGTTAAATGCCACCAACAGAAGCAAATTAAATCAGAAAGAAACAAAATGTAATGAGAGAGAAACAGGCAAGAAGTGCGGGAGGATCTTGAACTAAAAACTGACTTTATTTGATAAAAACGATGTCCCTGCGAGACCAAACGCAGCATACATGACAGCACTGTAAGTCACATCAGGGTAATCCTCCTTACTACAAACGACAACTTCTGTCTAGAAAGCGAAGCTTTACTTCTCAGGAACAACGATGGCGCGCTAACACACTTGTACGGCCCGAGTTCGTAGCTGTGAAAGGCTTCTAATAGCTCCTTCCTGTTACCTCTTCTTTTCCAACGATCGAAAGTTACTGAAGAGAGGAATGCAACCTGACTGTTTACGACGTATCGGAAGACTGCTGCGCGTGCTTATGAGAAAATTGCTACGTTCAAGCATCCTATCGTGTATGCACGCACCCGACTGCACTATGTATTCTATACGACAGGTAACAAGGTTATCATAAACACACGTGTCGCATCTGCTATACTTTTTCACTTGTGCAGTGGCAAACTAGGAATTTCGGGAACCGTGCTGCGAAACTATGCTAGCCATATCTTGCAAGGCATACAGCAAGATAGTCTGACGGCGTTCATAGCAGCAATCATTTTCAGTCTGCGTAAAATGCCGCGTGGGGACGCCATTACAACTGCATTCCAAGTTTCCTGCTTGCGCACTTCGCGATCACTATGGTTTCTTTGTTTCATTTTTTGCCGCCTGTGTAATAATTCCAGCAAAGCTGTGATCAGAGATTGATGGCTACTTGCCATCAACAGTCTGTCAGCTTGTTTGTCCAAACGGTTTCTCGTCTGGTGCGCATAACCCTTTTATAATGCACTGTACAGGCACGTTTTAGACATACCTCGCCTAAGAAATTTCGAGTGAGGCGAACCATGTGATAACCGCCTCTTTTTTTTGTCGTCGGACTGTAAGTACAGCAGAAATTATGACATCATTCTACCACCATGGTTGTAGAAGCATAACCACACTTTTTAAAGCCTAACGGATTGTTTCTATGGCGCTTCATGAGCGAAACGTAGATCACTAGATCTTCGGATAACTAGGATAATCTAAGCAGTCACTTGGTTTGAAATCTCAAATAAGATCAAAATCGTCAACGTATCAATACACACCGGTAACTGGGTCACAACTCAAGGCTTCTCATTAAATTTTGTCAAATTTTTTCAGAAAATGCTGTCCTGAACGAGCGCTACACTTGAACATATACAGGGTGGCCCACCTAAATTTAGCCGAACTTTAAGAATATGCGAATGCCACGTAGCTGGACGAGTATTGCTGTTTGAGGTCACTTAGCACTACATCAATTATTTTTCGGATCCTCCTAATTACATAATTAGCCTTAATTCGTTTATCAACTTTTCAAATGTTATAATTAGATGAAAACCGTCAATGAGAAAATGGTGCACCAACGTGAAAAATTGTCGATACAGTGTTTTGTTGCTCAATAAGTGCCACACAGAAGTGTTTTTGAGACAGGAAAGAAGGCCTCCAATCCATGAAAAATGGCGGAGCGATTGGCTGCATGACTGTATGCATTCGCGGGCTTCTTTCAATTTCACAAAACGCTTTTATGCAGCACCTACTGAGCAACAGAAACCTGTTTCGGGATCTTTTCATGTTGCTGCACAATTTTCTCATTGGCGCTTTTCATCTAAATATAATATTTTAGAAGGTGATTACATAATTGAGGCCAATTGTGTAATTAGGTGGAATACAAAAGACAATCTGATTATCTCCAAGGGAAGGCAAACAACATGACGTTAGTTTTGTCAAGCTAAGTCGCATTTGTATATTTGCAAAATTTGGCTGAAATTTCGTGGGACACACTGTATCAATTCAATTCTTTTAGAGAAACAGCTTGCCGTGAAATATTGCAAAAATTACGAAAAGATAAACAGCTGAAAATTTCATCAAATTCTCTGTCGAGAGGCCCCAACTATCTTGCCAAGATGTCTCTCCTTGGTATTCAATAAGTGCCTCCGGTTAGTGATCCTAAGACGACCACTAACCGGAGTAATTTATTGGACTGCAGAATTCTGAGGTCATTGTGTACGAGAAAACGGACAAGGGACCGCATAGCCATTTCAGTGGGGCCACTGTTTGTTTATTATTTCTGTAGGTGTTTGATTCTTTTCGAAAGGTACCTTCCCTTCTCATCCGACGGCGCTTTCCCTGGCGCCTTCTAGACAGTGGTGAGCAGCTGGTGACAAGACAATCGCGGCAGTTAGACAAACTTCGGTCCATTTATTCCGTTCACAGACGCCAGCTGGACGGGATGCGCTATGCCGGTTGGCCACACCTACCGCTTCAATGTTCGTCTGAGTTTGCTTAGAAAAACTGCTCACGACCTAACCCTAGTACGTTTCTGTCAGCAACCCGGCAGGGTCAACGTATTGGCGGTGCACGGCGGTTCCGAAACGATTGTCAAAGCCTTGCGGGCATGCTAGCCTAAACCAATCTTGTCAAACGATTTTCAAGCCAATCTTATTAAACCAGTGCCAAGGAATGCTTGCGCTACTGTTGTTCTGCACTCGCAATGAATATCATAAAGTGATCGACGTCATTGGCGCATTATTTCATATTTATTTCGGTACTACCATACTGGGCCGTCCACAGCGGTAAAATACTGCAGGCTATAACACCCAAGACGATTTTGTTTAGAGAAGTTTTTGTTGAGTTAATACGACTTCAGGTGCTCAATTATCGAATTGCAAGGTCTCCTCTGTAATTCATTTCAATTCCTCTGTAATTTTCCTGTGTGAGTCAGTTATTTAATAGGTCCTATTCTAATATAGCGCGGACTGCAAGGAAGACAGACCCAAGAGGCAAATCGCCAGTGTGTATGTTGAGCGATGCAAGACAATGAGCGCACCCCACGAGCGCACCGCACATGAAACGTGACCACCTAGCGAATTAAGTAGTTTAGCCCGCACATTCCTGTAATTATTACGCAAGAAAGTGATAAAGCTGCAGCGGACAATTCTGCGGCACTACACATCTGGTAAATCGGGCACACGAGATCGGGCTGCTGGTTACCGGAGCGATCTTTGCCATCTACGCCCACTCAAACCGGGAGAAAAAGAGGGGTCTTAAATGTTATAGTACACCCCCCCCCCCCCGATTGGCACCTGGCAGCCGGTGTCCCCCCCCCCTCTCCTTACTACGCCACTGCAGATGACCCAGCGCCCCCAATTTATCGTATGCTCACGTGAGTCGCCTTAAATGGAACCCAACAACATATATAACACATATCAACGATTTCCAAACTCCTTAGTTAGCTTATCACTGCACGCTCCCTAAAAACGAGGACATTCAGTATCATTTTACCTTTCATTATTAAACTACAGGATTTAACCTGATCATTTTTCAGTAATATACACATTAATAACTCCAGTGCAAAACTGCAGGCAAACACTTTTATAATGTAAAGCGAAGCATTGAAAATCACCTTCTGTGACCGTGATGAAACATCGGCATATATTGCTTGACATTAACATATTTGTCGTTTAAGTACGTATAGTCAATCTGAAGTTATTTTCAGTGCTGTCACGCATGCCCATGTGGTCTTGTGAGGCGTCGTTCTTACGAAATAAAGTCAGTGGTTAATCCAGCACCATCGCTCTTCCTTTACCAATTAGATCTTTGCAGTTCTTAGTGACTTAACTTCCGTTTGCTGCCCCCCCCCCCCCATTCTATTACGTTATAAAAATAAAAACGCGAAAATGAACTTTACTCTTCGACTGATCTTACTGCGGAAAAGATATAACCGCCTAAAGTGCAATATAGGTAAATGCTTTTACCCGAAAGGAAAGTCAACTAAAGTCGCTACTGGTCTCATATTGCAGTCTCTATACTATATTGTGAGTTTTCGTCTGGCCAGGTCAAGGTCAGGGCTCGATCTATATTCTGAGCTGACCTATGGCCCAGTTTCTAAGGTGCTACTTTTTTTACAAGAAGCAGGTGTACAATTAATGCTCATGCCCATCAGAAGTGACCACGTGTGCGCAACAAGTAGCCTTTCGTTTCTTTTTTTTCTTTTGTTTGCGGCTGCCGTGAAAGCTTCGGCAGAAATCTCTGGATAGTAGAGAGCGTTTCCCTTGCGTCAATAGGCCTGGCTCCCTGCCGACGACCGACAAGAACGCAGATTTCTGAATGTGAAGGTACAGCTCGCTGTTCGTTTGAAGCAGAGACGCGTAAGCACCTCTTTTTGCGAGCCCTTTCGCATACGCGATCTCCCAACTAATATAGAAGGAGGAAACAAAACAAGAAGAAAATTACTCCTATGATTCAGGAGCACAGCTTTACTTTTCGACTGTGTAAGTTAATGAAACAAGGGCTGGCTGACACATGAGCCTTAGAGCATGAGCCATATCTAGCTCGCTAGCCTGCGTTTCAAGAATGACATTACAATTACTTTTATGCTGGGTAATTTCTGGATACATCTGCTCTCCCAAGGCGCAGCTCTTCGCTAATTGAAGCCCAGATATTCGTAACAAGTATTTATTTTGGTAACGCGGCAACGTATTTTAGACCGGCCAGTCAATCTGGTAGTTAGGAGACGGATAGAAAAGCAACAGAAGGCGAAATGATTTTGTTGTATTCTTGAAGTAGTCGAACGACCTAGTAATTCCCGCTACGTGAGCTGACATGCCGTGAACTCTCAGAAATCTACAATTTCCGACACTCGTCTCGACTTAAATTATTTTTTAAGATAACGGGTTTGTTAGACATCGTGTGACTATGTCACGCCGTACTTTGTCACGCTGACTTCCTTTGTATCGCGCTCAACATCATTTTGTATCACTACGTAAAAGTTTCGTCACACTCTACAGAGCAGCGCTTGCACATATATAGGCTGAAACAATACTTTCGTGAATGTCTTTTGTTCTATTTAGCCCTTTTCTATTTTAACCCTTTTAACCTTCCCACAGTACAGGGCAGCCATGAGATATTCGTTAAACTCCCAGTCTTTTCTTTCCTTTCATCTCTTTCACGCTGTGTAATGGAACATGTTTTATCGCCGCATATGCAATTACTAGACACTTTTAGAATAGTCTTTGTTTTCTTATCTACGGTAAATGCAGGCACCTTTGTGGGATGTTACAGTGCTTGTCCGTGAAGACTTTTAGCTTAACGTAGTGGAACGCAAACGTAAGCAGGTTGTTAAAACACAGGGCAACAACTAGAGTGTCGTGCCAAACATGTTAGGAAAGTACACTAGGAAGCATCCTGTCATTTCTACGGAGACGCGTCTTTTTAGGCCTACGGAGCCGGAATCAGAGTACGAATTAAACATTGTGGGCCCTATGCGCTCATAACTAGTGATTAAAGATTTTAGAGGAAGCGGACGCTCATTTCAAGAGTTACTGGCGATCAACGACAATGGGAGCGCAGACATTACGCCAATTCACGTTAAACAGGGAGCGCTGCGTGCCGCTGTGTTAAAACAACTGTATTTCTTAGCGGATGTAGATATTACGTACGTTAAAAGCCCCAAATGACGTATAGGAATATAGTGTATGTATACCTTGGGAATCCGATACCTTTCAGAGCATGCACAGTGAGGACAAGGCTGCTTCTCTACGTAAGTAATACGTTTATGTTTCGTTTCAAAACACGCCGGTTTATAACTCTCTATCATCATCATCAACAACAACATCATCATCATTGTCATCAGCCTATTTTTATGTCAACTGCAGGACTAAGCCCTCTGCCAGCGATTTACAGTTAAAATGGTATTGCCGTAGCCGATACCAACTGGCTCCTGCAAATTTTCTAATTTCACAACCCCACCTTATTATCTGCCGTGCTCCACTGCACTTCCCTCCTCTTGGCCCCTATGCCGAAACTTTAATGGTCCACCGGTTATCTCCGCTACGCATTACGCGGCCTTCCATCTTCATTTTTTTAGCTTAAAGGGCCCCTCACCAGGCCCCATAGCAAATGTTGGTCATACGCTGAAAGTGGTTCGCGGCCTCTAGGGAGTGTTCTGCTGCAAAAAGTTTTCAAATGAACTCATTATTAGCCGAGATAGAAACATATCAGCGCCTGGAACCCATGATTTCAGGAGGCGAGCACCACTGCACAGTGAGACACTCTCTCCACTCGCCCCGTCTAGTCTCCGCTAGCGAAATTCCTTCCCTGCTTTCTACCATACCGGACCTCGAGGGTCACATACGCATACGTCACGGGCACCGCCTTTATTTCTTTCTCCTCGCTTCTTTTTCGGCTCTGCGCACAAGCTGCTGTGATTGTCTGGTTTCACGCAGCGCACGATTTTGCGCGCTGTGCACAAGTACACATGACTAGCGGTATAGTTCAGTGCTACACGAACACAGAGGCAGAACAAGCGGATCGCACAGCATGATTACGCGCTGGAACGCGGTCGAAAATGGCATAGTTGTGGTACCTGCGCAAGCGACTTCACGACGTGTGAAGAAGCAGACGAAGCGGAAGTACATCTCTCTTTCTTTGGTACGAAGTAAAACATAAAACACGCAGACATTTCGTCTGTGTGTTTTGTTATTTCTCTAAACTTCCATTCGTCAATTGAAGCAACAGATCACACAAATAACAGATGGTGCCTTGAATAATTTTCGAAGCCACGTGTCAACGCAAGCGATGGCACAATGCGGACCCGCGTACGTAGGCGCAGGGACGCGAGTACACCACCGTCCGGCTTGGAACACAGCGGCCGCGAGGAGAAGAGAAAACGGCATTCGGATTGAAATTTCAGACCTTTCCGCGCAGCGTAGCGATGTAATTCTTTGCAAACGCGATCGTTGGTGCGCATTGTATGCTCTGAGCTTGTCAGCTATAAATGGCCAGAACTGGTGAGGGGCCCTTTAACGTTAGCCATACCAACGGCTATCCACGTTTGCTTTCTGATCCACACCGCTCTCCTCTTCTCGCCTAATAGTACGCCTAATATTTTTCATTACGTCGCTCTTCGCGCGGTCCTTATCTTGTTGGCGGGGGTATACCCTGCGCGAACGACAGGATGAAAGCAGAGAGGACGTACACAGCATTGACTAATAGTCGCACTGTCTTCGTTGTCTCCGCTTTCGTCCTATCCTTCGCGCGAGCATTGGTCTCCTACCTCGTAACTAAGCGAGCGAGCACAGTGAAAGATGAGAGCGAATGCGGAGCGGAGTGGGGAATGAAAAAAGTGGCGAAAGGGAAGAGAGCACGAGGAGAAAAGCCGAGAAGGAGGGTATGGCGAAAGCGTGAGAAGACAGTCGTACTGCCGCGGCGACGAAAAGATTTGCGGCGACAATGGCTACGAGATTGCGCCATAGTAGCGCGCGTCGTCTGTATGGAAAGAAACCGCTGCATGAGCGGAGGTTTTCCGCAGCGGCCGCCCTGAATCGCGTGCTTCCTTTCGTGATCTCCTCATTAGCGAGGCAGTCGCGCCACACTTCGCTCCGTTCGCATTATGCCCCACGAGACAGATTGTCCACGTCAGCTGCCACAAAATGAAAACAGGTTTGCAGCGGCGCTTTCATTTCGCATAAGGGTGTTTCATCATTGTCGGCGAATTTATACCCCCTTCGTCATGAACCAACTAGTCCTATTCCACACACTCCTGCAGTTCATAACTTGTTCTCGAGCTTCTTTGTTAACCGCCATCTTTATACTCCATATTTTAGAACCGGTAGATTGCAATGATTGCACATTTGTCTTTTCAACTGCAGTGATAAGCTTCCAATGCCTGCATCATCTCATGCAAATGAAGATTCGAATACAACTAGGAACTTGCTGCGATGGTCCAGTGGATATGGAGTTAGGCCGCTAATCTCGAGGTTGTGGGCAAGATCGTGGCCTTGGTGGCCGCATTTCTTTGGACTCAACACTCAAAAACGCCCGAGTACCTATATTGAGGTGCACGTTAAAGCAACCCTGATGGTCAAAACTTGAAAAGGCGGCAGCGCTAAAAGAAAAGAGACGGATGAAGCCAGGATGACCAGCACAAGCGCTTAACTTCCATCAACATGATCGTGAATGGTTCAGGATACTATACGTGCTGCTGGAGCCAGGGGTTATCATCTGCGCATGCATAAATATGCCAAAGGTCTTTTTTAGCGTGAGAACACACAAGGCTGATGTATAAGTAAGGGAAATTTTATCTGAATGGAGAATCTGGCAGCAGACTGTTCCTCTTTTCCTGCAGCGTTATCTTAAGGTTTTATCTCCAGATGACCCTTTCATTGTAAGCTACTCTAACCAGGTCGTAGAATAATTTAGGCCTTACACTGACAAAATATGTCATACTTTCTCAATTGACTATTTAGGTTTCTTTTATTATTCACCCATTACCTCATTCTTGAAAGCGTTGAGCATTCTATCGACAAATATGGTTCCATTGCTTTTCAAAATGCAACAGGGGTTTCAGTTCGCGGCTTTTTAGAACTCTTAACGTTTTATTTGCAGTCAACGTACATCGAGTTTGAAGGGACACCACACTCGCAAAAGCAGGGCGTATGCATTGGGTCCTGCATCACCCCAGTCCTTAATGACTTAGTACTTGCTCGTTCCCATCGTTCCTTACATGCCTTGTTGACAGACAAGAATGTTCTTAAAGCGTTCCCCTTTGTCCATTATTTCTTGGTTGTTTTAAATTGTGAAGCGCAGGCCATTTAATGTGAAAGTAGGAAGGTGTTGGCTATGTTCAAGGATGCAATGAACCCGCTTGATCGAGCGCACAAATTCCAACGTCAATGGCCAAATCAGATTTTTAGATATCCAGTTCCGGTTTAGATGTCTTGGAGTCTGCTGTAGCTATGAACCGCGCGCCAATAAGCCACTTCTACCTTGCAAGCCCACCCAAACTAAGTTTGTTAAACGAGCTATTGCCACGCAACGCCCAAAGAACGCTCTTAGTAAATCTTGCCCGAACTGTAGATCAGATGCGTTCAGCCATCAAGCCGAAAGATTGCTGGGCGCCGGGTATTCTCAGCACCTCCTCCTTTCAGTCGCAGAGGGCCTTTTAAAAAAGATGCGTACAAAGGCGAAATCGTGCGAGGCTCGCGCACAGCGGAGGCACAAGGTAGCCGTGATGCCTTACATTCACATGCTATCGTACAACCTGAAAAAGGTGGCCAGGCGTTAGGACGTCCATGTAGTGTTCTCTGCAACCACAAGCTGTCAACGCTTTGCATGTTGACCGACCCGGCGGCAACCCAGCAGCGTGACAGCGGCACCGAGCAGAGGTGGTCTTTTGTTGAGTGCGCAGAAGGCGTGGTTAACGAAATTCCTTTAGGTTGAGGAAAAGTGTACGTTTGCCGAACTGGGAGATGTGTTAACGATAGGCTAACGGAGCACGCAAACAACGAAAAAAATACGAGAAAAGGAAAATATTCTTTAAGGTTTGCTGGAAAGTCATTGTCTCACTTGCAATGACAGTTCACCGAATCTTGGACACACTTCCGTTATCAAGACGAGTAAAACGCGTCTAACACAGGAAGTGGCAAAATCTGAGCGGATCTCTAGACTTGGGAAGGGCAACCACAAGCCTTGCAGACAAAGACCTGGCATATTTACGCATGCGCAGATGATAATCCCTGACTTGGACAGCACGTATATTTTCGTGAACCATTCACAATCATGTTGTAGCAAGTTCAGCGCTCGTCCTTGTCGTTCCTTGTCCGTCCGTGTCTGTTTTTAGCGCTGCCATATTTTCAAATATATACCAAAATGCCCAATTCGCCACAATGGTCACAATTCTTCAGGAGTACCTCACTATCTCCGGTGTCGTAATGATGATATGGTATTGACACGTAAAACACCGTAATATATTTTGTCTGGAAATGAGAAGCTTCGTGAATATTTAGTGCTAGAACACCGGACACGTTTTCCTGAAAACGCTAGCCCTTAGTTCAACAAGATTATGCGGTAAATGGTAACGACGGGGGCTTAGAACAAGGAATTATACCTCGAGGCCAACGAGCGTCATCTTCTGTGACGAAATCAATACCCGCATAAAGCTTCTCCTTAAACTCGACGAGATGGTCAGCTTGCGGGAAATAGGCTGAGAAGCCAGTGATGACAATGTCGTCCTCCTTCATCGTGCTCTGAAAAGCAAGAAAGTGAATAGGCAATCATTGAACAGGACACTGCGCAGCAGCACAGTTACAAAACTTCTGGATCTAGAGGAGGTACTCTGCAAAAGTGGAAATTAAAGCTGCCAATAATGACGGTATAACACTAAGCTTCAATTTGGTATTTAATGGTGTAATCAACGGTAAAAGCATAAATTCAGTGTCTCACGTGATAAGAGATAAACGCCCCACCCGCAGAAAACACCCTGTTCTACAAAACGGAGCTGCCTGCGAGCGCTATGATTCAGCCTAACATCGTGACATCTATATTAGTATTACATGTACCCAGCTTACCAGCAGTGTGGCCGAGGGATGCACAGTCGCTCGGCGCCGGAAGCATATAAGCTGTGTTCGCCAGACGGTTGCACTGTCAACCTCTACTGCCGAAACGGGGTGAAAGCTCTTCCTTGCCGTTTCTGTGCAAGTGCGAGCTGACGCTTCATGTCAAGCACGCGAGGCTGTATAAATTACACCGTGTGTTTCCTGCTATGACAGGCGCAGATGGATTTTTGTCGGACAGTACTGTTGCAGAACAATTGCAATTCTGCTGAAGCAAGGACCCTAGCGCAATATGGAGACAATATGCAATACAGGAGACCAGCTGCAAGTAATGTTGTAGGTTTCCAAGGAGGAGGAGGAGGAAAGACATTTATTAAAAAAAAAAGGACGAGCAGGTGTCTTTCTGCTTGTGCGGGAGGCGCCCTTAGTCCAGGGCTCCTGTGGCTCTTGCTGTCTCCCGGGCCCGCCGCACCATTTGTTGCTGGTTACGAGGGTTCGAACTAGTCAGCACTGCCTCCCATTGCTAGGGTGTGGGGTTGGGTATTTGCGGGGCTGCCTTGACGTTGGGGCACGCCCACGTCGTGTGATGTAGGGAGGCGTAGTCGTTACAAAGGAGACATTTGTATGAGATTGTAGTGTTTATTGCGTGTAGTCTGCTTAAATGGGAATATGTATTGGTTTGTAATTGTCGCCATGTTACGGCGTCTTCACCTGAGAGGGTCTTGTGTGGAGGTGGGTATTGTCTCTTCAATCTGTGGTGTTGTAGTATGGCGTTGTATTGTGAAGGTACGGGCTCCATATATGCGGCCGTATCCCTCTCTTGTGGCGCCCGGCAGGCATGAGCTCAGGCTACAGGTTTCCAATATTATTACGAACGAACAGGGCGATCGGCACGCAGCTATACAGGCGAAGTCGTCGCCACGAGTCAACTTGTTACCACAGCAACATGTAACTTTGGCTATTTGCGTTCGTCTTTCGTGCTACTGCGACAGAAACAAAAAGCGCGAATAGAAGAGAGGGAAACGGATAATTTGTTACAAGTTCGGCAAGACTGCTGTGCGCTGTTTATTTGCAACTATGGGTAACTTCCAAGTTGAAATAAACAATAATTGTACACCAAATTTTCGGAGGAAGAGATGGGGATGAACCCTGCCTGCTATACGCACGAGGTACCACAATACAGCATGCTAAAAGATTGCCGGTCAACAGAAAATTTGGTTTTTCAGGCTAGCAAAGTTGCGCCCGGACTTGTAAAGCGAATACTCGATATACACCACTAAATTCCTTAGTACCCAATGGTGGGAGGACATGGCTCAATGAGGAGAACATAAAATGAAGGCTAGATATATCTGCTTAGCTTTGTTTGATTTATTCACTTCTTTCATTCGTAATGACGTGTGAGCAGGACATGCGATATCAGAAACGCAGGTATGGTTTAGTTAGGGTCAAACTTCAACATCCTATGCGGTTTCTCGTTCAGGAGAGATCAAAAAAGACCTGCTTATTGTCGTTCTTTTTTGTTACTGCGATAACAGGCTTTGCCTGTTTTTTCGGTAGAACCATTCCTTTATCATGACGAAAACTCTTGTGGTTATCGACGTTATTTTCTAGACGTCAGGCTGGTTCCTCATGCTTAGCTTTATGTTTCCACGTGGCGAAGGTAAAGAGTGCAACTCTAATTGAATTCCGGGGCATTACGTGCAACAACCAGAATATTTTGATGAGGCAGGTTATAGTGAGAGAATCTAGAGTAATTGTTAACGCTTAGCATTCTTTAGCGTGCAACCAATGCACGTTACACGTGTTAGTATTTTCTTTTTGCATTTCGTGCCACCAACGCCGGGGCCGGGATTTGATTCGACGCCTTCGACTTACGAGCGTTGTAATAGCCACCACGCCACCACGGCGGGTAAAAACATTCGGCAGTACCCATTTTATAATGACTGTAATGAAATAATAAGTTAGCATCGAGTCAATCGAGAGTTTCAGCAGTACCAAGTTACCGCACGATAATCGCCGAAACACCGTACCCGCCGAGGGCTGTGCATGCGTGCACCTTAGCGTACGTAAATGTTGTCCGCACTGCAAACCAGACGGTTGGTAGTATAACCTACGCACAGAGTTCCACGAATCAAAAAAGTCCAAGCCATGACGCAGCTGATACTGCTAGATGGTGTCCACCACGCAACGTACATCGTGTTTGCCCGTTTGTTGCGTGTGTTTTACCCGGACGGACCACTTGATTTTACTTCAAGTCGTATACGAGGTTCAACCAGTGTGCGGCCTGATGAGGTGGCAAGAAGTTCCCAAAATTGTTCAGGAGAAAACGTGCAAATTGTGTACAGCTCGCGGCATCAGAGAGAGGTTCTACCTCCTCCTCATTCAATTTCGTCGGAAGGACAATGAGAACCATGGCAAGTGAGCATATTGTATCTACGCTGCTGCAAAGACATTGCTTTGCCAAGGACCGTCAATCCTGAAAGTTAGTGCATCTACATAGCTAGTGTGTGGAACTAGTAGTTGGAAAATGTAAGTACTCCAGTACATCTCCCACTTGGTCAGGGAGAATGGGGCTACACGCCGCGTGCTGCGGACCGGCAGAGCAGGCAGCGAAAAGCCTCCCAAAGCGCAGCAGATGGCGACACACCTAGTGCAGCGCACACGCGGTCTGCTGCAGGCCAGTCGGCGCGGACTTCAGCTGCATAAGACCGGACAGCAAAGGTTATGCGAGTTTACGCTGCGGCTTCGGCGGCCAGTCCTGCTTCGGTAAGGGTATAAGCACGCATTTGGTGCTGCGTTGTTCCGCTTTGCCTGAACAGATTCCCATTTGTAGCTCAGACGCTATTTCTTCTATTTAATATTCTGTAGTAGCGGTGACCTTCAGTGACCGACCTTACCGCGTGTTGCGTATACTCTGTGTTCTACTTTATTCTTTCAGATTTGTCCTGTTGCTTTTTCGTTCCTCTTTCCTACCCTCCTTCCTATCTTCCATTCCTGTGAAATGTATATATGTTTCGAAATATATAAATAATGATAATAATAATAATAATAATTATTATTATTATTATTACTTGTTACACGGAACATTATGCCTCGATATGCTAATTTAAGAGCTTGAAACTTAAACGTGGAGTCCACAGTTTCGGTAGTGACAGGGAGCTGGAGTATGTCAGCATTAGATTGTTCAACCAAAGTAAATAGGTTCTTGATCGAAATAATTTTTTTACTTTTTAGCAAGTTAGCAAGTTCAGTTTAGCAAAGATTAGCAAGTTGCTGCATGTTCCTTCGTTGTGAAACTTTGTTTGCACGTTAGGGAGTTGAGAACAGTTCCCAGCAGAGCAATAAAAATTTGCTTTGTTTCAGTCATACTGTGACCTGAGCGAAAGTGTAGTCGTAGTGAGTGCGATTTGATAGGCTGATCACAAGCCCAGATACTTGTTATCAGCAGAACAGTACTGTAAGTATAGCGTTAGGTAGACAAGATAGGCAGAATACACACATAGCGCTTTTATTTCACCTGTCTTTAACAACAGTATTTCAGGTGTTGTACCGACAAATTGTCCGAAAAACATCAAATCCGCTTGCGCAGCATAAGTATAAGATTAGCAGTAGTTTATGAATGAGCACCTGCATTTGGCTGTCTTCAGACGTTGATATTATTCTGATATTGCGCGACTGTGTCACGGTTCACAAGTCTTGTAAAAACCCAATGAAACTAATGCTTCTGCCATGCTTCTCTGCAGCATAATGTTGAACAGCAGTGTATCGCTCTCATGCAGATGACACAGGTGCAGTGCCACCTGCAACATCTCTTCTGCATGGAATGTATGCGGACAAAAATAAAGATCCAGGCATCGATGCGCAATTTGAGGATGTGCAGTGTAATCTTAAAATAGTGTACTTCCATCGGACTAACAAATGCCACTATTTTTTTTCCATGAACACCTGCCAGTAATCACTGACCAGCTAGACCCATCTAATCGAAGCACGAGGTCTCCCTGCTATTTAGATCCGGCCCTCAGGGAGTGCACAGCTCCAGCATACAACAGACGGACTCTAATAAAAGGCAAATGGCCAAACGTGTTCGCATGACACAGTAGCTCGTGTTATGATACGCAGTGGGAAACGAGCTCAAGACAGTCACAAATGATTCTTAGGGAGCAAGAAGGAATAAACGGTGATTGACCTGACACACGAACGTATATTCAAATGTAGGCAGAATAAACTGCAAATACTATACAGCACTGAGGCATAAAAGGATTATTGGAAAGCAGCTTTGAAAAGGGATTGTTACTCGAGCACAGTGTGCTTACTCTTCAGCTGACATGTTTACCTCCCACCAGGCACTGCTCCGGAATGGACAAGGGGATCTCGCAGATTTTAGTGTCTGCAGAGCCACAGTAGTGAAAGGCAAGTTTCACTGAAGCCCCGTCAAGTGTTGGCACTTGACGATGTCTTTCCAGCATTCACTGACGCCTGATCGAGCCAACAGGTTTCCGTTCTGCACTTCTCGGCTTTGTCTCCGTATGGTAACATGGCCTTTTTATTTCGTTTCTGCAATGAACATACGACGTGAGACACCTCATGTTTCAACGCTAGAGTTTAGGCATGAGCATGAGCAAGCTTTGATTCAATGAATAGGCTGGCGAAACACTGTTCATCTATTGGCATTGACTTCGTGTGCGAACTTTACCACACCACAGCTGCTGTTAGAATCATTGTGCACGGACTTTCATGTGAAGTCACTGCCCATTCATTTAGCAGCCCAGACTGCATTTGGCACTTAATTGGTGAGGCGCAAATAGCAGCGCTGAGCTTAGAATATTGTTGCTTTGATTCTGAGGAATCAATTTTTAAGCTGAATAATCAGTATTCCCAAAGACGCACATGTTTCGCATGGCAGCTCTTACATAAATCTACATTTTTAAGAACTGAACTATAACATCCGGTTCATTCTTAGTACACAGTATGTGCAGTGCTGCCAGGTGGTGTGCGACGTATTGCAATTGTAGAGTGACTCATGCTCCTTTTGTCTCCCGATTTCTAAAGCAGATTTCTTGCAATAGATTGTGGGCCAAGTTCTGCTTTATCATTATGTAGAAGTTCTAAGCTAACCGCTCCACTAAGTTCACTGACCATGGGCGCTCTAACGTAAAGCTATTCCAAACTTTTCTATTCCGATTTTGCAATCAGACCTTCATGACTGGTCGCAAAATTTTCTGGCAAGGTTCACCTCACCTGTCTGTCACGCGATGTCACGAAAACCGCGGAAACGCCCCATCTGATATGATATGTGCACACTGATTATGCATGGTTAGGCCGAGCAAAATAAACTTTATTATTTTTTATTCCACCATTCTGTAGCTATTAGCCATCCTCTACCTGTTAAAAGTGTTCGGGCTACACCCACTTCGCTTGTATGTGACGCGACGTGAAAAAATTTTTATAACTCAGCACGTCAAAGTCACTTGCACGCATAAAGATGCAATAATGTGCCGAACTAAATCGCTTTTTTTCTGAATAGCCAGAGACTGGACTCTATACCGTAAAGGTATCCAAACTTTTCTATTTCAATTCTGCAATCAGCCCTCCGCGATTGGTCAATTTTTTTTGGAACACCCCCACTGCACCTGTCTGTCACGCGACGTCACGAAAGCCGCGATAGCTTCCAATCTGATATGAGTTGTACACACTGCTTATGCATGATTTGACTGAACAAAAGAAAAATAGTTATTTCTTATTCGACACCTTTTCGCCTTTAGCCCTCGGCTATTGGCCAAAAGTTCTCGGGCTGCGCCCACTTCACCTTCCTGTCACGCGGAGTCAGAAAATCGCAAAAGCTCTCCGTGTCAAAGTGACGTGTGCGCATTATATATTCATTATTATGCCGATAAAAACTGAATTTTCTCCCGAATAGCCGCAGGCTGCACTGTTCAGATAGGAATAAAAGATGACTGCCGCCGATCGCTGAGGCACTGGCTACTCGCACCTGCCAGAGAGCATGGCTTTATTTGCGTATAGTGCAACTTTTAGCGTGGCCGTGTAATGCTTTCGAGCAGTTTCGGCACGCTTACGACCTCGTCCTGCCAACTCTTCTTTGCTGAGGATCCGTTTTAGCATCATATTTAAGCTTCCGTTGCATGCCGCATCGATTTTCGACCAGCCACCGCTAGCTAAGCAAGGGAAAGCGGACCAATCGCAGACGCCGGCAGCACCCTCTTCATCCGGTTATCAATTTTCAGTTCAGTGGCTGGATCCCACCGAACACCTCAGCACTTGAGCGTGCTCCTCGCCTCTTGTCACCCAATTGGATAAGAGAAACCGCTCATTGTAGGCGATGTTATTCGTTTTCCAAGCACACGGAAGTGACCTCCTAAGAACGAGGACAGCGTTTGATTGGTCTGTTCAGACAATCCTGTGGTTGACCGCCCGATGCTTGCGTCGGCGGTTACGCAATTTTGACATCAGGAGATTGGAATAAAAACATATTGGAATAGTTTTACGTTATAGGGCCCACTGTCTCGTTCCGAAAGGAACAGAAGATGGCCGCTCGCCAATCGCTCAGGCACTCGTTACTCGCACCTGCCGGTGAGCATGTGCTTATTTGCATATACCTTTTTCTTGCATCGCCGTATAACGTTATCGAGCGCTTCGATCACGTATACGACATCGCTCTGACAACTTTTCTTCGCTGAGTATTCGTTTTAGCGGCATGCTTAACCTTCCGTTGGCCGCGGCCGCGATATAAAAAAAAAAATTAAATTATGGGGTTTTACGTGCCAAAACCACTTTCTGATTATGAGGCACGCCGTAGTGGAGGACTCCGGGAATTTCGACCACCTGGGGTTCTTTAACGTGCACCTAAATCTAAGTACACGGGTGTTTTCGCATTTCGCCCCCATCGAAATGCGGCCGCCGTGGCCGGGATTCGATCCCGCGACCTCGTGCTCAGCAGCCTAACACCATAGCCACTGAGCAACCACGGCGGGTCCGCCGCGATTTACGACCAGTGGCTGCAAGCAAAGCAAGGTAAGCGGACCATTGGCACACGCCGGCCCCACCCTGCTCATCCGGTAGTCTATTTACGCTGTGCTGGCTCGACCCCATCAAAACCCTCTCCACTTGAGCGTGCTCCTGGCCTCTTGTCAGCCAAGTAGATACGAAAAGCCGCTCAAAGCGGTAACGTTATTCGCTTTCAAAGCAAAGGAAACTGACCTCCTACAAACGAGGAGAGCGTTTGATTGGGCTCTGACTACAACGCAGCGAGTCACCGCGCGGTGCTTGCGTCGTGAGTTAGGTAAATTTGACGTCAAGAGATTGGAGTAAAGACAGACGGGAATAGTTCTATGTTACACAGCCCCATGAGTGCACAAAAGAAAGTGCATGCTGTGGCTACATGCACTGAATAGGATTTCGAGCATTTCGGTCAACAAATTGCTTCAATTTTAGGTGATGCAAAATTTTTTTTTCATGGACGCCTCTGTATAGCTATAAAAGATTAAGAAAATTTCCGTTCAAACTTCAAGCACACTACGTACGACGGACAGCGAAGTCAGCTTTGTTTCACACAGCAATCATCTAAACATTGTCGTAGTCCATCGAGAGATGAGTCAGTTTTTTCACTTTATTTCTTACTAACCTAAAATAAGGATGAACTAGTCAGAAGAGCAGGGCCAATGAACAATGCAATTAGATGTGAAATCATCCCAACACAACCACAGGCTGTGACATTTGCAAAGAAGGTGGTGTATTACTTATCGGGTACACTCAAACTGCATGGACTTTTGTGGAACAAAATGAACAACACTCATTAGTTCAGTGCATTCTGCAATCAGCCCTTCACGACTTGTCACAAAATTTTCGAGCCACCTCCACTTCATCTGTCTATCACGCGATGTCACGAAAACCGCGGAAACCCCCACCTGATGTGGTATGAGTACTCTGATGATGCATGGTTAGGCCGAGCAAAACAAACATCATCATTTTTGGTTTCGACGTTTTTTGTTTTTTTTTTTGCCATTAGCCCTCTGCGACTCAATAAAAGATTTCGGGCAACACTCACTTCGCCTGTCTGTCACGCGATGTCAAAAAATCACGAAAATTCACCACGTCAAAGTCACGTGCACGAATAAAAGATACAATAATATGCCGAACAAAAATAATCTTTCTTCTCAATAGCCGGAGCCGGCCTCGTTCCCAAAGAAATAGAAGATGGCTGCCTGCCGATCGCACAGGCAGTGCCTACTCCCACTTGCCGGTGAGCATGAGCACAAAAAATTCCTAGATTTCATCGAGCAGCACGAAGCGCATAGGCATTTGAGGACAGTTATTTGAATGCTGAGTCATCATAATTGCTTCTTTGTCTTTCCAGGTGCGGAACGACACAACGAAATGACCGTTGCATATCTGGAGTCGCGGTCGTAACGGGAGTACGAGATAGACAGCCCTCGCCTGCAGACTGCTGCTGCAGATAACGGAGCACAGCGATACCATGAGGATCGAAAAAATTGAAATGGAAGAGTGCCAGATGGAGCGAGGGGCACGTGCAGAACAGTGGCGTCATGAACTAAAGGGCGAACAAATGGAGCAAGGCGCCCTCGTAGAGGATGGGCGCCTCATGGAGGCTGAGAGGCAAACTTATATGCAGCGTCAAGAAGTGCCGCTGCTAATGCTAATAACTTATCCATTCAACTAAAGAAATAATCTTTAAAAAAGAAACATTATCATCTACTCTACTGTATTATGAAGCTACAAGGGAAAACCAGCACTGGTTTCTTGCAAAGTTCAACCTTAAATTATGGAGTTTTACGTGCCAAAACCACTTTCTGATTATGAGGCATGCCGTAGTGGGGAACTCCGGAAATTTCGACCACCTGGGGTTCTTTAGCGTGCACCTAAATCTAAGTACACGGGTGTTTTCGCATTTCGCCCCCATCTAAATGCGGCCGCCGTGGCCGGGATGCAAAGTTCAACCTGATCGAGGCATCAAACTAGGGTAAATTTTTCCAGAACAGTTGCTCTATACTATCTCAGCTACCCAGTAGGCTGCCCGATCGCAGCGCATCATAGAATTGTCGGGCAGTATGAAGACAATGGGCAAGATACCGGTGCATGTTTGACAACCTTTTCAAGAAAATAGCGAGATGTTTGACAACCTTTTCCAGAAAATAGCGAGAAGCACTCTTTCAATGCAGCAGTTCACTTAACTGTGTTTATGAAGGCACCACATAGCAGCCACATGAATGCTGCTCATGGTGGAACTTTTATTAAGTAACTGTTGGCATACGCATACACGCAACCACTGTAGTCTGCATAACACCCACTATTAACAGTGTGCTACACAAAGTAATCTAAGTAATAGAACTGAAAAACCAGATAATGGAGCTGCAGATCTTGAATGCCCTATTCCAGCAAATAAACACTGGCAATCTTTGAAGTGAGTAGTTCACTCATCTGTCTTTATGAACGCACAACATAACAACCACATAAATGCCGCTCTGGCACATAATTGTTTTGGCGCTCAAAGTACAGCTTGAATTACATAACTGTAGGCATAGACATACAAGCAGTCAGTGCAGCATGCACAACACCCACTATTACCGCTTCGCTATTCAAAGTAAAATAAGGTTAAGAACCAGATAATGGAGCTGTGCATATCGAGCAACTTATTCCTGCCTTTCAACAGAGTAATTCACTCGTCTGTTTTAATAAATGCACAACATAGCAACCACATGAATGTTGCTCGATAGTTAACAACAGCTTTGGAGTTCAAGGGGCAACTTTGATTTTGAAACTGTTGTCATAAACATTTATGCTAATTAAACATTGCAATGCAGTAGCGTGACCTTCAATGACGGGCCCTACTCTGAGTGACCGGTACTGTGTGCAAAAGGATGGATAGGTGGGCTAGTTGGTAACGAGAGGCACGTGCAGAAGAGTGGCGTCATGAACTAAAGGGAAACCAAATGGAGCAAGGCGCCCCACTAGAGGAGAGGCGCCTCATAGAGGCTGAGCGGCAAGCTTATATGCAGCGTCAAGAAGTGCAACTGCAAAAGAAGAACAACACACCACACGCACTCATGAGCGCGTGTGGTGTGGGGTTCTTCTACGTCCTTTGTGTTTTTAGCCCTCTAAGCTTTTATTACAACGGTACGACGGTGTGTTCTGCTTTGTTCTATCATATCTGTCATTTTGCTCTTCTGTCCTCTTTCTTCACCTCCTTCCCATCTTCCATTTTTGTTTCTGTGCTTTCCTTTCTGAAGAGTAGCCAGGCGTTGTGCCCTTTCCGGTGGACGTTACCAGCCTGCTGCTTGCTTTCCCTTTCCTGACAAATGCATAAATGTTTTTGAAACAAATAATAATACCTGCAAAATAATGAGCCATGGCCTGTGAATTGGCCAAATGATCAAATACAGAAAGTGCAATAACGCGAGGAAGAAGATAAAGGGATGTGTAGCTCACAACTTTGAAATAACACACTGCTTTGGCCATGGTATAAGAGACAAGGCGTGGAAGGATCGTCACATGCAGATGCTAGTTGCAGCTAAGGGATGAGGCTAGGTTGCGTCCTGGCAGCTTGGCAATGCAGTATTCCAATTTCTCCTGTTTCCTGTAATATTGAACATTTTCGAAAAATTATTGCAGTGTGGTGCCTTACAACTTGCAGTGGTAGTTACCCACCACTGGTTACACCACCATAGTGGTTACCCAGGCGCCGAACATTGAAATGTTTCGATGCTCGCCAAGGTTCATCCTGTCGCCTCCTATGCTACTGGTAGTGGCGAGGCCTGATGCAGCAGTAGAGCAGATGACTCAAAGAGTGTCAAAACGTCCTAGTCTTCTGCTCCCAGGTGACGAAGTTCTGTTTCACATGAAGACATAGTGAAATTTAACGGAAAGTTGCTGTCGATAAAATCCTATTTATGCAGCTCTGATTGTATCAAACATTCTTTTATAGGGTTTAGAGGCCCCCAGTCTCATTTAAGGCAGAAAAGGATTATTAAACCTTACAGGCGCTGTGTACTGTCCATGATAGACGTACGCGATGGCACGACCGATGATCCAGAAACAACTGGATTTATTTGCGATGGTTGCACGATCAGGTTTCACGAGCGCGATCAGCTTGCACGATCAGCTTTCGGCGAGCGCGTGCTCCTGCCCCGAACGCTCGTCCTCACGTGACACGTGACGTCGTCTTCCGCCTCACTCGCCAGTCGTTTACCGTCCTTCTCCCGCTTGCCGACAGGTGCCGCTAGTTCCTCAGCTAACACTACATAATTGTGTACACCAAGATACTGCATCAACAGAAAAAGCACCAATGAACGCTGTAGTGGTTATGGCCCTGTACTTGAGTTTGCAGCACTGAGGTTTAAAATGGGTCGCATGCATCTTGAAACACTCATGACTAATTCTGCAGCAATGTTGAATAACATACGCAAACTGTCTTAGAAAAAAGAGTGGGATGGTTGGCAGTATGGATTTTATAGTCGGTGCCAGTATGTTCTATGTAGCCGGTTCACTTCTTTCACTGTGTTTCAGAATGTCATGCGCCAGGCATAATTTTCATGTGGCTTGATAAGTGCTGTAGAAGAAGATGAAGTTCAATAAACGCTGCCGACCAGTGCAGGCAACGAAATATGATTTGTAGCTTTTGTAGCCAGTTGCCATCGAGACATCAATATTTGGTGCGGAAAACCCACGTGCGGACCCGTTCCTGTTCTACGCACGCTTGACGACTCTACTCACGCTTCGCGTTGCGGCTGGCAACGATTCGCCTGAAGATCAGTGAGGGTGCAAGGACATCAGCCAGTTTCGATGCTATCCAGAAGGATTGACTTAAAGACAAGCGATCTGGACGATGGGCTCAGGATACTAAGATAATTCAGAAATCCCGATACTTGCTTGATTCTTTCAACGCCGACATCGCGAAGCTCTCAGCTGTTCAAGATCGTCGGTCCACAAGCAACTACAAGCTTTCGCAGATTAACGCCCAGCTTGGGGAATATGTTCCAACCAAACAGCTCTAACAGCAGTGTACTGCCGCAGCGTAATGCAGCGATCGATCCAATAGCATGCTTGGTGGGCTTCGTTGCCGAATCATCCAGATAGAACGAGCACAACGCATGCAATCGCCAGCTTTGAGTGCAGAAGGCATAGCCGTAACGCTCACCAGATATGATGCTCCACCTAGATTTGCGGGACCCTGACTGCCAGAGCCGCATATCTCAAGGTTCAAGCTAGACCGATGAACTAAGAGGCTTCGGGGAGCAATTTGAGCAAAACATTCAGCTTAACGATTTTCCGCCTTCCAGTACATTGTATTACTTCAAAAGTTTCCTAGGTGCCGATGCAACAGCAGCAATCGCTCGTTTGCCGTCGTCTGAATCATGCTACGCAGACGTCATCGCGCTGTTGAAGGAAGCAGTCGGCGATCGAACAAGAATTCTTCAGTACCATTTGACGGTGCTGTGACACTTTCCGTGCGTAAAACCGGCCAACGGCGTAATTGGCCTTCGAAGGTTACATGAGGCAACACAGCTAAACATCCGCTAGCTGCGTGCATTTAACTTGCCATATAGTATTCTCAGCGATACTCATCGACATCCATCAACTGGCTCTACGTCACGACGCCACTCTCAGTTTTACACGAGGAAACCGAAGCCATACTTTTATGTCACATTCACCTGACAGTCCCTCTGCACAAGCCTCCGAATCAGTTTCACCAACAGTTACGTCAAACGCTTAACTCAATGATCTGCTCCAGTTTATGCGAGTGGAGCTGCACTGTACAGAACAATGTGCATCGTCATCTCAACAAATTCCCATAGATGAACGCAAGGGTCGGAGACAGCGATACCCTACGGCATCCGTTTTGCACGCTGCAACTGCTGCAGAATTGAATGTTGCTCATAGACGCTGACCTTCAGCCCAGATATGCCTGTTGCGGTTAAAAAATAGCTAACAAAAGACAAGCGCTGCTTTTTTTGGGCTTGAAGAGGCCATCGAGCGAAGGATTTCCAAGTCAGGGTCGCCTGAAAAGTTTCTGCGTGACTTTTTCTAATCTAGATATAACGATATCGCTAACTGTGTTTATATGAAATTTTTCTTTATACAGATGACACGAGAATAGTAGCAACAGGTTCATCTATTCTTTCCCAAACTACACAGCTTAGCAATGCGTTCCGTAATGACCTCAACAAATTAACCAAACGATACAAACTCAACCCTCTCTAGATTGATCCATCTAAAGCTACAGTTATGATCTTTAACTACACCTATAAGGTTTCAGCCTACTCTCGAGCAGTTATGTTTTAATCAGCTAAATTATGTGCTGTAACGCAATGTACCTTCTAGATGTTATTTTACACTGCACCTTAATATATATTGAACTCGATTTGCACCTACAACAAAATCTTACCTATGGGATAAGAATCCTACTAAGAGCGCAAAAATACTGTGGCCGTCCTACTTTACTATCATTGTACTACACCTTCATTCACAGTCATTTTACTTACTGTGTATCATCTTGGGGTAATACGCAACCATCTCGTTGATCCGATTAAGTACCTTCAGTTCTTTCTACGCCAACGCCCTTGCACTTCTTCGGGAAAATAATCTCCTGTGAACGCGTATGGTTAAATTTAATGTTTACGCTTATGATTAAGTATATCTAGTGATCACGCTATTCAAGACTAGAAACAACCTTATTCTAATTAATGTATTTGACAACGTATGCTTTGACACTTCCAATAACACCAGGTTTGCTTTGAATAATAATTTTAGTACCAGAAGTATACATCACTATGGAGAACACGCAGCCCTATTTGTAACTAACATTTTAGAATAACATGGCTAATGACCTAAAACTATGCCGATGCTATTATGTTACATTTAAGAAAAAAACGAATACTGTTCTTAATAAAAGGTTGAGTTGATGATCCTAAAGTTTACTACTACCCTTTTGTTTTATGTGAATTATGCAAAATAGCTGTGCTTACTAGTCGTTGCTCATGTGTAATCACTGCTGCTTACTCACTTCTCTTCATACACCTCAAAACATTAGGTCCCCTTGCAGCCTTGAGCTATGGAACCTCCTTCTGCATTCTGAACCCAACATGGGTCATCTTTGCAAATAAAAGGTATATTTCATTTGATTTCAAGACACAATGCACTTCCTATGTGGCATTCTGCCAGGTCTGTTGTTTAGAAACCAACTGTTATGCTTGTGAAGGCATCAGTGTGCAGAAGATGCTCTTATTTTTGAAAGGTCAAGGAACACGTTACTCCAACAAGCAGAGCAAGCAGTTACTCCAACAAGTGTTTTATTTCTACCAATAAAAATTGGCCCATTGTTATCAGGTTTTTGCTTCTGCCAAAGCACGTGCGAGAGACATGTGCTGATATGAAGTATTCCTGCATCAAATTTTCCATGACCCGATGCCCATTTAAATCTTTCTATATTCGCTTGACATTTTAGGTTGTCGCAAGCCAGTGGTTGCCGCACAAATTGTCATGCAACAGTGATGGACTATTTTTGCAACGCATGAGCTGAAAAGTGACGCTTTTATGATCTGTTTAAATATTTCAACTGTCAGGCCAACATTTTAGCTGACAAATTTCATATCACAAAGATGTGCACTTCTGTGGCATCGTACAGCAAGCAGTCGAAAGCCAGAACAAAAACCAATGAGCTCTTTAGATGCTAATTTAGTTCGGAGCATTCAGTAATTGTAAATGTAAGCAGCTACTTCGCCGTAAAAAATTTAAAAAATATTCGCAAATTGGGTACCAATGTCCCAAAGGACACTGCAAGTAAGTCAACACAGATGGTCATTTACTTCTGCAACTATATGCACACAGTTTCTCTGACTTTGGATCGGACACACTTACCCGCATCTTGACGACGCCCCTTGAAATGCCCATCAAGTTGGCAAATTATGCCATTTGGGCACATGACAGCCTGGTACTTTGGGGCCTCTTGAGCCCTAAATAGGTTTTCTGTTTGACCACTGTAGGGCGACAAATTCGATGTGCTGTCCCATCTATAAGTGGGGCGCCCTTAGCTTGGACAGCCCGTGCACAGGAGGAAGCTTGATAAGATATTGTTACGGAGCAAGCAAGAGTGGGGCCAGTCAAAAGAAGACGATTTCACATGTAGAGGTGGAATCGCTCTCCACAGCCACGTTGTTTTGCATCGATGTCGTTCCTGTAAGTATTGTAAATACATCTTTATATCTGATTTCTGCAACGTAAGAAATTGGTGAGAGGTGCAGGGTACTGACGAGAAACTACAACAGAGCACCGCGGTCGTCATACACTCAGACTGGACAACATGACGGACAAAACAGGGCCGGGAATGGCGCAGCCCAGATCATTGCCTAAAACCCCAGCGGTTGTGCTGGCCCAGCCGCGGAATGAAGGAACATTCTGCGGCAGCGATCAGCTCCACGTAGGAGACTGGATCACCGCGTGTGCGCGTGTGAGTGCCCACAATGGAATCCGATGATTATGTTAGCTAACTTGGTCTTCTACCTACAAGGCACGGCGAAGGTATGGTATGACTACCACGAGGAAGAGCTTAACGACTGAGACGCGTGCAAACAGAAGCGGAGGGACTTGGTCGGACGTCCCGCCGGGCGGAAGAGCGCCGCTAAAGAGAAGTAGCCACACGCGCCCAGACGCCCACAGAATCATACGTGCCTTAAATACAAGACGTGTTGGTTTGTGCCGTAAGGCCGACAGCAGTATGACTGAACTAGACAAGGTTGGGCATGTACTGAAAGGGATGGCTGACGATGCTTTGAACCTGCTCATGTGCTAAAATTCTGAAGCAATACAGGACATCAAAAAAGAGTGTGAACACCTTGAGCAGGCAAAGAGCCGCCGCATTGCAACGCCATTTGCACGTCCGCCAAACACAGCTGCGACATCCCCTTGTGACGACAGGCTAAGAGTGTAGCGACCATCATCATCAGATGACCTTATCAGTATCAGAGCTCGTTGACTAACAATAGACAGTTTTAGTACTGCGTCATGACAATACGTACGCAGCACGCAAGTGCTTTGCGGTACCTAGGAACGCTTGTCACGTCAGGGCTTTTAATAGACAGTTTTAGTTACACGTACGTAGAGGCTTTGCGTACGTAGAGCTTCTACGTGTCAGCAGTGCGCATGCGTACAACGTAGCGGGCGCGCGCGCGTCTCACGGACGTACGTGAGATTCAATTCTTTGCGTGCGTTTCTTGCGCACGTAGACAGCTTCGCGCGGGAGTTCCCCGAGATCACGAACAAGCGATAGCGGGCCGCGCGCGCGCAGACGGCTTGCATCGAAACGCGGCGACAGAATTGAATTGGCTACCGCCGTGTTCACATTTCCCGATAGATGTAGCTACGGGGTCCCTCTTGGCGTGCGTAGCGTACGTGTAGCTAAAAGCGTTTCAGATGGCGTGCACGTAAGGCACGTAGGCTTTTCACGTTTGCGTACGTGAAGCCTCTACGTACGTGTAACTAAAACTGTCTAATACTGCGCAATTCCTGCGTACGTAAGCGGGCGAGCATTGTAAGGCGACGAGCGCGTCGAAATTCCTGCGTACGTAAGCGGGCGAGCATTGTAGGGCGACGAGCGCGTCGAAATTCCTGCGTACGTAAGCGGGCGAGCATTGTAGGGCGACGAGCGCGTCGAAATTCCTGCGTACGTAAGCGGGCGAGCATTAGGCTGTTTTAGCAGAACGTTTTTGACGGTCCGCTCCGCTCAGCGGGCTAGCGGAAGCGCAAGTGCGCATGCGCGACCCGTTCAGCCGTGAGCGGGCGAGCGGACGGGGGCCCCCTCTCCGCTAGAAAGCTTTCTCAGCGGAGCGCGACGAGCGCGTCAAGCGGGTCTAGCGAAGCAAAATGGCGGCCCCCAGTGCTGCTGGCCCGTCAACGAGCTCGTTTGATTTGGGATTTGTAAAGCGTTAACCTAGAGTACACTTTAGGAGACACGAAGATCTTCTACTTCGGGAGGTTGTGGCCATGAACCCGTTCCATAACCCAGCCATGTGTGCACGTTTGTTTATGCGGACCACGTTTTAGGTGTACTGAAAGAGCAAAAAACCTTGTCTTGGCTACAACACAGCGTAACGGCTTTGTTAGTGTAAGGATATATATATATATATATTTAGGAAATGAAAATGCAATGCATTGCGTGAAATGCCTTCAGACATTTGAGTAATTCCAGACATATTATTTTATTGCGGCAATTCTTGCAACTTGAGTATTATGTTCATAGCGGTTTTATCTTCTGCGGCAAGGTGGCGCGTCAGGCGAGCACATGCCTTTCGGACGCAGCCTGGCGCTCCGCTAAAACTGATTCTTCGTCCGCCGCTCCGCTAACTGTGAGCGGGTACGCGAGAGCGGAGCGGACCGTCAAAAACGTTCTGCTAAAACACTCTATTGTAGGGCGACGAGCGCGTCGAAATTCCTGCGTACGTAAGCGGGCGAGCATTGTAGGGCGACGAGCGCGTCGAAATTCCTGCGTACGTAAGCGGGCGAGCATTGTAGGGCGACGAGCGCGTCGAAATTCCTGCGTACGTAAGCGGGCGAGCATTGTAGGGCGACGAGCGCGTCGAAATTCCTGCGTACGTAAGCGGGCGAGCATTGTAGGGCGACGAGCGCGTCGAAATTCCTGCGTACGTAAGCGGGCGAGCATTGTAGGGCGACGAGCGCGTCGAAATTCCTGCGTACGTAAGCGGGCGAGCATTGTAGGGCGACGAGCGCGTCGAAATTCCTGCGTACGTAAGCGGGAGAGCATTGTAGGGCGACGAGCGCGTCGAAATTCCTGCGTACGTAAGCGGGCGAGCATTGTAGGGCGACGAGCGCGTCGAAATTCCTGCGTACGTAAGCGGGCGAGCATTGTAGGGCGACGAGCGCGTCGAAATTCCTGCGTACGTAAGCGGGCGAGCATTGTAGCGCGACGAGCGCGTCGAAATTCCTGCGTACGTAAGCGGGCGAGCATTGTAGGGCGACGAGCGCGTCGAAATTCCTGCGTACGTAAGCGGGCGAGCATTGTAGGGCGACGAGCGCGTCGAAATTCCTGCGTACGTAAGCGGGCGAGCATTGTAGGGCGACGAGCGCGTCGAAATTCCTGCGTACGTAAGCGGGCGAGCATTGTAGGGCGACGAGCGCGTCGAAATTCCTGCGTACGTAAGCGGGCGAGCATTGTAGGGCGACGAGCGCGTCGGAACACGTTGGCCGCGTCCGCGAGCACGTCGAACTATCGGTCGAGCTACAGACGCTTTTGATCTCGCCAACGTGACGTTACATCGGGGCGCGTTCACGCATCGTCGAACTATATTTAGGCCTTTAAAAGACTCTACTTTTAATACGGATGCAATACACGAATCAGATCAAGAAAAATAAAGAAACCGAGTACTCGCTTTCTGAGGTTGGCACGGTCATTTGCGACGAACTGCGCCAGAAGCAGGTCGAGCCTTTCGCGCGAACAACGTACACTGAACACTTTCTCCAAAACAAAGTTCATATATATATATATATATATATATATATATATATATATATATATATATATATATATATATTTGCTATATATTTTCCCTCCGTTCAGGATCCCGGAATGGCTTCGGCACGTTCACTTCACGCAGCAAAGCCAAATCATAGGCCTTTTAAAAGTTGCAACAGAACTGCTTGTTGGCCTAGTTGGTGCTTGCTAAAAGACATGTTTTTTGCCGCAATTGAACACTCACAAAAGAAAGACACATAAAGACAACACGGGCGGCACTTCCAACTGATTTATTTGGGGCTGTGACCCAAGAATATATATAAACACACATGCATGCTCTGGCTATTCACAAATCCACGTAACCGCTTTAAATCTACGTAAATCTTCACAAATCTACGTAACAAAGCTTTGACCGCTGGGTTACGTAGATTTGTGAACAGCCAGCGCATGCGTGTATGTATATATATATTCTTGGGTCACAGCCCAAAATAAATCAGTTGGAAGTGCCGCCCGTGTGGTCTTTATTGGTCTTTCTTTTGTGAGTGTTCAATTGCGGCAAAAAACATGTCTTTTAGCATTCAAAAGTACAGCCTTCTTCCGTTGGTCGCTTTCGACGCCGCCATTTTGCGAAACTCTTTTGTCTCGTGCACTCCCGAACAAACGAGAACCGCGAAAGCAGCACGCAAGGCTCCACACCTTCGCACGCAAGAATCGGATGCGTGCGTAGGCGGCGGCTGCGTGCGCATCACGCACCGTTCGTGCTGTATTCTGCACATGCGCACTTTGCAGGACGTAGCGATCTTGCGTACGCAACGCCTTTACGTACGCAACGTACGCAGTACTAAAGCTGTCTAATATGTCGTTAACTAAACGTTATGGCTCGTTTAGTTACCAACAATAGCTGGTTAAATGACCTTCCTGTACGACCAGTCTCTCCGGGTTCTTACAGTAGACAAAGAGGGTCGTTTCGCTGTTTTACCGTGTCAAATTTTTATATCTAAATCGAGGGAGGCCATCTCCTCTGTGTTCAATTCGCTGTCTAGGGTATTGCTGAGCAGACTGAAGTCTTGCACAATGAAAGTGTTTGACAAGTTAAAATTTTTCTGATTTTGTGAAGGTGATCGATAAGTGCAAGAATAATTTTTAGAACTCTTTTTCAGCGCAAAAACGCACAAGGTTTATTTAACACCGTGGACAATTGTCTATGAATCTGGAACGTCCCAGTACCCTGTTGCTCTCATCCTGCAGCGTCGTCTTAAAGCTTTTATCTCTCGACGACACTTTCATCGTGAAAAACTCTAACCGCGTCTTACATTTTTTTAGCTCTAACACTGACAAAAGCTGTCAAGCCTTCTCAGTTGATGGTTTGCAAAAATGCTGTTACGCATGCGCAAGCCCGGCTGCGAAGAGCACCCTCTACATGATTAGATACGAGAAGCAGACGAACAACCAGGGGCGTGATCGGAGATCTTTGTTCGATACGCGTTCTGTTCGGTTGCTGCAATGCCACAAACTGGCAGTATGCAAAATTCCTGAGAACGGGGTGGAGAGAGCAGCCAATCGGCAAGCGGTGAACTCCTCGGAAGTTTACTTTCCTCATTTGTCGTCTGCTTGAAGAGAGTATACCAAAAAATGAAATGTTGCTTGTCCCCAGATAATACTACCAAAAGAGTCATCACAGGCATCCCTCTCACCGATAACGCCAGACAAGTCGACGCTAACATCATAAATGATCCTAATCCTATAGCCCTGGCCGCAAAGCGAATCGGTTCCACCACGACCATCGTAATTGCCTTCGATGGACCTGACGTACCATACATGGTTCGGTATGGCGCAACATTAATCCCATGCTCCCTGTAGCAGATCGATATCTATTACCACTGCGGCCGTCTCTGGCACCGCATGGACGTTTGCCCGTTCCTCAATAACAAGATCTGCCGGGGCTGCGGAGCTCGCCACCCAGATCAAGATCGTCAGTGTACACCCAAGTGCACGTTGTGTGGTGGACCCCACCCAACAGCGAACAAAGCTTGTACTGCCAGATACAAAACACCATACGTTATACCAAGACGCCTCGGAGAACGCCGAGTAGCACAGTATTCAGCCCTTCAATCTGAAGATTTCCCGTGCATGGAGATCAAGCACCAGTCCCGGTCCCTCTCCATACCGAGGTTGGATCGAGGTATGTCCAGATCAAGACCCACGTCGACTCCAGGAGCCAAATATACCTCAGAAATGGTGAGCTTCGCAGAGACCTTGACGGGCGTCTCGCGAGAGGATCACATAAAATCCCGTCCACTGCCTAAGCCCAACACAGACAACACAGATATCTAACACCTTAAGAAAGAAAAGTCAGTTATGCGTGATTTAATCCAAAAGCTTACCCAGGAGGTTCACAGCCTCAAATCACCCAAACCCCAACCCACACCCAACACCCCAGAACCCGCTACCAACAGACAACCCGAAGAACTCTCAAGACCAGCCCCAAAAAAGCGAGCCCTCCTAGAAGGAGCTCAGGGCCAAGTACGCGACGAGGTCAAGGATATGCTCGTAACACTCCAAGGCACGGTGGAAATATTACAGAATTCTCTAATCGCGCATAAGCACAGAGTCACCGCCATGGAAGCTAATTTTCAAACTCTTTTCACACAAACCACTTCCACCGCTCAAGCCGTAGCCATCGACATCACAGGAACCGTCGCCGCCACCTTGCCACCTGTGGCATCCCCTATCCTTCATCATGGCCCACACTAACACTGACACAACATTGTGACAGCGGAACTGCCGAGGCTGCCTCCATAAACAACCCGTTCTCCGTCAACACCTCCGTACTACTTCATGTCAACCCGACGTAATCTTGCTCCAGCAAACACACGACACTCCCGTCAACTTTCCAGGATACCAACCTTTTACCGCGAACAACGCTCCACACGGAGTCTCCACACTCGTTCGAAAAAGAATTACCGCAATCGAACACGCTCTCAAGGATCGGCGCATCGAACACCGCTTCATTGAGCTCATCCCGCACAGAAAACGAAAGGAAGGAATATTTATCCTCAATATCTACAATACTCCATCTCAACGCCATAGCCGATTTCTAACCCTCTTCAAAAAGGCGCTTAACATCGCCCAGTTGCATCGCTGACTCGTCGTCATCCCGTTCAGCTTCACTAGAGCCTACCTTCGCATGATCTTTGTCCTTCTCGACCCTTGCAGGCCCAGTAACCTGCTCAGCGGCTTGGACGACCTTGGCATCAGCGACCTCCGGCACCCTCATGGTACTTGTCGTCGCTGGAGGCACTTGTTTTCCGGCTCCCTTAGCAGATTCGGTCTCGACTGCATCCATGACGTGTACTGCTGCCTCTTCACTTGCCACTGGGCCAGTCGCAGTAGCGTAAGTCCCACATATTTTAACCTGTCCAACAAGTCATACTCTGCCATAGATCTTAGCATTTTATCGCCGACGCTTTTACCCTATTTTAAATGGAATGTGCTTAAGAACCCGTATGGGAGTGACCACTTCCCAATAATCCTAACTACGCCGAAACAAGATCAACTTCCCCCGCAGGTCACTCGGTGGAAGGTTGACTCAGCCGATTGGGAACAATACCGAACTCTTACACACATGACTTGGACTGAGATGTCCGGTATAATCATAGATGATGCTGTTGGATATTTTACAGCTTTTATACTTGATGCCGCATGTAAATGTATTACTCAAGCGAGCGGCATAGGTTCCAAACGGCGTGTTCCCTGGTGGAACGATGCATGAAGGCAAGCACGGAGGAACCAGAACAAAGCGTGGGCGATATTTCGCGACTCTCCAACAGCTGAAAACCTGGAAAACTTTAAACATGTCAAATCCCAGGCAAGGAGAACGCGCCGAGAAGCAAGACGAGAGAGTTGGACGAAGTTTATATCAAGCATCAACTCGTACACAGATGAGAGAAAAGTAGGGAATAGAGTAAAAAAAAGTTAATGGACAACAAACGTATTCCCTGCCCTTAGTAAATAGCCAAGGAGAAAGCCTGGAAGATCATGCCAACTTTCTTGGCACACACTTTGAACACGTATCCAACTCCTCACACTACACCGAAACATTCCTAAAGTACAAAACACGAATAGAGAAGCAAAAGCTAGAAAGGAAATGTGCAAAAATTGCGCCGTACAATGAACCATTCTGCATAGCAGAACTGCAGGCAGCACTGAACTGCTGTAATACATCCGCCCCAGGTTCAGACCACGTGATATATGAGATGTTAAAACAACTACCATCCGAAACACAGAAAACCCTCCTTTCCCTTTACAACGCTATATGGTCTTCCGGCGAGATCCCCTCTGCTTGGCAGTAGGCTATTATAATTCCAATACTGAAGCACGGAATGGATCCTTCCTCTGTATCAAGTTACAGACCTATAGCAATAACAAGTTGCCTCTGCAAAGTATTCGAAAAAATGATTAACTGTCGCCTACTACACTTCCTAGAATCACACAAATTGCTGGACCCATACCAGTGCGGGTTTCGGGAGGGTCGATCCACCACTGACCATCTAATACGTATCGAGGCACGTATCCGCGAAGCTTTTGTCCATAAGCAGTTTTTCTTATCAGTATTCTTAGATATGGAGAAAGCCTATGATACAACGTGGCGGTTTGGGATATTGAGAGGCCTCTCACAGTTAGGTACACACGGAAATATGTTCGATGTTATCGAAAGTTATCTGTCGAATCGGCCATTCCGTGTTTGAGTGGGCAATGTTCTGTCACAGAAATTTGTACAGGAAACTGGAGTGCCGCAGGGTGGGGTGCTCAGCTGCGCGCACTTTATATTAAAAATGAATTCTCTTCGACTACACATACCACATAACATCTTCTATTCAAGTTATGTTGACGATCTGCAGATAGGTTTTCAATCAAGTTCTCTTGCAATCTGTGAGCGACAGGTCCAGCTTGGTCTTAACAGGGTCTCCAAATGGGCTGATGAGAACGGGTTCAGACTGAACCCACAAAAAAGCACCTGTGTCATTTTCTCTAGAAAAAGAGGCCTGCACCCTGATCCTGAAATTGTGTTGCATGGTGAGTGTCTGCCCGTAAACAGGGAACATAAATTCTTAGGCATAATTTTAGACGCGAAACTAACCTTTGTACAGCACATAAAGTATCTTAAAAACAAGTGCATGAAAACAATGAATATCTTAAAGGTGCTCTCACGCACAACCTGGGGCTGTGATAGAAAATGCCTCATGAACTTGTATAAAAGCCTCATACGCACACGACTATACTATGGAGCCATAGTTTACCAGTCGGCTACTCCAACTGCTCTGAAGATGCTAGACCCTGTCCACCACTTAGGCATTCGCTTGTTCACAGGCGCCTTTAGAACACAACCCTAGTGGAAAGCCTTTACGTTGAATCGGGCGAGTGGTCACTTCATATGCAGAGAGCATATTCGTCTTCCATGTATTTTCTGAGAGTGAACGCAAACAGTAAGCAGCCCGCGTTTTCCACCATAAAGGATTTGTCGAGTTGTCAATTTTTTCGCAACCGGCCCACAGTGGCAAAGCCTTTCTCACTGCGTGTCAGAGACATGGCTGAAGAAACAAGGGTTCCACTGCTTGAATACCACCTTATGTCCCCTGCTATACGGCCCCCGCCGTGGCAGTGGCAACCAATAGACTGTGATATATATCTCGTAGCTGTTACAAAGCGCGCGCCTGTCGCACATATACGAATGTATTTCCTCGAATTACAGCAGAAATACTCCTCTCTTGAATTCTTTACAGACGCATGGAAGTGTAATTCTGGCGTATCTTACGCAGCGGTCGGTCCATCCTTTTCGGATGCTGGTGTTCTGCGCCCTAACACAAGTATTTTCACAGCAGAGGCCTACGCGATATTGGCCGCTGTTAAACACATTAAAGAATTTAATATCCCAAAGGCTGTTATATACACAGACTCTTTGAGCGTCGTAGATGCTTTGAAAACTGTCAAGAAATATCAAAACCCTGTAATTATTTCTCTTTACTCAGTATTGCTAAACACCTATGCGTCTAAGCAGCATATCGTCTTATGCTGGGTGCCGGGGCACCGAGAGATAGAGGGAAACGTGTTAGCTGACCAGCTAGCCACATCCGTCCACACGAACGCTGCAGACACTTCCACGACTATCCCTGACTTCCACGACTATCCCCAGACACAGAAGTAACACTTTGCAGACTCAGGATAGGACACACATACAGCACACACGCGTACCTCTTGTCCGGTGGCGATCCGCCCATATGTGATAAATGTGGTGAGCCACTTACCGTGCTTCACATACTGCTGCAATGTACTGAATTAGACGCTAATAGGAAAAAGCATTTTCCATTACCACACCGGCAACAATTTCCACTTCATCCTCTAATGATCATAAGTACAGAACCAGTCTTTAAATATCAATCGTTATTCAAATTTTTAAAAGATGTACGTAGTTTTCATGTCATATCACCAGGAAATCCGTAGCACGGCCTCTTAACTGAGGTTTCTGCTGCGGTAACTGCATTAAAGAAAGCACCTGCCTCCCAGCTTTTGGGCTCAAAGGCCTCCCGGAGGCATAGGTGCTTATTCCATATTCTTGCATTTTAGCTTCATGATCACTTACCACGCGTACTATATCCATAGACTATATGTATCACTATCATAATTTTATACTATATATCATTTTACGCTTCTATGATAAGATTTGATTTTAGGCCACTTTACAGCCATGTTACATCCTACCATCGCAACTCACAAATCAGCGCTTAACACAACATTATCAGTCATGGCGCTCTTTGGCCATACCTGGCCCTTGCGCCACTAAACAATACACATTCATTCATTCCGTACTACTTGATGTCAACCCGACGTAATCTTACTCCAGGAAACGCACGACACTCCCGTCAACCCCCCGCAGGGGCGTCTGCGTGAGCAGGCGTTTGGTGTGTTGCCACACCACGGACCCGAGCACATGAGGGTCGGAACCTCCCGCGTGTAGCCGTGCGCGGCTTAGCCGTGTCTGGGGAAAGGGGGATCCTGGGGGTTGAGCTGATGCTGGGTGTTTGGACCTTTGAGGCCCCCCGGCAGAGGCAACACACCCCTTTGTGCGCATTGAGGGAAACATTCGCGACGCCTTTCTACATAAACATTTCCTATCCGTATTCCTCGATATGGAGAAGGCGTACGACAGTACGTGGCGCTATGGATTCTTGAGAGACTTGTCGGGAATTGGCATCCGTGGCAATATGCTCGTCCTAATAGAAAGCTATTTGTCCAATCGTACATTCCGCGTGAAAGTCGGCAATGTATTGTCGCGACCTTTTATACAGGAAACTGGTGTACCCCAGGGAGGCGTGCTCAGCTGCACTGTCTTTATCGTTAAGATGAACACGCTACGGGCTTCATTACCGCCAGCCATTTTTTATTCTGTTTACGTAGACGACATACAGATAGGTTTCAAATTCTGCAACCTTACAGTATGTGAGAGGCAAGTTCAACAGGGCTTGAACAAAGTGTCCAAATGGGCAGAAGAAAACGGATTTAAAGTTAACCCCAACCAAAGTTCTTGTGTGCTTTTCACAAGAAAGAGAGGGCTCATTGCAGAACCCAGTATAGAAATGTATGGTCAGCGAATTCCTGTGAACAAAGAACACAAGTTCTTAGGCATCATACTTAATTCGAAATTAACTTTTATTCCACACATAAAGTACCTCAGGGTGAAATGCCTAAAAACAATGAATTTGCTGAAAATTTCATCCAATACAGCATAGGGCAGCGACAGAAAATGTTTAATGAATCTTTACAAGAGCCTCAATGTACAATGACAAGCTCAATGTACACATACGAAAGGCAGTGAAGCGGGCCCTTGGGCTCCCGATCACGACGCCGACGTTTCGACTTCTCGAGCTCGGTGTGCACAATACCCTCGAAGAGATCGCTGAGGCTCAGGAGAGAGCGCAGATGATACGTCTGACGATGACGAAGACTGGCCGTCACATCTTGCGCGAACTGGGGTACTTTCCACCGAACACCCAGGATCCCCCGGAGCTTACGCCGGTTCCCCGCGAGCTCCGCGACCTGATCACAATCGCACCCATTCCGCGAAACGTCCATCCGGAACACAATCGAGGCAGGCGCCTAGCCCGGGCCACCGCGTTCCTCAAACGAATAAACGAGAAAGCCGACGACGTCGCTTTCGTGGACGCCGCCGTCTACCGGTGCAACCGAGCCTACGCCGCGGTAGCCGTCTCGTCCTCGCAACGGACTTTAAACGCCGCAACGGTACGCACACGTGATCCCGAGGTGGCGGAGCAAGTGGCCTTAGCCCTGGCAATGCTCGACGATAAGCGAACGACAATATTCAGCGACTCGAGACCGGCCATCAAAGCGTTCGAGAGAGGAGTCGTCTCCGTCAAGGCGTTACGCATTCTCCGCGGCGCTGATCCAAGCACCCTCAAACACCACACCGTCGTCTGGTTTCCCGCCCACCTGGGTCGGATCCCGGGCGCCCCGCCCAACCTCAACGAGACAGCCCACGACGCTGCGCGCGCGCTTACCGACCGCGCCGTCACCCCCGGGCAACCACGTCTCGATGAGTTGGAGGCGAACAGGGACGCCCCAGTAACCTACAATGAAATAACCAAACACTTTTACTTGGGACGACGTCTCTTTCCGCCCCGCACCCCAAGCTAAACAGGCCACAGGCGCTTACGCTACGCTTATTACAGACAGATACCTATCCGAACCCCGCCACCTTACACATCATCTACCCGGACGTCTACCCAGACAATGCGTGCCCCTCGTGCGGGGTCACGGCGACACTCGCACACGTGCTCTGGGAGTGCAGAAACGCTCCGCCCGACTCTACCTCCGACAAGTGGGAGAGGACGATACGAAGTCCGCTCCTAGAAGATCAGCAATGGGCCGTCCAGCAGGCTCGCGCAGCGGCCGCCAGGTACTCCCTGTCGGTCCCTGCGTGGGAGACGCCCACTGCGCGCTGACGTGCGTCCTGCAGGACTTCTATTAAAGTTTTTCCAATCCAATCCAATCCTCATCCGATCACGGTTGGACTACGGTGCCGTGATCTATCATTCTGCAGCCGCGACCGCGCTAAAGATGCTAGATCCGGTCTACCATCTAGGAATCCGACTGGCCACTGGAGCTTTCAGAACAAGTCCTATTGAAAGCTTATATGCAGAATCAAATGAGTGGTCACTTCATCTGCAGAGAACATACATCAGCCAAACATATTTTTTGAAACTCCACTCTAATCCTCAACATCCTTGTTTTAATACCATTAACGATACGACATATGCTACACTCTTTAATAATCGTCCCTCCGTAAGACAGCCTTTCTCGCTCCGTGTGAGGAAGATTAGTGATGAACTGCGTGTCCCAATCCTCGAGCTTCGCCCAATGCATCCAGCCAAGCTGCTACCTCCTTGCGAGTGGCAGCTGATACAATGCGATATATATTTCGTGAAAGTCACAAAGAATGCTCCGGAGATTGAAATCCAAATGCATTTCCGGGAACTCCAGCACAAATACTCCTGCATGGAGTTCTACAAAGACGCATCCAAGTCACACGACGGGGTGTCCTATGCAGCAGTCGGTCCATCCTTCTCGGAAACCGACGTACTGCATCCGGAAACTAGTATCTTTACGGCTGAAGCTTACGCACTGCTGTCGGTCGTAAAGCATATAAATAAATCAAAACTCCAGAAATCGGTTATATATATGGACTCCCTTAGTGTTGTGAAGGCCTTGATGTCTTTCTGTAGCCACAAAAATCCGGTAATTAATGAACTCTACTCCGTACTGTGTAAAGCATATATATCTAACCAACATGTGATTATATGCTGGGTGCCTGGACATAGGGGCATTGAGGGAAACGTACTAGCGGACCAGATGGCCACATCCATTTCATTGCATGCAGTTAGTCCTACTGCTTCGGTCCCTGTCACAGACCTGAAGCCTTTCTTAAGAAGAAAACTGCGAAACCACTGGCGACGTATGTGGGACGCAGAAGTAAATAACAAACTGCACGTGATAAAACCACAGTTAGGTTCTTGGCCCCCCGTAACAAAATCACGGCGAACAGATGTCCTATTCTGTCGCCTGAGAATAGGACACACATTTGGCACGCATAACTTCCTACTCGCTGAAAATGATCCTCCAACCTGCGGTAGATGCGGGGAGAGGCTGACCGTCCTCCACGTCCTCCTGGAGTGTCGTGCAGCCGAATCTGAAAGAAGGAAACATTTTTCCCTAGCATAGCGGCAGCACATCCCCCTACATGCCGTAATGCTACTCGGCCCAGAACCTTTATTTGACACCAACGCAGTCCTAAGTTTTCTGAAAGATGTTGTCTTGCATGTTTTTAGCCCCACATGTTCGTAGCGGGTCCTCTCCAGAGGATGCCGCTGTGATAGCTCTTTCATATAGCACGCGCCTCTAGGCCCTTGTGTTTCAAGGGCTCCGGTGAGGCAGCAGTGCTCCAGGTAATTTTACTATCTCATATATCTTCTATTCTGCATCATTAAAATCCATGTTCATAGCATCCGTCATTAGTCATCGCCATAATTTTATAGCACGTAGATTTTACGCACTTTACAGCGCCAATTTTTAGGCCTGTTTACAGCCAAGTCACATCTCCATAATACATGGTCAACATCACCACTTGTCATGGCGCTCTTTGGCCAAACCTGGTCCATGTGCCAATAAACACCACATATCATCATCATCATCACTCCCGTCAAGCTTCCAGGATATCAACCTTTCACCGCGAACAACGCTTCACAGGGAGTCTCCACACTCGTTCGAAAAAGAATTACCGCTGTCGAACACGATCTCAAGGATCGGCGCATCGAACACCTCTTCATTCAGCTCATCCCGCACAGAAAACGAAAGGAAGGAATATTTATCCTCAATATCAACCATACTCCATCTCAACGCCATAGCCGATTTCTAACCCTCTTCAAAAAGGCCGTTAACATCGCCCACTTGCATCGCTCACTTGTCGTCATCCCGTTCAGCTTCACTAGAGCCTACCTTCGCATGATCTTTGTCCTTCTCGACCCTTGCAGGCCCAGTAACCTGCTCAGCGGCTTGGACGACCTTGGCGTCAGCGACCTCCGGCACCCTCACGGTACTTGTCGTCGCGGGGGGCACTTGTTCTCCGGCTCCCTTAGCAGATTTGGTCTCGACTGCATCCATGACGTGTACTGCTGCCTCTTCACTCGCCACTCGGCCAGTCGCAGTAGCGTAAGTCTTGACGCAGTCGGCGTTGACGCGCCCGAACCGTCTGCAACGCGAGCAGCGCGGCACCTTATAGTCCCGCCTGACGTGTCCCGTGCCTTGGCGGCGTAGGCATCGCATGGACGACTGGGCACCACCACCAAGGCCAGCTCCCCGGCATCGCGTATCTGGTGAGGAATATCTTCCAATTTCAGTCCGCTCTTCAGCTTGAGAAGGACTGTCCTCGTGGTCGAACATTTCTCCGCAACGCCTTGAACAAGCCACATTCCCCGGCTCACCTCAACCACCTTGCCGAAAGCCGCCAACGCAGTCCACACGTCTTCTTCCACGCCGTGCAGAAGCCAGTGAAGCCGGAGCTTCACCTGCTGGTCCTGAGGGTCGACGATAACACATCGCCGCCCCTTAACCTGAAGCTCTTTCAAGGCCAGCAGTCGCTTTACTGCAGCCGCATCACCGATGGTCTCTTCCCAGACATGATTCACTTGGTACGCCCCCAGGCATACAACTTCCGGCAGCAGGCCCGTGGGCGTAGGAGCATCCCTAAAATCCTCGACCTTATACGGCTTCGCTTGTACTTCACCGTGTAGAAAACTGGTGCTATTAACAATTCGACCTTTTGGCAGCTGAGGCAAAATAAACTGGTAGTCCGTTTCTTCGTCGTTGCTGAACCTGATTCCGCGGCCAAAAGTGGCCGCTGACGCTGCTCCACTGGAGCCCACGATTCTGCTGAACGCTCATCTCGGCTGCAGGAAGCAGAATGACTCAGCCACGAATTCGATAGTTCAAAGAGGGACGAAAGCGCCTATAGTGAATGCGGTGTTGCCTTAGAAACGTGCCGTAGAAAGCTATACAGCGGTGTATATCGGTAATTATCAGCATGTAAATTACAGAAGTCGCACTTACATGAGTAGCGAAGTACGTTTCCGCTACATTTCTTCTCCGCTCTGCGCCCACGCAGAGCCACTTTGCGGCAAACACAGAAGACCCCCTATCGCAATGTACGGCGCTGCCCCGACACGCGGCGTGGCTCTCGCCCCATGATTAAAGTCCCTCAATAATTCTAAAGTACAGAAAGGCTTTGATCCAGCCTACGACGCCAGCGATAGGCCGTTCGGTGACATGTGACCTTGCTCCGCCCCTTTCCCGCCATGAAACTTCCTGCGTGCCGGCCGAAGTGCGCGCGTTTCGCCTGTTGTGCAATGCACATTGCTGCGACGATTTCGTTCCGGGAGGGCCGAAATGCCTTTTTGCGGTGCGGTTGGCTGCAGAAACCGACCGAGCGATGACAAGAAGTTATTTTGCAACCCGCGCGGGCAACCAGAACCTAACCAGAAGAAAAGTATGCTTGCACAGAATTGAACGGCAGGACTTTGAACTGTCGGTAACTGCACGGCTATGCGACGCAAGAAACATAGAACTAAACATAGGCTAAACGGGGAGATGTGTTGCCAATAGGTTAAGGGAGCACGCAAACAACGTAAGAAATGCGCGAGAGGGAAAATATTTTGAAGGTTTCCTGGCTAGTGATAGTCTAATTTACAAGGACTTCTCGCCCATACTTGAAAACCCTTCCGTTATCAAGATGAGTACAACGGGTCAGACATGGCAAAGCGCAGAACTTAACGCATCTGTAGACTTGGGGAGAGATGTATCAGCATGGCCTCCATTACCCTTCCAGACAAAGAGCTGGCATAATTACGCATGCGCAGATTACAACCCCTGGCTCGTACAGCATGTATTTTTTCATGAGTCATTCGCTATCATGTTGGAAGTTCAGGGCTCGTCTTTGTCGTTCTGTCTCCGTCCTTGTGTTTCGTTTTAGCTCTGCTGCCTCTACAAATATGTACCAACACGCCCATTTCATTATAATAACCAAACAAAGGTGCGCATGATAGCGAGAATGAAACACCAATTAAGTTTCCCGAGAATTACGGTGGTTGCTAAGATATGTTAGTTCTCCCATATTAAGGCCAAAGACCGCACCTAACAAGTTGGGAGGGTTGTGCAAGAATGTCAACGAGAGCCCCCAAACGACTGGACTGCGTAGTAAGACATATCTCTAAACCTGTAGATGGAAAAACCGAGGTAGATTTTGGCGTTCCCACCTTTAGGTGCTGCAGTTATATAGGGCAAGCAGGACGCTGTCCTAATGAACGTTCGAAAAAGTATGTCCACAGTGTGAAGATTAAGACTGGTAGTAATCTGGTTGTCATTGGGCAAAGTGTGGCTGTTCAAACCGCCTAGAAAACACTCGCCTGTTGAGAAGCTACAGCTATCATATGATCCGCCGTGGTTGCTTAGTGGCTATGATGTTGGGATGCTAAGCACGAGGTTGGGAGATCGAATGCCGGCCACGGCGGCTGCATTTCGAAGGGGGCTAAATGCGAAAACATCGTGTACTTAACTTAGGTGCATTTTAAAGAACCCAAGATGGTCATTGTTTCGGAATGTCCCACTACGGCGTGCCTCAGAATCAGATCTTGATTTTACTACGTTAAAACCCCATAATTTTATGCAGCGATCAGACAGATGGCCAGAGAAGTGCTCGAGACGTTTTCAATCCAATGTCTCAGGTGCCACTTGCGCAAGCGTGCCCTCCATAGCTGCTTGCGATAAGGAATTTAGGTTCCTTAGAAGTTAATCAGTTTGGATTGTGTCCTTATTATTGTATAGTTTTACGTTTGTGACGCATGCACACCAAGAGGTACTCGACTTGCCTTTTTTCCCTTCCTCTCTTCCAGCCCGTTGAGTCCAGTATATACTTGTGCAGGCTTGAATGAACATGTTGTTGGCAGTTAGCGCTGGTCGAATACTCTTCCTTGTCCACGTTTTTGGCACTGTTTAAAATGAAAAATCCATGTACTTCCCACAATTCCTATGCCGGCTGAAACGCTCCTATTACACCTCCTCTAAACACTTCTTCCAGTGTTGCCTCGGGCTGTTGTCGTATGAAACCCTATGCGCTGCAGTACAACTCCTTCTGGCCGCTGAAATACGTGTAACCGATGCCATTACTCTGAGAATCTGTATGCAGCACAAACCTTGGCATTACTTTCCCGGCACTGTCGTTAGGCGACAGTTCAGCTGTATCATTTCCCGTTAAGGCAGGTTACAAGGGAAGAACAGACAGTCATGCTCCGTGGTCGACAACTTGCCGCCTGTTTCCTTTCCCTTAAAAAATGGCCGGCTGTTTTGTTCAGTGGAAGGACGCTCCGTTGTTTCGAAACGTTTTATAGTGAACACCATGTGTGATATACTATACAAAAATCCATTATAAGTGCTTGTGTTTTTGTGTCTGTGTGGAGTCCAAAACGCATTCTTACGAGAAATATTGCTACCGTTTACTTAAGTAGCTTATAAGCCTAATATATCCTAGGAGTTTCCTCAAGGAAATGGCAGAAGTAGTGGATTTTTAAGGCGGGTTCTAGCCTATAATTTGTTTTTAGTATTTCCCACAAAATAATCTAAGATACATTGGCGGAAGTGCCCTTTGGGGTTCCGGTGTATCGTTGATCTTAAGTTCAACGTCAGGATCTGAATGTTCTTAAGCGAGATATTCAGTATGTATCACGGTATTCTTTTGAATATCCTGTTACTGAAATTGAACGTTGATTTCAGGAAGAGTACGCTCTTCTTTAACCTACATTCTGCAACCCTTCCAGTAAGCCTCGTGGTTAGCTCAGAGGGTAGAACGACCGCACTGGAAAGCCTTTGGTCCCGGGTTCGAATCCCACCCGAGGACAAATTGTTCTTTGAGTGCGAGGCCTTGTTTCTAACAAACGCGTCTGTGGTTTCCCTTACGGCCTCGTGCTGCATATGTGCGCATGTCCACCTCAGCGCCGAACTGTTAGGCGCCCACTCCTGGGCTAAGCGTCGCCGTCCCTCGGCGTAAACGCGCAAATGCGCTCGCTCAACTCCTTGCGCTTATGTTGTGGTCGTCTTCCGTCGCTGATGCCAGCGCTGCTCATCTTTCCAGCGGTCCCATACTGCGCTTCCCGCTGTGACAGCGCTGACGACACTGGCCCAGACCGTGCGTTCCCTCATGAATCATCCTCCACTTTGCAATATTGCGCACAACCCATTTGCCTTGCATTTTTCGAAGCAGCGAAAAATTTTCTTCCGTAATTATGAAACTTTTTTTCTTCCGAAGACACACTTCATCACTGATTTTTAGAATTTAAGCACGCAGTGTTGTTTGGAATCATTCCGCAGCCAGCCCAATTAAACATACAGAGCGAAGACTATACGCAATTAGCTATCTGCTATTTAGGAATAACTGTGACCTCCCTTTTCATATGATTCTACTCTTTGGCTTGCTGATCTTGTGACGAAGCATTTTCAGTGATAGGCATGCTGATAGCCCGAAATCTACGAGATTGTTTTTCCGGGAGTCTGCAGGCTTTGTAAGAATTATGGTCCCTGGTCAGGAGCAGCCGCAAGAATTGATGCAGTTGCCGAACGCATACATCTCTCTGCCTGATATTAAGGCATCTTCTTAACATGCAATTATTGTAAATTTCTGTTTGGGCTGTTTGCATGTGTCGGTTTCCAGCTTGTAAAGAGTAGTCACTGGTAAGCGCGCTCGACTAGGAAATCCGCATTGCTTCGGTCACGTGTGTTTGAATCCCAGACAAGGCGGTCCTGGGGAAGGTTCTATTTTTTTCGCGCCGTGGCAATTCCGAAGCAGGCGCTGTTGGGGGTCGGGGTCTCAAGAGGACAAAATTGTTGTGTCGTCGTGACGACAACGGCCGTTGTCAGCATAACCTGAAGAACAGGCATAGTGAACCCAATTTCCAGCACTCAAATGCCACTGCAGTGACACGAAATCTGTGGTACGGAAGTGAAGCAGCACTCCCATATTGCGATAAGTTATGCATCTGAAAGCATTTAACGGAATGAACATATGAGAAAAAGAGAACACCAGCTGTGATCATAAGAAGTCGCCATATCAGTTCCTAAAACTACTAACTTTAGTCGGCTTTATTTTGTTTTCGACGACTGAGTGCTCAATCCTCATCCATATGCTGAAGGAAACACCAGCCTGGTGAGTTAACACAGTTATTGTTTTATTTAAATAAATGTGGAGATAGTGCCAGGAAAGTATCCAATAGTAGTTTACAGGAAATATATATACGCCTCCATGTCGCCCTGTTAAGTGGATGTACAGTGATATTTGTGCGGTGGTCAGGTAAATACCACCACCCAAGCTGACGTTACACGACGTTACAGAAGCACCACCACCCCAAGCAACCCACGCCAAACGCGCATGCACGTGTGCGGAAGTGCAGCATACATCTCCATTCTTTTATGCCGTCCGCCAAGCGCGAGTGCCTTATTGAAATGAAATAATATTTGCAAGTATATTGCGTCAGAAAATACGTACATGTCTCCAAACTGAGCCGGATATTTACACAGCTGCTCGTATTTCTAGAAAAGACGAGTCGCGGTTAGGCACAGGGGCGTCGGAAGGGATGCCATGAAAGTCCATGAGGAGCCAGTCCCACTCATTCTTGTCACGTGGATTTGGTCCAGACAAAACAAAGGAACCTGGCTGCATCGGGGACGAAGTGCACAATACAAGGGACGCTGTGTTGCCTTTTCGAACAAAGGAAACACTATGCCTGGGTTCCTCTCGGCGTCCATCACCATGAGTGCTGCTCGTTCTTTGTTTCAGCCACAAGGGTTCACCTCGAAAGAAAAGAAGAGGAAGAAAGAACTCAGCAACAAAATACCTTCGCCATTTATTGTAGGCAGGTGTCACAGCTGGCATTGCGTGGGGGGAAGATTAAAACATGCGCGTCGCGGGTTTGGAGGCTTCCCTGAGGGCCACAGGCTAATGCGAGAACTGTCGCTTCATTAAAATTAAACCATGTGCACTCATAAAATTGTGTTGTTAAGAAAGGCGTTGATGTCACTGTATGTAAACTCCTTATGTAACGAGCTTCCTTCAATAAGACTTGAACGAGTCGTGCGTTCGAATCCTAGGGAAACGCAGACAATGGCGACATTGTTGGTATTTTAGATGTACACTTAGCAGTATTTTTAGGGATTAAGCTATCGCTACGCAAGAAGAAAAGCCGCAGTTTTGCTCAAAAGACGAAGAATCAATTGCAATAGAAAATTAGTACACAGCTATACGAAGTTATCATAGTAGTTTTATCGCCCGTGTAAAGTAGTAAACAGTTGCTTACTAAATAAATTAACAAGGATTGTGCCAGCAGGCACAGGCAAACATAAACACATCACACTGGATGACCAAGGACAATCGCTGTCAACACACTGGGGGGAGGAAGCACGAAAGCAGCAGCGAGCGAAATGACATTCGAGCTGTGTATAGGTTCAACGTAAACAGAGCAGCGAGAACACAGCACAACAGAGCTATGAGGCTCTGGCGCACCTACACTCTGTTCCCATCGCAGACCACCATAAATCGGCCCTGAAGCACTCTTTATCGCAGTGGGGAATGACATTTCAAATGAAGATAGGCTACTTCAGGAAAACTTTGCTGCAAAAAGCACTTCAATGCGTTTAGGAGAAGCCGAGTTATTGCCAATCACATACGACCTCCGCGATGTTTCCTGTGCTGCTTCAAAGCTGTGCACAACGAAGGCTACGGCGGAGCGGGGCGTGCCATCTATACGGCATCGTGGCGCGCACTTCCAATTTGGTTTTGGTAGTTTGGTCTTGGATATTAACGACGACCCCGCTTTCAATTTAGGCGCCTACGACGTGCCAAACGCGACTGCCCTCAGCGACCCGGGGTGCGCTTAACTAGTTGACTCGTCGTGGTAACCTGCGGGGGCCGTGGTATCTACGCTACGAGCTGACCGCTGCTACACACTACCGTACTGCGTATGCGCAGCGTTGTAACTTCATGCCCGACAAGGCTTGAGTGCGTGCTTGCGCTCATATGCAGCAGTCTGACCATGCTACGTGCTACGGGCCGGCTTTGTCCTTCGCCAGCCTGACCCACAGACATTAGCAACATCCGACTTCCGCATTTTTTGGAGCGCTATCATTTGTTATGCCAAGGCGTTTACCCGGAGCAGTCATCAGTGATGGCACGCTAGCAAGCGTGAGTATGGTCTGTCCTTAAGTTTCGCGTGGATCGAGGCTAGTTGAGCGTTCGAGTAATCGGAATTGGCGAGACCCGATGGTGACGACACCGGCAAGCAGGATGGCCAAAGTTCACTTCGGCTGCGCGCTACAGCGGCGCAGCCTGAGCAGACGATAGGCGGTTTCTTCGGGAAATGCGCAATAATTATCTAAATTTGAAAGCGCATGCTCATTTAGCTCAGCCTGTTTGTTGAGCTTCGTCAATAAAAGTACACTGTAACTGTAGAAAGAAGTGCCCTGATCCATTCACCTTTTTTCATTTTCGTCATTATGGATAACAGGAGCCGCGTGCGGGAACCACCTTTATTACGAAATAAAGCGTCCAGAAGAGAGTGAGGAGCAGGCTTCTGTTTAAATGAGGACGTTTGACAGAAAGGCGATAACGTGCGCTGCTTGCGACCTCAACTCACCGCACACGAGCGCAAATCGGGGTTGAGATATCCCCAGCAGCGTATGGCATCCGTCGGCTATCTTTTTTCACCAAGCACGAAAAGGTTCAGGACACAGTTAAGATAGCTGCCGCGGCATATGCAGTTGCTGACGGAATACATCGCCCCTTCCCGACGGAAGCCAGCGCACTACCCCTAGCTTTCGTTCACTGCGCGCCTCAGATTGAGCCATAAGCACCGGCTTACCATCGCAGGCAATCAATCGCACATGTAGCATACGGCGCGTGGCGCCGAACATCAGGGCGATAACAAAATGCGTCTGAAGTGTCCATATAACTGATATCTCAATAATAAAGTATTTAGAAATCACCCTACCTTCTGATGGTTCTGCACGTCGCTCTTGCCGCTGGCAGTTTGGAGATCATCCGATCGTTTGCGCAAGCCGTTTATTAACGCTGTCCCGTAGTTGCCCGTTGGTATTTTATTTCAGACACAAAAATCCTGAAAAAACTTCAGTAGGAGGTGCCTGTATATGATCAAATCTTGCCTGCTCTTCATTATCTCGGCTATGGCCTTATCGGCTGCTTGACACAACGTGTCGACATCAATGTCAATGTCCAATGAACCGCACCCACCAGCCACTTGGTCGCAAACGTGCAGCACCAAACACAGTCGTTACTCTAAAGCTACTTCCTGCCTTTTCGACGGAAGTCTGGTTGCTGCTCTCGCCATTTACAGATGTGGTGGTTAGCATGTGTAAGAAAGGTATTTCCTAACCGACATACTCTGTACCAGAGAGGGGTAGAATGAAGTATTGTTACCATTCAACAGCCTCCTTGCAAGACGCCTTCTTTGTTATTTTTGAGGGGCGCTTAGGTGCGTTGTATAGAGACAGTACATTCCTTCCCTGTATTCCAACACGGGGGAATTATGAAGGCTTGAATTCTCCAAATACTTCGTGTGGCCGCTGCTGCTGGATAGGAGGGGCGTTGTTAACTTATTAAGGACCAGCGTGACCATATGGTCACGTTAGCCTGCACAGTGGATTTCATTTTATTACGATTTACTAAACGGCACCAAAATCGCCTTTGACATGTCCTTAGACAGATGAGAGTTCCCTTTATGGATATCAAGTGGCAGCAGGTGTCAGTCATTTTGTGGGAGCCCCTCCCAAAGGCGGGAAGAAGTGTTGCTGTGCGAGTAGCGTCGCCATGCATCACTCCAAGGGGTAATGTGCTTTTTTTTTTCACTACTTGTTTAAACAATAGTCCGATATCCTTGCCTCCATATTGCTCATCGAATATGTGACCTTCGATGACCATTTGTGAAAAATTTATGTTTGATTTATCCATCAACGAGCGTGTTATCTTGCGCGTTGCCATATGGTCACGCTGGGCCTTTAGGCTACCTAACGTTTTTTTAAACTGCATTCTCATGTCTTCAACGGCTGCTGGCGCATTCCCGCAGTGGTTATTTCTTATTTTATTGTCTTAATAGGTTGATGTTGGAATAAATAGCGAAGATACTCGAAGAAGACGATGACGACGTGTCAGTGATTTATATCGACCCGCGAGAGGCTAGCACCTATACGGATGATGAGTCGGCCGATGAAGACTCAGGCGGGGTCATTGACAATCTAATCTGGCGGCAGCTATGAGCCGGCGTTGAAACTGTTTTCTCTGATGGACGCCGCATTGGTGGATCCAACTCGGACGATGACGACCCCAGGCGGGCAAGGTGACGGAAGATGAGAGGTTCCTTCTGCCGTAGTTGATGCTGCCATTCCTGCAAAATTATCCACTGCTTCTAAGTGAACGAACGGTGATCTCCAGAAAAGCCTTGGCATATTTCCCTACCCAAACTTTGCTGCTTACAGGGGCTTTTCCCCTGTTGAGTTGTTCGAAATCTTTTTTGACGAAGCCGTCGTGGAGCTGCTAGTCGAACAAACAAGAAAGTATGCGTTATTTTTCAATATGCCCGATCCGGAGGTTACCAAAAAAGAATTAGGTTTTCTTGGAGTGCTCCTTTTGTCCGGCTATAACCGCTTGCCAGGGAAAAAGTGCTTTTGGGACAGCGGCTTGGATATGCGCAACACGATGGCCTACAATGCTATGCGGAGAAAGCGCTTCGTACAGATAATGCGATTCCTGCATTGTACGAAATGCAAGCCTAACGCTTAGTGACAAGTTGGCAAAGTTGCGTCCATTGATGGCGCTATTGAAAGCAAGGTTTCTGGAGCACTTTCAACCTGTGCGTCACCTGAGCTATGACGAAAGTAAGATTGAGTATTATGGTCGTCATGGCTGTAAACAGTTTACACGCGGAACGCCTATCCGCTTCGGGTATAAGGTATGCTGCCTAAATGTCAAGAACGGATGCCTTGTAAACTTCAAAGTGTATCAAGGCAAGCAGGGGATCCCTGAACATCTGAAAAATATGAAAAGGACTTCGGAAAAGCAGCGGCGCCACTTCTTCAAATGGTGGATGAACTCGCAGCAGAGACGCACGACCTTCCTTTCTTTTTCTATTTTGATAATTTATTCACAGGCATGCCGCTACTCAGGCATCTCAAGGCACAGGGCTACGAAGGCACGCGCACAGCGAAGCAGAATCGTGTTCCTAAAGGGTGCTCTATCGCTCGACCCCAATTCGTCAAGCGCCAACCTCGCGGGCACGAAGAACCCGTGCTGAGCGACAATGGGATAATTGTTGTCCGCTGTACGGACAATTCTGTAGTAACGATTATAAGCACCATTCACGGCGTAGAGCCAATGTCATCTGCAGACAGGTACTGTCGTGTTCAGAAGAAGCAAATCGAGGTGGCCCGCAAAAAACACTGTTGCTCTGTACAAGTTTTATGAGAGGTACGGACCAGATTGATGCAAATGTATGCGCCGACAAGATTGTAATCCGTGGCAAAAAGTGGTGGTGGCCGATTTTCCCTTGACTTTGTGAGGTATCTATCAGCAACGCTTGGACGCTAATTCGTAGCACATGGTTCAACGTCACGCAGGTGGAATTCCGCAGGCAAATTGCTCAAAGCTACCTGATGCGATGGGACAATAAGCATAAAGGACCTGGTAAACACAGAATCCCAACGACTGGTTATGTCCTGACTGGTACACGTTATGACCAAGTGGCCCACTTTGTTGCACCACTACCTAATGGCAAGAGGTGGAGGTATGCATGAGATAATTGCAACAGTGCAGTGCACACACAATGCACAAAGTATGACGACGGTATGTGTATTCCATGATTCAAACCATTTCACACTAAATAAGTGCTCGACTATTCGCTATATAGGTTTTTTGTGATGTTTCGTGGCTTGAAATAAATGTTTTTCACTTCGCGTATTTTGCTGTAGCGTAAGGGCCCAGTGTGACCATATGGTCACGGGCTATATTTCAAAAACTAATTAGGCAGGAGTAATAATTTTCTGTATGTGAATTATTAGTACAAGGATAAGTTATTATATAAGAGTTATTTCAAGATAGCAAGAAATAAAAGAAACCGGTCGTCCCTAATGGGTTAAGGGTATCGAAGGTTTTGGTGTCTCCACAGGTTAGAATTGCACAAGCTAGCACACAACATAATGCTCAGGTTCCTACAGCCCACCTATTTCAGGAAAGGGGTTGGTTTTAAGAAACTACCCGGGAAGTGCACCGCTCACATCGCACCATAAAGCTGTCATAAATGGTAATGGCTCAAGGAGACACGTGAAATCGTTTGTCTTAAAGCCGGAGCTTAAACACAAGCCGTTGACACATTATGATTAAGAAGGATATATGACCAGTTTCTCGAGCACGCCTCCCGAGGATGCTCTGATTTTACTTTGACAGATATGGAACAATTTATTGAAATGTTGCAAAGTATGAGAGAACAAAAGGGAAAACGCCATGAAAGATGTCGGCAGCGCACGTTTTTTCTGCGAAGGCAAGTTTTAAGAGATGGTGGACAAGTGATTACTAGCTTACTCTTTATATTTCGCACTTGGTCTTCAAAGTGAAGGAAGCCATAATATTATTTCAAATGCCCCTCGAACCCAGCAAACCACCTCACCTTGTCATTTGTGTAGCCCTTAAGAAACGGCAAAAAATGAACGTACACGTGACACCGGCTTACTCGCAACTACGATTTATTACAACAATTCTGACATATGTATCCACGCACAGGGAACATAACGAAAAGAAAAATGCTCCGTCACCTCGAAATTATTTTAGGGTCATTTCTATTAACCATTCGATTTCTACCACATGCTAGAATATCTCTTTGAAGGCAATGCATGACTGGCTCAGAGAACTATCTCCGTTCCATCTGACATTGAAGGTTTCAATGAGTTCGACTGGATGGTGCTGTCGTAGACACGAAATCACCATTATTTCCTCACAACGTGTCAAGCTTATTGGAGTGAGTGCCAAGGCATTAATATTTTTCTGCGGACAGTAAGCGCTGGTGTTCAACGAGCCTGGAATTCACACATTGTCTGTTCTATAAACGTTTAACCTCGCACAAACAAAATTTTGTAAACAATACCTTTATTACTTCTCACAATATATTACAGGCGTTTCACACCACGACCTTCTTTCCCAATGAATGATTTATTCGCTTTTGCGCAAATACCCGCTAGTTCATTGGGTAAAGGAACACAATGCCAAGGCCATGTCCCTTTCTTATCTATCAGCTAAAGTGACTATGTGATGACTGCACCTTTTTGACCTGCGTGCTATTTGATTTTCCAGGCGTGTTGGAAAGCAAATAAGATTCGCATGCTTCGCGCGCTTTCAGGCGTCTGTCTATGTTCGGATGTAGTTATTTCACTACCGAAATGCGTCACTGGGTACTGAATTATTTAATTGTCTGAGCATCGGGATGCTGGATTCTGCGAACCATGGGCCGAATCTTATAACGGTTTGGAATACGAACCGTTCGCTTCGCCGCTTACGTCACTAAATGTGCCACTCCTAAGTCAGCGGTGGAAGACGGGGAGGTCGCGACCAATAGATGAGAGGGTGCCCCTCTGAAGTGTACGTCATTACATGACGAGCTAATCGAGGAATTGCAGAATGTTTCTGCTTGCAAAATAAATGTAAAATATAAATAAAATTTTATGCGCCAAGTTCTGAGGCATAAATATGTGGCGCCGGGCGTTTACGCATGGAGAAGTAATTTATTAGTGTCATTCTTTTTCATGCTCTGCCGACAGGCGGTATCGCAACCGTAAATGAGTTGGCAGAGGGCAGCGCTATGTCGTCTGCTACCAAGAGCTCGTACGATGCACGCAACCGGAACGCACTTCCAGCACTTCTTATGTAGGAAGTGCGACAAAACCGTGAACTAGTTCCTAAGGACACCTTTACTAGCCGGCTATATCCATTTTCCTTCTTTTTCCGTCCTTCGTCATCGGCTCGTACATGATTTGCTCGCCGCCGCGTTGCCGCTATCCCTGCGATCTGCCCCATGGCGCGTCGTGTGACAGAAGCAATGGAACTTGACATCGAACATTGTGATATGGGGGCCCTGCATTGCCTGCGCGAAGTAAAATTGAATAGTGTGGTGCTGATGGTGCGCGCTGTGCCATGAAATTGAGGAACAAAGTGTGGCACTCCAGAACTAGAAAAGAAAGGGCAACCAAACAAGAGATCTCCACAATATCTTCCCATACTGAGTGTATAGTTTTATCAGCCGAACAAAGGAACCGCTGAAGCAGCCTAGGGACCTTATAACGCAAAACTATTCTATTATATTTTTATTCCAATCTCCTGACGTCCAATTTGCGTAACCGCCAACGCAAGCACCGGGTGGTCGCCCGCAGTGTTGTCTGAACACACCAATCAAACGCTCTCCTCGTTCATAGGAGGACACTTTTGTTTGCTTGAAAAACGAATAACATTGCCTACACTGAGCAGCTTGTCGTATCTAATTGGCTGACAAGAGGCGAGGAGCACGCTCAAGTGCAGAGGGATTCGATGTAGCAGAGCCAGTGCACTGAGAATCGATAACCGTGTGACGAGGGTGGTGCCGGCGTCTGCGATTGGTTCGTTTTACCTTGCTTAGCTTGCGGTGGCTCGTTGAAAATCGCGGTGGCATGCAACTGAAGCTTAAGAATGATGCTAAAACGGATCCTCAGCAAAGAAGTGTTTGCAGAATAAGGTCGTAAACGTGCCGAAAGTGCTCGCAAACGTTACGCGGCCACGCGACAAGTTTTATTATACGCAAATAAACCCATGCTATCCGGCAGGTGCGAGTAGCCAGCGCCTGAGCAATCGGCCGCATCCATCTTTTATTCCTTTCAGAACGGGGCAGCCTGCGGCCATAAAGAAGAAAATTCAGTTTTGTTCGGCAAATTCAGTTTCTGCGTACGCGTCACTCTGACGCGGTGAGTTGTCGCGGTATTGTGACGTCGCATTAAAGGCAGCTGAATTGGGTGCAGCCTGAAAACTTTTTACCAATAGGCGGGGGCTAATGGCGAAAAAGCGTCGAATCAGAAATAACTATTTTTCTTTTTTCGGTCAAATGATGCATAATCAGTCTGTACACCTCATATCAGATAGGGAGGTAACGTGGTTTTCGTGACGTCGCATGACAGACATTCCCAAAAAGTTTTTGACCAATCGCGGAGGGCTGATAGCACAATTGGAATAGAAAAGTTTAGAACAGTGTTAGGTTATAGGGCCCTGGATTGAACCCTTCTGGTTGCTGAATGGCAATCTGTAAGCTATTCACGCAGGCTATAGCTCTGCGCATTCGATCTCACCATGCAAATATCTCCTTGGCATTGGCTTTGAAGCGGAGCTCACGGGAAAACTGACCCAGCCTTTCTACCAGCCAACACAGCAATTTCGAGAGCAAATCTGTGGACAGTGCAGGCAGCAGAGATCTAGGCCATTCCGATTAATGCTTCGCGTCCAACTGACCTCTGGTAGCCGCAGGGCGGTGGCGATGAACCGCAGAGCGCAACATTCTTTTCTCTGCGTGGAATGACCATTAGTACGCTTGCACCCGAGTCTCTTCCATTTGATAGCGTAGACTGCAAAAGGTCTACTTAGAAAGCCGGCAAGGGTGGTGCAACTCATTATCCGTCCCTTCTTAGAACGCGTATCACACTTCCAGCCGTGGTCGACACCGAAAGAGCAACGACACGTAGACGACGAAGGCAAGTAATAGCCTCTGAAGCAACCAACGCACGCGCGCGCGACGCCTGCGTGTCTCCGGGGTCGCGCGACCGGCGCGCGCGGCCAGAGTCGCAAGCCAACAGCCAAGCCACAGCAACAGAACCCCAAGCAGACTACCCCTTCGCCAGTTCCTATGACCAGTTCGCTTTGAAGATGATTGACAGAAGCGTGACATACTGATAAATTGCGATACCGCCCCGCTGGCTCTGACGACCTGCGACGTGCCAACATTTTAGCCAATCATGTGAGGCCAAATGAATGGTTCCCCAACCGAACCGTTATAAGATTCGGCCCCATGTTTTAAACGAACCGTCTGCCCAACCTTCGGCCATTGAATATGAGAAACTGGGTATCTGCCACTCTTCAATGAACATCTGTCACGCCAGCTTAGGTCACAGTATGCGCCAATGAATATGTGCCGCGCTTCGAAGAATTTATTTCGCGCTAACGCGCACCAGTGGCGATAAAAAACACAAATGGTTTCAAAGACATAAAATAATCATTAAAGGTTTCTCCTCGGGAAGAGGCGGGACCACACCAGGCTCTGAGTCTACTGTTTCTTTTTCCTCTCCTTCTCTTCATTTTACAAAAATAAACAGTGAATATCACCTGGTTCGTTTGTGTTGCGCCTTTATGGCTCTGAGCGCGGCCTTATTTGACATATGGCATGCACTGCACCGCACTTCTTCGTTCCTGCTTTCTTCTCAGAGGCACTCTCCTTGAAGGCGACAATACGGCTGACACGTGAGTCAGGCTGGTCAAGGTATAGTGCGGTTGCTCCTGTACTTCTACGCAAGAAGGCTTAAGAAAAGTGCGCAAATATATTATATGCGATATATGTATGTGTTGATAACCTAATGCGTTGTAGGTGTGATCACTACGTATATTACAATTATCCCCGCGCACCTGGAGCAGCATGCCAGGCTAGCGTCTCCAGCAGACTAATAATGTTTGCATCTCTTTTTGCAATGATCCCTTTTGCACCAAGTTAGCTCATTGGAGCTGCAGTCAACTGAACCTTTCACGTCAACGCGGGCCACTGGGCACCTGTGCATCTGAGTATGGGCAGCGTTACAAAAAAACAGACATATACATTATCATAGCCACGCAAGCTTGAAAGAATACAAGCACAATTGCTGCGCGTCTGGTCGCTCGAGGGGCTTAGCGTGTATTCCCATGGTTTATTCAGGCTCGAAGGAACGCATTTATGCAGCACGTAATGAGCAATGTAAAACTGTATCGGAAGTTCTTTTGCTACAGATTTCTTGCTAACATTTTTCATCTAACTATATTAGTTGAGACGGTGATAAATTCAGTCAGACTAATTAATAAATCAGGCGGAATGCAAAACAGATAATCTGGGTATTCCCAAGCGACAACAAGAAACATTACCGTGGTTCTATCCAGCTATGTAGCCTTTGCACATATTTAAAGTATTGCTCAAGTTAACTGAAATACCCTGTTTAGCACTTCAGACGCCCCTTAAACCAGTTTTTATACGAGTGATTTTTTTTGACAGGTTAGTAACCCTTTGTTCTATTTGCGTACCACTAAATTAGCAGCTCGCGAAAACGAAAATATACAGTCCCAGAGACCAGCTTCCTGTACTTTACATGGTCATCGGTCACTATAATGTCCGTAATACTCTCTGGAGAGAGCCCCGTTGCCACGATAGAGGTAGACCTATAGAAAGCTTCCTTCTAATCTTCATTACGTGCCCCTTTAATAAAAAGAAACCGACCTGTCACAATATCTCACGTAATTGAGAATCTTCTAGAGACCTAACCGTTGGCTCCAAAGACGCTTCTTCCTTACTTGAAGCGCTACAAAAAATCCTTAGGAAAGTCACCACTTCCCTGTAATGTTATATTTACAACTGCAACATGAATATATTCTATGTGCCCCTCGGTGGAACCGGGCCTCTGTCGATTAGGATGATCTTAAAAGTCGACTTACCTATCTCAATTTTTACCACCTATTTTATTATGGATGATGCTGTAGCCTATTTATTGCTTTAATCATCGACACAGCGAACACATGCATTCCCCAATCAAGCGGTAAATCGTCAAGAAACAAAAATAGTGCCGTGGTGGATTGATGACTGCAAGTAGGCGCAGAAGAAACATACTCCGTCAATCCCCAACTTCGGTAAATTTGGTGCAATAAAGAACATAATAAATCCCAGGGAAGGCGAATGCGACGGTAAGCTAAGAGGGCAAGCTCGGATAGGTTGGTCCAGGGCATTAATTAATGCTCACAGGCGGCACAATCTTGAAACGGGCTAAGGAACCTACTTGACGCCGATGCGCATGGCATCTCTATACAATCATTGTGCATTCCTATGGCATTCTAGCAAAAGTAATATTGTAACGCAAACGTAATGGGCGTACGTAAGTGCAAACAGCCATTAAAACCAACACTAGGAGACCCTTTCGACGCTGCTGCTAATGGTAATTAATTACAGCAACTTCGAATTTAACGGTAGAAACTTTCTTTATATTGGAGGAATTGCAGTGGGATCAAAATATCGTGCAATTATGCAAATATCTTCAAGGCATCACTGGAGGAGCCTTTCCTTGCACACCAGCCACTGAATCCTACCGTCAATAAAGATTCCTTGACGACGTCTGTTTTATTTGGCAACACGACCGAAGAAGTCATATAGAATTGATATCAGATTTAAATTATGGGCATTCATCCATCTCATCCACACACACTTATTCGAAATTAGCTATAAACTTTCTTAATGTGACTGTAGGAATTAAGGCAGTTTCTTTCTGGAGAAATTTGTATTTAAAGGCAACCGACCACCAACAATACCTACACTTCAAGAGTAGCCGTTCCCGTCACTGCAATGCGAGTATTGCGAACTCACAAGCGCATACGTATCTTCGTACTTGCTGCGACGTCACTGACTTTGACAGGAATAGAAAGGAACAAGGAAGCATTGATCAGTGAAGATTATCCAGATATCAATTGTGGAAGATTCCTTCTGTAAACAGCGATCGCTAGAAAGAAAATAAATATTGGCAGGCTCGAACATGCGTACTGATAAAAAAAAAGTGATTCCGATCCACGCATCAGCTCTACCTCATGTTAACAACTTTTTGTCGGAGTTATTATACAACTGAGCAATCGCTTGTCCTTCATGCTTACACATCTGCCAAGGCGTCCCGTCGCTGGGGGAATTTTAGTGATGTCCTCAAAAGCTTTAAAACATCTGTGACGGAAACGATGCATCGAGGTTGCCAACCACGCAATAAGCCACATTAGAAAGTGTGTAAACACATGTCCATATGTGCCACTGCAATAGCAACGCTTACTGACTTTACATTTAATATCGAACATGATATCAAGTGTAACAGCAGCAATGCGGTTTACACGTTGAAAGTGACGTCTGTGACATGATACACGTTCATAAGGCGGAAAATTCATTCATGTGTGTGCATGAGATGGACGAATACAGAATTTAAATCTCGTACGAAGTTTAGAAGGTTTCTTCCGCCGCACTGCCAGAGGAAAACGACGTCGTCCAAGAATATTTGATACATTGTAGGATTGCATGGTCAGGATGCAAGAAAAGGCTCCTCCAGCAATGTCATAAAGAGATTTGCATAGCTTCAACAACAATCTCCCATTTTCTAGGCACCTTCAGCTTCCGTAACACAACGAGTCGTGGCGCTCCAGTCCAGGTTCCATTCACGCCGGTAACGGGAACACTACGAGTCGTACTATAATAAATTTCGTACATGTACTCATGGAAGAAATGGAACCTTCAGTAACTTCTCTCAGAAACGTGCACAGCACCCACTAGTAGTAAACCTTCGATATGCAGAGCTTGCTATCTCTCGTTTCCTACGCGCTCCTTCAAATCTGTTCGGAAACATCATTCCAGGCCCACTTCCAAAGCGAGACTAACACTTGTGGGAATGTGGCAACCCGCCGTGCCACACGTTGGTGGGCCCCCGAGGTGTTAGTTTTGTGACGTTTTCTGACCAAGATAAGAAAATATACATCCGGTATAACTGACAGTGCTCCTCCAAGCCCCAAGTGAAATGCCGGTGAACGAAAAATAAGGGGGGATTGTTTGCGTGAGCCTGGATTTCAAGGAGCTGAGTTTTTAAGCTGGGCATCCAAGTGTTAAGCCGCTAAGTATACAAGCACTTTCGCGGTTCTCTATCTGCACAGTAACTCTGCGTAGAGCTCTTGAATGCAGTGGTTATATTCTAATCCTCGCTTGCCATTAATGTGGGAGCATCGACACGGTCACCTAAGGTGGCGGACGAGGATTTCGCACGTCATTTTTTCAGGTCTCAATGCTAACAGAAAATGACTCACAATGGCATACACGTTTCGCACGTACATGACCTGCGCGGAGATGGTGTCAATAATTCCCCACTTGAAAAACAGCCCAATCTTCACAACCTCGTAGAGGCCAACCTCGTAGTGACAACGTACGATTCGACAAAGGCGCTCCTTTGACGGAGTGCTGGTAAATTGTCGGTGGGCATATCCCTTCTGGAATTCCATAAAAGCTGGCCGGTGGACAAATTACGCATAAAGGTGGCGATAGAAATTTGAAGCATCCAGGCAGCAACGAGTATGTAAGTATTTGGCCTGCGCTTGTCCTGTGTCGTTCTCCCTCTCAAGATGGACTTAGTTGGCGCTGTTCCTTCCTAATTCAAGAGTATGTAAGAGCGTGGGAATAGGAGAGAGAGCCATGATGTGAAAGAGTGCCAAATGCTTGCCTGAAGTCTAACAACTCTGCTAACGGGATTAAGTACAAACCAGTAGGCTGTGGCTTAACTTCAGTTGTAACCGCATTGGTTAGGGGAATGTTGAGGAGGGACAGCAGTTGCCACCTACACTTTCTGTTTTTTATTGAAGTGTAATAGAAAAGGATGTGCAGCTCCTTCCTTTTTGTCTATGCTGTAGCCACTAAACCGAGAGATCAGTGAGACTTCGTAAGACGCAACGCTAGTCTAGGCCGTAATCACTTGGTGGTGTTACGTTTCGCCTACGACGCGCGGTATAGCCGGCGCGGATGCAACGGACGCCGGGGCTTCATTCAAAGCGGCGGACATTTTGGCCCGTTCAGCGCCGCCGATACGCCTCCCCGCCAAGCGCGTCCAGGCATGTTTCAATGCCACGTGTCTTCAAGTGTGCGTGTGTGTGTGTGTGCATGTTGGTGCCCACGCTTGTCAAAGCGCGGCAGCCGGGGAGAGGAGCTCCCCAAGTGTGAAGCGAGGAGGTCTGATCGGCGCCGGCCCGGCGGATGCGTCACTACACTCGTCCCAACGTGTCTCTCAGCCTGTCCGTGCCGCGCATCACGTGCGCCTCTGACGAGGCGTTCCTTCTTGCCCTCGACTCCGAGAGTATAAGAGCAACTGCTCCTGGACGCGAGGGAGGCTCCGATTTCTTCTGTTGAGTAACGTGCTCTCCCATCTCTCCACTTCGGTCGACCTGACCGGCCGCTCTTTTGCGATGCTAGAATAAACAAGTTGTTCTGTTAGCAGTCGACTGATGCTTTGCCAGGACCTTCGGATGCTTCCAGTTGTGCCCCAGGCCGCCAGGCCAACGCTACCCTTGGGGCTTGCGACCCATTTGCAAACACGGGTGCCAGCGCTGAGATTCCAACTGGCTGGCAGCGGTGAGATCGCGACAACGGAGGCCAGCAGCGAAGATATGCAGTTGACTGTATGCTGAGCAGCACAACGACCATCCGGGAGCAGTGCAACGAGCCCTGTCTGATGACTGGTTGCCTGCAGCGGAACGACTGCGCTGAATTCTTGGCTGCGAGGTTTGGTGAGTGCGGGACTTTCTTCTTCTGAGTTTTGCCAGGCTTTTGTTAGCGTCAGAAACAGAGCTGGTAATTTTGGTTGTCGTTGCTGCCGGGTTAGTTTGCGGCAAGACAATAGTAGGCAGTAGAGAAAGCAGCATTCAGAGCAGCCATGGATTTGAAGTCGTTGCGCAAACCGATATTGCTGGAGCTTGCAAGAGAGTTGGGTCTGGATGTCTCAGACAAACTCAGAAAACCAGAACTGCTAAGGGCTATTCTTGAGTTAGAAGCTGAGGATGACGAGCTGTCGGAATGCCTTGAGACCATTGAGGAGAGGGCAAAAGGACATGAGCGCGAACTTAAAGAGCAAAAAGAGAGACAGGAGCGCGAACTTAGAGAGCAAAAAGAGAGGCAGAAGCGCGAACTTAGAGAGCAAAAAGAGAAACAGGAGCACGAACTTAAAGAGCAGAAAGGAAAAGAAGAGCGCGAACACGCTTTGGAAATGAAGCGTCTCGAGGTAGAGATGGAACGTGCTCGTAATGGAAGTCAGGCACACGGTGCAGGAGAACGAGTATCGTTCAAAATGACTGACCTGATGCGGCCGTTTAAGCTTGGAGAGGACATTGGTTTGTTCCTGGTTAACTTTGAGCGAACGTGCGAGAAGCAGGGGTTCTCTCGGGAAACGTGGCCACAGCGCTTGCTCACTTTGTTACCCGGCGAGGCGGCCGACGTAGTCGCTCGCTTGAAGAGAGAGGAGGCAGAGGATTTCGACAAAGTGAAATCGAGTCTGCTAAAAAAGTACAGGCTGTCAGCGGAGGCGTTCCGTCGGAAGTTTCGGGAAAATGAGAAAGGCAGAAGTGAGTCATATACAGAGTTTACCTACAGGCTAATGTCAAACATGCAGGAGTAGCTCAAAGAAGAGAAAGCGTTTGGTGACCACGAGAAAGTTCTGCAGTGTTTTGGGGTGGAACAGTTTTATAGTCGGTTACCTGAGAACGTGCGGTATTGGGTCTTGGATAGGCCAGACGTTAGTACGGTGGCTAAAGCCGCTGAGCTAGCCGAGGAGTTTGTGACGCGTCGGACTCGCGAAGCTAAAGACGGTCAAAAGGGCGAATTTGGCTCCAAGTTTGAGAGGCCGAAGTTCACACCCATGAGAGCAAAGGGGGACACACGTAGTTCGGATACGAGTGAAAGCAGTCCGACCGAACGTAAGGAGACGGCGGCAACCGAAGCCGAACGCAGAAAGCGGTTCGAGACGAAGCAAGCGCGCGTTTGTTATACGTGCCAGAAGCCGGGTCACTTTTCGGCGCAGTGTCCAGAAACAAAAACAAAAGTCGTGTTTTTGTCATTATGCAGCACTGACGAGAACATGAAGTTTCTCGAGCCTTACATGCGAGACCTCCTCGTGAACGGGAAAGAGTGCCGAGTGCTTCGCGATTCCGCAGCTACAATGGATGTAGTTCACCCTTCTTACGTAGAACCCGATATGTTCACGGGCGAGTGCGCATGGATCAAGCAAGCCGTGGAAGCTCATAGCGTGTGTCTGCCTGTAGCAAAAGTGCTTATTGAAGGACCTTTCCGAACGCTTGAGACGGAGGCCGCAGTGTCATCTATGCTGCCTCCCCAGTACCCGCACCTATTTTCGAACAGGTCCGATCACCTCCTGCGCGAGAAGGGGCTTTTGTTTGGTGAGGCTAGCGTTCAGGCCTTAACCAGATCGAAAGTTCGGGAGCTCGCTGCAAAGGCGGTAGTTGCGGGGCCGACGTTGTCGAACAATGAGAAAGGGTCAGAGGCGCAGCAAGCTGATATCCAGAGCACGTCCGAACTGAATAAAATTGAGCCTGTAGCGTTGAAGGCACCAGATACTGGAGAGCAAATGCCCGACACGGGAAAGTTAGAAGAGCTATCTGCAGATTTGCTCATCGCGCCTACGTCAGATGGACTCAATAGGTTGCTAAAAGTCAGCCGGTCGGCTTTGATAGCCGAGCAAAAAAAGGATGGCAGCCTATAAAACGTACGCTGCATTATCAAGGAAGGTATCGCCAAGAAAAATGCTCGTTTTGTGGAAAGAGGTGGCGTCCTGTACCGGAAGTATATAGACCGCAGGGGAGTGGAGTTCGATCAGCTGATCGTGCCTCAGTGCTACCGTCAGGATCTGTTGCGCTTGTCGCATGGGGGTTCGTGGTCCGGACACCTAGGAGTTAAGAAAACTAAGGACCGTCTCTTGCAAGAGTACTATTGGCCAGGGTGTTTTCGGGACGCAGACCACTTTGTGAGGACATGTGACACCTCTCAGCGGGTGGGCAAACCAGGGGACAAATCGAGGGCGCCGTTGAAGTTGGTACCTATCATTACGGAGCCTTTCAGACGGCTCGTTATTGATACAGTGGGACCTCTGCCGGTAACAGCCACGGGGTACAGACACATTTTGACTGTGATCTGCCCAGCGACAAAGTTCCCTGAAGCAGTGCCGCTTAAAGAACTCAGCTCAGTTGAGATAGTCAATGCACTACTGTCCATATTTGCGCGAGTTGGTTTTCCTGCGGAAATCCAGTCAGATCAGGGCACGGTGTTTACGAGCGCTTTGACGACAGCCTTTCTCGAAAGGTGCGGGGTAAAGCTGTTACACAGCTCATTGTACCACCCACAGTCGAATTCCGTTGAGAAGCTCCACTCCGTCATGAAGCGCGTGTTGAGAGCATTGTGTTTTGAACAACAAACTGACTGGGAGCTGTGTCTGCCTGGGGTGATGTTTGCATTAAGGACCGCGCCGCATGCGGCTACGGGGTTTTCGCCAGCTGAGCTGGTGTACGGTCGCTCGCTGCGATCTCCGCTTCGCATGCTTCGAGAATCGTGGGAAGGCAGGGGCGACGACCCAGTCGTGGTGGAGTACGTGCTTAGGCTCCTCGAACGCTTAAGAAGGGCACAGGGGTTGTCAGGTGAAGCAATGGCAAAGGCCCAGCAGAGGGCCAAGGTTTATTATGATCGGACAGCCAGGGCCCGTCGTTTTGAGGTGGGCGATGAGGTCATGATATTGCGCACGTCGCTAAAGAACAAACTCGACGTGCAGTGGGAGGGCCCAGCTTGGATTGTTCAAAAAACTGTCGGACGTTAACTACGTGGTGAGTTTGCCAGGAAAGCGGAAAGCACAGCAAGTTTACCACTGTAATCTGCTCAAACCCTATAAACAACGGGAAGCAGTGGTGTGCATTATGGTAAACGTTCCCGGAGAGCTTCCGGTCGAGCTTCCGCGACTAGGCTCAGTGACGAACAGGAAAGACACCGATCAAGTCATTAGTGACTTAATCAGTAAAGCATCGCTGTCACCTGAGCAGGAAACCGAACTACACCAGCTCTTACAAGAGTTTCAAGGTCTGTTCTCTGAGAGGCCTGGTAGGACTTCTGTCCTTACTCATGACATAGAACTTACCTCCCCAGAGCCAGTACGATCCAAGGCGTACCGGGTGTCACCCCGCCAGAGCGATATTATGGAGGCTGAGGTAAAGAAAATGCTACAGTTCGGTGTTATTGAGGCGGGTGAGAGTGATTATACCTCCCCTTTGATTTTAGTTGAGGTACCGGGCAAGGAACCTCGTCCTTGCGTCGACTACCGCAGGCTTAATTCCATCACTAAGGATCAAATTTATCCGATCCCTAACATCGAGGAGCGCATTGAGAAAGTTAGTAGCGCTCAGTTTATTTCCCCCCTAGATCTTGTCAGGGGTTATTGGCAGGTTCCACTTACAGAAGAGGCTAGTAGGTATGCGGCGTTCATTTCACCAATGGGAACGTTCCGTCCTAAAGCTTTGAGTTTTGGTTTGAAGAACGCGCCATACTGCTTTTCCAGCCTCATGGATAAAGTGTTGCGGGGACAGCAAGAATTCGCTTTACCGTATCTAGACGACGTAGCGATATTCTCCGCATCCTGGCCTGAGCATGTGGCCCACTTGCGGGCAGTGCTAACCCGCCTGCGCGATGCGGGCTTGACAGTCAAGGCTCCCAAGTGCCAGTTAGCACAGGCCGAGGTTGTCTACCTCGGTCACGTGATTGGACGGGGTCGTCGCCGCCCCTCTGAAATAAAGGTGGCCGCTGTGCGAGACTTCTCGCAACCGCGCACGAAGACCGATATTCGGTCGTTCTTAGGTGTCGCCGGCTACTATCAGATGTACATCCCCAGGTACTCTGATATCGTGGCTCCCCTGACGGATGCTCTAAGAAAAACAGAGCCCCAAACAGTCGTATGGGACGAGACAAAGGAAAGAGCTTTTAGCGCCCTAAAGAGTGCCCTAACAAGCCAGCCTGTGCTACGATCGCCAGACTACACAAAAGGGTTCGTTGTTCAGTGCGATGCTAGTGAGCGAGGCATGCGCGTTGTACTGTGCCAACGGGAAAATGGAGAAGTGGAACACCCCGTCCTGTATGCTAGTCGTAAGCTGACCAGTCGTGAGCAGGCGTACAGCGCCACCGAGAAAGTGTGTGCGTGTCTCGTGTGGGCCGTTCAGAAATTGTCATGCTACCTAGCCGGCTCGAGGTTTATCATTGAGACGGATCACTGCCCTCTCCAATGGCTGCAGGCCATCTCTCCCAAAAATGGCCGCCTCCTGCGCTGGAGCCTCGCTTTGCAACAATATTCCTTTGAGGTGCGTTACAAAAAGGGGAGTCTCAACGGTAACGCCGATGGCTTAAGTCGAAGCCCCTAACGTAGGAATCAGCCTCAAAGTTGTTTGTTACGGATGTTTTTCTTCCTGAGGTAGGATTTTTAACATATTGCTTTTGTTTAGTGTTTCAAAGTGATGACGTGCTTTCTAGTGCAATTTTCCAATTTGTGGGCGCGTTCTGAGTGCTGCTAGACTACTGTGAGGATTGTTTAGTGAGTGAGGATTGTTTCGTGCTTGCTGACTGAGCGGTTGAGTTTTGGCGTAGTTCTAACGCTTGCCGGGAACGAGAACAAAAATGTCAACTCTCTCGAAGTCACTTTGCAGTGTCCTGTGTGAACCTGAACGAGAGAACGAGGCCTTCTCTGTGCGCTGCGCTCAAGAAACGCCGAAGGACGCCCGACTTCGGTTATGAGCATCATCGAGCGACATCCCTCCGGACAGCGGATGCAGTCCCCTGACCATCGGGATCTCCTTCCCCGGTGGGGCGGTCTGTTACGTTTCGCCTACGACGCGCGGTATAGCCGGCGCGGATGCAACGGACGCAGGGGGTTCATTCAAAGCGGCGGACATTTTGGCCCGTTCAGCGCCGCCGATACGCCTCCCCGCCAAGCGCGTCCAGGCATGTTTCAATGCCACGTGTCTTCAAGTGTGCGTGTGTGTGTTTGTGTGCATGTTGGTGCCCACGCTTGTCAAAGCGCGGCAGCCGGGGAGAGGAGCTCCCCAAGTGTGAAGCGAGGAGGTCTGACCGGCGCCGGCCCGGCGGATGCGTCACTACACTCGTCCCAACGTGTCTCTCAGCCTGACCGTGGCGCGCATCACGTGCGCCTCTGACGAGGCGTTCCTTCTTCCCCTCGACTCCGAGAGTATAAGAGCAGCTCCTCCCGGACGCCGAGGGAGGCTCCGATTTCTTCTGTTGAGTAACGTGCTCTCCCATCTCTCCACTTCGGTCGACCTGACCGGCCGCTCTTTTGCGATGCTAGAATAAACAAGTTGTTCTGTTAGCAGTCGACTCATGCTTTGCCAGGACCTTCGGATGCTTCCAGTTGTGCCCCAGGCCGCCAGGCCAACGCTACCCTTGGGGCTTGCGACCCATTTGCAACAACGGGTGTCAGCGCTGAGATTCCAACAGTGGTCAAACAATGAGACTCGTTTGGTCTCATATCAAGAAAGTTTACCTAGGCTCCTACAAAAAAATAGAAGAGTACGGCGTTGTTTATAGATGTGTTTCCATCATTGTTCTCCTGCAAACTCTAGGTTTGACGCTGTAAATATTTTGGCTGCGAGATTTCTCGAAGTTTGTTACCTGCCTCCTACTTCATGAGCGCGTAATATCAACTCAAGGCGACTCGTTCAACTTCAGGGAGAACGTGCTAGAGTCATTTAGTGAAAGGTAAGAGACAGGACAATAACTAACACAGTGCAACACAGCGGTGGTGCGGTGGAGGGGTGGGTCGGCTGGTACCCCGACCTTGTCTATGATTTTCATTTTTCTTTTTATATTTCCTGCTTCCCCTTCCCCCTCAATACATGTTTTGTATCTGTCTTAAGACAGTTACACAGCTCTTTATCTGCGCGGTATCTGACTGTGCGTAGAGCTCTCCAGTTGAAGTGTAATCTTCCATAAGTGCCTCTGTACGCCCTCCCCCACCCCCCTGTAGTTTGTAGGCAGACCGTTTTTAACGTGAACACATGCCCCCTTTTGTAGTTCGATGAATCACGACCAGGTTTAGGCTGTTCTTGCCCACTTATACAGTGGCACTCCTTGACATTCTATAGATTCATGTTTTTTTCCTCCTTGAAATATATTTTTGTGTACGGCTTGTAAAGGTGCAAAAGACAGAAAGCCCAGACACATTCCGCTCCTTCGGTGAGTAATGGGATTTCACTTGCCGGTAACACATGACTGGCGAAGGTAAGTCCTCCGACCTAACTTTTGCGCACTAATTGAACAATTATCTCGAAGCTGCGAACAGCCTTTATATATATATATATATATATATATATATATATATATATATATATATATATATATATATATATATATATATATATATATATATATATATATATATATATATATATATATATATATATATATATATTGTGGTGGTCTCGTGCTGACGATGGCCTCTCGGTGAGCGCATATTTCCCCCCTCATCTTTTAAGAGGTTCAATACATACAAGCATTTGTCTCGCAAACCAGATTTTTTTCAAGGGAATTATCCACGTCTCAGTAATTTCTCTCGTCGTATTCGAGTGCTGATTGCCGTGTTATGGTTTATTAACGAAGCTTTCCCTCAAGTCTAAATATTTTAAGGCAGTTTGTCGTGTGCGTATCATGGCCACGCACGCTTATATCGCCTTCCGTTTCTCTACCACGATTGCGCTTTATAACCACGGCGCTGCAAGTTTGCTTCAGAGACTTTCCTTTCCTTCCTACTTCTCCGCCCTTAAACTGGCTCTCTCAACTACTACACGCAGAGACAAAGCAACAGCGCGCGCATTAGATCCCATAGATGAGATGAATATTTACAATTATTATTAGGGTTATATTTATATTCGAGTGCTGATTGCCGTGCTATCCTTTGCTAACGAAGCTTTCCCTCAAGTCTAAATATTTTAAGGCAGTTTGTCGTGTGCGTATCATGGCCACGCACGCTTATATCGCCTTCCGTTTCTCTACCACGGATGCGCTTTAAAACCACGGTGCTGTAATTTTGCTTCAGAGACTTTCCTTTTCTTCCTTCTTCTCCGCCCTTAAACTGGCTCTCTTAACTACTACACACAGAACAAAGCAACAGCGCGCGCATTAGATCCCATAGATGGGATGAATATTTACAATTAGTATTAGGGTTATAATTATATTCGAGTGCTGATTGCTGTGCTATCGTTTGTTACCGAAGCTTTCCCTCAAGACTAAATATTTTAAGGCAGTTTGTCGTGTGCGTATCATGGCCGCGCCCGCTTATATCGCCTTCCGTTTCTCTACCACGGGTGCGCTTTAAAACCACGGCGCTGTAATTTTGCTTCAGAGTCTTTCCTTTTCTTCCTTCTTCTCCGCCCTTAAACTGGCTCTCTTAACTACTACACACAGAACAAAGCAACAGCGCGGGCATTAGATCCCATAGATGAGATGAATATTTACAATTAGTATTAGCGTTATAATTATATTCGAGTGCTGATTGCTGTGCTATCGTTTGTTACCAAAGCTTTCCCTCAAGTCTAAATATTTTAAGGCAGTTTGTCGTGTGCGTATCATCGCTACGCACGCTTATATCGCATTCCGTTTCTCTACCACGGGTGCGCTTTAAAACCACGGCGCTGCAGTTTTTGCTTTTCTTTCCTTTCTTCTTCTCCGCCCTTAAACTGGCTCTCTTAACTACTACACGCAGAGACAAAGCAACAGCGCGCGCATGCGATCCCATAGATGAGATGAATATATATATATATATATATATATATATATATATATATACATAGAAAACTATCAGTCATAGCTCTCGTAGCATAGCCCTCTGGGTCGTTTCCTTTTTTTTTTCTTTCTCAAGTAGTCCTATTAGGGTTATTATAATTACACGAAGGTATTTCGCCCTCGTGAGCAGCAGTCCTTGGTATAGTTATTCTGGCGGCTAGCTTCCCACGCTATGCGTGCCGCCATCGCACCTGGTTAAGCTTTTCCTAGACGCTAGAGTTATGCTTTGTCCTCGCAACCTTGAGCGATCGGAAAGCGCGTTTTCCCCTCTTGGCCGGCGGAGAGGGGAGGCTTCGTTCCGGCCGCGAAGCTCTCCACATCTCTGTAAGGTGCCTTGTGGTGGTCTCGTGCTGACGATGCCCTCTCGGTGAGCGCATATTTCCCCCCTCATCTTTTAAGAGGTTCAATACATACATGCATTTGTCTCGCAAACCAGATTTTTTTCAAGGGAATTTTCCACGTCTCAGTAATTTCTCTCGTCGTATTCGAGTGCTGATTGCCGTGTTGTAGTTTGTTAACGAAGCTTTCCCTCAAGTCTAAATATATTAAGGCAGTTTTCCTAGCCTCTAAAGCCACTCGAGTTCGCTCTTCTCCCCGAGCGGCGATTTTTCCTAGAAAGTATGCCTTCCAACCTTCCAAACCGACTATCGCGGACAACATGAATCTCTTTCCACGTAAGTGTGAGGCTCGGAGCAGGAGCTGTGGCGCTTGAAAATAGCCTAGGGCCTGACAAACCAACCGACTGAGCTATCTTTCCGGGCAACATCGAAGGGTCACGAGTTCAAATCACCTGTTATGTTCCTTTTTATTTTTCGCCCCTTTTTCTTTCATTTTTTTTCTTTTTTTTAATGTCTCATCCTTTATTTTATCACTGTACGGGAACCCTCCTAAAAAAAAAAAGAAAGAAAGATATATATCTTCATATATGTATGGCCTCACATGTGCAGGTCATCCATAGCAGGTTCTCTAGCCGAGTGCCATCCATGCGGTATAACCGAGCTCAGATTGGTCCACCTTGACTGATCAAATAGGGCACCACTGTAGGTTAAATGAGGCGTACAACTCCTGCGTGACCCGCCGTGGTTGCTCAGTGGTTATGGTGTTAGACTGCTGAGCACGAGGTCGCGGGATCGGACCCCGACCACGGCGGCCGCATTTCGATGGGGGCGAAATGCGAAAGCACCCGTGTACTTAGATTTAGGTGCACGTTAAAGAACCCCAGGTGGTCGAAATTTTCGGAGTCCTCCACTACGGCGTGCATAATCAGAAAGTGGTTTTGTCACGTAAAACCCCATAAATTAATTTTTAATTTAACTCCTACGGGGACGGTAGAGTATCCGTCTCCAGTGCAAGAGGACCGTGATCCAAATCCCGGTGCCGCGCAATTCTCCACCAGAAAATGCAAAAAAAAAAAAACCGTGTGTTGAGAAAATTGCACAAACAGGCCTGGAGTGCGGCCTGATCCCGGTGACCAGAACCGGTAACGCACTCTCTCACCAGAGCAGGATTGGCCACCCTGGTGCAGTACTTGGCCACAACCTCCTATATGAATACAACAATCGAACCCCGGCCCTCAGTCCCCAGCAGCCACGAAGCAACTGACCACGGCGGCGGTCAGATCTGTGACGCTGCAGAGGGTGCTAAGAATACCTGGCTCCGGACTGGCCGCCATTGGAATCTGAACCTGGCAACGTTTAACGTTAGAACGCTATCTAGTGAGGCGAGTCTAGCAGTGTTATTGGAGGAATTAGAGGGTAGTAAATGGGATATAATAGGGCTCAGTGAGGTTAGGAGGACAAAAGAAGCATATACAGTGCTAAAAAGCGGGCATGTACTGTGTTACCGGGGCTTAGCGGAGAGACGAGAACTAGGAGTTGGATTCCTGATTAATAAGGAAATAGCTGGTAACATACAGGAATTCTATAGCATTAACGAGAGGGTGGCATGTCTTGTTGTGAAATTTAATAAGAGGTACAAAATGAAGGTTGTACAGGTCTACGCTCCTACACCTAGTCATGATGACCAGGAAGTCGAAAGCTTTTATGAAGACGTAGAATCGGCGATGGGTAAAGTTAAAACAAAATAGACTATACTGATGGGCGACTTCAATGCCAGGGTAGGCAAGAAGCAGGCTGGAGAGAAGTCAGTGGGGGAATATGGCATAGGCTCAAGGAATAGCAGAGGAGAATTATTAGTAGAGTTCGCAGAACAAAATAATATGCGGATAATGAATACCTTTTTCCGCAAGCGGGTTAGTCGAAAGTGGACGTGGAGGAGCCCGAATGGTGAGACTAGAAATGAAATCGACTTCATACTCTGCGCGAACCCTGGCATCATTCAAGATGTAGATGTGCTCGGCAAGGTACGCTGCAGTGACCACAGAATGGTAAGAACTCGAATTAGCCTAGACTTGAGGAGGGAACGAAAGAAACTGGTACACAAGAAGCCAATCAATGAGTTAGCGGTAAGAGGGAAACTAGAGGAATTCCGGATCAAACTACAGAACAGGTATTCGGCTTTAACTCAGGAAGAGGGCCTTAGTGTTGAAGCAATTAACGACAATCTCATGGGCATCATTAAGGAGTGCGCAATAGAAGTCGGTGGTAACGCCGTTAGACAGGAAACCAGTAAGCTATCGCAGGAGACGAAAGATCTGATCAAGAAGCGCCAATGTATGAAAGCCTCTAATCCTACAGCTAGAATAGAACTGGCAGAACTTTCTAAGTTAATCAACAAGCGTAAGACAGCGGACATGAGGAACTATAATATGGATAGAATTGAACAGGCTCTCAGGAACGGACGAAGCCTAAAAACAGTGAAGTAGAAACTAGGAATAGGCAAGAATCAGATGTGTGCGTTAAGAGACAAAGCCGGCAATATCGTTACTAATATGGATGAGATAGTTCAAGTGGCTGAGGAGTTCTATAGAGATTTATACAGTATCAGTGGCACCCACGACGATAGTGGAAGAGAGAATAGCCTAGAGGAATTCGAAATCCCACAGGCAACGCCAGAAGAAGTAGAGAAAGCCTTAGGAGCTATGCAAAGGGGGAAGGCAGCTGGGGAGGATCAGGTAACAGCAGATTTGTTGAAGGATGGTGGTCAGATTGTTCTAGAGAAACTGGCCACCCTGTATACGCAATACCTCATAACCTCGAGCGTACCGGAATCTTGGAAGAACGCTAACATAATCCTAATCCATAAGAAAGGGGACGCCAAAGACTTGAAAAATTATAGACCGATCAGCTTACTGTCCGTTGCCTACAAAGTATTTATTAAGGTAATCGCAAATAGAATCAGGAACACCTTAGACTTCTGTCAACCAAAGGACCAGGCAGGATTCCGTAAAGGCTACTCAACAATAGACCATATTCACACTATCAATCAAGTGATAGAGAAATGTGCAGAATATAACCAACCCTTATATATAGCTTTCATTGATTACGAGAAAGCGTTTGATTCAGTCGAAACCTCAGCAGTCATGGAGGCATTACGGAATCAGAGTGTAGATGAGCCATATGTAAAAATACTGGAAGATATCTATAGCGGCTCCACAGCCACCGTAGTCCTCCACAAAGAAAGCAACAAAATCCCTATAAAGAAAGGCGTCAGACAGGGAGATACGATATCTCCAATGCAATTCACAGCATGTTTACAGGAGGTTCTCAGAGGCCTGGAGTGGGAAGAATTGGGGATAAAAGTTGATGGAGAATACCTTAGCAACTTGCGATTCGCTGATGATATTGCCTTGCTTAGTAACTCAGGAGACCAATTGCGATGCATGCTCACTGACCTGGAGAGGCAAAGCAGAAGGGTGGGTTTGAAAATTAATCTGCAGAAAACTAAAGTATTTTTTAACAGTCACGGAAGAGAACAGCAGTTTACGATAGGTAGCGAAGCACTGGAAGTGGTAAGGGAATACATCTACTTAGGGCAGGTGGTGACCACGGATCCGGATCATGAGATTGAAATAACCAGAAGAATAAGAATGGGTTGGGGTGCGTTTGGCAGGCATTCTCAAATCATGAACAGCAGGTTGCCACTATCCCTCAAAAGGAAAGTGTACAACAGCTGTGTGTTACCAGTACTCACATATGGGGCAGAAACCTGGAGGCTTACGAAAAGGGTTCTGCTGAAATTGAGGACGACGCAACGAGCTATGGAAAGAAGAATGATGGGTGTAACGTTAAGGGATAAGAAAAGAGCAGATTGGGTGAGGCAACAAACGCGGGTAAACGACATCTTAGTTGAAATCAAGAAAAAGAAATGGGCATGGGCCGGACATGTAATGAGGAGGGAAGATAACCGATGGTCACTAAGAGTTACGGACTGGATTCCAAGGGAAGGGAAGCGTAGCAGGGGGCGGCAGAAAGTTAGGTGGGCGGATGACATTAAGACGTTTGCAGGGACAACATGGCCACAATTAGTACATGACCGGGGTAGTTGGAGAAGTATGGGAGGGGCCTTTGCCCTGCAGTGGGCGTAACTAGGCTGATGATGATGATGATATATATATATATATATATATATATATATATATATATATATATATATATATATATATATATATATATATATATATATATATGGGGCAAAACACCCGTGTGCTTAGATTTAGGTGCACGTTAAAGAACCCCAGGTGGTCGAAATTTCCGGAGTCCTCCACTACGGCGGGCCTCATAATCAGAAAGTGGTTTTGGCACGTAAAACCACATAATGTAATGTATATATATAAGGGGGAGGGGAATCGCTCAACAAACCATCGTCGGTTGTAAGGTGTTTGTCATCGGGAGGTCGCACGCACATTTGATATATATATATATATATATATATAAATGAAGTGAAGTGGCGTTTATTCTTCTTTTCAAGGAAAAGAGGGGACCGGGACAAAAGGCGGTAAGGCCTGACGAGGCCCCGGCACCCATACAGTTGGCAATACCAATATAAATGCAAAAAAAAAAGAAAAATGTACATAGAAGGCGCGACAAATATGTCAAAACAAAGCTACAATGTGCGCAGTGAAACTTAATTCGGCAAAAAAAAAACATGTGCAAGGTAATATGCAAGCATACATAGTTATACACGTACAAATGCAATGCGTACATGGCTGCTGAATTAAGACGCGAAAACATGCAAATGCAGCAAACTATTGTTGCTTGTCTGCAAGAAATATAGAAAGAAACGTATTGATGAAGAAACGGTAGATACATTTTCTTACATTGGAATTTCGCCTTCAATCAAACGTCGTTTCATGTTTTTCTTGAACACATTTTTAGAGAAAAAGAAATCATCTCTAAAGGGAAATTTGTTGAGGGCGTTGGGTACTTGAAAACTTAACTTTTGTTTACCATAATTCGTGCGTGTACGCGGTACACGTAGTTTTACCTCACGAAGGTTGTATTTTATAGTACTGTCAGCAATGGAGTACAAACTGTTTCTATGAATGTATTGCAACAGCCGTAGATAATACACTTGTTCAGCTTTTATATATATATATATATATATATATATATATATATATATATATATATATATATATATATATATATATATATATATAGACGCCCAGCGGCCGCGGCAGCGACGACCCTACGTCACAGACAGGAAGACACAAACGGCTGCGCTACCTACGCAGAATCGACTCACACTCACGGGCTGCGGCACCGACGAGAACTTTTTCAATCATCTAAGAATAATCTGTTATTACGCAGATTAGTTCTTTTCACCTTTACTTTTTATTTATGTGACATACCACTGCTGCTGAGTGCTATTAGTGATACAACTACTGATTTACTTGGATCGCACAACACAAGAGCATGAACCTGCACTTAAATCTGTACTGCTGCTTCAGTGCCGCATGCTTTTCATTCTGCTTCCGACATATGTCTGGCTTGTAAGCAATCACTTCCAACAGATGGCTCGTGCCTTGTTTGTTCAGAATGCGGGTATGGTTACCATTTGGGCGCATGTTATCGTACGAACAACACTACCTACAAAGCCATGGCCGACAATGCTAAAAAAAGATGGCGATATGAAACGTGTAATTTCAGCTGCTTAACGCTCCCCAAAAGTAACAAAGCAGGTACAGAACGAGCTGTCGTTCACAGAAAACCTGCTAATAAAAATCAACAAAAAGCTTTGTAAACTGCCAAGTATAAAACAGAAGCTAGAGGTCCTTTTTCAGGTAAAAGAAACTGTGGAAAATGAGGGAAAGTCTGTCCAGCAACTTTCAGATCCGTACAATCAAGTACTACCAGAAATGAAGCTTCAGTCAACTGCGATTGTCACTTTAAAGAAAAGAGTTGAAAAGATTGAGTCAGTGAACGCTGATCAGGAAATCGTCGAACTGCGACAACAAATAAACAGTGTGGAACAATATAGCAGAGGGAGTAATTTAGAAGTACATGGACTTGCGCAAGCTTAAAGTGAAAATCTGTTCAAAAAGAATAATGCTATTGCTCAGGACTTAAGGCTAGCTCAGTTGAATAAACAGGACGTACAAGGCCTTCATAGACTGCCACCTAAGCGTGGTAAAACCCTGGAAGTTCTGGCACAGGGGAGAATCTCCGCATGGTTGCTACTGGTTGTTTTTAAGCCGACGCTCTTTCAACGCTAACGCCAAAGTACCCTTCAATTACAGCTAGACCTAGCAGGATGGCGAAATTTTGGTAAAATGGTGGCGCACACGATTGTTTACGTTGTCATGGCAACAGGAATAGCAGCCGCGCGGCGCCTCCTCACACTAGCGTTCTTTGATTCTTCTTTTTGTTTTTTTGTGCAGGTAATGAATATTCACTGCCTGTTTACAAAACGTAGTAGTAACCGCTAGCTTTTCGTGCTGTCGATCCCAGGCTGCATTTGTGCCACTGCGTATCACTGTGCATGCATACTACGTAATATTTTTGTTAGCCGATAATATTGAATCAAATCCCGGTCCTCCGGAAGATTCCCTCGATATGATGAACATGCTAAAATAATTATAACCCAGGCAGGAAGCCATGCTTGAGCAACTGAAATTCATTAAAATGACGTTGGCTGATCATGAGAAAACATTTATCGGAATTAAAAATCGACTAGAGAAGATTGAGTCAGCCTACACGTCTATCGAAACTATGAAGTCCGAAATTGATGAAATCTATGCAGGAACCAGTGAAAACACGAATGAACCTAGAATGCTGACTGCCCGGATGAACGATAATGAAAAGCAATCTCGGCGTAATATCCTCGTCTTCTACGGAGTTAAAGATCAGCAAAATGAAACCTGGGTGGACTGTGAAAAGACAATTGATGTTATTGATCGCCTCCTTAACATAAACATCCAGCCCCTCGAAATTGAGCATGCTCATAGCCTTGGATCTTGCCATCCAGACAAATACAGGCCCATTAGAGTGAAATTATTGAACTTCAAGAATAAGGTTAAGATATTGACACGTGTACTTATCTTTATCGGGCAACCACGTTTCGCCTTCGCCGCCTAACAAATGTAATCGCACAGCGTGGGACGCGCCTGCATATACCCGAAGTTTCTGGAAAGTTATCGATGCTTCTATCCGCTGTTTGTTGTCGCCGAACCTTATGTTATCTGATTTCATCACCTGACGCGAATGGTGTAGAACTTTGTGGAAGGCACGCGGGTCCGAACGATCAGACTGGAACATTCGACGACTGCTCTATAAAAGCCGACACGCTTGACCCGCTGATCAGATTTCCGACGATCGCCGACCGTGTTCGCCGCTATCGTTGTGCTATAAGTGTAGCCTGTTTTTGTGGGCACAGGTTTGCCCAATAAAAGCTAGTTTTGTAGTCCACCGTATTGCTGCTTTCTTCACCGTCACTACCACGGGGCAATATTGAGCGCGGCCAGCAAGTTTAAAGACTCTGGCTAAGTGCCGCTTAGGATCTTACGGCGCGCAGGCGCATCGCCCACAAATGCATCATTGAGTTCGGAAAGGCTCAAAACCTTCCATTCTAGTTACGTCATGAAAAGATTGTCAGAAATAACAAAACCTATGTTTTTAACCACTCTACCAATCAAGTAGTTGAGCGAAATTCCTAGCATTGCCCCAGAACAGAACCGTAAAACAGTTACACCCCATCGATTCACCGTGTCCATCTTGCTTGTCCGCTGTGTTTTCCCCAAGCGAGACTCGTTATGCAGCCTAATAAGTTCCTCCTCATCTAACGTTCTTTTGCTAACCGAAACGTGGCTAAATTCGTCAGTCGGTAACAGTGAAACCGTGCCGTCCATCGCCAACTTCGACATATTTCGCAGAGATAGACCTGATGGCTCATGCGGTGTACTTATCGCCACTCACAGTAATCTACGGTGTTCTCCTGTGAAAATTCCGTCTCCATTGGAAATGATTTGGCTCAGTTGCAATGCTGCTCATCCAAGCGTTTTCATTCGTTTCTGTTATAGTGCCCCTAACAGCGCCAGCTCCTTTACGCAACTACTTCACGACGCCTTAAGCACATTAAAGGTGAGGTACCCTGACAGCACGATTCTCCTTTTTGGAGACTTCCAATTTCCCTTCAGTTGAGTGGTCCGATCCTGCTTCCATGTTATCAAAAAATAGCGCCGCTAGCAAATTTGTAAATGTATGCCTCACATTTCGTTTGTCGCAATTGGTGACGCAAGAAACCCGCATTTACTGCAACACTTTATTGCAACAGAGGAAGCGTTATTTCTTTTCAAAAACTGTACCTTCTAAACTCTGAACTGACCCTAAGCGCTTGTGGAAAACTATAAATCCAAATCAATCTAACTTGATATCTCTTTGCAATAACTCTGGCTTTCCGGTTCCCGACTCTGATGTTCCTAATATCCCGAACGACACCTTCAGTAAAATGTTCACGAATGAACCCCTGAATAATATTCCTGATGCGCCGGCCTTTTTGCACCCACCAATGAATAACATCATTTTCGAGCCACATGGAATAGTGAAGGTAATTGATTAGCTATAATATTCATCATCTAGAGGAATCGACGGCACTAATGCCAAAATATTGAACAACACTAAACATATTTGCTGCCATTTTTGTCACTAAGTATTCAGGAATGTTTGAACACCGGCTGCGTACCACACGATTGGCGGGCAGGTAAGGTCATTCAAGTCCATAAATGTGGAATCCGGTCATGCCCGAATAATCATCGCCCAATTTCTATCACTAGCGTTTGCTGTAAGGTAATGAAGCACATTTTATACTCGCACATTGCTACATTCCTAACACCTCTGAATTTTTTTCACGCAACCCAGCATGGCTTTCGAAAAAGTCATTCGTGTGATACGGAACTCGCCCTTTTTCTTCATGATATCCACTATAGTCTATATAGCAACATCCCCACTGATGCAATTTTATTGATTTTAAAAAGCCTTAGATAATGTTCCCCATGCTCGCCTACTACTAAAATTATCACCACTTAACCTTCCCCTCTGTGTTTTTAACTGTATCCAAGGTTTTTTGACCGGCCGACAGCAGTTCGTCTATGCCAATTCACACCCGTCATCTTTATTACCTGTACTCTCAGGCGTACCAAAAGGTACGGTCCTGGGACACCTTCTTTTTTTGACATATATCAATGATTTCCCTTCTAATATTTCCTCTGGTGTTCGACTCCTTGCGGACGATTGTGTAATTTATCGTTCAATCACCAACAGCTCTGACACCACTGCTCTTTAAGACGATCTTAATCGCATCCAACAGTGGTGTAACACTTGGGTCATGTCGCTAAGCATCTTTAAAACAAAGTTAATATCTTTTCAGCGTTGCCGTAATTCGTCTTACCCAATTATACCAGTGGGCTAGGCTGCAGCGGCACCGGCACCATGTTTAATCGCTGCTTGTTCTTCATGCAGTTCTTTGGCTTCCTTGCTGTACCCCCCCCACCCCATTTGCGGCATCACATGGCTTGGAACTGCTTCGTCTGACTTGGCTCCCTTTGCGGTCTAGCACGTGGATGTCATCGAGTGCTTGCCCAGGAACTGCTCTATCGCTACCATATGCGATTACCTCGGCGTGTCCCACTTCAAGCTACAGCATGCCAGTCACCCCGATGTCCCGTCATTTGATCAGCCATTCATCGACAACTCTCGGTCTGTGACGTCAACAGCCGACGGTATAAGTGTCCAGCGCGTGGATCGACTCTTCAGTGGGCTAGGCTGCAGCGGCACCGGCACCATGTTTAATCGCTGCTTGTTCTTCATGCAGGTATGTTACTATTCTGATGCCGAGTGTATCCGATCTGATGATCGCCTTCTGCTGCTGCTCCCTTGCCTACAACGTCTTGTATCCTGCTGCTCGCATGCATTGTATTGCGCAAGTTGTCTCCTCTTGAGCGGAGATGTGGAAATCAACCCTGGCCCGGGCCCTCGGTCTAAGTCTAGGTGTGGATCCGGTTCCGCTCTGGATGAGAATGATGATGCTCGCCCTTCCTTTGATAGCCATGACAAAAACGACTCTTCGGTATCCGAAATGTTCTCTAAATTATTGGAGGGGCAGACTCAGTTGGCACGAGATCTTGCGGAAATTAAGTGATTTCAACCATCAGTCGCGCGTCGCTTTGATGTTTTAGAGTCGCGTGTTCATGCACTAGAATCCGCTCCTATGTCCAAAGACTCTAGTTTACTGCGTGATTTACGTGCTGAAATAAATGCCTTGACTACTAAGGTAATGGACTTGGTCTTAAAAAATGACAGTCTTGAAAATCATTCTCGTAGAAACAATCTGATAATACACGGTATTTATGAAAACGCTACCACCCTGATGACTGCAGTTTCATCTGTGCTTACTGAGCAGCTGAAGACTAGCTGCCCTTATATTGAGCGCTGCCACAGGCTCGGTAGGGCACGCACTGGTTACATTCGTCCCGTCATTCCAAAATTTTCTAACTTCAGCGACAGAACCGAGGCTCTTAGGAACGCTTCAAAACTCAAGGGCTCAAATTTCGTCATTAAAGAAGATTTCTCTTCTAGGGTTCGGTTAATTCGGAAAAAAATCTGGGATGCATCAGCCTCTTTTCGGGACAGCGGTTCTGTTGTGAAGTTGAGATATGATCATGCTTTCATTAACAAGGTTTGTTATAACTGGGATGACAATTCAAACTCATTAGTAACGGCACCCGCTCAACGTGATTCTTCTGAGTCTGGCCATTTGACTTCCGTCCCATCCACTTCCTGAATTCATCCTGGTCATTTTGAGAACCTTGTTGTCTTGAATATAAACGCTCGTAGTATTGTTAAAAAATTTCCTGATTTATTGTCCCTTATATCTGTTCATTTCCCCCATGTTATCGGCATCACAGAGACTTGGCTGCACAATCGTATTTACGAATCTCAGTTCACTCCACCCGGTTTTGTTGCCGTGCGCTTAGACAGGATTTGCGGTACTGGTGGTGGCGTGGCACTGCTTATCCGGTCGGATCTACGATTCTCAGTCTTGCCTTCTCCTCCAGAAACGGAATCCGTGTGGTGCAAAATTTACCTTCATAACCGATGCATTGTGATTAGTGTTATATATCGTCCCCCCGGCTCTACTCTTGATGTTCTTCATGCTGTTGCAAATGTCATGAGCGAGATCAACATTCCTTCGTCGAGTTTTATCTGTATGGGTGACTTCAACACCCCTGGCATCCACTGGCCATCATTGTCTGCAGTCGGTCGCGACACAGCTATTTGTAAAGAACTAATAAACATTTCCTTGTCCATACAATTTAGACAACAACGGCACACCACAAGGTTCAGTATTGTCCCCACTCCTCTTTAACATTGCCATGGACAGGCTCTCGGAGGAATTGCCAAAAATACCGAGCTTGGGGCACGTCATATACGCTGACGATATCACAGTGTGGGTCCCAAGGTGGTCACTCGCAGCACTAGAGCAGACAATACAGGCAGCGGTAGACACCACAGAATCTTTCCTTAAGGGCACCGGACTCAGGCTATCACTTAGTAAATCTGAGCTGCTGCTCTTTAGACAGGGGAGACAAGGTGTTAGAAACCTGGCGCCTTTAGAAACTCTGCCAATTAAAATCACTGACAACACAGGACGGGTCATACCCAGAGTAGAGAAAATTAAAATTCTGGGTCTTCTCATTGACGGAAGGAGCTGTAACGCTACGGCCCTGAACCGTCTCACAGGTCAGGCCAACAGTACTTTAAAGCTCCTGGGCAGGGTCTCAAATCGAAATGCAGGGCTCAAGGAGGACAATCTCATCAGAGCATATCATGCATTTTTCATCAGTCATGTGACGTACATTGCATCATACCTGAACTGGGAGAAAGGAGAGAAGGCTAAGCTAAACGCACTTATACGCTCCGGACTCAAAAGGGCTCTGGGACTCCCGCACGGAACGAGCACCGAACTCCTCAACAAGTTAGGACTTCATAACACTATAGATGAGCTCATTGAGGCACATTCGATGTCACAAATTGCAAGACTCTCCGACACTAAGCCAGGGTGTAAAATTCTAGATGAAGTCGGAATACTGCCTCGAGGAGGAGGCACCTCTAAGTTCAAGATACCCAAGGAGGTGCAGATACAATTAGTTGTAGACCCCATACCTAGAAATATTCATCCTGTCTACAACAAGGGCAGAAGGGACGCCAGGGCCAAATGCATTCTGGGTAAACTGCACGAACAACACTGCTCAGCTCTTTTTGTCGATGCAACTAGTTATGGATCGGGCGACCGCTACGCTATTGCCGTGGTCGATGAGAGCGGCAAATTAATAAGCCCGGCGTCACTAAGAACGAGCTCCATTCATGCCGCCGAAGAAGCAAGCATAGCACTTGCAATTACAATGAGGAGAGGCTCCACGATTTTCTCCGATTCCCGTACAGCTATTAGGAATTACTCAGCCGGCTTCGTCTCAGTGGAAGCACACAAGTTACTAATACACAGTATTAATACTCATAATTACGACCAACTGGATAGCTCACACCTAGTCTGGTTTCCGGCTCATCAGGGCCACTCGGTCAGCCCAAATCGCTGCAATACTAACGAGCAAGCTCACTCTGCTGTGCGAGATCTCACATGCCGCGCATCAGATCAGGAACTGCTCCAGGGTGACTGCGGCTCCTACAAAGACCCACTTACTACTTTTCACGAGATCACCCCACGCTATAGGGACGGCAGGAGGTTTTTTCCTCCCCCCGCCCCCATCAGAAGCTCAACCGAGCTCAGGCAGTCACATTAAGAATGATTCAAACTAAATCTTATCCCACACCTTTTGTGCTTAACAAAATTGACCAGGATTTTCCCGCGGAATGTAAAAGTTGTGGACACATTCCGTGTCTATTTGATCATATGTTCTGGCTGTGCCCCAACCAAAGGGCTTCGGATCTCAACAGTGAGGAGGACTGTAGTCGGCGTATATCCAGCGAAGTCCTCCAAGATCAACTCCTGGCCGTCCGGAGAGCTCACGACATCGGGAAAGCCTTTGGCCTACCGGTGCCTACGTGGGCGGAGCCACCGACTTAGCCTGGGGTCTTGTGCCCTCGGACCCTAGTTTCTCTGGACTGAAATAAAGTTCTTGCCATGCCATGCCATGTCCTTTGGTCTCACCCAGGTTGTTCCTAGTGCAACCAGATTAAATTCCGTCCTTGACTTAGCGAGGTAATTGATGGTATTTGAGACCACAAAGGCGTTTTAGTGTCACTCTCCTGCCCAATTTCTAAATCCCCCTACACGTTTACTAGTTTCCCTGATTTCACTCGTGCGGACGACAACTCCATTACTGATGTCTTATCTCATCATTTCGATACGTTTAGTGCACTTTCAGACAACCAGGACGTCAACTGCCTTGCTAATTACTTTGAGCGTCTTGTCAAATCATGTATCGAACGTTTTGTGCCCATTAAAACTAAGAAAAAGATTCTAACACTCCATGGATGACTCGTGATATCTTGCGTTTGTCCCGTCGCGTTCGAAGGTTAAGGCGGCCCAAAAGAGGAACTGATCCCATGGCGTTGGATAGATTTGTTAAGGCAAAGAAAGAACTCAATCTTAAGTTGCAAAATGCCAAGGATTTCTTTTTTCGCGTTCGCCTGCACAATTTGTTAATAACTAAACCACGAAAGTTTTGGTCTTCTATTTTACCTCGCGATGCTTCATCCACTTCTTTCAAAATAGATAATGACGTCATTAACGACCCGGCGGTGATATCCGATGCTTTCAACAAGTATTTCCAATCCGTGTTTGTTTCCGATATAGTTTCTCTGAAGCAATCAGTGACGTTGAGATAAACTGCGAAGGCATCCTCAACCTTGTATTAAACCTGGATGTTAAGAAATGGACCGGTCCGGACGGGATACAGAACGCGTTCCTTGTTCGTTATTCGTTGTGGTCATCAAAATATTTGTCAGTCATATTGAGAAAGTCCTTATCATCCTCTACTGTACCTTCTTCATGGAAGCTAGCCAAAGTGCTCCCTCTTTATAAATCTGGAGATAAGCAGTGGTTGTCGAACTACAGACCAATTTCACTGACGTCACAGTCATGCAAAATGTTGGAACACATCATTCATAAACACATCACGCTCTTTCTGGAATCAAATAACTTACCGTCTAACATGCAACATGGGTTTAGGCGCGGTTTTAGCACGTTAACGCAGCTAGTTGAGTTCACACATGACATTTCGTTTAACCTTGATGTAGGCAACCAGGTTGATGCCATTTTTATAGAATTCTCGAAGGCATTTGACACCGTTTTGCATTCTAAACTCATTGCTAAACTTAATGCTGTACTGAATAATCCTCATTTAGTTAACTGGATTTTAAGCTTTCTCTTATTTCGCTCCCAGTTCGTCTCTTACAGTTCGACTGACTCCGCTACTGTTGATGTGACATCAGGTGTGCCCCAAGGCTCCGTCCTTGGGCCGCTTCTTTTTTTATTATACATAAACGATTTGCCACTCCACTGCTCTTCTAACATCCGTCTCTATGCTGATGACTGCGTTCTACATGAAGTGATTAAATCTTCTAATGATCATTATCGCCTTCAAGAGTCGTTTTCTAGGTTTTGCAATTGGTGTAACACTTGGCAAATGAACATTAATTTCAATAAAACCGTTCTGATGTCTTTCGGCAACAAATCTTCCCCGTCCCTTTTCAGTTACTCGTTCAATGGCCGTGCTGTAGATAAGGTTTCTGAGTATAAGTATCTTGGTGTCATTTTTACGCATAACATGTCATGGTCCAAACACATTGATTACATATGCAGTAAAGCACTAAAAAAATTAGGTTACTTCGGGCGAAAGCTAACCCGATTTCCTAAAGACACAAAGTTACTAATGTATAAATCTCTAATCCGCCCTGTTCTTGATTATGCATCTGTAGTTTGGAGCCCGCATAAGCAGTTAGAGATTAATAAACTAGAAGCTATGCAGAAAAAAATTGTGCAATTTATATGTCATTGTTACGATCGCGACTTTTCACCCTCTTCAACACTTTCTTCCTTGAACTTAAACACGCTCTCTTCTCGTCGCCGTGTCGAATCATTAAAATTCTATCATTGCATTGTCAGTTCTTTAGTTAGGCTCTCAAATGATAATTACATTAACTTCGCTCCGGGATCATCAACGAGAAGACATCATGACCTAAACTTGATACCCTACTACGCCCGTACTAAAATGTTCAAATTCAGCTTTTTTCCCCGCTCAATCGAAGACTGGAATTCATTACCTGGGTCCATTCGCTCATGCTCATCCCAAATTTTTGCAACCGCCATCCCAGATGCATAATCGTGCTCACCCATGCCTGGCATCATTTGTATAACTTCTTGTGTATTTTTCTTTCATCAGTGCTCTTTAAAAGTGTTCACTTGTGTTTACCGCCGTATATTCCATTGCATTTTCTGTACCTTTTCTTAACCCACTCCTGCTATAGCGCAAATTACGCTGCAGTATGTGTAAATAAATAAATAAATAAATAAATGAATAAATAAATAAATAAATAAATAAATAAATAACCTGTTGATCGACACTACTTAATCGTTAAAATAACTTCGTGTTCATGATTTTATATAATTGAACTTCGTCCACTCATGTTAATAGCGTAGAAAATTCCGCTAACCATGTGCTTGGATATCTCCGCCGCAATCGTGCCCTGACGTCTTTTTCAGTTAAATTACTCGCCTACACAACCTTTATCCGACTTAAGCTTTAATACGCTAGTGCTGTTTTTGATCCTCACCAAATTAACTTGATTAATGTTCTGGAATCCGTCCAAAATTGCGCAACAAGATTCATACTTTTCGAGTACTCTCGTAGTTCAAGCATCTCCGCCCTGAAAATCCAGCTTAACCTTTCCACTCTTGTTTACCGCCGCAGAATCGCAAGACTTTGCGTGTGTCACACGTTTTTCCATTCTTTGGCCATTGAAAATAAGTACATCAATAGAGCCCATCGCATTTCTCGCACCACCCATTCCCATGCAGTGTATTTTGATCATGCCCGCACCACTACTTTCCAGCAATCGTTTTTTTTTTTCGGCACGCTGCTCGAGACTGGAATGACCTGCCACCCTGAACCGCTATTATCATCGATTCGCAGTGTTTTAAGCGAACCGTTGAAGCACGCCTATTATGTTTCGCGATAATGCCATGCGCCGAATGTACGCCCACCCCTCATATTATGCCCCTCATGGCCCTTGATGAACTACCAAATAACAAAATATAAATAAATTTCCCGGAACTGTCATTGGGCGATAGCTGAGCTGTATGATTTCCCGGTAAGGCAGGTTACAAGCAAGGAACAGTATTTCTCTGTGGTTGACAACTTCCCGTCTGTGTCCTTCCTCGTGCAGCGTTTTCGCAGAAAGGAGGACCCTCGTGGCCTGGAATGTTTGCGTGCGGGTACCTGCAGCCCCTGCAGCACCAGGGCGGACCTCGAACACTTAATCTGGGACTGCCCGCTGTATTCTGGCCCCAGGCAAAGGGCCCTTGCTTCGCTCCCAACGGAATGGCGACCAACCTCCTTACAGACCTGGGCGCTAGCGAGACACTGCAGTGGTGCGACCGCCAACGAGCTCTGGCGGTCACTGTACGAATTCCTGGATGATGCTGAGGCTCCAGCCACTGGGACCAGGCTTCTTCATCTCGAGCGTACCAGCGAAAGCATCAGACCCCATGATGTAGATAATTAAGTCTCCAATTAGTTCCCTTACCTCCTCACTCCCGCCACTCCCCAAACCAATTCACCGCAGCCATTTAAGGGCAAAAATGTGAATAAAGACGTGTAAACAGCAACGCCTCTGTCCTTTATCTCAGAAATGCATCGCTGTTTTGTTCATTGGAGCGACGCTTTCTTTTTTCGAAACATCCTATCGTGAACGCCATGTGTAATGTTCTACACAGTAAAAAAAAGTCATTATTGATTTGTGTGCGTTTGTCAGTGTGTGGAGTCCAAAACCCATTCTTGCGTTAAACAGTGCAACTCAGTTTAGTTAACTCGCTTACAAAATTTGAGCTGTCATCGACTATCGAAGAGCTGCCAGAATAATCTGAGCGTTTTCTCAAAGAAATTGTAGAATGAGTGGATTTTTTGAAGGTGAAATTTAGCCTACAAGGTTTTATTGCAATAGCAATTATACGCACACTCCAGGCACATTTCTTCCGTCGGCATCGCCATCGCCGTAAAGTTCCGAATAGGTGAAAGAATGTAAGGGCGAGCCGATGAATGCAGTTCAACCTCGCGTGCGCGAGCGAGGAACGCGGCCTGGATGCGTACCCTCTCCCGTAGCGCTCAAGGCTGACGGCTCAGGCGAGGGAGGAGCAGCATTCTCCGGCGGCTGCTAGGGTGCCTCGATGCTTCCTCACTCGCCGCTCCACGAATGCAGACCGAATGCAGACAACCGCGGCGTCTTCTATAGGTTGTTTCGTTCGCATGGCGCAATTGGGGCGAAAAAAATCGTTTTCCGCGCGCGGCGCAGAGCAGTTTTAACGCGATAGCGTTAAGGAGCTCGTGTCGCAGAAAAGGCGGTGTCGTTGGCGTCGGCCGTGAGCGAAAAATCTCAGAAGGCAATTCACAAATAAAAACAACTTGCAAGATGGGCTGCATGGCAATCAAACCAAGGTCTCCGGAGTGTCAGACGGAGACGCTACCACTCAGCCATGAGTTCGATCGTTCAAACGCGGCAATAACGCCTTCAGTGAATGTGGTGTTGCCTTAGAAACGCGCCGTAGAAAGTTATACTGCGGCGTATATCGGTAATTATGATCCTGTAAATTGCAGAAGTCGCAGTTAAATGAGTAGCGAAGTACGTTTCTGCTACATTTCTTCTGCGCTTGGCCCACACGCAGTGCCGTCTTGCGGCAAACACGCGAAAACCCCTCCTCGACAGGTGGCGTGCCACTCGCCCGCTTCTCCTCTTCGTCTCGTTTGAGCGCATTGGGGCAAAGCCACCTAGAAAAAAATGTAAGGCCTCCGCATCACCTCCTCTCCCCTGTCAATACGTCACGAGATTCGGATGGTAGCGGTGGATGGGGGAGCGCTGCGTTTCTAGAACGCGGCGCGCGTTCTGAAAACAAATTTTCTCCGTGGCTGCAACGCTAGAGCGGCAACGCGTGGAGCATTTGCTTGGTGGCTTTGGTGGGGCATGCTGCACCGTAAACGCGATTGCTTTTCTTCGATTGTGCGTGGTTCGTCGTACACGGAAGCGCAACGATGCCTGGCTGTTGTTGCGCACCAAACTGCAAGTCCAATTATGACGGAGGACAAAGTGTCCGAGTGCACAAGTTCCCATCTGACCGAGCCACTCGGGAAGCATGGACGAGAGCAGTTCCTCGGAAGGACCGCTCGCCAACGAAGTACACAGTGGTAAGTATTTCTTCTCTCTATTGTTATTCTGGGTTTCCAGACGAATAGGTTTCGGCAGCATAGTGCGCAATGCATTCGTGCACGCGTGCACAATAGATGGGTCTCTGCACCTGTCAACACATTTGTAAATTCAACGTTTTCGTCGAGCTTCATACCTGTAACGGCTTGTTTTTTTTTTATTTCAGCTCTGTGAAAAGCATTTCTTGCCATCGGATTACTTGAAGACGACATCTTACACGGACGTCAAGACAGGAAATGTGGTCGAAGTTGCCATGAAAAACATCCGTCTGAAGAAAACTGCAATTCCGAGCTTGTTTCCCAATTGCCCTGCCTATTTATCGCGTCGCAAGTGTGCGTTCGAGAAGCGCCGGCTACCAAAAGAGCGCGCTTGGAAGCCACATATTTGCAAAAAGCAATAACGCTTTCTCAGCGAAGCCAAGCAGAAGAGGACACCAAAAATCTGGTTGATAGCTTTGCGGACTTGCTGAAGGCCTTGCCAAGCTTTCAGTGTTCGGACTTCTGGACAGTCTTGAACAAGGGCTCCAAGGTTTTCTTTTTGGACTTGTCACTTCAATCTGCTCCTGCAGTCCGTACTTCGGTGATCGTGTCCACAGACCTGCGCGTCGAAGTATTTTTTGGTGAAAAGGGTGTGAGGAAGTGTGGTGATGTTTTAGTTCCTGAAAAGCTGTGCGACTTGAGAGATTTGAAAAGTGTGTTACACATGATCGAACAGACACGTAAGGATATCAGCACTGAGCGTTCTGAAAAGGCCCGTCATCTACTGACATTGGTTTCGACATTGCTAGAGGAAGTAAGTGGAAAACATTTCGCATGCGAGTTGCAAGAATGACATTTGGAAGTGCTTAAATTCTTGAAGAGTCAAGTTGATCTTGTTTTGAATGATGCTGGCCGATATCCCCCCCGATTTATTGGCTTTTGCTAGCCTTTTGTTCACAATTTCACCTCATGCATATAGATTCCTGAGAAGTTCGATGAAGCTTAAGATGCCGCATCCTCATACGATCAGAAGACTGTGTTCATCGTACGATGTACGCCCTGAAACGGAGCAGCAAGAATGTAGCTTTCTTTCCTGTGCAAAGTGTATTGTAAGCACATATAAAGAGCATGAAAAGACTATAACGTTGATGATTGATGAGATTCACCTTCAATCATTTTTTGATTACAAGGCTGGGTTGGTTACTGGTGCTGCGGTAAATTCATCAACTGCAGCAAAAACTGCCCACGTATTTATGATACAGAGCCTCCTTTCTTCAAACAAGGATGTTGTACACATCCTTCCTGTTGCACAAATCGATGCTAAGGCGCTGCACGACTTCCTTCGGAAGATTGTTCTTGATCTAGAGGCATCTGGTTTTAGAATAATCGCAGTGATCTCGGACAATAACTCCATAAACAGAAAAGCCATGTCCTACTTCGCTAAGCCGGCAAGTGTCAGCATTGTTTACCAGCATCCTGCTGACCCATCACGACGCCTGTTTTTTGTGGTGGACCCAGTTCACATACTAAAGTGTATAAGAAATAACTGGCTGAATCAAAGAAACATTAGCAAATGCATGTACTTTCCTGAACCGAAGAGTGATGAGGCTGAATCAAAGATACAGCATCTTTCAAGGTATTATGCCAGCTGCACGAAGCTGAAAAGCATGAGCTCTTGAAGCTAGCACCAATGCTCACTTTGAAGGCACTGAACCCCTCAAACATGGAACGGCAGAACGTTAAACTGGCCTTAAAGATTTTTAACTCATCTACTGTTGCTGCTCTCAGTGTTGCAACATTCCAGCATGCAAAGGAAACCTCTCAATATGTCGACACCATTTTGACTTGGTGGAAGATTGTTAACGTCAAGACGCCAAGCAAAGGACAGCGGTTGTGAGATCAATTGCAAGGTCCAATAGTTTCATCGTCATGTCCTCAACTAGAACTCTTAGAGAGAATAGTTCAATGGCTTGATCACTGGAGAAGCCTCGAACATGAAAATAGCCGCTTGACACGTGAAACGCACATAGCTTTCAGCCACACTACCCATGCCTTGCACGAACTTGCCATATACTGTCTCAAAGAGCTTCATTTCGAGTATGTTCTTTTGGGCAAATTTCAAACTGATAGCTTAGAGGATCGCATTGGAAAGTACCGGCGATTGTCTGGTGCCGATTACCACGTGTCTATAAGGCAGATATAAGAATCTGAAAACAAATTGCGTTTGCAGAAGGTTCTGGACCTGCCAGATTTGGACATTCTACTACCACCGAGCGCGAACACGTTGGAGACAAGTGTACATTCAGGAAACGGCCAGTTTCAAGTCACTGTGACCGACTCTGACATTGAGAAAAAAACGTCAAGGCTACCGGCACTAACCTATGTCGCTGGCTATTGTGCCCATGCAGCTCTAAAAAAGCTGACATGCGCATCTTGCAGTGAAAGCCTTGTGATGCAAGACGTCGATCTAGATGACCCTGAGAATGCATTAATCACGAAGATGACAAGGGGTGGTCTGAAGTTTCCACGAGCAGTTGTAGTTAATGCTGTACTCTTTACTGAAATTATATTGGACAAGCTCAGGACACCAGAATATGCCGTACGATTTTTCAGCCTTCCTAGGCAGAAAGATACTCTTGTCGGCCTTGTGTTCGCTACCCTTCATGACTTTGAGGATGTCGATGTGTGTGATTTCGGTCATCCTGCACAGGAGGTAATGGGGCATGTTGTAAGTGCTGCAGCGAATACACTGCTGAACAACTTGTGCCGCACAGAAAACGACAAATCACGCAACGCAAGAACGACCGAAAATTGCAGACCTTGAAGGCCTGAGATGTTTCTCATTATTTATTTTTTATTCATGAAGCTCTGTTTTGTTGAACATCTACGTATGTTTGTGTTGACAGAACCCTTGTAAAAAGAAACCTGTGGCGTAGCTAAGACTTATTTGCCTTCATTATCAAAATTTAAACCCTGCATTTTGGCCAATTCAAATGTTATTTGAGTGCATTGTGCTACCTGTTTATGATTCGAACTCTCCATGCTACCGCAATCCATTAATTGCATGTGTTCCTTTAGGACTGAGAGTAGGCCTCTCGTTTTTTACTTACTTTTCACCATTATCTCAGTATTTTATGAAGACCAATAAGGCCTGCAAACAAGGCGGGTGGAAATAAAATAACCACAAGAAATGGTACAACAAAGACGGAAGCTTATTCTATTTGAGAGTTAGTTGTGCGTGGCCCTATAATAATAAAATTTTAACAAAAAAATGAACCTCGATATTCGTGTGTCCAGCGAGGACTGTTTCACACAATGCAAGAGTGAGAGTGATAATTGTATATGGAAGATACAAAATGTTTGTTTCTGAATGTAGTTCTTAACATTTGTGAATAAAGTATATTCTGTGTCTTCAGTATGCAGTTTTCCTCTTTCTTTCTTTCCGTCTAAGGTTAAAGTGACTAAGCTGCATGCAGTTCGCTTGTCTTAGTCCCGACCAAACATCACAAGCACAATAAGGCAGGTCGTGTTGCGCTACACGCAAAAAAGAAATGTCGCCAGGCAAGTAATCTAAGGAAGGTATGAAATAATGTTGCTTTCTATGGTGGTGTTGGCTGCGGTGAACCAGCGGCTCCCCCTTATTTTTTGCGTCAGCTACACGTGTCTTGCTTTAAAGACAGCACTAATTTTTCCATGCCATAGTATCCGCGACGCGCAAAGAGACACCCTGCAAGCGCAACGAACCTAGGCGCGGAGACGCCGACGGCGTCGACTGTCCGGCTCATCCGACTAGCGTGACGTCACACCGGCGTGCGGAGGCCTTCCTTTTTTTTCTAGGTGGCTTTGATTGGGGCCGTGCGGGGAGTGGTGGGATGATGCCTCGTACCCTTGCGTTTAATATGTTTTCTCGCTCTCCCCACTTCTAACTTCCAGCTTGTGACACTCGAACCCTCGTGTTTAGGCGACGCGGCTCGTCTTTCCGCTCACAGCGCGATTCCTAGGTGCCGCGTCGGATGCGGGACGCCTCTGACGTGATCGTTGTGACGTAGCGCGTCTGGTGGGAAAGATTCCCCTGCGATGTGTGCCGTGCTGCTGGCGAAGACTCGTGCGTCTGCGTAGTGCTCCTGTAACAAATAATTAGAAAACAGTTGTGCTGTGGACTTAGAAGTATTGTATAGGAAAACTGTCTTTCTGTGACTCAAGAGCATGCCGAGCAAATGAGTGGGCGATGCAAACGGGGTGCGATAACGCTATCGCGTTCCTCTCTTGAAAGCGAAGCTTAGGCGTCCCAATTTTTTACTGACAGCTTTCACATGCGTTTGCGGCAGCGCGATCTCCGTCGCAGCGACCTCGCAGGGGCGTCTGCGTGAACAAGCGTTTGGTGCGTTGCGACACCACGTACCTGAGCACACGAGGGTTGGATCCAGTGGCGTAGCAACAGGGGAGGCCGGGGGGCCGTAGGCCCCGGGTGCAAGGGGCCAGCGTGAGTGGGGGGGGGGGTCATATGCGCCTGAAAACACCCCTCTTTCCGCTAGCTTGACTGGGCGCAAATGGCACAGAATGCTCCGGTATCCAGTAGCCCGAGCTCATGTACCCGATGCGCTGCGCCGCAGAATTGTCGGCTGCAGCTCTGTCAACACCCCACGAAATAATTCCACGAGTGTGCGGGCTAAAAAATTTAATTCGCAAAATGGTCGCTAATCTACTCGCCTTAGCGGAGCGTTTCATGTGGGGTGCACTCGTGCCGTGCGTTCATGCTGGGAGCAGGAGTCACAGGAGTCAGAACGCCCAGCGAAGACGAACAAAGACTTCAGCAAGAGGGCGTTCAACTCGCGCGCCCGGCGCTTGCGTTTACGGCGAAGCGTTCATTGAGAGTGACGTTGCATAAGTGCGGCCGTCAAAAGTCGCGAATGGGATTATCTGGCTCGTCTTCAGACTCGGTGCGACCGAAGAGTTTGGCGGCGTATGACTCGACATGCTGTAGTCGCGGGCCCGCCGTGACGTTCGGCTCGCTTTTACTTCCCCTCTCCCGCTCGCTCCGAGAAGCCGCTGCGAAACCTGCCGTTATGTTTCACGCTTCCCTTCTTACCCTAGAAAGTTTCAGAAAACTGTTCTTGTGTGACTTCATGTCACAAGTACAGTGTCTGTGTCAGCTGCACGGAATGTTATTTAAGAAAGGTGAATTTTGTAAGGATATTTCCCGATATTTTATGAAGTTATGTGTCTTTATGATTACTAGGAACTCGGTAGCGTGAAAAATATGGCAGATAAGTAATAACCATATCCTTAATAATCCCTTAATTAGTACTAATAAAGAAAGCACTTCAATTCGAGAATTGACGACTCAAAGTCATATTATTAACCGAACAAAACCTTAAACAAGATCGTTTTGGCTGCTACAACGTACAGTACTTTGGCATTGCGGGCGGCGCCCAGTATGCCAGCAGCGAAAGAAATATGAAGTAGTGGACCAGTGACGTTGATCCCTCAATCCTCACCATTGCGAGTGCGGACAAACAGTAGTGCAAGCTTTCGCTGGGACGACTTCATCGCTGCCATCATTTTTTTTTTTTTTTGATGGTGACGCCAAGAATCGACACGAAGCGTGCTCTGTTCTGTTCCCAATCTTTTGGTGGTACCGCAGCTCGGATAATCACGTTTGTCCGTATAGCAGCAAATAAAAACAAGGCTTAATTAACCAGAATGAAGAGAACTCGTAATTGTCATATCATTGGCGCCCGCGCAGCAGGGAGCCAGATGTCGTTTTCCGTTTTTCTAACATGGTGGGGAGATCACCGTCACTGACATACAATTTAATTTTCGTTTTCGTTCAGGGCTGCCCACAGCCAAAATACTGCGCGACATAGTACCTACGACGATTTTTGCGAAGTTGTTGTTGGGCAAGATATGAATGTCGGGCTTCAATTTTTCAAACGCAATGTTGTCACTAAAATTGGTAATTAAAAATTTATAAAGATATTTTTTGTTACTTGTGATGTGAGCCGTATTTGCCACGATGCCGCATTTGTGTTGGCTGCCAAGCCTTACAGTCTGACAAAAGATGTGCACATGCTCTTATCACACGTTATCAGTGAAGCACCCTGTGTTATTTGGCGCAGAAAAAACAGCGTGTGTATACCAGGTATATTCGCCATCTCTGGGAAAGAAAGCGAAGGAGAGGGGGACCCCGGGGACGTGCGCGGTATCCAAGGCGGCTGTACTGGTGCTGAAACACGGAAATTGTCGATGACCTCGCCTTCCTCGACAACACCCGGGGGCGGGGGGGTGAGAGAAGACCTATGGGCCCCAGGTTGCCAGCCGACCTAGCTACGCCACTGGTGTTCGGACCTTTTAGGCCACCCGGCGGAGCCAATACACTTCTAAATACACGGCACCCCCGTAATGACCCACCCGGGGGAAATTGGTAGTTGCCTTTTCCTGTCTCTCTCACTCCAATATTCGTCTTTCTCTCACTATACACCTTTCCGGTCTTCTCCTGGCTTCCCTTCCAATTTTTCCATGCAGCCAACTTAGGTTATTTTATGTTTGGTTATAGTAATTACGTACAGCTGTTATTTGCAGGACCTGTTTTTATAGTTCCTGTAGCGTCCCCTTGTAGGACTCCATGGTGGGTGGCTGGCGTTATTGCCGAAAACTACACATTCCGCTATGGATAATTGCCTTCCTCCACTCCCTGATCGCCCTCAGGAAAGAGGGCCCACCGATGAAGTTTTCCATATTTTTGGCCTGCAAAAAAAAAAAATCCTTCCCGCGTTTCCATGTCATTCATTCTGACAAACCATATAAACCAGCACGAACAATCTCACCCTTCCTTGTTTCCAAGTCTTTGACTCAAGCCTTTGGCCCAGGTTATAAGGCGTCGAGGAGGGCATGCGGTGATCTCCATTTGGAGCTCCGCGATCAGAAACAGTATGATAAATTGCCGAAACTAGTGTCATTTGGGGAAACCCAAATAATTGTAACCCCGCACCTTACGATGAACACAAGCCGCAGTGTTGTCTCAGACGATGACTTGCTGGAGCTCACAAAGGCTGAACTCTTGGAGGGCTTCAGTGGCCAGAATGTTATCAATGTTAAAATAATTAAGATGAGGCGTAACAGCACAGAAATCACAGCCAAACAGCTGATACTCACATTCGGCTCAAGTATTCTGCCCGAGTTTGTAGAGGCCGGGTACATCAAGCTCCGTGTTAGGCCATAGGTGCCACATCTCCTGAAATGTTTCAAATGCCAACGTTTCGGCCACAGCTCGCAGTGCTGCCGAGGCCGCCAAACATGTGCGAAATGCAGTGCCCATGAACACACGTCTGAAGCTTGCGAGAACTCTTTGCATTGTGTAAACTGTGATGGAGGGCATGCCGCGTACTCGCGGTCGTGGTGCCATCTTGGAAAAAAGAAAAGGAAATTGTCACGATCAAAGTGAAAGAAAATATAAAGTTCAAGGAGGCACGTAAGCGGGTATCGTACCTGCCTAAGTGCAGCTTTGCCGAAGTGGCGCGCCAGGGGGCAGCGCCACAACGGTCTCCGGTGGCTGTCCTATCCCCACCCATTGAGGCGGCAGTGACGCCGATCGCACCCCTCCCCCCCCCCCCCACTCCCCGGCGGCTGCAACTATGCTATAGCTATGCCAACCAAGCAGAAGGGGCCATCTACCTCCGGGCAGGTGGCCACGAAGACCACCTCCAACGTGCCGATGCCTTCACGTCAAACAAAGCGCTCGGAAGAGCGCGTGCCTAGCGCCTCGCAAGAGGTGATACATCTTTCGAGCATCTTTCGACCGCTCCAAAAAAGGCGAAATTCCCGTCATGGCGCCTCGAAAGAGCCCGTGAACTAATCCTAATCTCTTAAACACAGAGCACCCAACACATTTATCAAAATGGAAACGCAAGTACTACCGTGGAATGTACGAGGACTGGTACATAAACTCGACGACGTTAGAGAACTAATACACAAACACAATCCCAAGTTGATGTGTGTTCAAGAGACACATCTGAAACCCACACAGACGAACGTTTTAAGTCAGTACATAATCTATCATAAAGACCGCAACGAGGCTAACGCCTCCGGCGGTGTTACAATAGTTGCGGATAAATCTGTAGCTTGTCAATAGATCGCCCTCCAGACGCCCCTTGAGGCCGTGTCGGTTCGAGCAATCCTTTTTAACAAACTTGTGTCTTCGTGCTCTTTATACATAGCGCCTAACTATAACCTGAAAAAAAAGGATTTCCATAACCTAGATAATCAGCTTTCTGACCCCTACATACTCGTGGGTGATCTTAAAGCCCACAACACGATGTGGGGAGATTGGCGATGCGACGCGAGAGGTCGATTATTTGAAATTTTGTTTTTACCTCTAGTGCCTGCCTGTTTAATAAGAAAGAGCTGACGTGTTACAGTGTCCAACACAACACATATTCAGCAATAGATCTAGCAAACAGTTATTCTCTTCTGCCTCACCTAGAATGGTCCGTGATCAATAAATTGTATGGAAGTGACCACTTCGCTGTAATTTTAAACCTGTTAACTCTGCATGAGAACCCTCCGCATATTCCTCGATGGAAATTAGCATCGGCGGATTGGGAGCACTTCAAAGCAACATATCATTTACCACCAGATTTTATAAATAATTTTACTATAGATGATGCCGTTGCATATTTTACCGCTTTTATTATTGTTTGAAACGTAAAGTTTATCGCGCAGATAAACTTCCCTGGTGGAAAGAAGACTGTAGAGAGGCGCGAAAGAGACAGAACAAGGCATTGGGCGCATTGCGCAGATCGCTTAATGCCGAAAATCATTTTCAATTTAAAGAAATTAAATCTCAGCGAAGGCGGACATGGCGTCAGGCAAAGAGAGAAAGCTGGGTGAGGTTCCTCTCCGGCATTAATTCATACGCGCAGGAGGCAAAAGTATGGAATGGCTTGAGAAAGCTTCAAGGGCAACAAATCTATCTGTTGCCTCTGGTGAACGACCAAGGAGATACCTTGCATGACTAGGCAGACTCTTTTGGCGAACACTTTTAGCGCGTGTCGAGCTCAATACACTATTCTGAATCTTTCCTTAGATACAAAAAAATAGAGAAACTTAACCCACTCGTACGTAAATCCAGACACGACGAAGCGTATAACCGGCTATTCAGTATTGCCGAGTTGAGAGCTGCCTTGATCTCATGCAAGAGCACTGCACCGGGACCTGACCGAGTCATGTATGACATGCTCAAAAACTTGTACACTGACACACAAGTTACACTACTCGCACTCTTCAACACTATTTGGGCTGCCGGATACCTTCCACACACATGGAAAGAAGCAATTGAGGTCTCTGTTTTGAAGCAGGGGAAAAGCCCATACCTGCCAGCAAGCTATCGCCCGATAGCTCTTACAAGCTGGCTGTGTAAGCTTTTTGAAAAAAAGAAATGATGAATCGCAGACTCGTACATTTCCTTGAACTCATCAATATACTTGATCTACATCAGCGTGGCTTCAGAGAAGGCCGGTCGACAACAGATAATCTTGTACGCATTGAAAGATATATTCGTGATGAATTTGTATATAAACAATTTTTCTTATCAACATTCCTTGACACGGAGAAGGCGTATGACAAAACCTGGCGTTACGGGATCTTGTAAGACTTGTAAGCTCAGCTTTGCTGCCGTCGGCCCATCCTTCTCAGTATCCGATGTACTGCATCAGGACACAAGTATCTTTACGGCCGAGGCCTACGCATTACTGTCAGCTGTGAAGCATATAAGAAAATAAAAACTTCAGAAATCAGCGATGTTTACAGACTCCCTAAGCGTCGTGAAGGCCTTTATGTCACTCTATACACACGAAAATTCAGTACTTAATGAACTCTATTCCGTCTTGTGTAAAGCGCACATATTTAACCAGCATATCATTATATGCTGGGTGCCTGGCCATAGGAGCATCGAGGGTAACGTTCTGCCGAAAAAGATGGCCACGTCAATCGCATTGCGAGCTGTTAACCCTACCGCTGAGGTGCCTCTCACAGATCTGAGGCCTTTCTTGCGAAAGAAACCGCGAAACCACTGGCAACGCATGTGGGACGCGGAAGCAAATAACAAGCTCCACCTGATAAAGCCACAGTTTGGATTCTGGCCCTCTACTACAAAATCGCTACGAACTGATGTCCTATTCTGTCGTCTCAGAGTAGGACGCACAATTGACACCCATGATTTTCTACTCACTGGAAGTGAGCCTCCAACCTGTGGTAGATGTGGGGAGAGGCTGACCGTACTCCACGTCCTCCTGGAGTGTCGGGAAGCCGAATCTGAGAGAAAGAGACATTTTCCCTTAGCATACCGGCAGCATATTCCTATTCATCCTGCAATGTTCATCGGTCCAGAACAGCTTTCCAGTACGGACACAGTCCTAGGTTTCATGAGAGATTTGGTCTTACAAGTTATTAGTACCATGTATTCTAAGGGCTTCCTCTCTTTAGAGGACGTCGCCGGGATAGTCGTCCTGTAGAGCAAATATGCCTCCGGGCCCTTGTGTTTCAAGGGCTCTGGTGAGGCAGTTGTGCTGTAGCTAATTTTTGCATCTTACGTGTTCTGTATATCATATCATTCATCCGCAGTGGGGTCACAGGGTCACAGTACTCATCATTAGTCATTGCCATAATCGTATTGCACGTAGATTTTACGCACTTTACTTCGACTATTTTTAGGCCTCTTTACAGCCATGTCACATCAACTTCACAGAACTCATCATTCCACCGCGAAATCACTAACACTGTCTTGGCGCTCTTTAGCCATACCTGGCCCTTGCGCCACTAAACAACACACATTCATTCATTCATTCATTCATTCATTCATTCATTCATTCATTCATTCATTCATTCATTCATTCCGTCACAGCGATGCGGACGGTTGCCCCCTGCCCACGAAGTATCCATGCCTACGTCGTTAAATGAAAACAATGTGGAAACTAGTCAAATAATGGAATTTTCCTATCATTATTCGGTAATGGAATACGTACGCCATTTTCTGACATTTAAAAGCGTTGACACTTCACGACAGCGTACAGATGCGCTGAATGAGACACTGCTTAAGACCGCAAACATGAGTTTGCGGCTTGTGCGGCGTGGGTGGGTTGGTTCCATTAAGCACACTCTAGTTTCCAAGTTACTATGGCAACCATTGCCTGGAGGAGTATTTGCTGTTGTAGAAGAACAAGCTACTATTGAGTGTGTATTTATAAGCAGTTGGCACAAATTGTAGCGATGAAGAGGTTGACGAAGGTGGCGATCAAGTGGGCACGTGCCTCATATTAAGGCGGCATCCGCTCCCCACCTCGATAGCATCCAGCTTCTCGTTTTAAACAAATTTTGTAAGCGGAAGGAAGAAAAATTTTTATGAAGCTCCTAAGTCGAAGGTGCTGGTGGGTACACCCTATTAAAACATAACTGAAACTAGCAAGCGGCATTGACCCACAGAGCTACCAACGCGTGGTAAAACAGGAAAGCGCCTATTTTGATGGCGCTTTGTTTTGTCACACATTGCCCCTCCCACATCGCGCCGATCGCTGCGACTGAGCACGGCGCGACCAACTCGTTGGAATCCAATCACGCAGAGCCCACGACGTCTCGGTGGTCGCTGAGCGACGGAATTCGGTGTGTAGCTGTGTTAAAATCGCGCCATGTGAAACAGCCTCATGGCATTGGCCACGTGAATCGCCGATGCCGTAGTACACGCCTTTAGGCTGTTTCACATGGCGCAGTTTTCTGTAAGCGACACAGCGAATTCCGTGCCTCAGCGACCGCCGCGACGTCGTGCGCTCTCCGTGACTAGACTCCAACAAGTTGATCGCGCCATCGCGGAGTCACAGTGATCGGCGCAATGTGTGAGGGGCAATGTGTGACGAAACAAAGCGCCGTTTTACCGCGCGTTGGTAGCTCTGTGGAGCAATGACGCGCGCCAGCTTTAGCTACGTTTTAATAGGTTGTACCAACGAGCGCTCACGCTTAATGCAACATAAATATTTCTTTTCTTAGGCTTACGCAATTCGGTTAAAAGGAAAAGCTGCACGCTATCCAGGTCCGGAGAAAGACACCGCTTCAAAATAAGGCACGTACCCACTTTATCACTACTGTCGTCAACCTCTTCATCGCTACAAATTGCGCCAGCTGCTTATACATGCACACTCATATGTAGCTTGGTCTTCTCCAAAAGCAAATGCTCAACCAGGAAAAGAAGTTGTGGCATTCATAGTAACAATGAAACTACAGATTACTAAATGGAACCAGCCAACTGACGCCGCACAAGCCGCACGCTCGTACTTGCGGTGCTGTGCAGTGCCATACTCAACGTATCTGCAAGCTGTCGTAATGTCTCAACGCTTTTAAACGTTAAAAATGGTGTACCTATTCTATTAACGAATGATAATAAGAAAATTCGAATATTTGACTAGTTTCCATGTTTTTATTTATCGATGCAGGCATGGATACTTCTAGACTAGGAGGCAACCTTGCGCATCGCTGCGACGGAAATCGCGCTGGCGAAAACGCATGTGACAGCTGTCAGCTAAAATCGCTCTGCGACGTGCTCGGCAGAATTATTTTTTTTAGACCAATCGCAACATGTGAAACAGCCTTTTGGCGAACGCTGTAGGCGCTCATGTGTCTTAAATGCGATCTGTGACGTGGCGAAAGTGCGCGCCCACGCGGACTTTATCTTGAAAGCGATCTGCGATATTTGCGGAGTGCGCGTAGTGCCAGCAGCTTGGTATGCGCTGTGCTTTCGACGTTTCATTCGCCTTGAAGCGAGAAATGCATGAAGGTCAATTCGCAAGCTCCTGCCGCGATTCCTCACTCCAGAATTTTGATAGCGAGTTTCCGCGCTCACGAAGCGAGGTTTGTTCATGTTTACCTGTGCGCGCTGGATGCCGTGCTGGATAATTTAATTGAAACACGTTTGCGGGCTAGCCGGTTTGAATTCAAGACAGAACGCGTAAGCACGACAGAACAATGACGTAGAAAAAACTTGACACACAAAGACAGCGCTGTCTCTGTGTGTCTCTTCCTTCCTACGTCCTCGTTGAGTCGCACATAGATATTCTACCATTGTTAATTTAGTTATTAAGCGAATTTTACAAGTTTATACTGCCAATAAACCTGCTATCCTCGCTTCGTAGCGCTACCTACTAATTTGCTAATCTGCTATCGCAATAGGTGGCTCCCCATGAGCACCGACACGGCCAGGATCTTGAGCCTGGGCATGCACTACACCCTATCGGAGGTAACAGAGGCACAGAAACTAGTTCTGGTCGCCCGGCTCTCCTCCACAAAGGCTGGGCAGCGCTTCCTATAGTAGCTGGGCTGTCATCATACGGTCAATGCTGAAGTGACTGTCTTTCACCACAGACAATGAAGGGCACCTACGATGCGGAACTCTTCCCGCGTAATGTCCAGTCGCAGTACAATGATGGCCGGCAAAAGGCACGGGCCTCTGCTTGACTTCGCAGCTAAATCCCCGGAAAAGTGGCTTTCGTTGATGCGGTGCTGTATGGCCACTCCGAAAGCTTTGCGGCCGTGGTTGATGATCATCACGGACTCGTTCTCAACCCAGCTTCCGTTGGGAAGGTGTCTGCCTCCGTTGCAGAGCAGGTAGCGATAGGTCTAGCGATGAAGGACCCTTTGCGTCCTGAAATATTCAATGACTCCAGGGCTGCCGTCCGGGCCTTCGCCTCGGGTGTGGACTCCAGGGAGGCTGCCGCTATCGTCAGTTCGGGGGGTATGGCAGCCATTCACACAGTTACCTGCTTCCTGACCAATATAGGCTTAGGGGTTCATCCGTGAGTTCCCAACGTCCACGAACTTGACCATAACCGTGTGCGAGAAACCACGTGCCGTGGCGGTCAGGGTGGGTCCGCAGACGCGTTCGCGGGGAGCTTCCGGGATCCACTCAGCACCTTTCACGAAGGTACGTCACCTCGCTATCAACTGTCGAGGCGGAGGTACCCTGTCCTGCATTCCAACCTCCCTAGACCACAGTCATCGGCACTCCGGATGCTGCAGGCAGGTTCGTTACCGTCTCGTAGCATGTTTAGTCACTTTGCTGAAGGCATAGATGCGGGATGCCTTAGCTGTGGGGCGGGTAAGTGCACAATCGCTCACATGCTCTGGCATTGCCCGGCGTTTCGTAGCGCCAAGTTCAGCACAGGGCAAGACTGGGAGAGGGCCCTTAAAAGCGGTGAACTCTCAGTCCAGCTCTCCACGGTCCAGGAGTCCTGCGAACGGGCGGAGGACAATGGGCTTCCAGTACCGGCCTGAGCACGGCAAGAGCCTCCGGAATGATGAGTCGAAAGAAGCTAGAGAGAGCTTACTGCATTTAGTGCATTCTCATCTGCCGGAAAGAACGATGCTGCCTCGTTAGAAGGACATATTTTTTAAACATTTGAACTCACCTGACAGTGAAAATATAAGATGATGATCAAAACGAGACCAAGGTGAAAGCAGGAGCCAACGTTTAGACAAGTGGACTTGTCTTCTTGAAGGAAGACAAGTGCACTTGTCGAAACGTTGGCTCCTGCTTTCACCTTGTTCTCGCTTTGCTCATCGTCTTGAATTTCCATCTCCCGCATTCCCCGTGTTTCCCGTGAAAATATAAAGCATTTATATTTTAGGAATTGGTACAGCTACAATGGAGCTACTGAAAGCACAACTACCGTTTCGTGCGAGCACTTGAGTGTGAATGATGATGTTAGTGCGCTGGTAAAGAGTTCATCTTATTTTTTTCACTTAACATAGAATCACATATTTGTGATGTTTTGAAAACAACTTAGGTTGTACCAGCTCAGCCACCCCTCCTTTTGCTGTCACAACTTGCACAACAGGCATCGCGTACAAAAACATACCCATAGGCACTAACGATGTTTCCATTATATTCAACACTGATGGTGTTCCGCCTTTTTAAAGCAAGTTTGGAGTCTGCCGTATCCTCCCTCGAATTCACCAGCTGACGTACAAGTACACGATCCAGAGGCTTGTTCTCGCTGGAGTATGGTTTGGGTCAAAAAAAGCCTGTACTGAGGACTTTTTTTTGCCTTTTGTGAAATCAGTGAATGCGCTGTTTGGAACCGCCGTAACATTTGAAGCCGCTCGGGGACAGGAACAACTAAGGTTTTCCTGGGCTATCCAACATGGACATTGTAGCGAGATATGAAGTAATGGGATGACGCAGTTTAATGGGAAGTATGGTAGTGGTTGGTGTGAGCACGCTGGAGAGGTCATTACAAAGGGTAATGGGCATTGTCGTGCATACCTAGTCTCTACATGTGCTCTAAAGCTTCGAACTAAAAGGTCATTTGTACCTCATGCCCAAAAACCCAGGACAAAGGAGCAACTGAGCCATGGCGTGAGGACTACAAGTGCTTTCATGCTGCTAAATTACTTCAACTTTTCTTCTGGCTTCGTAGTCGACTATATGCATGCGGTGTGTGCAGGTTTCGTAAAAGCAACGACACCGCTGTGGCTGAACTCAAAGAGGTGCCGCAGTTTTAACCTTCATCTTCACTTGAATGAAATGAATGAGAAGCTGCTTGCTCTGCAACCTATCTGAGAAATATCGAGACTTCGAAGGCCAGAACTGGAAATGTGCTGACTGGGTGAATTGGCTATTGCTTTATTCACCAGTTGTGTTATCTGGTTATATGTCAGAAAAATATTGCCACCACTGGATTTCATTTGTGGACCTGATGCACTACTTGTGAGGTGATTGCATCGCCCTTCATAAGCTGAACATGGTGAAAATTGAAATGACAAAGTTTGTGAAGGAGTACCAGGAGTTAGTTGTATGGCATAACGAACATGACGTACAATGCAAACTTGCTACTTCGACTTGCGTACACATTCAAGCATTGGGGTCACCTGTGGGCAAAATAAATGTTCCCGTTTGAATCGATCAATGGAAAGCTCGTCAAAATGGTCAAGGAGACCAGGCACCAAGAAAGACAGATTATCGAGAAATTTCTCCTCAAGCAAGCCTTGCCTGCGCTTTGGAACAATGCTGCAAATGAAATGCTCACACTCAAAAATTATTCAAGGCTCAAATCAAAGGCTACAGGTTAAAAAATCGGTTTGTGCAGAATGGGTCCACCATATTCTATAGAAAAGCAGTTCAAAGTGCGGATGGTACTCATTTTAAAAAGATTAGCCGTTTAAAAAAACCCAGGACAAAGGAGCAACTGAGCCATGGCGTGAGGACTACAGTCTCACCTGGTGTATTGCAACCTAGTGTGGGCTACATGCAACATAACTGATTCACACAAATTGCTTTCTCTCCAGAAAAGAGCTCTACGTTTATTAAGTTCAAGTTCATCTGTTGAAGCTAATCTTTTCGAAACATTTCATGTTCGCAATTTCTTTCATTTATACAATTTTAGTTTGGCTCTTCACATTTTTTATAAAATCAAACATGACTTTAACTCTTTTTCTAATACTTATAATTCAAGAAACGTTGCGTCTGGTCTACGTTCCGTTGCCCTATCTACTGCAAGACCCAGAACAAATTATGGTAAACAAACAACCGATTATCAAATTATAACATTGTGTAATGCCTACCAGTCTCTTACTCAGATTGCTTTAGAAAGTTATAGTGTGTCTGTATTTAAGAAAAAACTGACGATTCTTTTCCCCCCCGGTTAAATTCCAGCTAATTCTGTATACTTAGTTTTTTTGAATGTGCATATTATGAAATGTTTTGTTTATTGTTAATGGATATTTATTATTGTCTATCATTACCTATATTCTATTGTGATCATGTTTGCTCATTGTTTTTCTTTTGTCCATTCGGCCCCCGTTTCCATGATGTGTGATCGGGGTTTAGGCCTTGTCAGGAGGTATGCTTGGTCTACCTCCTTTAGCCTCACCTCGAGGGCATATTGTATTGTATATAATATGGCCAAATAAACATACTACATACTACATACTACAAATGTCACACTTTGTCCTGTTGGTCTAGATAGATCACGAAGCACGAATTCCTTCGTGATATTGCTACAGAACAGCCGCCACAGTGTGGCTGCACTGAGGAGAAAGAAGACGACGTGTGTGCCGGCTTGAAATAGCATCGCGATTTTGGCCTCCGTTAGCTTCCTTGTAAATAAATTGTAAATAGCATTCAGCTTCAGCAACACGTAACATTAATTTGGTGGAGGTGGACGTTCTCCGTACCCGGCATGGAGCTTCGCAGCTGTCGCAAGGGCGACAATGCAACTTCGGCTCCTGCTGGCGGCACTTCATCTACGCAAGCGTCTCCGCCTGCAGCCCCGACCTACGTCGCCGTTTCCCCACCTCGGGATCCTGGTGTCTTCAACGGAGTCGGCAGCACTGATGTTGACGACTGGCTCCGCTTATACGAACGTGTCAGCACCAGTCACAGGTGGGATCCGACTATTATGCTCGCGAACGTTCTTTTCTACCTCGACGGAGCTCCACATGCATGGTTCCAGACTCACGAAGAGGAGATCTCTAGCTGGGATCTCTTCAAAGAGAAGCTCCGCGACCTTTTTGGCAATCCCTTCGGTCGCCAAGTCAATGCCAAGAAAGCCCCTGCCACACGTGTACAGGCGTCGACCGAGTCTTACGTGTCGTACATGCTCGACGTCTTGGCCCTTTGTGCCAAGGCTGACCCGAACATGTCTGAGGACGATAAGGTTGGCCACGTCCTCAAAGGCATTGCTGACGACTCCTTCAATTTACTGATATTTACAAACGTCACCAGCATCGATACCGTCCTCAAGGAGTGCTTTGAGGGGGTCAATGGGCTTTTTGGCCGTCATCAGGAAATTATTGCGGTCTGTTCACAAGGGCATATACATTGTGCATGCCTCAAGGAGATAGTGCTTTCTGTTCAGTTGTGCATCCTGCAGCACAACATACATGAATTTTTCTGCAAGGATAAACCCTATCAGTTTGTTTAGGTTGAATGTACTTCTGAAATCAAGTATGTGCCACTTGTTTCAGTAGAAAAATGGCTTGCACTATTATGCACTGGATGTCTGTTCCTTTGCGAGTGATCGAAAATTTCTCGCTGAGGCCACGTAGAGGCTGTTGTGACCGGACGCATGAGTGTAAAAATGGAAGAGAGTTTGATGTTCTAAAATGCGTAAATTGTGCAGCCCTTCTTGTGTGCTTGTCACAAAAGAGAAGTGGTTTTGATGCCCACGTCACTGCTGTACGTAGGATAAAATTTGTTTAATCATGCGCTACTGAATGCCTCGTAAATATTCCCACGGAACAGTATTTGCGATCACGAAGAGGCGAGCAGTGTGAAGACGACAACGACGATTAGAGGCTAGCGCGGGCTGTTGCCTCTTGGCCAATTGCGGCGTATTGCCTTGTAAATATGCTGGTATATGTAATACGTATAATACGTGTAATATGTATATATGCTGGTATATATGGTATGTAATAGCTTTTCGTCGGCGTCTTCCTACGTAACATATCTGGTTGAGGTGGACGTTCCCTGTACCTTGTCATGGAGCTTCGCTGTGGACGGTACGTCGAGCCTTCCTTCATGGCTCCCGGCAACGACAACTCGACTCCACCGTCTCCGACACCTGCTGCCACTTGGCCGACCTACATCACTCTCCCAGCTCCCCGTGATCCTGGCGTATTCTAGGGCAAAGATGGCGAAGACGTAGAGGACTGGATCAGCCTGTACGAACACGTCAGCCGCAATAACCGGTGCGACCCTACTATCATGCTCGCCAACGTAGTCTTTTATCTCGGTGGCACACCTCGAGTTTGGTTTTTGACGCACGAAGATGAGCTCAGCAGTTGGGATTCGCTTAAGCAAAAGGTCTGAGACGTGTTCGGACACTCCTAAGGTCACCAACTTGCCGCGCACCACGTACTCGAGCACACGAGGGTCGGACCCTCCCGCGTGTAACCGTGCGCGGCTTAGCCGTGTCCGGGGAAAGGGGGATCCTGGGGGTTGAGCCGATGCGGGGTGTTTGGACCTTTAAGGCCCCCCGGCGGAGGCAACACACCTCTTTGGCCTCTGCTTCACGTAGACGGCACCCCCGGACTGACCCACCCGGGGGAAATCGGTAGTTGCCTTTTCCTGTCTCTTTCTCCCTCCAATCTTCGTCTTTCTCTCACTTTCAATCTTTCCTGTCCTCTCTTTATTTTCGTGTTACATCCGGCTTCGTAGGCAGCAAGGGTTAACTTTGTGCATTATATCCTGTCTTGGGTATATGTATTCGGTTATAGTGGGGTTGTACCGCTGGCGTGCGCAGAACTGAATATTTTCCGTCCTGTGTCGTCCCCTGGTTGGGCTCCATGGTGGGTGGCGCCCATCCCTGCCGAAAACATCATTCTACTAATGGCCACTTCTTTTCACCGAGTACCTGATAGCCCTCAGAAACGAGGGCGCACCGAAGATATTTTCCAATTTCTTGGAAACAAACTGCCAAACTTCCCCCGATACCATGTAGTTCATTCAAACAAACCTGAAAAGTCTATGAGAATGATTTCTCCTTTCCTAGTCTCTAAGAATCTCACTGAAACTCTTGGTGCAGGCTATAAAGCAACGAAAATGGCTAGCGGCGATCTCCTTCTGGAACTACACGATCCACAACAGCTTGAAAATCTTCCTACAGTTCAGTCATATATGGAAATCCCAGTAACAATAACCCCACACCGAACTATGAACACCAGCCGTGGTGTTGTTTCTGACGACGATTTGATGGATTTAACAAAAATAGAACTGCTTGAAGGCTGGAGTCAGCAAAACGTGTTCAATGTCAAAAGAATCATGCTAAGGCGTGACGGGAAGGAAACAAAAACCAAGCATCTTGTACTGACTTTCTCCTCAAGCATTCTACCTGAGACACTCGAGACCAGCTATGTAAAGCTGTGAGTCAGGCCGTATGTTCCAAATCCCCTCCGCTTCTTCAAATGCCAGCGTTTCGGCCACAGTTCCCAGAACTGCCGAGGCCGGCCAACATGTGCAAAATGTAGTTCCCGTGACCATGCCGCTGAAACATGCGAAAACGTTCCACACTGCGTGAACAGTGATGGCGAGCATGTCGCATACTCGCGGTCATGCCCGTCTTGGAAGAAAGAAAAAGAAATAGTTACTATCAAAGTAAAGGAAAACATATCGTTCAAAGAGGCACGCAGGCGGGTAGCATACCTTCCAAACACCAGCTTTGCCGATGTGGCGCGTCAGGGGGCAGCGTCACAACGGCCTGCGGTGGCTGTCCGACCGACAAGCAGTGAGTCGGCAGCTACGCCATCTGCCCCCGCGGCGGTTGCAGCTAGCACTGCTCCGCCAACCCAGCAGACGGGGCCATCGACCCCGAAGGTGGGCGCAGCCGAGGCTGCCCCAACCTCCGAGGCCCCTTCCAGCGCTGGCAACGGCCAGCGCAGCCAAATCCCTCAGGGAGCCCCATCGACCTCCGGGCTGGCGGGCGCAGGGGTCTTGCCCTCCAGGGCAGGACTCTCTCGGAAAACCTCGCGCTCGCAAGAGCGCTTGTCCGGCGTCTCACACGAGGCAATGGACACTACACCTGTCCTCAAGGCGCACCAAATGCCTAAGAAGCGTCGACACTCGCTCGAACGCTTCAGAAAGAGCTAAACCCATATTACAGGGCCTCGAAAGGGCTCTGTAATCTAAGGCATCCCTTCCGTTTCCATAAACACAGCACCAATTTACTTTAAATATGGATACACAAATCAATCAACGGAACATCCGAGGCCTCCTTACAAACCTTGATGATTTGCAAGAACTAATCCACAAACATAATCCAAAAGTGCTGTGTTTATAGGAAACACACCTAAAATCCAAACACACAAACGTTCTCCGAACGTATGTTACGTTTCGGAAAGATCGCGATGATGCCGTCGCATCATCGGGTGGTGTTGCGATTGTCACTAATAAAGGTATAGCCTGTCAACCCTTACAGCTACGAACGCCCCTTGAAGCAGTGGCGGTGCGATTTGTTCTGCTAAACAAACTCATCACTATTTGCTCGCTCTACATACCCCCACATTACAAATTAACTAAACACGAATTTCAGTCCTTCATAGATGAATTGCCAGAACCTTATATTGTTCTTGGCGATTTCAATGCACACAATTGCCTGTGGGGTGACCCTCGTATAGATGCTCGAGGACGACTTGTTGAACAATTCCTTTTCTCTTCTGGTGCATGCATTCTAAATAAGAGAGCCCACATATTACTGTCTTGCCAACAAAACCTTTTCCTCAATTGATCTTAGCGTAGTCTCCCCGTCACTACTGCCTGAACTCGAATGGGAAGTTACAAACAATCCTTACGGAAGCGACCACTTCCCCATACTGCTACGAACACCTAAAAAGAATGAACATACACCACAGGCTCCTAAGTAGAAGATTGATACAGCTGACTGGGAGAAATTCAGAACTCTCAGCAGTATTTCATGGGACGACATGTCATGGGACGACATTTTACAGCCTTCGTAATAGATGCCGCATCTAAATGCATATCACAAGTCAATGGCTTGGCATGTAAACGGCGCGTCCCGTGGTGGAACGACGATTGCAGGATCGCTCGTAAGAAACAAAACAAAGCGCGGGGTTGCTACGCACCTCCCCCACTGCGGAGAATCTCATAAACTTTAAATAAGTAAAATCGCAAGGCAGGCGAAGCCCGCGACAGGCCACAAGAGAGAGCTGGCAGAAATTTTTATCAGGTATCAACTCGTACACAGATGAGCCCAAACTCTGGAACAGGGTCAGTAGGATAAGAGGGCGACAAACATACTCCCTCCCTTTGTTAAACACACAAGGCGAAACCCTGCAAGACCAGGCAGATTCACTTGGGGAGCACTTTGAGCGTGTGTCGAGCTCAATCAATTATTCCCAGTCCTTTCTTAAACACAAAGAAATAATAGAACGTAAGCCAATCATACGAAAATCCAGGCAGAATGAACCGTATAACCGGCCTTTCAGTATTGCCGAGTTCAAAGCTGCCTTGAACACATGCAAAAGCACTGCACCGGGACCTGACAGAGTCATGTATGACATGATCAGAAACCTACATACTGACACACAATTTACACTACTTACACTATTCAACACTATTTGGGCTTCCGGATACCTCCCATCCACATGGAAAGTAGCGATTGTGGTTCCTGTTCTGAAGCACGGAAAAGACCCCTCCTTGGCGGCAAGTTACCGTCCGATAGCTCTAACTAATTGTCTGTGTAAGCTTTTTGAAAAAAAATGATAAATCGCAGACTTATACATTTCCTTGAGCTCAACAATATGCTCGATCCTTATCAGTGTGGATTCCGAGAAGGGCGGTCGACAACCGATCATCTTGTGCGCATGGAAGGAAATATCCGCGATGCCTTTATACATAAACAGTTTTTCCTATCGATATTCCTCGATATGGAGAAGGGATATGACACGGCATGGCGTTACGGAATCTTGCGAGACCTGTCGGAAATTGGCATCCGTGGAAATATGCTGAACACAATTGAAAGCTATTTGTCAAATCGTACCTTCCGAGTACAAGTCGGCAATGCACTGTCACGTCCCTTTACGCAGGAAACTGGTGTACCCCAGGGAGTCGTGCTCAGCTGCACTCTCTTTATCGTTAAGATGAACACGCTACGTGCTTCACTACCACCTGTCATTTTTTATTCCGTATACGTAGACGATATACAAATAGGCTTCAAATCCTGTAACCTCACAGTATGCGAAAGACAGGTACAGCAGGGCTTGAACAAGGTTTCCAAGTGGGCAGACGAAAACGGATTTAAGGTCAACCCCCACAAAAGTTCTTGTGCTCTCTTCACAAGAAAGAGAGGCCTGGTCCCAGATCCTTGAGTAGAACTGGGCGGACAACAAATTCCTGTCAACAATGAACACAAATTTCTTGGTGTTATTCTTGACTCCAGGCTCACTTTCATACCTCACATAAAACATCTCAAAGAAAAATGTCTTAGAACAATGAACTTACTTAAAATCCTATCCCACACAACGTGGGGTAGCGACAGACAGTGTTTATTGAATATTTACAAGAGCCTAGTTCGATCACGGTTAGATTATGGTGCCGTAGTATATCACTCTGCCGCACCGAGTGCGCATAAGATGTTAGACCCCGTTCACCATCTGGGTATCCGTCTGGCCACTGGCGCATTTAGGACAAGCCCTGTTGAAAGCCTATATGTAGAGTCAGATGAGTGGCCACTCCATCTTCAGAGAACAAACATCACATTAACGTATTTTCTCAAGGTTCGCTCTAATGAGGAACATCCGTGTTTCACAACCGCTAATGACTTGACGTGTGAAACACTTTTTCATAACAGACCCTCTATGAGACTTCCTTTCTCACTGCGTGCAAGAGAACTTAGCACGGAAATTTGATGTCCCAGTTCTCGAAGAACGCCGAATGCCTCCAGCTAAGCTAGAAGCGCCCTAGGAGTGGCAGCTGATAGAGTGTGACACATCCTTCTTAGAGGTCACTAAACATGCGCCAGAGACACATATCAAAATGCATTTCTTGGAGCTCCAGTACAAGTACTCGTGCACAGTTTTACACAGACGCTTCTAAGTCGCATGCCGGGGTGTCCTACGCAGCCATTGGTCCATTCTTCTCGGAATCCGGTGTAGTGCATTCTGAAACAAGTATATTTACGGCTGAGGCCCATGCACTATTGTCGGCTGTGAAACATATCAGAAAATCAAATATTCAAAAAGCAATTTTATTTACAGACTCCTTAAGCGTCGTAAAAGCCTTGAAGTCACACTGTAAACACAGAAACCCCGTAATAACTGAGCTCTATTCCATTCTCTGTAGAGCGTATATGTCTAACCAGCATGTCATTATATGCTGGGTGTCCGGACATAGGGGCATCGATGGTAACGTTCTAGCAGACCAGATGGCCACATCAATTTCATTGCATGCAGCTAATCCTACTGCTTCGCTCCCTGTCACAGACCTGAAGCCTTTTTTAAGAAGGAAACTGCGAAACCACTGGCAACGTAAGTGGGACGCAGAAGTACATAACAAACTGCACGTGATAAAGCCACAATTGGGTTCTTGGCCCTCCGTAACAAAATCACGGCGAACAGATGTCCTATTCTGTCGCCTCAGAATAGGGCACAGATTTGGCACACACAACTTTTTACTCACTGAAAATGATCCTAAAACCTGCGGTAGATGCGGGAAGAGGCTGACCGTCCTCCACGTCCTCCTGGAGTGTCGGGGAGCCGAATCTGAGAAAAAAAAGCATTTTCCCCTAGCATACCAGCAGCAGATCCCCCTTCATCCCGCAATGTTACTCGGCCCAGAACCGCTATTTGATACCAACGCAGTCCTAAGTTTCCTGAAAGATGTTGTCCTGCATGTTATTAGCCCCACATGTTCATAGCGGGTCCTCTCTTCAGAGGATACCGCTGTAATAGCTCTTTGGTATAGCACATGCCTCTAGGCCCTTGTGTTTCAAGGGCTCTGGCGAGGCAGCAGTGCTCCAATTTTACCATCTTACATATTTTATATTTTGCATCATTCTTCTACGATGGATATTAATGTTCATAGTATTCGTCATTAGTCATCGCCATAATGTTATAGCACGTAGATTTTACGCACTTTACAGCGAATATTTTTAGGCCACTTTACAGCCAAGTCACATCTTCCATAATACATCGTCAACATTACCACGTGTCATGGCGCTCTTTGGCAAAACCTGGCCCTTGCGCCACACAACACCACACATCATCATCATCATCAACTTGCCGCGCAGAAGGCGCTTTCCGGCCGTGTGCAGACGTCAACAGAGCCCTAAGTCACGTACATTCAGGACGTCTTGGCTCTGTGCCGCAAAGTTGACGCACACATGACTGAGTCCGACAAGGTCGCCCACATCCTCAAAGGCATTGCCGATGACGCCTTCAACTTTCTCGTTTTTAAGAACGCGGCGACGGTGGATGCAATTATAGAAGGGTGCCGCCGCCTGGAACTCGCTAAAGCCGACGTATCGACCAGCAATTTGCCCGTCCGCTCAACACACCATTGACATTTTCCTGTGCCGACGCTCCTCGTCCCCACAACACTGGCGATGTCACCAGCATCTCCCGGCCTGCGATCGAGGCCGCCTATTCGGCTGCCTTCGACTCCAGCCCCTCCAATGCACCTGCAGTCACGGTTTCCCTGATCTAGGCGCCAGGAGTTCGCAACCATGCGTCTTCATACCATCTGCTAGGCCCATCGCCCCGTGCCCAACCGGCTTCTTCGATTCTGCCCCGTCCCCACCTTCTTACCCAGCAAGTTTCCACAACCCGTCTGAATGGCGCACTGCAGACGACAAGCCCTTTTGTTTTCACTGCCATTGAATCGGGCACATTTCTCGGCACTGTCGCAGCCGCTGGAGTTTCTCGAACCGGTCCACTTATACTGCCTACTCTCACCCCCCAAGTGGCTCTTCGCGTCCCCATGCTGCCCGCTCCAATAATCCCGCCACAGATTCTCCTGCGGCGAACCGCCCCTATTCTCGTTCGCCTTCGCCCTAACGACTCCCCCCAGCCCCGTCGCTCCTATTCGCCGACTCCCTTAGGACGCCGCTCCTAGCTGGAAAGCTAGACGATGCAGCGCCTCGAGGTGACGCTACATTGCTCCCTACGCCACCGAATCCTCTTCTGACGTTGTCCACTCATCTGAACCTTCTTGACGTGCAAGTCGACGGTGTTCCTCTATCTGCTCTCATAGACACTGGGGCGCATTTGTCGGTAATGAGCGCTGATCGTCGTAACCGGCGGAGGAAAATAATCACGCCCGCCACGCCGGCTGTTGCACGTGTCGCCGATGGTGGAACAGCCCCTGTAATTGGTAGGTGTGCCGTCCGCGTCTCCTTCGGCGATCGCTCCACTATCGTGCTATTCACAGTCATCGCCCACAGTCCCCACGACATCATCCTCGGCTTAGACTTCCTCTCAGCGCAATCTGCTCTCATTGATTGTTCCGCCAGTACTCTCCGCCTTGACCTGCCTGTTCTGGATCCCGCTGAACCATACCCCAGTCACCTCAGTTCCGTCGACTTCGTTCGCTTGCCACCTTCGGCACTGACTAACGTTGACTTCGTGTCATCCCTACCAGTCCCCGACGGTCACTACATCGCGGCTCCTTTGCAAGACGTCCTCCTTACACACGGGATCACAGTACTTCATACAGTTTTATCTATCATGGTGAATTGCGTCTGCCTGCCAGTGGTCACCTTTAACTTGACGACACAAGTGCTGCCACGCGGGATATTTCTTGCCCAGCTTTGCTCATTCGAGGATCACTCAGTAGCATCTATTGCCGTGGACGACAATTCCGCGGATCCTCCTCTACCATCGCAGTCGGCAACTGGTACCATCGCAGACTTACAGAAAATGATTGCGCCCTACACGCCGTCCGAGCAGGCTCGTGAGCTCTACTGCGTTCTGTGTTCCCACCACGATATTTTTTTTTCACTTTAACGATCGTCCTTTGACCCAAACTACAGTTGTTAAACATCGCATTAATACCGGCGATGCTCCTCCTATTCATCGCCGCCCGTATCGAATATCACTGGCTGAGCGTCAAGTAATTCACGCCGAAGTTCACAAAATGCTTGCCAAGAACATTATTGAACCGTCATGTGGTCCATGGGTGTCACCTTTTGCACTGGTAAAAAAGGACGATGGATCATAGCGCTTTTGCGTGGATTATCGGCACCTTAAAGGCGTTACCAAACAGGACGTGTATCCCCTACCTCGGATTGATGACCCCCTTGACTGCCTCCACAGTGCTCGCTGTTTCTCCTATATTGACCTTGGCTCCGGCTACTGGCAGATTGCAGTGCACGATCTCGACCGCGAGAAGACTGCCTTTGTAACACCCGACGGTCTTCATCAATTCAAAGTGATGCCGTTCGCTCTATGTAGCGCTCCTGCCACTTTTGAACGCATGATTAACTCTCTTCTTCACGGTTTCAAATGGTCCACGTGCCTGTGCTACTTGGACGACGTTATGGTATTCTCCCCAACGTTCGCTACGCACCACGAGCGCCTCTCAGCAGTCCTGGACGTTTTTCAGCGAGCCGGTCTGCAACTCAGCGCATCGAAGTGCCAATTCGGCCGTCGCCAGATTACCGTCCTTGGACATTTCGTTGACGCGAACGGAGTGCGACCGGACCCCGGCATGATCCACGCTGTTACGCACTTCCCCATTCTAAAGTGTGCCAAGGATGTGCGCAGCTTCATCGGCCTTTGCTCGTACTTCCGCCGTTTCGTGAAAAATTTCGCGGCCATAGCACGACCACTAACCGAGCTTTTGAAAAAAGACGCCCCTTTCCAGTGGGGCGATAACGAGGCCTCTACATTCTCGCTTCTAATCGATCTTCTCACAACGCCTCTCGTTCCGGCCCATTTCGATGTTTCTGCACTTACAGAAGTCCGTACTGATGCCAGCGGTCAAGGAATTGGCGCAGTACTGGCACAGTGCCAGCGCGGCCACAGCCGTGTTATGGCTTACGCCAGCAGGCTCATCTCGCCCGCGGAGCGCAACTATTCCACCACTGAGCGTGAGTGTCTGGCCCTAGTTTGGGCGGTTGCGAAGTTGCGCCCATACTTATATGGCCGACCCTTTTCCGCTGTCACTGACCATCACGCGCTTTGCTGGTTCTGCTCACTGAAAGATCCTGCAGGAAGACTTGGTAGCTGGGCCTTACGCCTCCAAGAATATTCGTACACTGTCACCTACAAATCAGGCCGACTACACAAGAACGCTGTCTACCTGTCTCGCTACCCGGTAGACGAGCCTGACGACGCCAACAGTAGTACCACCAACGGCATTTTCTCTGTGCCTGCCATCGCTAACATCGCCGATGAGCAGTACCGAGACCTGTCACTGCGAGTACTCATCGAGCGTCTGCGCTCTACACCTACCGACGCATACGTTCGCCGGTATGTCCTCCAGAGCGGCACTCTGTACGGAAGGAACTTCCTGCCTGACGGATCGGATCTTCTTGTCGTGCCAAAACATCTACGACAGACTGTGCTCTTTGAGAGGCATGACGCACCCGCTGCAGGGCATCTTGGGGTAACGCGCACGTGCGACCGCGTCCGCCGCCGCTTCTACTGGCCTGTTCTCGCTCGCTCCGTCCGACGCTAAGTTGCTGCCTGTGATACCTACCAGCGTCGGAAAACACCTCAGGTGCTACCTGCCGGTCATCTCCAGCTGATCACCGTCCCTGTGGAACCGTTCTTTCGTGTTAGATTAGACCTCCTCGGTCTCTTTCCCACGTCATCCTGTGGGAACAAATCGGTAGCCGTCGCAACTGATTACGCCAGCCGATACGCTATCACGCGGGCTCTCCCTACCAGTTGCGCCACTGACGTCGCGGACATTCTCTTGCGTGATATTATCTTATTTCATGGCGCCCCGCGACAACTCCTAACTGACCGTGGTCGTAACTTCCTCTCGAAAGTTATCGCCGACATTGTGCGTTCCTACTCCATTCAACACAAGCTGACTACCTCATACCATCCTCAAACCAATGGCCTGACAGAGCGGTTAAACCGTACTCTTACCGATATGCTGTCCTAGTACGTTTCCAAGGGCGACCACGACTGGGGCATTGCCCTTACGTCCCATTTGCGTACAATTCTTCCCCTCACGACACCGCCGGATTTTCTCCATTTTATCTAGTGTACGGTCGCGAACCGGCCTTGCCCCTGGACACGGCACTTCCTCCTGCTGCGATCTCAAGAAGCGAGTATGCGTGCGACGCCATCGCCCTAGCGGTCCATGCACGCCAGCTTGCCCGTACTCGACTGACGGCTTCGCAAACCACTCAGCAGCGTCAGTACAACGCCCGCCACCATGACGTACAGTTTTCGCCTGGTGCGCTCGTGCTCCTGTGGTCGCCCTCTCGTCACGTCGGACTTTCAGAGAAGCTCTTTTCGCGATATACAGGGCCCTACCGCGTGCTCTGCCAGGTGACGGCTGTGACGTACGAAATTGCTCCTGTGCGTTCAACCTCGTCCTCTACTCTGGCATCTAGTGATGTTGTGCACGTCAGTAGGCTCAAGGCGTACTACACGGCTTCCGAGTCCGGCGTGTAGTCGCTCCGGGACGGCGCTTTTGCCGCCGCGGGTAGTGCTACGGGACAGTATGGGCGATCACGAAGAGGCGAGCAGTGTGAAAACGACGACGACGATTAGAGGCTAGCGCGGGCTGCTGCCTCTTGGCCAATTGCGGCGTATTGCCTTGTAAATATACTTGTATATAGCTTTTCGTCGGCGTCTTCCTACGTAACAATATTAATTACAAGATCGTGTAAATGCTGAAAACTGAAGACATCCAATAAAAGCATAGTGAATTAGGTTTTCAATAATCAGTTTTCATTCAAAATCATACTCATTTTTCATAACGTAGTCATTTGTAAGAGGTATAATAATTTAAGGTCTCATTGCATGAGAACATCAAGTTAGTGCAGAATTATTGGAAATCATCGCGGACTTTGTGAAAGTATGCTAATTAATGTTTTAGCTATGAAGCATGTGGTATCAGCAACAAAATGAATAAAGTTAAACAGTCTCCTGTTAACAAGGCTTGTGTGAGGGACAGTGACAATATTATGTGACAGTTGTACTCTTATGCATCGGATGTCACTATCAAGCAGTGAGTGAATGAGTCATTGAGTAAACTTTATTGTAAGCCCGGCGAGGACGCGAACTCGTCACGCACCCGGCTAGTCCCACGTCTGGACTGGCAGGTCTAGCCCACCGGCCCGGTCGCGGGCACGCCGGACGGCCAGGATTTGCTTTTCTAGAGCGGGGCTACGCAGAAGCGAGTCCCACTCCTCCTTGATGAACTTGGGGTATGTCGACCCGCACTCCCAGAGCATGTGATGTAGAGTGGAGGTCTGGCCGCAGGACGGGCAGGCGTCGTCGCGATATACGTCGGGGTAAGCCTCGTGGAGATCGGACAGACACGGATATGTGCTGGTCTGTAGGAGCCTAAGCGAAACGGCTTGCGCCCTATTCAACTTGGGGTGAGGGGGTGGAAAGACTCTTCTGGACATGTAGAAATATTTAATAATCTCGTTGTGAGTAGCGGGAGCGTCCCTGTGACCGTAGAGTGCAGGGGAGTCAGTGCTCCTTATAGAGAAAACGCGGTCAGTGAGGCCACGCGCACCCTCATGGGCAGACTCATTGAGGTTCGGGGGAGGACCCTCGGCCGATCCTACGTGAGCGGGAAACCAGTGAATTAAATGGTTTGTGAGAACATGTGGACTCGAGCCGCTAAGAAGACGAACAGCTTCCTTGGCGAGGCAACCCTTCTGAAGAGCCCTAACTGCCGTTTTGGAATCACTATAGATATCGGACCCAAGACCGTCTAGTAGGGCGAGCGCGATGGTGACTTGCTCGGTGACTCCGCGGTCTGAAGTCCCAATCGAGGCGCTATTGGAAATGTTTTCGCTCGAGTCGACCACAACGACGGCAAAGGTCTTCCCGTCACTGTACTCCGCAGCGTCGACGAAGCTTGCGCTAATGTCGTGTCGCTTGAGCTGTTTGAGGATGGCTGCTGCTCTGGCCTTGCGTCTGCCCTCGCGGTGGACGGGATGGACGTTTTGGGGCACAGGGGCCACTACGAACTTGTCTCGAATGCACCTAGGGATCGGGGTATTGACCATCAAGAATTCCGCAGGGTGGTAACCCAGCTCTTCGAGAATGCGTTTACCTGCCGCTATGGTGGCCAGGCGACTGAGTTGCGCGCGTTCTCGGGCTTCGGCAATCTCCTCGGCGGTGTTATGTACCCCCAGCTTCAAGAGATCCTCGGTATGGGTCCTGACGGGTAGCCCGAGAGCCGTCTTGACTATTTTGCGGATAAGAACGTTGAGCTTGTCTCGCTCCGCTCTGAGCCAGTTGTGCATAGAAATCGTGTACGTGAGGTGGCAGAGTACGAAGGCATTGATCAGCCTGAGAAGATTGTTTTCCGTCATGCCTCGATGCCGGTTTGCGTTCTGCGAACGAGGCGGAAAGCGTTGTCCGTCTTTGCGATGATCTTGCGGAGAGCAGTTCCGTTCCCGCCGTTGAATTCGACAAACATGCCCAAGACCCGAATAACATCGACCCTGGGTATCACCCCCCCGTCACAAGTGCGAAGTATGATGCTGCTTTCAGAAACTGGCTTCCAGTCTTTGGGTCTGCGTCCCTTCTCTTTTCTGTAAAGTAGGAGCTCCGACTTGACGGGGGAGCATTGAAGTCCGGTGGGGCGGAGATGCTCCTCGATCACGTCGATCGCCTCCTGCATGGCTTCTTCGACTCTGCCCTCGCAGCCGCAGGAGCACCATATGGTGATGTCATCGGCGGAAATGGTGTGCTTGACGTCCGCGACGCGCGCCAACCTCTCGGAAATACCAATCATACAGATGTTAAACAGTGTTGGGGAGATGACGGCACCCTGAGGAGTACCCCGCCCTCCGAGGGGCATATCTTTGGAGCGGAAGTCTCCAATGCGAAGCTTGGCCTTCCTGTCAGTTAGAAAAGAGCTGACGTAGTTGTGGAATCTGGAACCGAGACCCAGGTCTGAAATCTTCTTGACGATGAAGGTGTGGAGCACGTTGTCGAAAGCCTTCTCGAGGTCCAGACCTAGCAGCGCCTTGACGTCTCTGGAACGGCCATCCACAATCTGATGCCTGATTAGTTTCATGGCATCCTGCGTTGAGAGTCCAGCGCGGAAGCCGATCATGTTGTACGTGTAAACCTCGTTGTCTTCGAGGTACGCGTTAAGCCTGTTGAGGACGACGCGCTCCATGACCTTGCCGACGCAGGAGGTCAGAGAAATCGGCCTCAAGTTTTCGATGTCCGGGGCCTTGCCGGGCTTGGTAATGAGCACCGTGCAGGCCGTCTTCCATTCTGCAGGTACAATGCCGCTCTTCCAGGACTCGTTTATCTTGTCGCTCAGAAGGACAATCGACGTGTCGTCGAGGTTTCTCAACATTGTGTTGGTGACTCCGTCCGGACCCGGCGCAGACATGCGGTTGAGCGCGAAGATGGCCTGTCTGACCTCGGCAATGGAGAAGTCTTCATCCAGCTCGGGGCGTGGAGGGCCTCGGTAGTCCGGGAGTTGGGTCGACGGATCTCCGTCGCGACGTACAGGCAGGTACTTGTGTATGAGTTTTGCGACGAGTTCATCGAGCGTGTTAGACCTGGTGGCTTCGTGAAGGGCCAAGGCCAACGTATGCCTTTGATGTGACTTCGAGCCGCTTTCATCGAGAAGGTGCTTCAGCATACCCCATGATTTGCCGTTGCCCATCTGTCCGTCGATGGATTCGCATAGCTCGTCCCACTGCTGCTGGCATAGCGCCTTGCAGTGGTCATCGATGACCTTGTTGAGCTCCGAAATCTTATTTCGGAGTCTGCGATTGAGCTTTTGATATTTCCATCAGCGGAGCATGGCGGTTTTGGCCTCGATCAGGTGGGCGAGTCTGCTGTCCTTCCGCTCGACGTCGAAATCTGTTCCCACTTTCTTGGTGGCCGCGGAAGCGTTGTTCCGGATGCGTTCACACCATTCTTCGAGAGTGGCGGGTGCCCTGGCTCTCCCGCGTTCGTCACGAATCTTGCGAAAATGGTCCCAATCGATGAACGTGAATTCCTTGACCCTACTCCGAGACACCTTGAAGTTGGTCTCGAGAATGTAGTGGTCGCTGCCGAACTCCATGGCGGTGTTCTCCCAACCCACGTCCACGACGTTGCTCACGAAGGCGAGGTCGGGTGTCGAGTCCCGGGTGATGTAGTTGCCAATGCGCGTAGGAAAATTCTTGTCAGTGACCAGAGTGAGGTCCATGTCATTGGTGTCTTGCCGCAGGTTGCGCCCTTTGGTAGTTTCGTAGACGTAACCCCAGATGCCACATGGTGCGTTGAAGTCGCCGACGACGACGAAGGGTTGAGGGCCGGCCAAGCCGGTCGCCTTCGTGAGAATTGTCTTGAACTGCTGGCGCGTGTCTCTGGGGTTGCTATATACATTGAGGACGAACACGCTGTTTCTGTGCTGATTCCGCTGCGGCACGTCGAGCAGGATCTCAACCATGACATATTCGATTCTACCCCTCGCCAGCTCGAGGTCGTGGGTGATATGAGATAGCCGTTTATTGCTCAAGGTGCAAATCCCTCGCCCTCCGGGCCGGCCCGACACGGCCCTGTAGCCCTGGAGCGAGGCGGCGGAGATTATTGTTTCCTGGAGAGCAATGGCATGAGGTTTCGCAGCGAAAGACCTCAAAAACTGCTGCAGAGGGGCTTTTTTGTTAGAATACCCTCTGCAGTTCCATTGCCAGATGCGAAAACTCTCTTTGAATCTATCCATTATGGCTGACCTGACGGACTACCACCTAACGGGGCAGTTAGGCCTGCGCAAAGAATGGGTCCTCCTGTCGCCGCGCTGGTGGGATAATGAAGTGTAGCTTCCTTTATTATGGCGGGAACGGTTAGCGGTTGTACGACGGAGGCGGATGAAGCCATTCGCGCCTCAATGGCGTCGATGCGATCTGCGAAAGCTCCGAGGCCCCTGTTGGGGTCCCCGAGCGCAACCTGAATTCGGCGAACGTTATCACTGAGGCAAGCGACGCTAGCGGTGACCTGTTTGAGGCCGTCTGCCAGCCCAATGAGAATATGCTTAATCTCGCTGACGTCTGCAGACAACGCTTCCGATTCACATGTTTGTTTGAGTACTGCCCTGCGTTTGGAGGACGTCGCAGAACCGTCTACCGGAGCTGGGATTGGAGTCTCGGTGGCCGTGACTGACGCACCGTTACCCGACATATTCGAAACGAGTTTCCTGATCTAGTGTCTGGATCGTGTTCTTGAGGTCGTCGTTTTCTTTGCGTAAGCGAATGACTTCCGCGTCTCTAGCTTGCTCTGTGGGCGGGTTGCTACGCGATGCCGGAGCAGCCTGGGTATTGGCGCCGGGCTTGGGTCGTACCAGATCGGCCCAAAGAAGGGTCGGCTGCTTTCCGCAACGTGTGGAGGCGGGCTGAGGTCCAGATGCTGGCTGGGTTCTGGAACCCGGTAGGCTCCTGGAACCGGATCTGGACCTGGATCTGGATCGCAACAGGGATCTCGACCTCGACCTGGCCCTGAAGATGGAGCGGCTCCTGGTGCGACCGCTGCAGCGGCCACGAGACCTGGATCTCCCCATGGACCGGGAGCACCTGCGGCCGTATTGGTGTTCAGGCGATGCTTGCCGGGCTTGATTCGTGCTCTCCATGGGCGGGAAATGGTTGGCGTTGAGGGCGCGGGAGCGTCGCCCCCGTCAGCGCCTGACGAGATATGGCGTCTGAAATCGTCGCTTGCACACCTTGGCGGCGGTAAGGTGGTCGCCTCCGCACAGCTTGCATTTGGGATCGCACCTATGCTGAGTGTCGAGGTTTGCTTCTCCGCATCCTCTGCAGATGGCGTCGTTGGGCGAAGGGCAGACGTCGGAGCGGTGCCCGAGTCTCCCGCAGCTGTAACACACGTCCGTTTGCTTGCGACATAAAGTGCACCTGACGATAGTGCCGCCGTAGGAGACAAAATTTGGCACCCGGTACCCCTCGAACAGGACCACCACGGTGCCGGTGTTCTTGATTCTTTTGGCGCCCAGCGCCGTGGGATTTCTCGGGTTGACGGGTTTACTATCAAGCATATCTGCACGTTCTTCTTTGTCGCATCCTATTCATGTACGTGCACCTAGTTCCTTGTTTGCTACATACGCTTTCCTCTAAGGTTTAGGTTGTCAGAATGAACAAGATTTTTTACCTACAATATTATCTTTGGATTGTATAACATCGTATATAATATACATTATATCAATAATTACTAATATAATGGTAATTACATTTATTGCTTTGGTACGCAAGTATTTTGAACAGATTCTGTGGACACCGCAGAAGGAAGGCCGTGGGGGGGGGGGGGGGGGGGGCTGAGGTCGCACAGAGAAGGGAGATTCAACATTTATTCTAAGTTTTGTGCAATTATATACGGCGTGTGTTTCGAAAGCTTCTTATTATAGTGTATTCTTTTAACATGACTTCATCTATCCTGATGTGTACAAAGTACTCCCCGCACATCCATGCATTATATTTTAATGCGAGCATTGCTTTCAACGTCGCTAGCTCAAGCTGTGTCTATTGTTTGGTTCATATTTTCATCAGAAAAAAAGACTCCTTCCGCAAGTGCATTTGTAGCTCGCAAGTACATGCGGTATTTCATGAGTGCTTATATATTTTGACAAGGAACGCCATTCTTTGTCGGCAGTTGTGAAACCATACCATCCAGCATTCACCAATATGTTTCTTTTCACTTTCACGTCTCCAGCTTCTTAGCCTAAGAGATGTCAAAAACCACTTCAAGGAAGTCATTTTGGTTAACTGGCATGAATTAGCTGTGAAGTGATGCCGAAGTGCACTGCTCTGAACATCAGCACAAAGAGGCGCTGGGTCGAGAAAAACCCATGAGAACTAGCTCGTCTCACCAAACTGGTTGCACCATCATTTGAGGTATGACAGGCAAATTTCATCAAGTCTTGCAACGTCTAACACTGCTTCTCTGCTAACTTTCCCCTGTTCCTATAGATTTGTAGTCTCGGAACTCATACCTAATGGCAGAAATGCCTGCTCAAGTCGATCATTGGCTTTAGTTTGCAGCTGATTGAGAGCACTGTGGACTTCCATGGCTGTCATGGTGTCTCCGGTATTTAGCATGGTCACTTTAACCATAGTGGCTTGCTGTGAAAAATATCGAGCCAAGTTCTGCACATACTGCAAGTTCAGTATCGGAAATGCCGGTGATACCAGCAGAGAGGCGGAGGGCTGGGACACCGAGTTCGACGAGTGCGCGAAAGGTCGCGATGACCGAGACGAGGCGAACGGGTCCCAAGTGGTGGGAGGGGGATAGGGGGCTCCGGAGGACGGCGATTTAGGCGGCGAGTTCATCGATGCGCACCTCCAGGCACAAAATCGTCGGGCTTCTAGCCATCGAGACAGCAGTGACAGACGGGGAGCCCGCCTCATGAACCTGATCGGCGAGCTCCTACAGGTGGTCGCAGGTGACGTCGCCGGCCGCCGCGACGTCGGGGTGGATGGGCTGCGAAAGGCGTTGGAGGAAAAGCTCTTGAAGCAACGCTAAGTGGGGGGTGATTTGCGCTTTCCGAAAAGTTGTCGCATCCGGCGCAGCAGTTGGGAGGGGCGCCGGTCGCCAAAGTCCTCCTCGCTAAGGAGCTGCTCGAGGCGTATGTGTTCTGACTGCATAAAGTTCTCCTGCACCTTGGCCTTCAGGTGCGGATATGGTGTAGCGCCCGTGGGGGTGGAGAGAACGTCCGAAAGCTTGCTGGCAAAATCAGGGGAACTGAGGCGACCTGGTAGTAGCGCGTCGTTTCCGAGGTGATGCGGCAGAAGGAGAATTGCGCCTCACTCCTGTTGGAAGCCGAACTTGCGGGTTCTGAGCCCCGAGAGGTGGGAGGCGACGATGCAGCGACGATACATCCTGATGACGTGAGTCGTGTACCGTGGAGGTTTCGGTCGTATAATGGATTGCGTTTCTCTGAAGTTACAACTTCGAGGCTTATGCCTCAGTAGCGAAGGAAAGAAACACCTGACCCGTATCGACGCCAGATAAAAATTGCGAGCCGTGGCTTCACGTGCCATGGCCACGCGCCGTCTTTATTTCCTTCTCATACGGGCGCGCACTATTCAGGATCTAGGCGCCGCCTAAGGGAGGGTGCTACATACTCTTAGCGAGGAAAGTAGTTTAAGGATTAAGGTATTGCTACGCAAGAAAAACAGTCGCAGTTTCGCCCGAAAGGCGAAGAATGAATTGCGATAGCAAATTAGTAAACAGCAAGATCTTTAGGCTTAGAGTTGCGCCTAACACCGGAAAAAAAAGATCGCGAGTCAATGGAGCTATTCTAATCAAGGTACACCCAAGTTATGAAGGACCACTAAGTTTCAAAAACGACATTACTTCACGAGAACAGGAATTGGCCTCCCTGGTTCAGTATTCGTCCACTACCTCCCTCATGGCTCCTTCAGTCAACCAATGACCCTCAGTCCTCAGTAGCTGCGGAGCACCTCACGAAGACGGTGTTTAGAACTGTAACACAGAAAAGGGCGGTAAGAATTTATGGACCTGGTTACGCCGCCATGGAAACTGAACCTGGCGACGTTAAACAAATGAACCCTCTCGAGTGAAGCTAGCTTAGTAGGACTCTCAGCAACTATAAGACAGTGTGCGGGATATCATTGGCTTCAGTGAGCCTAGGGGAACTGCTGACGCTTATACCATGCTGACTAACGGCCAGGCCCTTCGCTATACGCTCCTGACACTGCCCAGGCGGCGCGTCCGAGCAGCGATCTTCAGCGCCTCTTGCGACACCTTCCGTCAAAACTGACACTGACGGACCACGCTACTCAGGCAGCCCACGCGGATGTGCCAGCGTGATCGCATGTTCATGCTATTTTTGAAACGAACAAATGGCGCAAGTTTTGCTTTGTGGTTTCAACCCAATCTCAAAATTAGACGGTCGGATACGCCCTGCCATTCGTCGTAAAGGGGCCCTATGATGCCGGGCACGTTCATAGCGTGAAAAAAGTCGCTGGTGGGACTGTGCTAGCGAGGTGTCACTCCCAGCAAGGCACACACAGCTACAGCGTATCTCTGGACGTGAAAAAACTCATGAGAAAACTGACGGTTTGATCAAGCAGCTCAATTAAGTGAGCAGGCATGGCTGAGCTTACTAAGGGTTAGGCGTAGGTGTTCTTGGCCAGCCATTTGAGTTACCGTAGACAAAATGTGTTGTTCTGGCACGCTTGCGAAGTCTCATTGGCCACGAATAATAGGCGCCATTTAAGTTATGGGGTTTAACGTGCCAAAACCACTTTCTGATTATGAGGCACGCCGTAGTGGGTGACTTTCCGGACATTTCGACCACCTGGGGTTCTTGAACGTGCACCTAAATCTAAGTACACGGGTTTTTTGGCATTTCGCCGCCATCGGATGGAGGCCACGGCCGATAGGCGCCATATCTTTTCGAATTAGGAAAAGCCTCTTTTAAACAAACTGCACAAAAATTGTGTTAGACAGCTATGTTCTGCCAAGCAACCGCAGTACTTTGCAACTGCCGAGGCACCGGCACGACCTTGGGCCGCTCCGGCAGCCAAGACTCGGGTGACCGTATCCGGCAGCCTGAAACCAAGCAGACCCGCACAGCGTGAATTGCTCAGCAACGCACGCAAGCCAGAACACCTGCAGCCGCCACACAGTACGCTTCGTACAGCAAAATAAATAGCTCTATGTGATATGGAGAATTTCCAAAAAATAAAAATTAAGTAGGCTTCCTGGCAATACTCTTTTTCGACCAAAAACTTCAGCCTACTGACTATAATACTTTCTAGTGCGATCGTCCAGGAAGGAAGCGTGAGCACAAAACCACGGCCGGCCAGAAACTCTGTAGAGTCGGCGAGCAGGCAGTCCTGCGCGGCCGCTATATAGTCTTTGACGCAGCAGAACCACCGTCCGCACGCTTTTTTGCCTGGGCAGTTTTCGATGCCTTGCAAATTTGCCATCGTAAAAAAGCGGTGTGAGAACTTTTACCTGCAGGACGGTGGAGCATCTGGTTCAGAAGTTTCGAACCGCATGCGGTCATAACAACAACACGCGCACCAGCAGGATTCTACGCCGTCGATTGAAGTTGGATCCGTGGCAGAGTTGCGCTTTCGACGCTACAGGTGGCACGGCCGTCGCCGGGAAACTCCACTGTGAGGAGCGTATAGTGTATTCCTAAAAAAGAAAGACCGGAGAAGGATTTCTAATTCACAAGGAAACAGCTGGCAACATTGACGAATTCGACAGCAATAATGAGAGGGTAGCAGTAGTCGTAATAAATCTGAATATGAGGCATAGAAGAAAGGTAGTAAAAGCCTGCCATCCGTCCTCCAGTCACAACGTTGATGAAATAGAATAGCTTTATGAAGATGCCGAGTAAACGATAAGAAAAGTGCAAACTCAGTATATGGAGACATGGGCGACTTCAATGCAAAAGTCGCAAAATGCAGGCTGGCGAACAAGCAAGTGGCAATTACGCCATCGATTCTAGAAGCACTAGACGAAAGATGTTGGTAGAATTCGCGAAATGGAATAGGCTCCAAATAATGAACACCTTTTTGAGGAAACGTGGCAACAGAAAGTGTTTCTGGAGAAGCCTTAATGGTGAAAATATAAATGAAGTGGACTTCATACTTTCTGCTAATCTCAGCATAGTTTAAGATATAGAAGTGCTAGGTAGGCGAAAGTGCAGTGATGATAGGTTTGTGAGGTCTAGAATTGAACTCAATATGAAGAGAGAAAGTGTAAAATTAGTCAAGAAGAATCAAGCCAACCTTGACGCAGTAAGGGTAAAAGCAAAATAATTCATGCTGGTACTTGCAAATAAATACGCATCCTTAGAACAGAAAGGTGAAGATAGCATTGATGTAATGAATGAAACGGCAACTAGGCGAGTTGCAGAAGCAGCAAATGAAGTGGGAGGTAAGGCATCAAGGCAGCCACTAGGTGAGCTCACCCTAGTAACGAAGGACGTAATAAAGAAACGACAAATAATGAAAGTGCCCAACACAAGAGACTGGATAGAATTTGTGGAACTGTCAAAATTCATGAATACGGAGAATGTAAAGCATATTTGCAATTGTAATGTAAGAAATACTGAGGGTGCAGTAAAAATATGCAGCATGAAATCTGTGAGAAGGAAACTTGGCATAAGCCAAGATGTATGCAGTGAAAGAGAGGCGGGGATATATCATTAGCAATGTCGAAGATATAGTAAACGTAGCGGAATGATTCTATACGGACCTGTAAAGTACCCAGCGCAGCCACAATATTTCCATTCGAAGTAGTAATAAACAGGTTGCAGAGACACCTTTTGTAACTAGCGATGAGAATAGGATTGTCTTGCAACACATGAAACGTGGAAAAGAGGCCGGAGAAGGTGGAATAACAGTCGATTTAATCAACGATAGAGCAGATATCATGCTTGAAAAGCTCGGGGCCCTTTATACGAAATGCCTTACGAGTTGAAAGGTTCTACAAAACTGGAAGAATGCCAAAACATACTAATTCACAAAAAGGGAGATATCAAATATTCGAAAAATTATAGGCTCGTTAACTTAGTTCCAGGATTGTGTGAAATATTCACCACGATAATGTCCATTAAACAAGGGCAACATTTCAGTCAACCAAGAGAACAGTCTGGCTTCAGGAATGGATACTCTAGAATGAATTACAACCATGTCATCAATCAGGTAATCGATAAATCTGCAGAGTGCACACAGCCTCTCTATACGGCTTTCATAGATTATGCAAAGACATTTGATTTAGTACAGATGCAAGCAGCCATAGAGGCATTACGTAGTGAAGGACTACAGGAGGCTTATGTGAATCTCTTAGAAAATACCGACAGAGATTCCACAGCTACGCTAATTGTCTGCAAGAACAGTAGCAAGATGCCTATAACGAAAGTGGTTAGGAAAGGAGACAGCGCTCCACTGCTATTCACTGAATTCTTGAAAGAAGTATTCAAGCTAATAAACTTGAAAGGCTTTCGAGTGACGATCAATGGCGAATATCTTAACAAACTTCGATTTGCAGATTACATTGTCCTTTTTATTACCACGGAGGACGAGTTACAGCAAGTGATTGATGACCTTAACAGAAAAAGTGTAAGAATGCGGTTGAAGATTAATGTGCAGAAAACAAAGATAATGATCAATAGCCTGGCAAGGGAACAAGACTACAGGATGACCAGTCAGCATCTAAAGTCTGTGAAGGAGCACGTTTGTCTAGGTCAGTTACTCACAGGGGACCCTGATGATCACGAGCAGGAAATTTAGAGAAGAATAAGGATATGTTGGATTGAACACGGCAGATGTTGTCAGATATTGAATGGCAGCTTAACACTATCATTGAAAAGAACAATGTGCAATCAATGCCATCTACCGGTGCTAACTTATGGAGCAGAAAGTTGGAGGTTGACAAAGAATCTCGAGAACAAGTTAAGGACCACGCAAAGAGCGATGGAATGAAGAATGTTAGGCGTAACATTAAAATGCAGGTAGAAAGCGGTGTGGACAAGAGAGCAAACGGGGATAGCCGATATGCTAATTGACCTTAAGAAAAGAAATGAAGCTTGGCAGGCCATATAATGCGCAAGTTAAATAACCGGTGGACCATTAGGGCTACGGAATGGATGCCAAGAGAAGTGCAGTAGGGGACGGCAGAAAACTAGGTGGTGTGATGAAATTAGGAAGTTAGCAGGTGAAAGTTGGAATCCGTTGGCGCAAGACAGGGGCAATTGGAGACCGCAGGGAGAGGCCTTCGTCCTGAAGTGAACATAACACTGTCTGGTGATGATTATGATGCTACTTTCCTTGCACAATGTAAGCGTGGGATTTAAATTGTAAAGCTTTTTGTCACATGAAACATTTATTTTAAAATGGTGCTGCTTGGTAAACATATGTATAAGGTCACGAAGTTGTAAATTTAAATAATGGAGAGACAAGTTATCAGCATGTGATATTTCCCGCCACTCGATTTTATTGAGAGGTTTTTTTCTCTGATAAGTTCTCCTTGTTTTTCTCATTGCAAGTGGATATTGTATCAAATGTCTTGAGCTCTTCCTTGCTCGAAGCAGATTCCATCATTTCTTGTTCCCATTCCTTTCTGAGGCACGCCTTGCAAGGAAGGGTAATAGAGAAAAAATTCTCACTCGCAATGGGCGTCATTTCAGAAACAAGTTATATTCTCGAATCAGCGCTGATTACACACTTTCTCTCTCCACTGTTTAACATTGTTTAATTGCAAATCACGCAATTGTTGTTGGCTTGTTCGTGTTGTTGTGATTAACGTATTGCACCTACCCACGAGGGAATTGGCCACTGTTCATAATGGAAGCATGATGCAACGCCTTCCTCTTTGCTAAGGTAATAGCCTGCGGTACCTATATATTTCCTCTTTGTTGGTATTCCTAATCCGATATTTTGCCTTGTAGTCATTCTGGCAAGTGGCTCTACCAACTATAGAAATAAAATTGCGTTTTTGCAGCAGCTTGACCATGAAGACGTCAATTTCTTGCTCTGCTGAATTTCCGAAAGAACAAAGCCTGTTGTGCCTGCACTGTGGACTACGAAGTCGTAGTACCCTGAGTACGTAAATGTGGTCAGAATTGGTATAGTCGGCGCACCACTTTCTGAGCGTGCACCCGGCCCTGCTAAATGCTACAGGCTTCCATGTATGCTGCAGACGACTTTGAGTCCTCGGTATACTCATCTACGGCTCGTAGATGTACTATTATGCTGAACGCAAGTGAGCAGCTATAAAAGTTCCACTGTTACTGCTGTGACATCAGGATTTGGCATACAACGAAATCCGAGTGGGTGTGCGCTTCGTGACCGTACTGCTTTAATGTGCGTAGGTATTCTCGATAAGCAAGCTGACTTTCAATTTTGCACCGTTCACAAACTGTTGCACACTTCCACCGCCTCGGCAATGTTCTTGCAAGGTAAACAAGATAGCTTTTTGTGCATGCAAATTTGTGCTGTCTTTTGTTGGTTTGATGCTATAGGTGAAGACACAATGCAATGTAGTCGTCCATGAGCTTTCATCAAGCAAGTCATTGTACCCTCTTCAACAGGTTCACTGACAAAGGTCCAGTTTTTCGCATTTGTATAACTTACTTGATTAACTCTCCTATAGCAGACAATCATCCAGTTGTGCAATATGTCTGGATTTGCGTGCGATTGTCAGCCATTAGCTAGGATCCATGCGCTTCGACCGTATACGGCTGAAATAGCTCACCTGCCTGCACCAGGCACGAACGCAAATAGCATCCCTTTAGGAATGCAAATCTTCTGGCTAGTTGGCTCGTTGGAGTAATTCAGGTCAGAGCGCTGTATTCACACGGATAAGAAAGACGTCAGGGCATTCGCTTACTATAAACTAGTTTTATGTCAAAAGAACATTATACTCATACCAACAAAACGAGTAGAAATCATCTCACGCGCATAGCAACAATATATAGATGGGCAAATTCTCTTCTGCTCAGAGTAGTGTACGAGGCACTGACGTTGCCAGCACCCTGTTTTGCAATCAAGCTTACTTCGACAATTTCCCGCGTATCCTTATGCATATTTCTGAACAAGACGAAACAATCCTTAAACAGCGGTGTACACGCGCGATCGTCATAGTGCACGGAGACATGCCCGTCTCGATAACAGTGCAGCTTTTGCTAAAGTGCCCTTGACCTGTCTGGCCTATGTACACCTTGCGACATGAGAAAGGGAAGTGATATACGGGAGTTAGTATACAGTGCACAAACGGCGGCTGGGGATTCTTTGCGCATTCTCGGCGACTCTTTATAAACGGATCGATGGCCTTACATATGGAAAATTGAACTGTTATCGAGATGAGCATGTATCCGTGCACTGTGACTATTGCGGGTGTAAAACACTGTTTAATGATTCTTTCGTCGTGTTTAAGAATAGGGATAAGTATACGAGGGAAATTGTCGAAGCAAGCTTCATTGCAAAAGAGGGTGCTAACAGCGGCATCGCCCCGTCGATAACTCTGAGGAGATGAGAAATGACCTATCTGGAAAATATTGGTTTGCGCGTGTGATGATTTCTACTGGTTTTGCCGGTAAAGGTACCTTGGTCTTCGGAAATGAAATTACTTCATAGTTAGCGAACGTCCTGTCGTCTTTCGTATCCCTGTGAATCCCGCGCTATGACCTCAATTCATCACTTCCCGCAGGTACGCAAAGCAGAAAAAATTAGTAATGTTTTCTTTTTTTGATGGCAATGGTCACAGATTTTTTTCACATGCGAAATCAAAAGAAACAAAAACAAATAAATAAAGCAAAATTCAACAAACAAATATGGTTAACTTCCGCTCAGTGTGAAGAAAGCGATCATCACTGTACGCATCAACGAAATTGTTTCCATACTTCGCAGCGCTCCTGCTTCTTTTTGGTGCACGAAAAAGTTTTCAGGAAGGGCGGAAAGTTACCTAAAGCCACATTAAGGCGTAGCTTGGCCGGGCTCATTCCCAAGCTTTGACGAAGCTTTTGGGTGGAAGCGATGGCGTTATCACAAAACACCCCGGCGTAATTGTAGAAGAACATCTCCCTGGTGGACACGTGGACTAACGGCAGAGTATAGTAAAGCCGCGTGGCGTTATATTGTATGAGGGCTTGTTCATACAGCTCGTACAGCGGCCATAACACTGCATTGTCGAGAAAGTCTTCCTCTAGACGCGCCGCGCTAAACCTGAATGGCGCCCACGATGTGGCATTGCTCGCTCTGCTGGTATTTTCGGCCGCCTCATATTGGCGTCGCAGGCACTGAGTGACATTCTCGTACGCAGCAATAGACTGTGCGCTCCACCATTTTCTCCGCGACATACGGTCGTCGAAGAGAGAGTTGCTGCGCAAAAGTGGCTGCAACAATGCCTTCAGCAGAGGCGCCGCAATCGCGGGGTAAAGCTGGAAGGGAATCGTGCTTGAGATGGTGCTCAGGAAGCCCACCAGACCGTTCGGGGCAAAGACTAGGTTGTTCGTCGGCTGGAACTCGCTGCCCCATTCGAAAACAGACGCCGTGTATGCATTGTCGTACGCTGCGGTGACATTTCCGCCAACACCGTTCCCGAGTGCACTCCAGTAGATAGAGGAGGCGTATGAGAAGATTGCGAACACGGTCTCTAGCACCCCATCAGATTTCAGCGCCAAGGTTGGTGTGTGCCGATAGTCTTCGTATTGTACGAAGTTGTCCTGCGTGCCGAAAACAAAGGTCATGTTTTCCAGCTTTCGCTGCGCCGTAGCGATGTCATCTTTGGCGAACCAAGAACGTCGCGATTGCAGCATGTCGCGGATTGTCCCGCGCATCTTGTTGAATATCGCGCCGAGCTGGTCGTCGCGGTGCGTCCTGTACACATTTGCGAACTCCCTGTTTGCCGTTAGCTTGGCCGCTATGCCGACACCATAGCGGTACATCTTCTCTAGCAATACGCTACACGCCGCGAGCTGCGTATCAAAGTGATCGATGTCGGATCCGAGGTCGAATTCGTAGAGCGTTCTATAGTCGGCCGGCATGAACGGTGAAATAGTGATCAGAGCCTTGAGGCCTACATAGTTGGCTACTGCGGTTTCATTGTCCTTCGTTTTGAAAATAGAACTCAGCCGAGTGAAAAACAAAGGATCCTCCAGGTACACGACAGATGATTCAGTTATGTGCGTATCCGTCTTGAAAAGAAGTCTCAAGTATCTCAGCCAGTCCCAGTGCTCGCTCTTCGGCAACGTGTTGATGGACCACAGGTCATTCGGGGGGTATTCAGCGTGCTTGCTGTCTAGGTACGTCAGTCCCTGCAGCGCTTCTTCCAGCCTCAATATTTGTCTGCCCGCTATATCGCCGATGGTCTTGTTCCCAAAATGGTTCAGAGCATGGACGATAATGTCTTCGTACCGTTTCGCAGTGGCAGATCGCGACCGGGAAACGTAGCGCTCCAAGTACGTGAGTGGTCTTTTGAGTATGATTTGCGGTGGGCCGTGTCGGTGGGCACTTCGCAGGAGGATGACCCGATATAGCGTATGAAGCATCAAGTATCGATCTCCGCTGGACACGAGTGTCACGAGGTCACCGGCAAACTTGAGGAGTGGCCACCCACTGAGCCCCAGGACATCGAGGATTGTGGCCCACGCGTGCAGCGCGTCCCCCTTGCCACTTGCTGTCATGCACTTCTCGTGTACCCATATAGCCTGAACAAGGAAGTTGCTTTCGAAGGGTCTCGGGTGTCGTCCTTTGGCAGCGAGGAATCTCCTGAAGAACCTATCGAAATCAAGAAGGAGCTGTCCGGTGCTCCAGCGAGGGTATGGCTGCTGTGCGAAGTCCCCTGCACTGTGCCTGAAACAAGAGGAAGCATTTCAAATAACTTATTTCAGCTTTCCATGCCTCAGGAATCATGTTTAACAAATCCGGTGCAACTTTTAGCACTTTTGTTATATAGAGCGGCTATGCGACTCTTTTTGATCTATATAAGCTCTTGATACTACGAAAGAAGTTTAGCAAATTTTATTCCTGCGCTCAAAGCTAACATGTGCCGTTGTTGTGAAGATGGTTTCGGTGTGATGAACTGTTAGCTGATGCGTGAGGTAGAACAAGCGATGAGGGGAGACATCACCCGTAAGTATTGACACGGAGTTGATATCTAGCAACGACGCAGACGTCGAAGCCGTGACAATAAGTGATAACTCATCAAAGGGCGACAACATACCATGTATCACTAGGAGCAGCACACACAAATAATAGGGGGAAATCCACATTGTTTCCTAGTGTAAAGGATACGCATGATTCAGCGCAGCGTAAAAGACAACGAACGGCTCTAATCCGTTACCCTCCATTGTACTTTTAAACGTGCCGCAAAATTTTCATTTGCTAATAATTAAAGGTGGAACATGTCTCTTTCCTATGTAAGCCGTTTTGCTAAGTTGCTTGCCAATACCAACGCATTACAGTTTTTCTCTCAAGTCCATGATGCCGTTCGTGTAATCAGAGCCAAACGTAGATGAGTAATAAAGATAGCAAGTAAGACTATGTGCATACCTTATTTTTGTATCATCCTTAATAGATACTCTGTGAAGCAGATTTTTGTGCGTAATTTCTACTGAAAGAAGAGGTCAGTGATGCATGGATAATATTACGCGTACAAATTGAATGACTGTTATCCGAAATTGTCCATCAACCAATTTGTATGTAATCTTTTTCAAAAAAAAACTGTCCTATGGGTGAATGAGACCCTGCATAGGCATGCCGCCTACTAGGTCATTGCATTATAGGATAACCATATGTGCAAACTAGCAGCTATCGTGAGATAGTACCTGCCGGCGCTGGCGCATTTCGCCGCCGGTCACCTGGTCACTCTAGACAAGTGTGTTTCCGACTACAGCAGCCGACTGATTGCATTTTTGTAGCGCGGCAAGAAGATGAATGCAGGTATGCTCTACAAAGTGCATTGGGTGTACGTGTGTTAAAATTATATGCGTTCTGAAAACTTCTATAATGATTTTTTACACTTAATTCAGCAATATATTCTTGCTAATTAAAAAAAAAATCTTCGCAGACAGATTGCATGTAAAGAGTTATGGTAGCATTCTAAACAATATCAGTATATTTATCTTTGTTTTCTTGTTTTAATTTTTATATGCAGCTGTCATTCAGGTAACAGTTTATTACAATTTTAAAAGTGCGAAATAACACGAAACGGCTAAGACGGTGATTATTGCTTTTGGAAACGAGATGAGCAATTGATTAGAAAGAGAGCAACCACCGTTTGGGAACCACAAGTTGACCCCATATCGCGATAGATCACAAATTTCTAGCAATAATTTCACCCAAGAAATGATGCAACATATTACTGATTCTAAAAACTGACTGTCGTCGCAAGACAGGCTAAGACTACGTTCAATACCCGCCGTGGTTGCTCAGAGGCTGCCGAGCGCGAGGTCGCGGGATCGAATCCCGGCCACGGCGGCCGCATTTCGATGGGGGCGAAATGCGAAAACACCCGCGTACTTAGATTTAGGTGCACGTTAAAGAACCCCAGGTGGTCCAAATTTCCGGAGTCCTCCACTACGGCGTGCCTCATGATCAGAAAGTGGTTTTGGCACGTAAAACCCCATAATTCAATTCACTACGTTCAATATTTCAACAACCGCTAAACTAAATGCTGAATGCTTCATTTTTTTTACGCCTGCATCCGTCGTCAAATATCGCATATTACTTTCCATGAATAAATATGTTAGCACCGTGTGTGACTGGGAAAGCAGCGCCGAAGCCCCTCCGCTTCACCTGCCGCGAAGTTATAGGTAACACACAAAAAAGATTAACACTAAATTGCTAGTTTTGCTACCTGAAGGATAAGCTGGCCAGCATAACGTATCATTTGGCCATTCATGTAGATTTTGTTTTTTACGAAGTTTCAAAATATAGCATATAGATTTCAACTGCATGGGTTTTGGCTCTTTATAGAGTACACCATCGTCAAGATTGTAATAAAGCAACCCAAGAATGCAAGAATGAAGTTACAGTGTGAAAACAACATTCGGCACCAAAATTATTAAAATTTAGGCGGTTTTTGGGCACAAATGGTTTAAGGACCTCCATCACATAAGTCACCACAAAAACAAAAAAAAAGAAAAACCGACAGAACCCACTGATCGCCGCTCGCCAAATTTTAGCGCAGCGCTCACACTCATCAAAGCACAACTCCGATGAGTTCATTCGAAACCGTACATCAAAAGTCATACAGTGCTCCAATCGGTCTCAGACTCACGAAAAGCACACTGAGCTGGGTTTACACTGACGTAGAATGACCAAAATCAAACTCGGACAAGGTGAATGCAAATAACGGGCTTTTACGACTAGGTGAAGGTCAACTATTACGTCAGAAATGGTTCAGATTCACATTTGTGAAATCACGGCTGCATGGAAAATTGTGGATGAAGGTCAGCTTGGCGCGGATTCGCAATTTATATTAGGAGGACTCAGGATCGCGTGTTCAGCGAGGTCCACAGCATAATGTATACGTATTCGCGTCGTAGCGGATGGGCTGTATTGACTCGTTGCCATTGCAACCCACGCAAGTAGGTGGGTTGGCAGAGCGTCAAGAGAGCACACAGGGTGATGTACAAAGAAACTCAAATTGTTGCACTAATGTTCACTTGCGTGGCCTGCGCTCCTTTTAACGCTGCGGGTTAGCGCTGTAGGGTCTGCGAACACAAGCAACTTCTCGGTCTGTCGTACTGACATGCTCGTTAACTAAACGGGGTTCAGAATACATAGAGTTCAGGTGCTCATTTCGGAAGTTTCTACAGTAAAGCCGCCAAGCAATGTGTAGTGAAGTAACCCCGCATTTCAGGCTTTTACAAGGAGAATTTCTGAGGCCACAGTTTATCTCAATGTAGACTTCTGAAAATATTGATTATAGCACCGGTGACGTTTCCACCCTTGAAAGCATGGCGTGCAATTTCTAATGGAAACCAAATGCACTAGCATTGTTTGAAAATGCAGTATGAAACATCGTCCGCTCAGTAGTTTTGAGAGACAGTCACAGCCACAGTGAATCTTTTATCGTCAATTCACGACAGCACATATTTACGCGTTGTGCTTGCCGCTTAAGCTGTAACAAGTATTGTTGCGCAGCATTCTCGGCAATATATTTTTTGGCAGTCAAATAATTGCGTAATGTGTAGTTTTACGGCCAAGCTGTTACTGCAGCTGCATGGACTCAAGAACTTTACATGCCTGCCCTCCTGGTTTTCTGAAATGCTATAGCTTAAGGCACGTCCGACCTATCGCTTGAACGTTTTTAAACAGTTACGTTAGGTGGATCGGGATGTTATTGTGTAGAAGTACGTCCAACATATCTCACTGGTTTAGACATGTTTCAGCATAAGAACGCTGAACATTTGACTGCGTGCTTGCCTCGCATCAACGCTCATTCCATGTGTGCTGAGTGCAGCGTGCATGAGACGGTGCCGCCAGCGCCATCGGCCTGCTCATCACTGCTGCAACGACAGCCGCATCTGCTTTCATAGCGTCAATTCACGCTTACGCAGGAAGAAAAACGGACATTCGGTGCCAATAGATGCGATATCATGACCTGTGCTTCTCACAATTCTACAAACGAAACAAGTACACTGTGCTACTGATTCACGTAAGTCATTTGTGGAAATGCGCCTCTGCTGCAGCACTTCGCAATTAGAAAACGTCAAAATCAGAAATGCGATCCACAAATTAACAAAAATGTGAACTAGACAAAGCAAAGAAGCGCAAGTGTTCTGCGAACAGTTCGGTGCAATGACCGCTCAAGTTCGTTCTTTGTTCGCGGAAAGGCGCGAGTGACCCTTGTAGACCGTTTGCTTTGTCGCTCGCAAGCGGATTCTCTTTAACGCGTTTTCGGGAGGCTTCTGTAATCACACCTCTATAAATACCAATAACAAAACTTTATAATTGGTAGTGCCAGTTAGCGCGTCTTAGGAGACTTCGTGGTCATCAGTCATCGAAAGTTCCACTATTCGCTGGTGCCCGCGTGTCTTCCAGAAAATCTAGCATGGGAAAAAATTCAGCTAGAGGGGACACTCGGCGAAAACTGGCAACAGGAAACACGTCACGGCTAGTGTTATTCGTATCCGTTAGTTGACGCGAGCATCGGAAAAGAAGAATGCGAAATGAACACACAGACAACGTTTTATTTATCTTTTTATTCCGCTAAAACGAAAAAGCTCTTTTTAATAAATGACCTGATACTGTGCGACTTACTTTTCTTGCGTTACCTAGCAACAAGTTAACGGCACACCATGCAGGGTGTTTGTAAACTGGTAGCGAAGCTTGCATAGAAGCCCACATGTTGAAAAAATGGGGCTCGTTGCAACCGTCGCCATCTACGTATCGTGGGGGTAACTAACAGCAAGGAAAAATGGAAAAAGAAAAAAGCGACGTCATAACCGGAAATGGCAGTGACGTCAAGATAGTACGCTGCTTGGTGCGAATGTTTGAATATCTTTAGCCTCCGGCATTACGGCCGCTACGACAGCAGTTATTTTTCTTTTGAGGCTGACGCGAGCTTGCGACTGGTCTCAGCTGAAACGCCAGCGTGTCCTTTAACTATTAGGAGTACCGTATGTCTTAATGTAAACGCAATTAGACTGTCATTGACGGCAATTTCTCCAGCAGCTTCCTTAGGAAACTGCTGACCGCGCGCGATCATTCGTAATACCTTGCGAGACTTTGTATTCATATCGAACAATTATCGGACAACATTGCCTCACATTATCATTTAAAGAACATTCCTCCTACTCATTTTGCTGCCCCTCGGACGCTCACAGCCTGTAGTACAGAGAGTAAACGAACAAAGTGCGACGTTTTTTCGCGGAGCGTTCCGAATTTATCGTCACGACAAGACAAGTGCATCCGATGCCACAGCGTGAACTTGTCCGTTAAAAAGAAAAACTGCACTCACACCTTTCGCCTGCGGATGCAGTACTCTCTATCATGCCAAGCTTGAAGTGAAGCTCACGCCACACTTTGAAGAAACACGCAATGAAAAAAAAAAAAAAAAACTCAGACGAAACCCCCGCGTTCAAGTGAACAACGCCATTCCTCGCGACATAACAGGTGGTTTGCACAGCCTTGACAAGCCTTGCGCTAGAATCACTGGTTGGTAAGGGTCTCCCAGGAAGAACTAATAAATTGTGAAATGCAGAAAAAGAACATTTGTTCCTTTTGTGCAGGGAAAATATCTGAAACGAAAAACTTAGTTGTATGCCAGTATTCTGATTAAAAATTATAGGTCATTTATTTTTCACATAGGTTTTCTGGTTTCAGTGTCTTCAGTGTTTTCTAGAGACGAACCGCATTACATTACGACCGAACCACCGCGCAATGATTCGCCCCCTCAACGTTTTGATCCACGCCCAAGCAACTTTCGTCCACGAAGACTCGCCGCTACCTACGACTTTCAAAGGGAAGAGCCTCGTTACCCTCAACCGATGTCCTCGGCAGAATACTTCAATCCAAGTTCTGAAGTTCGCCCTTCGCCAGTCTGTTACTGCTGCGGCATGCCTGGCCGTATAGCTAGGTACTGTAGCCGACGCCGAGCATCAAACTACGGATCGTCAGCGCCGACTATGCGGTCTAGCAGTCGCACAATGCGCACTCAGTGGCCAGGAGACTCCACTTCAGGAAGCCACTTTCAAGAGGACCGATGCACCGCCCAGGAAACCTATTTTGGAGAAGAAAGAACCTGGAAGCGCTACCGCTCCCCTGCCTCCGACCGTACTCTGACGCCACCACCAGCCTTCCGAGCCTCCCGATCACCATCCCCTCGGCCGCGATTCGCGTCACCATCGCCTCGGCGCCGTTTCGTGTCGCCCCCGCCGGGAAACTAGCCAGCGCGGTCGATGGAGGTGAGGTCGCTGGAGAATGTGTGTTGCCGACTCAACTGCCTCCAACTATTTTCATGCTAAAGAATAAGGTTCATGTACTGATTGATGGGGTCTCTACAATGGCTTTAGTCGACACAGGAGCAACTGTCTCGGTCATGAGTGTGGGGTTTAAAGGCCTTCTGGGACGCAAGGTTATGTTTTGTTGGGACCAATGCACAAGTTTCCGTGGAGTCAGTGGTGAATCATTATACCCGGTTGGTGTGTGTAACGTGGATGTGTCTTTGGGTGGGAAAGTTTTTAATGCAGAGTTTACTATTCTTCCTCGCTCCTCGCATGACGTGATTCTGGGGATTGACTTTCTGCAATTGTGTGCTGCGAATGTTGACTGCCGGACGGGAGAACTCAGTGTCGACACCAGTGTTTCACCTGTGCTCTTTGAAGGTGAAGCTTGCACGGAGAGTGTGTTGTGCGTGTCTGAGGATACAGTTGTGCCCGCCTTATCAGCGATGCGTGTTGCCGTCGCCTGTTCATCTCCGACTCCTATCTCGTTCGATGCTGCAGTGGAACCTGTACATCGGAACTGCCTCAAGAAAAACGTGTTAGTTCCGCACTGCGTGGCCTCAGTGACCAATGGATGCGCGGGGCTGTGGGCGCTAAACTCTTCCACTGAAGCGGCAGTGCTACCTCAAGGCCTTAAGATTGCCACGTTTCAGGAAGACTCGCCCGTATCGGCGGCAGTACTTACAGAGCTCCGCGATGGAGGAGCAACCAGTGTCTCGTGTCCCGGGAGCTCGAAGATACTTTCCATGATTGATAAGTCACTCAGCGATCACGAGCGTGGAGTTTTGATGGCCCTGCTTACGAAACATACCTCGGTATTCGACTTTGCGCAGCACGATGGCCCGCCATCAATTCCTGCATCCAGAGCTCGTCACCGCATCAACACAGGAGCCGCCCAGCCAATCCGACAAAAACCCTATCGTGTGTCCCCGTCAGAACGCAAGATAATCAGCGATCAGGTCCAAGAAATGCTATGCAAAGGCGTCATTCGAGAATCATCTAGTCCTTGGGCAGCCCCCGTGATATTGGTGAAGAAGAAAGACGGTACGTGGCGGTTCTGTGTTGATTACCGTCGCCTAAACGCCGTTACTAAGAAAGATGTATATCCGCTCCCACGAATTGACGACGCCATCGACTGTTTCTTTGCGGCATCTTACTTTTCCTCAATCGATTTACGGTCAGGTTACCGGCAAATTCCTATACACAAGGACGACAGAGGAAAGACAGCATTTGTAACACCCGACGGACTATTCGAGATTAACGTGATGCCTTTCGGGTTGTGTAATGCGCCCGCAACGTTCGAAAGGTTCATGGACACGATACTACGCGGCTTAAAATGGGAAGTTTGCATGTGCTACTTAGACGACGTTGTGATCTTCCGGCGAACGTTTAGTGAGCACAACAAACGTTTGGATTTGGTCTTGAACTGCTTGGAGAAAGCGGGTCTGGTGCTCAATTAAAAAAATGCCGTTTTGGGGAACGACAAACTCTTGTGCTAGGCTATCTGGTCGCTAAAGAAGGCATCCAACCAGATCCACAAAAGACTGCGGCCGTCGAAGCATTTAGAGTACCCAACTCTGTCAAGCAGTTAAGAAGTTTCTAGGGCTTGTGCTCCTATTTTCGCCGATTCATTCCCCGGTTTGCCGACATGGCTCATCCCCTTACACGCCTTCTCCAAAAAGGCGTTCCCTTTGAGTGGGCTGCAGATTGCGACCCATTGTTTCGCCAGCTCAAGTTCCTGTTGACATCCCAACCAATTCTTCGCCACTTTGATCCTTCATCACGAACAGAGATTCACACCGATGCCAGCGGCGTAGGCATCGGTGCTGTGCTAGTTCAGCGTGTTGGCGACAGTGAGCACGTGATCTCTTACGCTAGCCGGTCCTTGAGCCGCTCCGAGCGCAACTACACAGTCACCGAACAAGAGTGTCTGGCGGTCATCATCGCCGTGCAACGGTTTCGTTCATATCTCTATGGGCACCCCTTCACTGTGATAACAGATCATCATTCGCTATGCTGGCTAGAGAATCTGCGGGATCCCTCAGGACGACTAGCGCGCTGTGCCCTGCGTCTACAGGAATACGATTTCGTTATTTGCTACAAAAGTGGCCGGCGACATGCTGACGCTGATTGTCTCTCTCGGATGCCACTTCAAACAACTGAATGTGATGCGGACAATTTTGATGAATACATCGCTTTTGTGTCCCCGGAATTTCCGGATATGGGTACCGTCATATCCGAGCAGCACAAGGACGAGAGCTTACAACCGCTCTTCGCGGCAGCACAGGAGTCACCTGCAGGCAGTCGCTTTCGCCTACGTGATGGTGGCGCGCTGTATAAGAGCTACTCGACCACCGGTGCACGCTACCTTTTAGTTGTTCCCAAGAACCTTCGCCACCAAGTTTTACACGCCATGCACGATGACCAAACTTCCGGTCATCTTGGTTCCACACGTACACTCTACCGGGCTCAAGAACGTTTTTACTGGCCTAAGATGCGGAAAGATATCGAACGGTACGTCGCCAGCTGCTCTCAATGCCAGCGCTACAAGCGTCCGTCACAAGCGCCACATGGCCTGCTTCAACCAGTTCCCCCTTCTAGCGTCCCCTTTGAGCAAGGTGGTATAGATCTTCTGGGCCCTTTCCCGCGATCCTCCAAGGGTAATCGTTGGGTTATCGCTTGCGTAGATCACCTTACCCGCTATTGTGAGACCGCCGCATTGCCATCGGCCACAGCTACAGAAGTTTCTATCTTCTTGCTGGCTAACGTTATACTCCGACATGGACCTCCTCGCATAGTAATCAGCGATCGTGGGCGACAGTTTACCGCGGACGTCGTTGAAGAAACCCTTCGTCTGTGTTCATGTAGCTTCCGCCATTCTACGCCCTACCATCCACAAACTAATGGTCTGGTCGAGCGCACAAACAGAACGCTTGCCAACATGCTGTCCATGTACGTCGATTCAGCACACAAGAATTGGGACAGTATCTTGCCTTTCATTACCTATGCCTTCAATACCGCGAGACACGAGACCACTGGTTACTCACCATTTTTCCTTCTGTATGCTCGTCCGCCGCGCTACACCCTCGACACCATATTTCCCTACTTCGCTCACGACAACGAATCAATTGATGAGATCCTATGTCGAGCAGAAGAAGCGCGACGCCTCGCTAGGCTACGCACCCTAGCATCGCAGGACCGGTCCAAGATACGCTATGACGGGCGTCACCGCCACGTTTACTTCTATCCTGGTGACCTTGTGTGGCTCTGGACGCCGTTGCGGAAGCGTGGCTTGTGCCAGAAGTTTCTCGCCCACTACGTCGGCCCTTACATTTTTATGGAGCGCCTCAGCGAAGTAAACTACCGCATTGCGCGTCTCACGAGCAGTGGACGACGCTCGGCCAAGGCTGAAGTGACACACGTCGCGCGTCTGAGGCGTTACAACCGATGAGATGACTGACTCGCCCGGCGGGCTTCGTCTGCCAGCAGGGAAATGTCACGAGCTCTGTCATGATCCACGGCTGCCGCGCAGACAACGAGGTGGAAGAAGAAGAGAACGACGTTAGCCAAGCTGCCGCGAGACCGCTCTTCAACAACAGCGCCTATCAACCAGATTCATCTGGTTCTGAATTAAACACCTTGTGTGTAACAATATGCAGCGTACTGTGACATCGGCGGAGACCAAGTTCTTTTGGAAACGCGCAGTCGCCCATACATTTGTGCTCTAACGTGCAGCAAATAATGGCCGGGAATGGGGTAAATGCTTGGACACGCACAACATCGACTATTTCAGGTCATTGGCAGTGCCGCTCTGATAGCGAAATGCCGCCAGACACTGCTTCATAGCCGAGTGCGCCCATGTGCCTGATGATCTGGTAGGGTACGAAATAGCGGCGTAATAGTTTCTGACTGAGTCTTTGTCGGCGTATCAGGGTTCAAACCCAAACACGGTCGCCGGCCTGGCCCTCGACGTGGCTTCGTCGAAGATTGTACCGTCGGCAGTCCCTCCTCTGATAATTCTTGATGCGCAGGCGGGCGAGCTGTCGGGTTTCTTCGGAGTGGTTGAAACAGGTGGTGGCATTTTCTTCGTCCGTGACATGCGGTAGCATGGGGTCAAGAGTCGTCGTCGAGTTCCTTCTGTAAATCAGCTTGTACGGCGCGATCGGTGCTCTTTCTTGCACCCAGACCCCCCCCCCCCCCCCAGATGTCACGTAGTAGTGACGGTGAATAGAGCAGCAAAACAGTGAATGACAAAACTAGCGTTTTATTGGGTGAACCTCTGCCCTCAAACACAGACTACACTGAAAGAACTAGGATAGCGGCGAACACAGCCGGTGATCGTAGAAAATTTGTCCAGAGGGTGAAGCGCTCCGGCTTTTATATATCAATCATCGAAGGTTTAAGAGTAATCGCTCGTGCCCGCATGTCTTCCAGAAAGTTCTACATCATTCGCGTCGCTCGTGCATGAAATCAGATTACACAAGGTTCGGTGACAACAGAGATACATCATTCGCGTCGCTCGTACTTGAAATCAGATTACACAAGGTTCGGTGACTACAGAGAGTGGATAGAACCATCGATGACATTCTAGAAACTTCCGATTCATGCAGGGGCGTCCTGCGCTGTGCGATAACATTTGTTAGGCGGTGAAAAGTGGTCACGCCAAAAAGATAAAGGATACAGCTGTCAGTATAAATAAAATACTAGAGCATAGAGAACTGGTCTTCAGAAACACCGAAATCAGCAATGCCAGGAGGCAGCAACCGAAGCCCTTTGCAGTCACTAGTTATGTTACAAGTGGAAAAAGAATCGTAAATCGGCCGTTTTGTTAGCGTTCTAGTAAAATGTTTGGTTGCTACACTGTACGTGGCTTCCTTAGCGGTTCACAATTTTTTTTCGGTGTCTTTTGTTTTTGTATGGGGCAGTGTGCCTGCCGTGGCGCAACTCATTATCGTCCTTAACAACGAACAACGGGAGATGACAACAAAGAGTGCGTGCTCAATGCGGCCGAACAGCCACAGCCACCGGATCGTCAGTTGAAGCGTTTAAGTCAGTTGCGCTATGTTTAAATACACGAGAGAGAACGCGTGAAACGAACGTAAGAAACCCACTCTGATTACATGTGCCAGAGAGCACACGCAAACTATTGTGAAGAGAGAGTGCGATAAGCCAGCGACGCCCAGCAGCAGTGGGCACGCGCAAATTGCTCACATTTGTCATTGCAAGATCGAAGTGGACAAAACGTATAGCATCGTTAAGGAAACCGCAAAGAAAACTAAAAAATAAGGGTACGACGTGGTATCAATGCGGGCCTACGACGTGGAGGTGCTCGCCTGCCTGAAAACTATCTATCGCTGCCTGAAAACTATTAGGGTCCTGCAGAATTATTTTTATTTATCTATGCATTTTGCAAGCCGATTCTTGTGCAGTTAGCGTCCATTCGACCATAAAGTAATTGTTCTATAATGTATTTATCACCTAGTGCCACTTATCAGCGCAGGTTTCGTTAGAAAGGCCAGCCCGTCTACGCCCTGCAACTGTTTGCCGCCGAAGTACGCTCAAAGGTCCTGCCGCTTCATTGTGCGGAAATCCCCCTAGCCCATTTGATGACGATAAGGTTTGCGCAGGTGATAATAATCTAAGTAGGTATTCTAACCGCGGAACTCTGAAGCTATTGCGATGCTTCCTGGAACACGGTTGCGGATGAGCGTTCTTTCTAAGGGGCATTCCTTATGAGTTTAGGAAGGCAAACTGCCTTGTTTGCGCGTCCGTCTCAGGTGGTTTAGACACTTGATTACTAAAGAAAAAATGGCTGTGGCTTAGCTAAGGTTAAGCCCAGGATGCGAAGCATACTAGCCTTTATTTTAGTTGTTGAACCACTGTTTAGCCTGGTGAACTGCTGTTGCTTGGCTATATTTGGTTCGGCTAGGAGAAGAAACAACTCATGCCTTACTCTGCTTCGCCTTCAAGAGTGGAACGCGACAGCGTTCCCTTCGACCCGCCAAGGGGTGTAAGACAATGGGCTACGGCGCAGCGACTACGCGCCCCGCATTGGACGCGGTGAGCGTCGAGCAACGCAGCGTTCGGCGCGGCAACGAAATGTGCGCCTGAGCAAGCGACGCACGCCTGAGCCTTAGAAACAGCTCGTTTCTAAGGCAACACCGCATTCACTAGAGGCGCTTTTGTACCGCTTCGAAGCATCGTACTCGTGGCTCAGTGGTAGAGTCTCCGTCTCACACTCCGGAGACCCTGGTTCGATTCCCACCCAGCCCATTTGCAAGAGTTGCCGCGACGGCGCGAGTTGGAGCCCCGTTTCTCCTCTGTCGTGACGTCACGGTGTCACGTGGTATTGAAGGCGACACCGCCGCGCCTGAGGAGCTGGGTTGAGCTCTAGTAATATGCTTCGCATAAAAAGTACCAGCATCAAGCACGATGTTTATGCTTCGAAAATCCGGGGAATGTCTGGGGAATATGCAGTCGAGCTTTTGAAGTGCGTGTGTGTTCATTAGGCGTTAGAAGATCGCTAAATTCTTGTTTTCTGTTCATTTTGTGCCGCTAATAAGACCTTTACAAAGTTTCACTGCTTCCGTCGAAGGACCGAAAATGGGGGATATTTAATATTTAGACCAAATAGGTGCCAATCTGTAGGTGACTTATACTGAAAGCTAGAATTGTGCTGCTTAACTCTGTGTTCTGAAAACAAGTCTGCGATACTCGTTAACTCTCAATTTTGATGAGGTATAGGATGCCTGTGATAAATTTCTTGGCCTCCTCGGTAAACTATGGGATGCTCTTTGTCTATATATTGATGAAGTACGAACGACGTACCGCGTAAAAAACGATACATATATATATATATATATATATATATATATATATATATATATGTGTGTGTAATTTGTGTAGGTTATTTCCAGCCTTTGTAGAAGGTTGCTTATTGAAGCCCACCCCATTGTCAAACTACCATAATCCGCACGCGTTTAGAGAGTCTTAAACAAGGAGGGAGGAGGCGATAATAAGTGGACTATGGGGCGAAATTTGCGCGTCCCTTACTTAACATCTCATTCTTTCGATATCCTCATGCATAACAGTTGGTTTCGCTGATTTTCTTCGCTAACCTTGAAAGCTACCTTATTTATATTTATCGAAACTAAGGGAAATGTTATGGATAATGTGTCGGTGAAAATTGACTTGTTTGGGTTAAGTGCAGGTGCTGCAATCATTTGCGCTTTAAAGCGTTGAAGAGCGTATATACATAATTGAGTTACACAGGTGGCGAAAAATGTTGCGCGCAGCGCTGGTATTATATGGAAATGCATGCTATATTAGGGATTAGCAAAATTGAGCTGACAGCTATAACATGTATGCGTATCAAATTAGCTGTGAAGGCATAAAATGTAGCTTTCAAAGGAAAGTTAATGAATAAGTGTGTGAGCACCTCCATATGATACGTTTCCCAATGTCCCGACAGAGCTACATGTTCCACCAAGGCTTTCAGAGCTAGTTTCCTGCTTTTGTATGGTCTTTATTTTTTTTTCGATTAGCAACTTACATTGCCGGTAAACTGACTTTATTGAAAGCACAGCAGCTGAAACAAAATGTTTAGGTGGCTCACATCCTTGGTGATTTCGAATTATTCATGCGTGGGTTATCGTGATGAGTCGCGTGTGCTTATTTCTGCGCATAATAGTGAACATGATATCGCAGAAATAAAGCTTGGCCTTAGTAAAAACAGCAAGTGAACTTCCATTAACCTATATTGAACTTGGCTCTTTACGGCTCCGTAGTTGGCGCTTGATATGATGATAAAACTTAAGGTTCGCTCTAAACACCATGTAGTACATTGTGAGCCAAACATCCATACTAAAGCGTCCGTCAGCAAGATTGTGGTGTAAACATTTTGTGACAATATATATATATATATACATATATATATATAAATATATATATATATATATATATATATATATATATATATATATATATATATATATATATAGCTTCAAAAGATTGATGGCACGAAAGAGGCACAGCCATCGTCTTCAATGCAGCATCACCAACAAGTTCAATGACGCCAGCAATCTCGTATTTTTCTTGCATGTTTAACTTTATGATGCAATCTTTACATATACAAAGTTGAAACCCATTGCTAAACCGTACATTGGACGGCTATCAGCGAAAATACTTCACTTATTTTTTCAAAATCGTAGAGCCATACCCAAGCATTTTAACATTTAGTGAACTGAGAAATATGCAAAGGCAGCAGATGTCAACTTTGCACTGCACTGAAAGACTGCTAAAGAATCCCGTATTTTTACGTTGATACCATATCATCTGGTCATGAACCATCAAATTTCCTTTCTTAAGCTGGCATAGTTTGGCGCAAAAGCGTCAAATGGCCCACTGACCAAAAAAGCCGGCCGCGTCCGTAGTGGCCAAACTTCCCATTAGCTGCCACGCTACGTCATGAGTATTTGTACTGGCGTAATACGACGCCCTCTACATCTTACCGGAAGCTCGCACATGCGTGCTCGTAGAAATCCTCGCAGGGGTCGGGCCTGTTGAAGCTGAAGCGGAAAAAGTAGTCTCGGTTCCAGAGGCACACGCGGGAAACGCACTCGCCCGAGTCAGCAGGCGTGGCCACCGTGCGCTTAGGTTGTTGGCCGGCATGTGCACGGTACCGCACCTGTACAGCATCGAAAACCAAGCTTGTTCATTTCTTCGCCGGTTCATAAAGTATGCTGCATTGAACTTCACCCGAAAGGCTCCACGTCGTAGACACGCCGCGTGCTTTTGGGCACAGCTAGAGTCGTGGTTTGCGTTAGTCTCCAAGCATGTCACAGTCTGATGAAGAAGCAGCTGAAGGGAGCGGCTATTAATTTACTTCGTGTTTTAGTTTGACGTTACGGCAATGCGAAATGGAACGACACGCTCCTTCAAGTGTCAGGCGGATCGGAACAAATTGTGTCCTCTCCACATGCATGAACCCGGCACTAGTTGCCGTTTAGTGTTGCTATCTTATTTATTTTTATAAAAAATAGGTTCGTGCATGCGGAGCGGGCACAATTTGTTCAACTTCGTCTGAGACTCGAAAGAGTGGATGGTTCAAACGGAGTGGATCAAATTGTGTCAAATTTTATTTATAATTGTCAACTTGGAATAAATTTTTGTGATATTATCGACAGATTTAGCGACTATCTGGTCTGCTTAGCGAACGGCGAGATTTTAAGAGGAAGCTTTAGCTCGGGCCCAACTCCGACGCGGCCTATTCAAATACATGTAAAAACGCAAAAACGTTTTTCTGAGATAACCCTCGGACCGATTTTAATGAAATTTGTTGCTTTTGAGAGAGCAAGTTAAATTCTAGTGACTGTTGGAAGCGGAATTTCGATTTAGGGCTTGAATTTTGTTAAAAAGATTTTCAAAAATTCAGAAGTTCGAAAAAAATAGAAGCACGAAGTTTACAAACTAATAGCTCTGCATCAAGAACAGATATCGCGGTTCTGTAAACGGCATCCATTAGATCATTCAAAGCGGACATATTTCATGTGTCATTTTACATCTTACGTGAGTTTGTTACGTTGTTTACGAGGGTTCTGCGAAAGTTGTAATTACATATTAATAAATTTTTTTAGATCCATGTATAAGATGTCAAATTTGTCCGCTTTAGATGTGCTATTAGGTACAATTCACAGAATTGCGATATCACCTATTCGTGCTGAGTTACGGAGTTGTAAACTTCATAGTGTCGTTTTCTTAAAACTTGCGATTTTTGCCAATTTTTAATAAAAAATTGACAACCTAAATCGAAAATTCAAAACAAACAGTCACTAGACTTTAAGTTTTTTTTTTAACTGCAACAAACCCCGTCAAATTTGGTGCAGTGGTTGCCGAGAAAAACGAATTCTCCTTTTACATGTATTTAGATAGGAGCACCCGAGCTAAAGCTTCCTCTTAACTACAAGATAGAGCGCTTTCCACCATTTTTGCGTTGAAAAACAGTAGAGGCGCGTCGAAAATGAATTTCTAGAACGACCTTTTTTATAAAAATGCATAAATAAGCGATCGAAATTGGCTACATGGCGCGTGGGCTTCGGGCCAAAATGAACCGTCATTTGCCTTCACGTTGGTGATCTTCACAGGCGCTGTGCCTACAATATGCATAATTCTTTACAAAAGCAGCTGGGTGTTTCTTAAAGCTGCGGGTTTCGCAGGTTAACTAAGTACGTTCAATTGGTCAACGCTCGAAAATTAAACTGTATACAAAAGCCGATCGCAAAAAATTATAGGGTAATTTCGATCGCGCAGCAGCTGAAGAATAAAACAGAACGACTGCAGAAAAGCATGCACACGGGTGCAGCGGCACTTGTTCCCGCTAATCCGAACAGGCCGCTTCCGTTTCTCAGACTATGGCACAGATCAGTACACTACAAAGCCTTCAAGTAGGTCAAGGGGCGGAAGCGTAGTAGCTGGCCTGTATAAAGACAGCGTATTTCTAATCTCAGAGTTAACATGCAACTGTAGTAGGATAAAAAAAAGCAGCAGTTGGCAGCGAAGGTACACGAACAGCATGCGGTTTTTACTCCGCCAGCCAATAACAGACATGGACAAGTGTATGGAGTGTGAGCATGCCACTCGTCAAAAGTCTGTGGAACAGTTCATTTCACTGCTGACCCCGTTTTACTCATGAAACTTCACTGCCAACAGAGGTGAAACTTCATAATGAATAGTTGCAACGAAGCAAGCGTTTTACGGTATTTCAGTTCAACAAAGAATTAGGCTTTCACCGTTCCACTATAATATACGACTAAAAAAGAACAAAATTACGCGCTTATTATTTTATTTTCCTGCTTACTGCCTCATTTCGGCAACAGGGAAAGATTGACGTACCAACTATTTGCAGCGTCGCGGAGGAACAATGGTTGGTGGTTATGAGGGCGTGCGCGGGGCTCCACTGCAGACTTCAGCTGTGTCCGACTATAGGCGTACGTCGCACAATTTAGTTCTCCCTTCACGTATACTATTTCGTGCTACAACAATGCGGTTATTCGTGGTTTTTCCATGTGCTTCATTTCCAGCGTTAGATCCATCCGCTCTTTGGGCAAGAAGTCGACTCGGGAAACCTCTGCCAGACCGCAACAGTCAGTGCGGATAGCCCGAGCAGCTATTTGTGTGCCGTACGGCTCAGCGACGACGACTCTCTTCACCACGGCCTCAACAACGACGACTTCAATTTCCCAGTAATGTCCAATGTGGTTTTGACCGTACGCGCACCCTCACAACTAGCAGAGCCTCCTTCGTCAAAGTGACAAGTTTCGGCGAGGCCGATTGTAATGAAGACAAAGAGGGTCACTTGGGCTGGCGCACCCAAGCAGCCGGAGTGAAGACACAAGACGACAACCAGAAGTAAACTAGGCGCTTGCAGGAACGGTGCCTTGTCTGCTTCTCCGATCGGTTATATTTACCTGCATATATATACAGGGTGTATGAGCGAACAGTTTCAAAAATTTTTAAACGTTGCGTGTGGCGGATAGCTCAATTCTAGTTTATCAGCCGGTTTCCTCAAAGCGTCGGACACTACTTGCACAAAAAACTAAAATGCGAAATCGATGAATTAACAAGAATTCACTAATTAACTTTTAGTATTTAACTTATGACCCATATTGCAAATTACATAATATAGCAGGGGCCTCCGCAAGGCGCATCCACTTGGAACGAATCCTCAGGACGACACCAGTTTCGATATATAAATTCCATCACGTTGCACGGAAATGCATTGGCGTTCCAGTTACTTGTGTGCTTCAGTGCATAAAACGACGTTTTATTAACAAATTAACTAGAACGCCCATGCATTTCTCCGCAAAATTCGGGAATTTATATCTCGAAAGTGGTGTCGTCCTCAGAATTCGTTCCAAGTGGACCCGCCTTGCGAAGGCCCCTGCTAGCATTTGTAAATTGCAATATGGGTCATAAGATAACTAGCGCTTTTTTTACCTTCACGATCTGCAAGTTACCGCAACTCATTGGTTACAAGAACTTAGCGAGTGCTATGTCTAAATAAACTTGACATCAATGCAAAAAAAAAGAACAGTTTACAATTTTTTATTCGAAGAATAAGCAAATAGATTACGACGTAAACATTTTTATTGTGGATCGCAACTTGAACATGTCTCAAGCCATTCGTTTCTGGGTGTTACATTTCATAAAAACCTTAGCTGGAGAGAGCACATAAATAAGGTACGCACTAAGGTTGCACAATCTGTTGGCTTGCTACAACGGATCCGATGCTTTGCACTTGTCAAGCTACTCAGGCAACTGTACTTTTCGTTTGGGCACTCGAATCTTAGCTACTGCCTCTGAGTATGGGGAAATGGTAATAAAACAGATAGAGCAAAATTGGCAGTACTGCCACGGCGAGCTGTAAGGTTACTGAACTTCTCAAAACAATAGATAGCATCTTCTATATTAATGATGTGCTACAACATTGGTAATATTTAAGACTCTTACAAAACAAAGGTATGCATAATGCTATTTAAAGAGATTTCCAGCAACACTGAACTATTTTCAATTCGTAACCTCAGTAGAGACATAGGATACAGCCTACGTCGCAGTTGAATAGTAATAAAGAAACCAAGGACAAAATGTGGCCCGCAAACCATCGAATATAAAACTTGGTGTTTGTGTAATACGTACCCTAACATTGTTGACGAAGCTACAAATTGTAGAACAATTCACAAATTTAAACATGCAATACAAAACATAATATTTTCTGATCACAGCATGTTTAACGAACGTTAATGCAGTTTTAAATTGCTTGATGTCAAGTGTTATGTTATAAATGTTATATTCTGAATGTATAACTTTTCTTAGTAACAGAATGTTCTTATTTTTCGCAGTGCTGTATTTATTTAGTTACTTGCTATTTCACAAACAGTTGATACTTTTCAATGTGTTTAAAATTTTGCTGTAAATAGTTTTGATGTTCTTTGTCGTATTAGTTGTATTTTGTTTTATTAGTAAACTGCTACGTCTGCTGCTACAGCGAGGTAAAGGCCTTAGTCACAAGGACACAAGTCACAAGGAAACCTTGTACTTGCTTTGCCCAAATAAATAAATAATAAATAAAACTCGCACCTGCACCACTTCACACAAATCAAAGCGAAACTCCTTTCCCCATACGTGGGCAGCATTCACCTTTGGGTTTTTATGGACATTCGTACCTTCGTAAAACCCGTGTACTCAGGTTTATGTATTAGTTAAAAGAACCCCAGGTGGTAGAAATTATTCCGTAGTCCCACCCTACAGCGTGTTTCATAATGAGATGGTAGTTTTAGCACGTAAAATCCCGTAATAAAAAACTTTTCTGGTGTCTATGCAAACCCTGAGAGCGCCGTCTTTTCGCTTTACAAAAAACCAGAGCTCTTACCTATTATGTGAGCTCATCTTCTATGGCGATAAATCCCGCACGTGTCATTCGCGGGAGTCCAGAGTTTTCCGCTAGCGCCAACGCAACCCGACGATCTGAATGAAGAAGTGGAAGAGCCCCAGCTTGCAGGAACAAGCTGTACTGTATCATTCAAGCAACCTAACCACAGAAGACGTGCCTCAAATCTTTTAAAATTTCATACCCAAAGGAGGCATTCGGCACAACAACCGTGCGTTGAACCAACCCGATTGCTTCACGTGCATTGAGTCCTAGAATAGCTTGGCGCCAATTCATGAGGACAGGAAATGTCGTGCTTAGCTTGGCCGCTTCAATGCAAGCTTCCTGCCACGTTGTTTCGAAAACATACACCATACAGTCATCCGGTAGTTGGTACTGCTTCTTACCATGCCTCAGAGCATAAGGTATGTTGAAAACGGCAGTAAGCCTGTCTGCGAACCTGCGTCCGCTTCGAAGTTAAGTTCATGGCCGCTTACTCGAGCTTTAATTGTGCGGCGGCAGCTTTCGGAGCCGATTTAGAGGATTTGGGGGATCTCAAGGTCATCCTCCTCGAGTTTTCGGACTTGGCTAGCGGTGGTCCACTTGTAATCAATGCGACTAGTGATCTAATGAAGTGTTTATGTTTATCCGCTACAATGTACTTTATAGGCAAGATGTTCTCAGGTTTAGGCACTACATCCTTCACAATTTACGCCGCAATGCAAGCACCAAATCATGAGGATGTGAGACATATGTGTATAGCTCTCGCAAGGACTAAGACGATGTATGATGGTTGTTAAGGTGCACAGAACAGTACGACCCGTACGATGCATTTAGAGATTAGGCACTTCTTGCGTCACAGTCAGACATACCCATTCCGGAGGATTGGCGAAGTATAGGCACAGCTCCAGTGGCAAATAGGCAAAGCACACACCGAAGAAAAAGTAAATCAGTCTGAAATGTAATTTCCCAGTTGAAAATGACAACAGAGGTTGTGTTCAGTACTACAGAAATTTCTGTTGTACAACAGGATTTTTCTGTAGTAACTACAGATTCCTGATGGAGCGACAGACTTTTCTGATGTACAACAGACATTTCTTGTTGTGACTACAGAAGTACAGTCTGTCGTATGTCTGTTGTTACAACAGAAAGCTGAAGCTCTACAACAGATTTTTGTGGTACTACAGAAAAATTTGTCATCACTACAGGCACCCTGTTGTCCCAACAGAAATGTTCCTGAAGTAACCTGAAAAACTTCTGTAGTGCTACAGAGAGCTGTTGAAATACTACAGAAACCTATTGTGGCAACAGGCCCCCAATTGTCACAACAGAAGTGTTCCTGAAGTAATGCGACCAACTTCTGTTGTACTGCAGAAAAATGTTGTACGACAGAAACCTATCATTGCAACAGGCCCCCAGTTGTCATAACAGAAGTGTTCCTGAAGTAATGGACAATTTTCTGTTGTACTACAGAGAACTGTTCCACAACGGAAACCTATCGTCGCAACATGTACCCAATGATGACAACAGAAGTGCACTGAAATTGTGCGATGCGACAAGCTTCTGTAGTGCCCAGTTGAAAATGACAAGAGGAATTCCTGTCGCAACTACAGAAATTCTGTTGTACGACAGAAGTTCTTGACATTTCTTAATTGAGTGACATTTCTGATGTTACGACAGAAATGCTGGTGTCGCAACAGAAGCATTTTGTCGCGAAGGCTAATAGTTATGAAGTCGCAACAGAAACGTTCTGTCGCGACAACAAGAGTTCTGAAGTCGGAACAACAGCTTTATATCCTGACAGCGACTCCGACGTTACGACACCAATTCTGACGTCGCAGCAGAAACATTCGGTCGCGACGACCAAGAGTTCCGAAGTCGCAACAGAAGCGCTTTCCGTCGCGGCCCTTTAAAATTGCATGTTAGTTTCGCATCGGTGGTGTACACTGTACTTTTCTCTTGCGCGGTATTCAATCGCGCTTCTCTGAAGCCGGCAATGCTGATGACACCAACACCGGTATTAAAGTCGACGTGGCGAATAGTTATAATTGTGCCGTGACGACGCGGCACAAGCAACGCCTTACCGGCCTCCTCAAGATCGGCCGCTGATCAAAATCATACCATCTGCGGGAATGGCTGCGTATCCGTTTCATTTTTTTTTTTTGGTAAGATGTGGCACACATGCCTGTGGACTTATATGTGCTGTTACGCTGACACATTAGTTAATTTCCCAGGAATATTTCACAAGCTTATGCGAAACGGAACAGAAGATTTGGGTTGTTCCACAAAGTTGCGTGAAAAGCTGTCTCGCTCGGGTCTCATTAATCTGGTACAGTGCTGCCGTGAGAAGCCAGTATGCTGTCAGAAAGAACTCTCATAAACGAATGTTTATGTAGCTATTTTGCATTGAACACACGAATTATATGCGCGCTCAAAAGTGTAAAGAACGAGAGACAACTGTCGAAACTAGCAGTAATAACCCTAAAAGTCAACGTTGTCTATTTCGGAATTTCTTATTTAATATGGATATCGTACATCAAAATCGATGTTCTAGCACTCCACGATGTACCTGTCGATGGTACGAACACTCTTGCCCTTCTAGAGATGCGGCACTTGACGCGGTGGATAGCGGAACTTGGCTCTTAAAATGCAAAAGTAAACATCAGCGCATCAGTACGTCGTACTATTGACATGGCCAAAATGTACACTTGAAAAGCATGTCAGGAGTGGTGCAGTGCGGACGCGTCTTGGCTACCGAAGTGGAAGGACGTGGCTGTCATGAGCTCCGTCGGAGCGGCATCAGCGGCCCAGCAGGGCCGCGGTTCTAGGTTTTTTGTCAACGAGGATCCTGATTATCAGGTGCTACTGCCTCAACTACCAACAGGGCGACTTGTTACGAATACTTTATTTTTGCATGCTGATATGCGTGCAAGGCCATACCGGGCGGAAAACTTCCGTGACATGCTGTCGAGCATGAAGTTGCTGTCTGACGTTGTCGCCCTAGGGGCGTATCGAATGAGTCATGTGTGGGCCGTGACTTTCAAAAGTAGTGACGGAGTGAAAGAACTGCTGCGGGCAAAGGACTTGAAGGTGAAGGATAGACCATGCATCGTCGTCGACCCTGGAAATCAAGCAATGCACCTCAAGCTACACTGGATGTTACACAACGTGCCGGACGAGGACATTCGTGAAACCCTGGCGCCTTACGGCCGAGTCACGGATGTGGCAAGAGAGCGGTGGCGGGTGCATGGCCTTCAGGATAAAGGTTCTTCAACGCGCCTGGTCACCCTGATGCCGAGGAAGGGCTTGGGGGCGGACGACGTGCCCCATCTGTTACGGATAGCTGGTGAGGAAGCTCTCGTGGTGATTCCTGGAAGAGCACCACTCTGCCTTCGTTGCCGCAACACAGGGCACATCCGGCGCGACTGCCACGTCCCGCGCTGTGCCCGTTGTCGTCGTCACGGCCATGACGAGTCGCAGTGCGTGAGGACATACGCAAACGTGACGGGGCCGACGGCTGCAGATGAAAGCGCTGAACTTCTTATGGACGAAGTGGATGCCGAGGAAGCCTCTGCCGGGAGCGCCAACGAGGTGAAGGTCACAGCGACACAACCACCGAAACCGCAGGGGCAAACGACTGCCGGAGCGGTAGGTGTGCCAGGAACGCCTACGCGACCTGTGAGCAGGGACTCGGCCGTCGACATTCATAAGCAAGACATCGCGGCCAAAGAAACGCCTGCCGTCTCGACTATGGCATCATCTGACAACGAAGCGATGGACGTTACCAATGCTGTTGTGGCGGTCGGGAAGCGAACACACGAAGAATCAACAAGCGACGGCGGGCAAACTGGCCAACCGAACAGCGAGGAACCGCCACCAAAGTCGGTGGTAACGCGCCGGCCGTCATCACGGCGGACGCCGAATATCCCGCCGGACAAAAGACCGGCGGCGCCGACGCCAAAGTAGCCGTAGGGACTTGTGCCTGCAAAGGCACTCAGACGCGAGCTTGCGAGAGCCCAACGCTACCGAAGGGTCGGGGAGGTCAGCCGCTGCTCAAGCAAGGTATTTTGTGGACTGCACTTCAATGTGTCGCGAAACAGCTGCTCTGTCCGTCAGCACTTGTAGACGTAACTTAAGTATACCTAGAGGTGCTACGTGTGATTATATACGGTTTTCTTTTATGCCTACCTTTCCCGCTTATTAACAATGGATTTGAAGAGGGGAATACGAGTTGCTACTATTAATGTACGCGGCCTCGCTTCAAGACGGAGGCAGTACCAGCTCAGCCGACTATGCGTTGAAAATGAACTCGATATTATAGCTATACAAGAGACGAAAGTTGAAAGCGAGGAGCAAACAAACAAAATGGTAACACCTTTCAGAACATATTATAACGTATGCACATGTCACGCTATCGGCACGTCTGGTGGATGCGCTGTCTTGGTTCGAAGGGGTATTGGTATAAATGAAGATATGGTTACTGTGAGCGAAAGTGGGCGTTTTATTGTTCTTGATTTTTCTTTTAATGGATCACAATGGAGGATTATATGTGTGTATGCGCCAAATGATATCAATGAAAGATGTCTTTTCTTCTCGAATCTAGAAGAGTACCTTCGTTGTGACAAGTACATCATCTTTCTTGGTGACTTTAATTGTGTGTGTCATGCAGAAGATCGTGCTAAACGTAAATTCCCGCAGGACAAGAGTGCAGTGATATTGAACACCTTAGTAAATGACTACTACCTAGAAGACGTTGGTCGCCTTTTGGCCAGTACTTTGCAGCCGCAATTTACACACTATCAACGAGATAGCCAAGCACGACTTGACAGAGCTTACATCTCGTTAGATCTTGTGCCTCTATGCGATAACTATGTCGTGAAGCCGGTGTCCTTTAGCGATCACAGTATAGTGTGGTTTGCACTCGGTGCCAAGCCAAAAAAGCCGCGGTTCGATTGGGCACTTTGGAAATTCAACGAAAAACACTTAAGTGATGACAAATTTATAAACGATGTAAAGCACGAAATTCAAAGCATGTTGAGTAATGAGAGTGTACCTTGGGCAGAAGTATGGGAAGACTTTAAGGTTCGCGTGAAAATGGTTGCGATTGAAGTAGGAACTGTTAGAAGACACAATGAAAAAATTAAAGAAAATGAGCTCCAGAAGGAACTAAATTATCTGATTTCTATGGACAGTGCGGAACCTGGAAAATTTAGTGATGAAATCAGAACAGTTAAAAACGCGATGGAAGCTATTGACACGGAAAAATATAGAGCAGCAGTTATTCGGGCACGGACGGAAAGACTGTGGGTTGATGGAACGCCGAACAAACGCGCCATTGCCGATGAAAAGAGGTACGCAAGGAAAAATGAAATAAGACAGATTAATTATCGGGATGAGGTTACTTCCGACTCGAATATGATTGAACAGGCCTTTACTGAACACTACCGCAAGTTGTTCGGCGTCCCAATCCACGTGGGAGCTGAATTTGAAGCAAGTTTCGTGAATTTTATGCCGCGCGTTGATGACGACGTAAAAGCCAGTCTCGAGGAACCGATCAGCGTCCGAGAAATAGAACACGCGATCGAAGAACTTCCTGCAGGCAAATCACCGGGTCCCGATGGCTTAGGAGCCGCCTTTTATAAGGCATTTGCACCTGGGCTTGCTCAAGTGTTGGAGCATGTATACTCTGAGGCACATAAATATAAGCGACTGCCACCTTCTTTCAGAAGTGCACACATGGTTTTAATACCGAAAACAGATGACCACAAGGCGCTTTTATCGGTTGGGTCATACAGGCCAATTAGTCTTACAAATACCGAATATAAGATACTCATGAAGGTATTGGCAAAGAGACTTCAAACAGTCATTACAAATCTTGTCGGTCCGCATCAAACTTGCGGCATAAAAGGCCGCGCTATTACTACAAACAGCCACGTAGCGCGAAGCGTTCTAGAGTGTTGCGACGTCTTCGCTAGACGCGTCGCTTTGTTGCAACTCGACCTGGCGAAAGCCTTCGACCGTGTGTCCCACGATGCTCTTCTTCTTGTTTTGGAATATGTTAACGTAGGGAAAGTAATCTTAGATGGCGTCAAAATGGCCTACGACCAATGCACGACACAGATTATAATTAATAAGTCCCTCAGCGAGAAGCTGTCACTCAGATCTTCCCTTAGACAAGGGTGTCCACTAAGTCCATTGCTTTTTGCATTGTACCTCGAGCCTTTCTGTTTAGCAGTGATGCGCAATGAAAACGTCCGAGGATTTCGGCTACAGCTTTCTGAAGTCAAGGTACTGGCATACGCTGATGACATCGCAGTCTTCTGCGAGGATCGTGATAGCGTACTTGAAGTTGTACATCTTGTAAAGAAGTACTGTGAACAATCTGGGTCCCAGATCAATTGGCAAAAAAGCATCGGTATATGGCACGGTCATTGGGACATTATACCAGCTCACTTTGCAAACATCCGGTGGTCAACAACGCCAACTAAGTACTTGGGTGTGCCGCTCGAGCACTATAATGATACCGCACAGTACTGGTCCGATGAAGCTGATAGAATGAGTGAAAAATCAAAGGGTTGGCTTGGCCGAGATTTGTCAATGTTTGGACGTGCATCTGTGTGCAATCTCTTTTTAGTAGCGAAAGTGTGGTATATTATGCAAGTGTTATCAATGTGTCGTTCAAGTGTGCAAAAAATGCATCGTGTTTTTGCCGTATTCATATGGGCTTCCAGTTGGGAGAGGATAAGCAGAACCAATTTGTTTCGTTCAGCTCGAAGTGGTGGGCTAGGTCTGTCGCATTTGTTTATCAGACAAATTGTGTCGCGTTTTCTTTTTTTTCGGGATCAGAGAAATGATTTTCTACGCACAGTAATTCAAGTTCGTTTGGGAAAAGCACTGCCGCAATATGTTGTAACGACCAGTGATGTGAAGGGAGGAAGTATTAGGGGCTATCTGCGCGAAGTGGTTGATTCACTTCGTATGTTGAGTGTGCGGTTTTCCATGGAATATCTGTGCTCTGTGACAAGAAAAACACTGTATAAAGACTTAGTTGATACAATGTTGCCAATACCATTGTACAGGTCTGTAAACTGGGGAAGCCAAGGAGATGATGTACTGAAACGGGTGAAAAAAATGCCAGTTAGACCCTCTCAAAAAACGTTTTTCTTTAAGCTACACACAAACACGCTACCTGTAAAAACATGGTTAGACGAAAAAGGAATATATGTGCCATGGACAGTAAACTGCTTACTTTGTAAAAAGCCAGAGACCATTGAACACGTTTTCATCGATTGCTGGGACCCAACATTTCATTGGGATATCTTACAACGTACACTTAAAAAAGAACTACCGATCACACCTCTTGGTATTCGATATTTGCCAACCGATAACGAAGGAGGAGTTCCGTACGATATGTTTATGCTCCTTGGCCTCCACAGTCTGTGGAAAACGAGAATGGCAGTGCGACACTCGGATGTCGATACCCGTCCGACGAGAATAAACTTCATCGAAAGTGTCGCGTATATTCGGGCAATATATCGTGCCCAGAGTGAGCCCCCCGAGTGGGTGGCTATTCTTGATGAACTGATCAAGCTGAAGCGATTTTAATATATAATGTTAGCCAAAGTGTGGTTGACATGTTTTGGCATTTGAATGTGTTCTTGGTTTGCGCTGCAAACAGGCAATAAAGAAAAAAAAAAAAAAAAAAAACAGGAGTGGTGCAGTGGTAAGATGCCGGGCTCGGAATCGTGAGGTCGCAAGTTCGAATCCTAGGGGGAGACGTTATTTTTTTTTCTTTTTTTTTTTACTTTTATATTTTTCTTTTTTTGTACTAACAAATTTACATAGCCTTAAGGAGGTCTCTGTCAATATTTAATTAAATATTGATCAAGAACTACAGAACTTTCTACTACAGGACGTCACACTACAAACAACAGAACTACAGGCAACAGAACTACAGGCAACAGAACTACAGAAACAACGTCCCAAAATACGACAGACTGTGAAAATTTCCTGTTGTGTTTTTCAACTGGGTTGCCATTGATATAGCAAGTCGGAGTACTTTAGACATATCCGTGAGCGGAGATAATAAGATCAGGTTTTATGGAGGAAGGTATTTTTATTGCGAGAGCAATTACATGCACACTCCAGGCGCATTTGTGCAGTCGCCGTCGCCGTCAGGTTCAGTATGAGTTGAGTGTGTGAGGGTGAGCGTGCGAACGCGATCCAATCTCGCGTGCGCAAGCGAGGATCGCAGCCCGGATGCGTGCCCTCTCCTGTGGCGTGCGATGCACGGGGGTGAGGGGAGGGAGAAGGGGCGTTCTTGTGCGGCGGCTGCTACACTGCCTCCATGTCCTCCTCGCCCGCCGCTTCGTACAAAGTGAAGACGAACGCGGCGTCCGATACGGCGTTCGTGACGTGAATCGCGGATACTGTAGTAGACGCCTTTGGCGTAGACTGTAAGGACGCTTTGCCAGCACTCGCGTGTCTTGAAAGCGGTCTGCGACGTGGCTGAAGTGCGCGCCCGCGCGGGCCTCATCTGCAATGAGATCTGCGATGTTTGCAGAGTGCGCGTAGTGCCGGTAGCTTCGCAGCGCTGTGCTTTCAACGTTTCGTACGCGTTCAAACGACAGATGCACGTAGGTTAATTGGTTCGCGGCTCCTGCCACGATTCCTAACGCCAACGTTTTCACAGATAGTTTCCATTGTCATAGAGCGATGTGTGTTCATGTTTAGCCGTACGCGCGTGACACCGCGCTGGTTAATTTAGTTAAAAGACGCTGACGGGCTAGTTGGTTTGAATCCAACTAGCCCGTCAGCGTTTGAATACAACTAGGACGTAGAAAGAAGCAGACACGCAAGGACAGCGCTGTCTCCGCGTGTCTGTTTCTTTCTACGTCCTCGTTGAGTCACGCTCACACATTTTATTATTGTGAATTTATTTAGTAAGCGATTGTTCGCAAGTTTATGTGGCCGATAATACTACTATCCTTACCTCGTACAGCTATCGACTAATATTCTGTCGCAATCGGTGCTTCATCTTTCTGGCGGAAAAGCTAATTTTTTCTTACGCAGAACAGAGGTGGGCTTACTTGCTCATCAAACAAAGCCTATATAAGTCTCTCGTGGGGTACTTTCTATAAAATTTGTACATAGATCCATAAATACATTTGCCGACATAACGGCAATCCCAACAAGCAGCCACGTGAAACCCGGTAAAGTAGACAAAGAAAGCTTCGCTTAAAAAGATATCCGCGAATGTAGGTGAACTTGAGGAACCGCTGATACATAAGAGACAGCGGAGCTCTATAGACCCTTTCACCAGGCTCTGAAGCACGCCGCCATGTTTGATCACGTGGTGACGCCTCCATTGCTTGCCTTAGCCGGCCTTTGCTGCCTTTGTTTAAAACGGTAGGTCAAGACTCCTGTGGGGCGCATCAAGTTGCTTTTCCTGTGTTTGCGGCTGACAACGCTAGAATGGACCGGCACTTTGGCGAAAGCTTCTGAAGATATGTCGATGTCGCATATGTCTCATTCAGAGATCGTCACTTCTTGTACGCGTGCTACAACTACTGCATTAAGGGGCGAGTCTTAAAAAGCACGGCTAGAAATTGTGGTCCAACAGACAGCGGTACGCACTTGCAGCTGCGGCATTCAATCGGGATTTGTCATTCCCACGTCGTTTTTTCGTTAATTACTGCCAATTTCTTGCAAGTGAGAAGCTGTTTTCGATTCGGTAAGGTTTTTTGAGTGCGATGTTCTTACCCCATTGAATTTCTACATAATCACTCGTGAATGCATCAATTTCGGTAGATTTGTTGACAAAAACATGTTTTGAAATTTTGTTGTTGCTTGGAGAAAAGACGTAGTAGTGTTCGTTACTCTATTGTATTGGGGCACACCAGGAAACCTTCAGCTTAGAACAATGAAAACACATTGGCCGGAATAATTTATTACATGAACCTGAGCATCGGTGAGTTTCAGTGAATGGGGCTCGACGTTAGAGGAAAGCAGAAAAATATTCTCAAATGGCAGCAAGGGTATCGGGAATTTTCCGCGCAATCTGTCCGTCATATTTTGCAGGGAATTTCGCCTTTTACCAAAAATAATGACAGAATTCTCCCGTTACAACAGCACATTGCTTTAAGAGAGATAATGGTTAGGTCATTTCACTCCAGAGTGGTCCCGCAGGGGAACAAGGAAGAAAGAAATCTCGAAAAACCGAAGCTATAGTGAAGTTAGCCGAACGCCGTTGGTGAGTATTGCACATTCTTTCCATGCTTCTCTATACTGTACGCAAACATTGATAGTATATGAGCTTTTAGTCCAATATTTCAGTTGGGAATGCCAAAGTAATGAATCTAGCTAGGAAGCATCCTTACCTTCGCTGTGCACGCGTACAGCATATTGTCACGTACTAGTGATGGTGAAAAACACTGCAGTGAAACTGTGAATAGCTTAACTAACTTTCATTGGGCACAGCTGTGCCCACAAACGAGAGTGGCGAACACAGCCGGCGATCGTCGAAATTTGATCAACCGGTCAAGTGCGTTGGCTTTTACACATAAGTCCTCGAAAATTCCAGAGTACTCTCCGGTGCCCGCGTGTCTTCAAGGAAGTACTATACAATTCGCGTCGCGCGTATGCAATAAGATTTCACAATGTTCGGTGACAACAGAAAGCGGATTGAACTATCCAAAACATTCCAGAAATTTCCGATACATGCAGGCGCGTTCTGCACTGAGCGATAACATTCGTTAGAAGGTGAAACGCGGTCACCCGATTAAGATGAGTGCTTCAACGCCGCTCTTGAAAAAATGTAATTATCTCTTATGCTACAAACGCGAAAGCGAGAACGAAACAACGCATAATAAAATAAAAAAATATTAATAACAAAGAAACTCTGTCACGATGTTCGTCAGCAGGCCTGGGAAGCTTAATGCGCACGACGTTGATGATTTCAGGTCGTGCGTAGCACCGGTGTGATTGCGAAATGCCCTCTGGCACGACCTCATAGTCCAGTGCGCCTCTGTGTCGGATAATACTGTCGGGTCCGAAATGAAGGCGCAACACTTTCTCGCTAATTGTTCGCCGGCGTATAGGAGCTCAGACTCAAACACGGTTGCCGGGCTGCCACTCGACGTAGCGTCGCCGAAGATTCTAGCGTCGCGTGTTGGTCCTCTGCTGGTTCTTGTTGCGCAGGCGCGCATACTGTCGGGCTTCTTCGGCGCGCTGGAGATAGGCGGCGCCGTCAAGATTCTCTTTGTCGGTGGCATGCGCAGGCATGGCGTGCAGAATCGTCGTAGGGTTCCTGCCCTATACAACTTTAACGGCGTGACCTGCGTTGTTACTTGCACCGCCGTGTTGCAAGCGATGATTATCTAGGGTAGGACATCCCACGTCCTGTGTTCGACGTCCATATACAACATTGCATGACAGCAAGGGTCTTGTTCAGCTGCTCTTTAAGTGCATTCGGCTGCGGGTAGTAGGCAGTCGTGCTTTTGCGGCTTAATTGCCTGGTTCTATTAGAAAATGGCTTGGGTGAGCTCTCCAGTGAAGGGCATTCCCGGTCTGTGATCAGGACTTCTCGGGCACATGGCCGCAGCAGGATGTTCTCGACGAAGAATGTAGTGACTTCGGCCGCACTGCCTTTTGGCAAAGCATTCGTTTCAGCGAAGTGAGTGAGGTAGCCTGTAGCCACGACGATCCACTTATTTTCGGATGTTGATGTCAGAAAGGGCCCCAAACAATCCATTTCTATCTGTTGAAACGGTCGGCTAGGAGGCTCGATCGGCTGTAGTAATGCCGCTGGCCTTGTCGGTGGCGTCTTGTGTCACTGTCAGTCTTGGAATGTCTTGACGTAACGACCAACGTCGGCGGCCAGGCGTGGCCAGTAATAACTTTCCTGCATCCTCGAAATGGTCTGGGGAATCTGAGGTGCCCAGGGATCGAATCGTAATGTAGGGCGTGCAGTATTTCTCGAAGCAGTGCTGAGGGAACAACGAGGCAGTTGGCGCGGACTTGTGAGAAGTTCTTCTTTACCACTATACTGTTTTGCAGGGAAAATGAAGACAATACTCGCTAAATGCCAGAGGGACAACGTCGCTGCTCCCTCCTAAATACTCAACAAGGCTTTTTAGTCCTGGGCCTGCTCGTTGCTGCTGAGCGAAGCGTTCCGCGCTTATTATACCAATGAAGGCATCGTCATCCTCGTCGTTTAGCAGCGTTGGGACAATGGACGCGTGATAATCAGTCGATTACAGCGATGTCATATTCTTGCTCTCTGACGCTCCACCCCGCCAGGCGTCCTGAGGGGTCCTTTAAGTTCTCTAGCCAACAAAACGGGTGATGGTCGCTGGTGCCTTTGAACGTTCTGCCTTGTGGGGTCTTCGGGTCTCACAGGAGTACAGACCACCGCGGGTTCTAGCTTAGCGAGCCACAGGGCCGCGTCAGCCGTCAGCCTCTAGCGTCGCTGCGCGCGACCTCAGGCCACAAGGGGCTACCGAGCGACGCACGCAAGAACACAGTATTACCCTAAGTTGACGGAAACCGTTTGTCTCCAAAGGCACCCAACACTGCACGAACGCCCGGTCCCTGGACGGCGGGGAGCCAACGGGGTCCCGCATAATAATAATAATAATAATAATAATAATAATAATAATAATAATAATAATAATAATAATAGTAATAATAATCATCAGCCTGGTTATGCCCACTGCAGGGCAAAGGCCTCTCCCATACTTCTCCAACTACCCCGGTCATGTACCAATTGTGGCCATGTTGTCCCTGCAAACTTCTTAATCTCATCCGCCCACCTAACTTTCTGCCGCCCTCTGCTACGCTTTCCTTCCCTTGGAATCCATTCCGTAACTCTTAATGACCATCGGCTATCTTCCCTCCTCATTACGTGTCCTGCCCATGCCCATTTCTTTTTCTTGATTTAGACTAAGATATCATTACCCGCGTTTGTTCCCTCACCCAATCTGCTCTTTTCTTATCCCTTAACGTTATACCAATCAATCTTCTTTCCATAGCTCGTTGCGTCGTCCTCAACTTAAGTAGAACCCTTTTCGTAAGCGTCCAGGTTTCTGCCCCGTACGTGTGTACTGGTAAGACACAGCAGTTATAAACTTTTCTCTTGAGGAATAATGGCAACCTGCTGTTTGTGATCTGATAATGCCTGCCAAACGCACCCCAGCCCATTCTTATTCTTCTGATTATTTCAGTCTCATGATCCGGATCCGCAGCCACTACCTGTCCTAAGTAGATGTATTCCCTTACCGCTTCCAGTGCCTCACTACCCATTGTAAACTGCTGTTCCCTTCCGAGACTGTTAAACATTAGTTTTCTGCGGAATAATTTTTAGACCCACCCTTCGGCTTTGCCTCTCTAGGTCAGTGAGCATGCATTGCAGTTGGTCCCCTGAGTTACTAAGCAAGGCAATATCATCAGCGAATCGCAAGTTCCTAAGATGTTCTCCAATAACTCTTATCCACAATTCTTCCCAATCCAGGTCTCTGAATACCTCCTGTAAACACGCTGTGAATAGCATTGGAGAGATCGTATCTCCCTGCCTGACGGCTTTCTTTATTGGGATTTTGTTGCTTTCTTTATGGAGGAGTACGGCGGCTGTGGAGCCGCTATAGATGTCTTTCAGTATTTTTACATACGGCTCGTATACACCCTCGTCTACGCACCAAGGGCGAAAAATACAGTCAGGCGCGCCTGTAGCGCGTCCCTGCGAGAGCACAGGCTCAAGCTGGGACACGCCTCCAGGAAAAGTCCCCGCGGCTATGCTTATTGCTCTCGCTATAACCAATGGGCCAACTCGCGAGAGCTCTGGCAATCTCCTTCGGCTTGGGCCTCCGATAAGTGCGGCTCGGCGTGGTACGACCTCGCGCGAGCACTAGGCACCCGTTCTTCGGCTTAGCGTCGGGATAGGATCAACACGAGGTACGCGCTCGCCGCACGGGCAAAGGCGCCATGCGTGAGCTCAGTCCTAGTCACAAAGGTGTCGGCGGACGAGAGGAAGCATGTACGTACCGGGCGCTGTCCCAAGGAGAATGAGAGCCGCTACCGTCACGGCAGTAGCCACGAGGGGCCGCTTCGGGACGTCGCTAGCTCCGTCCTCACCGCAAACCACCGCGAGGGGAGCGCCACCGTAGAGAACTGGTTCGGAGCGAGAACGAAGTGGCTTAAGGATTGCAGACAGGGTTGAAATGCGCCCGCGCAATGGCGCGTCGAATTCCCCAAATCCCCACAGCCTATAGGCAAGGAAAGAATTTTTCTGTATCCCAAATAATGGCGAGGCATTTTTTTCGGTCGTAAAATAATTACCTTCCGCTTTTGACAGTGACTGGCTAGCTTAAGCTATAACTCGTTCAACTCCGTCTTTCCTCTGGGCTAGGACAGCGCCGAGGCCTAGGCTACTGGCCTGAGTGTGGATTTTTGTATCGGCGTCCTCGTCTAAGTGCGCAAATACCGGTGGTGACTCCATTCGTTGTTTCGGTTCCTGAAATGCCTCGGGTGGCGGCGTTTCCCACTTGATCTCGACATCAAATTTAGTTAGATGTGTCAGCGGCTCGGCTACGCATGAAAAGCCCTTGATAAAGCCTCTGTAGTAGGCACACATGTCAACAATTTTGCGCACTGCCTTCTTGTCGATGGGCTGCTGGAACTGTATGATGGCAGCTGTCCTTTGCGGATCAGGTGGACTCCAGATTTGCTAATGACGTGGCCCAGGAACTGAAGCTCTTCGTAAGCGAAGCAGCACCTTTTCGGCCTCAATTTGAGCCCTGATAGCTTGATGGCCACTAACACAGTCGGAAGACGCCTAAGGTGATCATGAAAATTTCCGGCGAAGATGACCACGTCATCTAAGTAAACGAGACAAGTCTGATACTTCATCCCTGCTAACACCGTGTCCATCACGCGCTGGAACATTGCAGGTGCCGAGCACAGTCCGAATGGCTTCACCTTCAACTCGTAGACGACGTCTGGAGTGATGAAGGCGGACTTCTCGCAAACCGTCTCGTCAGCTTCTATATGCTAGTAGCCAGCCTTGAAACCAATCGCGCGAGAAATGTTTCGCGTTGCAGAGCCGATGCACCGCGTCAAAATTCAGTGGGAGGGTGCTTACATCCTTATTCGTGATGTTCAGTCGACGATACTCAACGCATCAACGTAGTATTCCGTCCTTTTTCTCCAAGAAGACTACAGGAGACACCCACTGGCCATTCAACGGCTGAATTATGTTGCCGCACAGCATTTAGTCGACTTGTTGCCTTATAGCTTCACGTTCTCGCATCGAAACTCTTTAAAGGCTCTGGCAGAGTGGTCGAGCCCACTCTTCGCTTATGATGTGATGCTTTGCAACTGGTGTTTGTCGAATCCTCTATGCCATCTAAAAGCAGTACTTGTTTCGGCGGAGAATACCTCTTAGCTGTTGCTGCTTACTCATGGGGAGACTTGTATTCATGTCGAAGTCTGGTTCGAGAAGATAGATCGTCGGGATAGACGTGACAGAATACTAGAGGACAACCGTACTGCTGGTTTTCACAATTTCCTCGATGTATGCGATGGTCGTGCCCTTGTTGGTGTGCTTGAACTCCTGGCTGAAGTTTGTCAGCATGACTTTCGAGTTTCTTCCGCGCAGTCGAGCTCTCTTGCGAAGCGAATTGCATGGTCGAGCAGCAGACGTTGATCACCCTCGATAACACCTTCTACATCAGGGGTGTTTCATTGCCGACGGAAATGACAATGCTGGAGCTGACATGGGTCCTCAAGTACACTCAAGGCACGCTGACTTGAAGGCCTTTCCGTCGGTATCGCTTGGTTTGCGGACGCCGTTATCGACTTGGACCTCAGATCGACGATTAGGCCGTGTTGGTTGAAGAAGTTCATGCCGAGAATTATGTCTGGCGAGCACTGTTGTTGAACAACGAAAGTCGCATGGTAAATTCGGTCATGAATTGTAATTCTTGCCGTACAAATTCCCTTCGGCGTTATGAGGTGTCCTCCAGCTGTCCGAATTTGAGGGCTGTCCGACGTAGTCTTCACTCTGTTCAACTTGACGGCGAATATTCCAGTCATGTCAGAGGGGTCGGCTCTTTGGTCCACTAAGGCGGTGGCTGCTTGGCCGTCGAGGAGCGCGTTGAGGTTGGTGGTTCTTTGCCTTGCATTGCAATTAGGTCTTGGTGTAGGAACACGCATGCACCGTGTTAACCTGTGACTGGTATGTCGCATCGTCAGACCTTCTTTCGTCGGCGTATTATTTCCTTCTAGACTCCGCGATGGCGGCGCCCGGCTGATATGTTGTCGTTCACGTGATAGACTTTTCGGTGTCTTCGTCGTCAGCGGAAGATGTTCGTCAGCTTGACGGACAGGAACCGCACCTCAGTCGGATGCAGATTTTAGTTTTCCGGCTATGGTCTGACGGACCAGCCCCGGGCTGGCCCCGTGTCTGTCCGGTAATGCGGCGTGGGGTAGCGGCCTGGTGACGGCGAATAGGATGGTCGTCGATGGCTCCACTGAGTGCCGGCGAGTTAGTTGGCGACATCGCGAGGGCGTTCAATTTGCTAGGGGCGCGTGGCGTTGATGGCGAAGCTTCGTAGACACATTTCGCGTCATACACAGCGGCGGTAGATGTGGCCCGCTTCTCCGCAGAAATAGCCAAGCCGACGGTGTTTGAGGGCGCTCCAGACGTCATTCTTCTTTGGAACGCTGCGCTCACCGACGGTTGGGCGTGCTGGCAGCGGCATCGTTGGATGACGGAAGTGGGGCGCTGCGGCGTACTGGCGCGGCCGCGGAGGGGGACCATGGTTTAGGGCGTCTGCAGTGTGTCTTCGCTTCTAGATGGGGTTGTGGCGATTGGAGCTGCGACTAAATATCTCCAAGTGATTGCTGTAGATTCTCCTTGACCATGCCATTGGCCGAAGTCACTTGAGGTTGCGATGGCGGCGAGAACTTACGCAGTTCTTTACGCACAATGACCCTGATGGTCTCTTCGAGGTTGTCGGACCACAGTGCTTGGATGGCGCATTGCGGCGTGTGTACCGATATTGCGTGGTGCGCATTTACAGAGTTCTTTCATTCGTCGATGCATGTGATGCAAAACTCAGATACTGTCGATGCAATAATCGTCGATGCAAAACTTAGATACTGTCTTCGGTGGGTTGCGGATCGCTTCGGTGAAAAGCTGTTGCTTCATACCACGCATTAGGAAGATAACTTTCTTTTCCTCAGACATGTCAGAGTTGGCGTGGCAGAAGAGGCACGCCTTTTCTTGTTTGTAGATCGAAATGTTTTCGTTCTTGTGGTGGGCTGGGGATTCCAGTATCGCCTCTGCTGTCATTCGTGAAGGTGTTCAAGAAGGTGACCCCGAGGAGGTACCACGTTGCTAGGGTGGACTCCCCGTTCTCAAACCACGTCCTGGCGGCGCCTTCCAAGCAGAAGTAAACATGACGAAGATTGTCGTCGTAGTTCGAGTTGTCGAACGTATCGACGCTTTCATAAGCTTCCAGCCACCTTTCCGGGTCTTCAAATGATGATCCACGGAAGATCGGTGGTTCCATGGGCTGCTGCAAACGATATGTCTAGGTGGAACTGGAGCTGTCATCGTGGCTGCTGTGGTGACCTTGCACTTCCTGGCCTTTTCGGGAAGAAGTCCGTGCACGAGGATAAGTTTCGAAGGCTGAGGCTAGCTCGATGATCAAGGATGACGTTGGTGGTGTCTTGGGTTTCAGGCTTGGATTGCGGCTTCAGGCTTAGATTGCGGCTCCACCAGATTTGACTTACTGGCGACGGTGAAAGACACTGCAGCGAAACTGTGAATAGCTTATCTAAGATTTTATTGGGTGAGCCTGTGCCCACAAACGATAGCGCGAACACAGAGGGTGATCGTCGTGATCTGATGAGCGAGTCATGAGCCTGGGCTTTTATACATGAGTCTTCGAAGGTCCCAGAGTAATCGCTGGTGCCCACGGGTCTTCCGGGAAGTACTATACACTTCGCCTCGCGCATACATCAAATCAGACTATAGAAAGTTCGGTGAGAACAGTGAGCGCATAGAACTATAGATAACTTTCGGGAAACTGCCGAGACGTGCAGGCGCATCCTGCGCTGAGCGGTAACATTTGTTAGACGGTGAAACGCTTTCACCCGATAAAGATGCACGTGTCAGTATTTTACATATTTCAACAATTGGGGGATTTATCTCCCTGAAATTTCACAGAGATTTACGAAAAATGAAGTAGTCATGGGCTCAAACTCAACCAGATAGGGGAAGGGTGCGATTAACGTCTGGACAATGGCAAATCGTCACTACAGTGGAATCTTCTCAGTTTGACTGCATCGAACTGGCGGAATCTTAATGAACAAAGCACGAATGCTGTGCACGCCCAAATGCGCGAAAGAAAGACTGCTTGCCTACTAATCGTGAGTTGCGTCCGGACTTTCATGGCATCGTCTATGTATCTATTCTCTCAGTCGCCTAAATAAAATTTCGATCCCTACTTTCATCATCATCACCCTCGCTCTACTTTCGTTTCTTTCCAGATACACTTTGCAGTAGTTCAGCTTGTTCGTGAAAAGCATGCAGTTTCCCTAGTGCAAAGATCGGAAGGAAATACTGGCACTCACTTCTTCGCGTTCAGCGTCGGCGTACAGCGAGGCGCTGAAGCGCATCTGTGTGGTAAGCAGGCCGACCACCACCAGGAAGAAAATGGCGAGAATCGTAGCCGCCGGCAGGGAAAGGCTGCGCCACTCCATCCGCGGCAGGAGGCCCGGATTCCGCTGAACCGCGTCTACAGCTTCGAGGTTCCTCATGATTCTTGTTCCTGTGCAGAAATCATACATACCCGCTGTGGGGGATCGGCCAAGAATTGGGCGTTGATGCCGGCACGGGGTTCTTCTTCTTCTGATATTATGGCACAGGTCCACTACGGCAAGCCCAAGAAAAGAGCAACAGATAGAAGCGAGTGAATAAAGTTTGCTTATTACGGAACGGCTAGAGTTGTATACAACAAAATAAATGAACTATAAGAAGGTCAGCGCATTTTTAAGAGAAACACCAAACTAAAATTAAAATCGCTATAAAGCGTAATTAGGTGCGAAAATGTAAACTTTGCAGGGCGCCTTTCTCAGCGAATAAGTAGTTGTTTTTCAAGCTTCAATATATGGCTATCATACTCACGAAGGGAATTCGCCACACAGAAGGCGATCAAAACAACGTACAGAGAGGGAAAGCATATTAAAAATACCTATCGAAATAGAGGACATTCGCTAAGACAACGTGAACAGAAGTTTCGTTGACGATAGTTTCGGCTTAACATTTATTTAGCATAAAATTTAAGCCATGAAGGATTTAAGCCATCAACAATAAAACTACCAAAACGTAATTTTTGATACCAGCTGCCATAGCCCAGTCGCTATGGGGTTGCACTGCAGCTTTTTTGCCGCTTTTCCACGCCACAACTGTTCTGTGTAAAATACACTGTACTGTTGGTCGTGAAAAATAAACTTCCATATCAGGTCGTGGATTCAACGACGGCGGCGGCATTTCGATGCGGGTGAAATTCAAGAACGTTACTGTATCGCGCGCATTGCCGGGCATTTGGTGCACGGTAATGAACCTCACTTGGTCTAAATTATTACGAAACCTTCTACTATGGCGTGCCTCATATTCAAATCGCGAGTTTGGCAGGTAAGCGCTCACAATTTGATTTAATTATAATATTTCACTTTTCTGCAAGGCAGGATGTTTTTTTCTTGACTGAGTAGGTGCTTAACGAACATGTGAACAAGCGCAAGAAGAGAACGCGAAGACACAGTCCACTGGACGGAATTTAAAGTGCGAGTTTTTCTTTTTTGGTCCAATAACCCGCAATCAGGGATTAAGCCTCTGTGCTGCGCACTGGGTGTTTGTCCTCGTCTTCTCGAGCTAAGATTTCTACATCTTATAAAATATGTGTACTAGCCTCTAACAACAGTTGCCTTTATGATCCGTTCTTTTCAAATTGCTCAATCAGTCAGTGTATTATCTCGCCACGAAGAAAGCAGACGACAATAAGAACAGGAATATGCGCACTTCATAATTACATATAAATAATTTAATATCTTGTTTACGTATTCGATAATACACTCTTAAAAACAAGATAGTCTCAACTGGCTCTTTTCGAAGTGTATCTGCTCGTCGCACATAAGACCTTTTGGGTGGTAACACGTACTCTCCTGGAAATGCAGTACCGGTGACGGTCCCGCAAAAACTACTGAGGTACATGTATTACTCCCAAAACAGGAGTTGATGCGACTACTTCAGTGATCTATGCAAGTACCCCTTGGTAGTCAGCGGAGCCCCTTTGGAAGGGCAAATATGACCCTGCCTAGGGTAGTCATCTGATGACTGACAATGATGGTGTACGTGACTACCACCGCAAGAGTTGGTGAAACTACCTCCTGGTGCTTGACCGGACCCTTTGCAGCAATTGCTGTGATCTCTGCCTGGGTAGCCAATAGACTATGCCTGCGCTAACATGGAAGCTCACAACATAATAGATCTTAGTTTGCGGGGTGCAACAAATGCCTAGTTATTCAGCAACTTTCAGCCACCATTATATGTTATGATAAACTGCAATACTATAAACAACTAAAAAAAAACACTGAGCACATAGCACTACAGTGAGTGAAACACCAAGAGCAAAAATTTCACTACTATCACTGTATTAACCTCTAAAGCATCAGTGTACTATACGTGTTAAAAATACAAGGCATCAGTCTGATTTGGTAAATTGGAATCAATGGGCAACCTTGAGAAACACAATGCTTTAGTTTAGTAGGCATACTAAACAGCTGCAATATGTCCAAGCTTATCAGGTAATGTAGCTTTTCGGGCATTTGAAACAGGATTTATTCCTTTGCCAAGAGAAAGGGCTCATTTATTTTAATATGCCAATATGCCATGGTGCCAATATGCCATACGTGGACAAAGGAATTAAATTTCAATATTGATATTGCTACGGAGCAGTATTTGCGATGACGAAGAGGCGAGCAGTGTGAAGACGACGACGACGATTAGAGGCTAGCGCGGGCTGTAGCCTCTTGGCCAAGTGCGGCGTATTTCCTTGTATGTATACTTGTATATAGCTTTTCTTCTGCGTCTTCCTACGTAAGTATATTAAATGACAAATTTACAATCTCACCAAATTGAAACAATCATACAGCATCGATGATAATGTAAGAAAAAAAATGTGCCTAAAGAACAGATAAATGCAAAAGCGGCATGATAAATAGCGCCAGTTCAATATCCCCGTGCTGCCTGCATAGTAAGTACATCCCGCAATGTTTCAAAACTGCAACTTCTTGGTCATCCTTTATTCGAATTTGTCAAAAAAGACTGTTTCGTCACGTCCTAAATGTTTCCGTTAGCACTGCCTCCATGTTTGCATCAAATTCTGCCTGCTCCGGATAAGATCTGAAAGAAGTGCACAACGGCTAAAAATTTGTAAAACTTTTATTCAATAAAAATATGCATACATCAAAGCAACCATTAGCAAGAGCACATATAGTGATCACAAGGAACACTAAACCCTTAAATGCAGAGCATCCAGCTTACAGCAGATCAGGAAGAGAAGAGCCTGGGAATAGCTGTACTGCATTCCTTGATGTTCTCTAGGAATTAACCACAAATGACCTTGCCATCAGGGTATGTCGCGAGCCCACACATGTGGATGCACAGTAGGCAGAACACATTTAAATAAGTATAAGTACATAAGTATAGGTTTATTTTCCTGGTTCAACTGGAGGGTTTTCTAGTAAAAAGCTGCCTGCGCAGCCTGACTGTGTCCAGAAAACCCCTACAAGAAGTAGCGCACAAGTCTTCAACAGACACACACTAAATAGTCACATACAATAAAGAGAAACATTCATCATTTATGAGTACAGAGTCTAATACTCTTTGCACAAAATTTGAAAAATAAAATCGAAAATGGAAACGCTGAAATGGTCATACATTTATAATGTATGATCATTCGCGGTAATTTAAATTACCGCGAAAACATGGCATATTCCATATATAAAGAGTTCTTGTATGTATTTCTGCACGACGCATGTCCAAAGGTGCCAGAGTAGAATAAAAATCAGCAATGGATGCTGTCAAAAAATAAATTTTTTAACAACTTAAATATACAAAAACGATTGACGCGGACAACGTTATATGCTTCAAAAGCATACATGGAGGTAGTTGTATTATCAATATTGGCAATTATTCGAACAATTTTCTTTTGCAATACCACGAACTCATTTATGTTTGCTTTGGTTATTGTGACTCATACTAAACTGCCGTAGTTAAGGAGAGAATGTACATGGCTTCATTTTGCTGTAAGTAATTTGAGACAACTGTCCCCCATTAATGGGGCTCACTGCTGTGAACTTGTAGCATAATGCCCTAAAATGCCACATTTTCACATAAAATGTGCAGAATGGTTCTATTATACATGAATGAAATGCAAGCTCTGATTCTGTGGGGGAATCACAATGAGCTACTGACTACTAAACAGTCTGCGTAAGTGTTAATGACAACATCATTAACCCGGCTACCCTGCTGCTTCGCAAGGAGTCACTCCATCTCCGTAACATCAAAAACGGGTGGCGCGCACCACAGAGATGGGACAAAGTTACAGATAAGGGCCAGAATTATGTAGTATTGTTTATTGATCAAATAATGCCCACTATTTTCTGTCAAGGTAACAACGCCACACAAAAGAGCGAATTTAATGGCGGCTGGCAACTCACTACTGGGACATACCACGTCTAGCGACTGCCTCATAACACATGATCCTTACGTTATACTCTACTTGCACTTTCATTTTGCAGCAAGCAGTTAAAGTATTAAAGTACTGCAATGAAGTTGCAAAGCAGAATTATTTCCCCGTAGCGGGATCAAGACCGCATAATAAAAAAGAGACCACAGGTACAGCGTAGAAGAAGTATATTCTCCAGTACTGTATATGTGCTGAAGCTTCCTTCTTGGTACTGCTGAGTGATTTTCACGCTACCTAGCTGCTCTTTCGCGGTATCAATCAACACATTGCGACAAGAGTCGCTAAAGTTATACATTGACATTCATTGGAACCGCTTTATTTGTTTAACCCTTTAATGACCACACAAATTATTTTATACCTAAATGTGCAAAACACATCGAGAATAAACATAATCAAAGAAATGAAAGAATATTTTGTAGAAACTCCTTTAGTAATATGGGGCAATAAAACGGGAAGTGGGCTTCTCACCAAGCCACGTATGGCTGCGTTTAGAATTTGTACAGGTAGCTCTTTGTCTATGTGTACTATGGGTGTACATTTCTTCGTATTGTGTCCCTGAGGTCACTACAGCAGGAGATCTCGCTCCAGTCTGTCTCCTCTGACCGTCCTTTTAAAAGAAAGCAAGTCCCATGTCTAACTTTTTTCCCATCCTGTGTTCTTGATTTAAGCCAGCAAATGACACTTGGTCATTCAGTGTTGACTCAAGACATTTACCCAGAAACCCCTTACTCAATGCCAAAAATCAGCAAGAAAAAGAAATATCTTTTTTTGTTATGCTCTATGTAGAACTCATCAATAAAGGGTTAAAAGAACTCAAGTTTCAGAGTAGCATAGCCACCCACCTTTCAGTACATCTTAGCATGTATATCAATATACATTACAGTACGAATGCTGTATTACTAGTCTAGAAATGCATCTACCACTACATCTTGAACTAATGTTTCACTCTAGGTTCAAGGCGGCGATGCGATATGATATTCTGCTCCTTTAATCACCTACCAAATCTCTGATGACAGCAGTGCCGATATAGTTGCCCTAGCTTCATTTCATATTTGCCTTTGTTAAAGAAAAAAGGTTAATGATATGAACAAGTAGATCAAGAGAAGCAACTAAATGTTTCAACTAAGTCACATAACAAAGAAGCGAAAGTCAGTTTCTATAATGAATAAAATTACATGCGAACTGGCAGCTGATCACCCGTCTTCGAAATCCAGATTTTGAGCACGTGCCAGAACTTTCGATTGCCTTTCTTGCTTTCACGCCTGCTTTTTCAGCATCGACTTCAGGGAATCCTGGTGGCATTCGTTTTCGTACGTTTTTTTACTTGTTTCTTAGGCACAAATACCATGAGAACTGCATAGAAATGAAAGCAATTGACTTTACATACCTAAAAAACAGATCAATGACTTCCAGTTTTCACGTTTTGAAACAAACTGGAAAGAAAGTACACAGTTAAGCATAGAGTTGCCCTAACCTTAGCTTGTTTTTTGCACTGTTTCCTTCATATTCCAAAATGTAGTAACTTAGCTATTTTAGCACAACTTTCAGCACAATAGTTGAGAATTTATTTCGGTATTGGTGTTGGTCAAAACTTGAATGCGTGAAAACGGCGATAGGTACAAAAACATATTATTTAACAAAATTGTATATTTATCTGAGCATGCAATTAATTTTACAGGAGGTGGCCGTATTGCATACCAGATGCAGAGGTGCAGTCGGCATCATCATGTTTAGTTAAGCTGCAAAGCTTTAAAGCCCCCACATCTCTAGTCAATCACAAGCACACAGACTGGAACAGCTGCGAGCAACGATGGTCATAAACATTACAAAGTACGAAGAATGGCTTTGACAGCATGCTTAGTGTACAAAAAATTATGGGGTTTTACGCGCCAAAACCACGATCTGATTAAGAGGCATGCCTTAGTGGGGGAGTCCGGAAATTCTGATCACCTGGGGATCTTTAGCGTAGACACTTGGAGTTCTTTAACGTACACATAAATCTAAGTACACGGGTGCTTTTCCATTATGCCCCCATCGAAATGCAGCCGTCTTGGCCAGGATTTGCTTAACATCTAAAAGTGCAAAAGAAATGGCTACATCCGTTAGTTTTAGCGACAAAGATGGAAATATCTGCTACCCTGCCATAGACCTAAAGCTTTTTCTGCGCCATAAATTGAGGAATCATTGGCAAGGCGAGTGGGATACACAAGCAGTGAATAGGCTTCACATGATGAAACCAAAATTTGGGAACTGCATGAGTGGGAAAGCAGCACGGTACGAGGAAGTACTTCTTTGCCTATTAAGAACATGCCACACTTAGGGTACGCACTCTTGTCTCTTGACTGGGGGCGATCCTCTAACTTGTAGTAAGTGTGGCAATTGTTTGACAGTTCTCCATGTTCTTATTAAGTGCCCTGCAACAGAAACAGAGAGGAAAAAGTATTTCCTGTCTGCATATCGCGAGAATATACCCCTTAACCCTGCATTTTTTTCTTAGCGATGAACCACTTTTTAATCTTCAAGCCGTCTTACATATTTAGCCGAAACCGACACCTTAACTATCATTTGGCCATGCAACTTTTAGCACGTAACTAACAGCCCTGCATTAAAGGGCTGTCTCGAAACTCTGGTATCAGTGTTATGTTTTGTTGCATCGTATCTTAACGAAAGCACATTGCTATAGCCCACAGAACTACCTAGTCAGCATCATTATTTAGCAGCTATATATTCTACGCCACTTACAGCTACAGGTTCTGGCCCTTTTAAAGCCATGTTACATCTACCATGAGGAATTCATTGTGCACGCCATCCACAATGCATCATTACCATTACCACTTGTCATGGCGCTCTTTGGCCAAACGTGGCCCTTGCGCCATAAAACATCAAACATCATCAAAAATTGATTAACAGTCGCCTAGTGTTCTTTTTGAAATATAATGATGTATTGGACCCTCGCCAATCTGGCTTGCGAAGAGCGAGGTCTACAACCGATAATCTTGTTCTCCTTGAGTCATATATACGTGATGCATTCGTACACAGCCAATAGTGTCTGTCTGTATTCTTTGATCTTGAGAAGGCATATGGTACTGCCTGGCGATACGGTATTTTGAAAGACCTGCCGTCCTATGGAATTGGTGGTAGTATGCTGAACGTTTAGAAAAATTACCTATCTGAAAGGAAGTTCCGCGTAAGAATTGGCAATGTATTATCGCGCACTTTTCTTCCAGAAAACGGTGTACCACATGGAGGATTGCTAAGTTGCACACTTTTTATAATTAAAAGGAGCTCTCTCCGCTCTGTTATACCATCCATTGTGTCTTATTCTGCCTATGTGGACGACTTCCAAATCAGCTTTAAATCTTGCAACTTGTCCATATGTTAACGCCAGATACGGCTTAGTGTTAATCGGCTTGCAAAATGGGCAGGCGAAAACGGGTTTATATTCAGTGCAGAAAAGACTACCTGTATGCTGTTTTCTAGACGAAGAGGGGTATGTCCTGGCCCTCGCATTACCATGAATGGGAGAAGCCTGGCAAATAGGAAAGAACAACAATTTCTGGGTGAATCTTCAATACTTAGCTAACCTTCATGCAGCATATAAAACAGTTGAAGGTGAAATGCGTTAAAACAATGAATTCTTTAAAGATTTTATCTCACGGGTCGTGGGGAAAAGATAGGTATTGCCTCCTAACTCTGTTTAAAAGTCTTGTGTTGTCACGCAGAGACTATGGATGTATTGTTTACCAGTCAGCTTCAAAGACAACACTTAAGCTACTCAATCCTTTCTATCACTTTGGGATCCGCCTAGCACTTGCTGCCTTTAGTCCGAGCGCTGTCCAAAGTCTCTATGCAGAGTCAGATCAGTGGCCACTGGATTATCAGCGTACATATCTCGGAGTCACCTATGCAATAAGAACCACGTCGCTAAAACAACATCCATGCAAAGCACTCATAAGTGATCAGTCCAGAAAGCGGTTGCGTTTAAGCAGGCCTTCACACGCTCGGCCATTCTCGTTAACAGCAAAATCTTACGGAAAACTCGGAGTAGTTTTCACAGACCTGCAGGAAAGCGACTACGCTGAACCCATCCCACCTTGGCAGCAATGTACAGTCACCTGTGACTTGTCCTTTACAGAGCTTAACAAAAAGAGTTGTCCAAGTGTCCTCATCCAGCAACATTTTCGGCCCTTGAAGACAAGTTTAGAGCTATGGCATTTTTCACTGGTGCTTCATATTTTTGCTCATATCTGCTTTCATCATATTAGTCAGCTCATATTTGTTTACTGTTGTTGGCAGGCTGTTCCTCGAGATCTAAAGACCGTAGTTGGTACGTGGTCGAGGAACATGCCAATGTTCATGATGACGAATGGAACAAGATGACATATTCAAGTGCAAGTTGGCAACATCCCATAGTGCTGTTCTATATTTATGGATTTCTGATTTCAGTAAGCATAACAGCTTATCTTAATACAGGGTAGAAGTTCTGCTATATTGAAATTGCGCAATACATAGGAAGTTTGCGCATTGTATGGGTAGTTTGCAATTGCTCGTGCTGCATTCTTCTGTATTGTATCTGGCCTACTAACATACTTCTTTGTACGATTACCCTAAACTGAGTGAAACACTGCAAATTAGATGAGAAAAAGTGTATTATAAAGTGTTAGCTTTTGAGGGACAGGTAAAAAGTGATGAACTTTTCTCAGTGTGCCTAATGTCTTGGACAGTTTAGTTTGTATATTGTCCGTGTGAAAATGTCAGCATTTCTTCATGAAGACGCCCAGTGCTTTTGCTGTAGAGGAAAATTCTAATTCAGCCTCATTGCACATTAGTGGATTAAGAAAATTTTCTTGCTTAGCTTGAAAGAGAATTAGCGTTGACTTTGAACAGTTTATTTACAGAATATTAGCACTTGGGGGGGGGGGGGATCATTTACTCAGCTTCTTCAAAAATACGTTGACGGTTCTGACAAGTGTTTGGGGACTTAAACTGTGCTAGGGACGAGACACTAAGTTAGAAGAAGACAGGAAGAACGCAGCCTGTCTTCTACTTCCATGTCCCTTCCCTAGCGGTGTTTAAGTTCCCGAAGGTATGTCTTACCAACTAGCTTCCCAACACACTGTTCCTGGGTTCTGAAAAGACTGCTTCCATTGCTTCCTGTAAAAAATGTGGTAGTGTCGTCCGCATGAATGACATAAGTCATGGTGGTATGTAAAAATACAACGTCACTTATGTAAGCATTGAAGAGCAAACCCAGACTATATCCTCCAGGTATGCCATGTTATATTTTTTCGTAGCGAGGACACTTCACTTTCAAAACATAATATTTGATATTCATTTGTCAAGCCCCGCAAGGGCGTCTGCGTCAGCAGGCGTGTTTCGTGTTGCGACACCACGTACCCGAGCACGCGAGGTTTGGACCCTCCCGCGTGTAGCCGTGCGCGGCTTAGCCGTGTCTGCGGAAAGTGGGATCCTCGTGGTTGATCCGATGCTGGGTGTTTGGACCTTCGAGGCCCCCCGGCGGAGGCAACACGCCTCTTCGGCCTCTGGTAGACATAGGCGGTATCTCCAACTGACCCACCTGGAGGAAATCGGCAGTCGCCTTTCCCTGTCCCTTTATTCAATATTTTGTTTTCTCTCTCGCTGTCTCTTCTTTCCTTTCTTCTCATTCCTTCGCACTTCCGAATTTCTAGGTGGCAAGGGTTAAACTAGTGTATGTATGCAACCTTTCGTATTTTATATTAGGTTATAATACCTACGTACAGCTGGCGTCTGCGTTTGCTCCCGGACTCGTAGCGTCCCCTTGGGCTCTGTGCTGGGTGGCTGGCATAGCTACCGAAATTAAATGAATTCTCCATGGCCCAGACGTCATTCCCCCATCTTTCCGATCATTCTCTTTCAAAAAGAGGGCGCACTAACGAGATTTTCCAGCTATTCAGCCAGCGCAAAGAAACTTGCCCCCACTTCCATGTGATACACAATCAATATCCCGAAAAGACAGTCATAACTATTTCCCCTTTCATTGTAGCTAAATGTCTTACCGGCACACTAAGGGCTGGCTACAAAGTGACGAAAATGAGCAGTGGTGGCGACATTATTCTTGAGGTCCGGGACACAAATATTTCGTTATCTGCACGTAAACAAAGCTACCTCCTGTAAACACAGTGCTGGGGCTTCGAAACAGAGGCAAATAATTTTAACATTAACTAACAGCATCGCTCTCAGTATGAGGACTCAGGGTGACCGCGTGTTTAACCCTGCAGTTTACAAGGATGAGGGTACATTCTAGACGAAAAAAAAATCAGTGGCAATTTGTTGGAAAATGACAGAGAAATGCGTTAGCATAACGTCGCCGCTCTTTGAGCTCCCGGATTCATGAGCCAAACCATGTTTACCGCGTTGCAAAATGTTCTTCAGGATTTACACTGCCTCTGACGGTGGTCCGCTCTGGACCGCAGTCAGCTGAAGATCACTCCTCGGAGTGGCATTTGTGCGTCGAGCCACCTTCTCAACAAACAATACTTTGCAGTGTGGCAAACGCGTTTTGACTGATAAATCCTATATGCACGCGCTCTTCCGAGCTTTCCCACCCCCTCTCTACCTCTACCATACGTCCGGCTTCCCACATGTTACACACATGCACGTTTTTCTATATTGACACTCCCACTGATAGCGCAATATTATATGAATTCGCAACTTTCATTTCAGAGCTCAAAAAGCACAAAGTGGGAGAATTTGCTTCGTACGGAACAGATGATCACTGAGCTGCCAAGAAATATGTGATTGCACTGTCACTAGTTTCAGCAACCACCATTAGGAATACCTTTTCCCGTCGGATCTGTGCAACTGAGGTGTATCTAGTAAGGTTTGTTTGTACTGCATCCTTAAAAAGGAAAACCTCCAAACACCACTAAGCTTCTGTCGTTTCTCGCGAATTTTAGAGCGAATCTATCTTTGCAATACCTACAGCACTTTTCTGTACGTGGCTACTCTGGCTCCTGCCTCACTGAAAAGCTCACGCATGGGACAGTATAGATAGTATAACACGCCGGCTCCTATATTGCCATCTGTACTACCTCTACATATGTGCCGTAAGATGGACCTCTTCTTTAGAGAATTGAGCAGCGAAATTAAAAAAACGATAGCTAAACATCCTCCCTGTACCATATAGACGCCTTCGGGTAATATGAGTCTTTTAAAGCAAATGTTTCAGTTTCTTGTTGCCGATGATTTTGCGCATATGCTCAGTAGTTATATCTCGAAGTAGGCCTTCACAGAGATACTGCTATAGTAATTGGGCCAGTCCTGTGGTCTGTGCCATCTCCGGCCACGTCGGTCACTCGGTGGGGTCGCCTCACGCTGCCGCGCAGGCACGTAATCGCTATGCAGGAAAGTGTAGTTCCAAAGATGAGGAGCTTCATATAATTTATTTACGTGCTTCTTTAAAGCTTTGGTTTACGTATATTCTACCTTGTGCGTTGAGTACTTCTGTTTTTCTACGCGCATTATGAATGTCACTAGTGTCAAACAATGGGAAAAGTAACGGTTTTTAATTAATTATAGAGCTCATACTAAAGGGCTGTCCATCTATACCGTGTCCATCTATTCCGCTACGCTGACGACGGCCCTGATCGTCATCAATGTGTGTTTGTTGTTTTCAGTCCCCCTCTTCATTTACCAAAGATAGACAGAAATGGGGTGGGAAAGTCTAAACGGTTAACAGGTCCAGATTGTGGCTTGCTAGTCTACAATGGTGGAAGGGGAAGGAGAAACAAAATACAGGAAGAATAGTGGAGAGATAAAGCAAACGCCAAAAAACATATTAACTGCAAATCAATCCATTTTTCATGAACAGGGGCAACGTCTGGTGGTGGCGAATGTTGCTACACAATTTTTGTAGAAGCACACCTAGTTTTCAGCCCACGGGTGTGCACAAACTGGACTGCTATCTTCGATTTCGTCCTCCACCTAGACTGCCCCGTTCCAAGGAAACAGTACTTTGACCGCTGCGGCTTGACGTCACTTTCACGAAATCCTTTGCTTCCGTATCATTTTTTCGCATAAATAGAGAACATAACGTGGCGTGCGACCACTGCGATAGCGAGCTAACCACTGAACACGTTATTTGTCGTTGTCTTCAGTACAGGGGATACAGGAAGTCACTCGTGACTGCGCTGGCCCGTCTTGATGACTGGCCGCTTTCGGAAAAGACAATCCTGGAACGTCGGCCTAGAGAGTTACCAAAACACCCGTCGGTGAAAACAATCTTGAAGTTTTTGCACTATAGTGGCCTATTAGAGATAGTGTAGTTGTCACGGACGTTCGTCATTCCAGGTTTCAACATCGCCGTAGGACAAAGAAAATAACGGCAAAACTCATCTGACGATAAATGTCGATGGCAATGCAATTAGGATTCGAAAAATATAGCGACAACTGTATTCCTGATGGCCCATTTATTTAGCATGTGCACTGGCCATTCTGAGACCCTCGTTGCTTCGCCTAAAGGCGACATACTTCCATATAGCCTAGCTTGGTATGGCACTAACTTCCCAAAGTCAGCAACAAGCATGGCTGCATGACTACGACACGCATGACGCAGACGCACTAAAGACGATTAAATGACGATGGATTGACAAAGGCGGTTTACCGATGACAGCATGATGACATTGCGATGTTAACATTTGGAACGATGATTATGGTATACTGACGAATGCGTGACGATGCCATTCGGAGAACAAAATAAGGAGGAATATATGACGACGGCCGTATAACAAAACCGGATTACGAAGCTGTGATGACGACCACGGCTAGAACGCGGCAACATGACATTGAGTGTATGAAAAACTATGCATGATAACGATTGCCTGAAGATGTCATGACAACGACGGAATAGTCACGATTGAGTGATGACAGCATGATTAGGATAGCATTTCAGAGGAGCAACGATGTCGAAGGCTAGACAAATGCGGCGTGATAAAGACGGCATGACGGTAATGGGATGACGACGTCTGTGTAACGAAGACGGCGTGACGAGAGTTTGGTGTCGAAGTTAGAGGGGCAATCATGAAACGACTACGGCAGTATCACCACGCGGCTGGCATGACAACGGATGGATAACGACGACTGTATGACGACGATGGCATGAGAACAATATGAGGACAAGGGATGATGATGAAACAATGATGACAATGACGTGACAACGATTGCACTGTGAAGCTTGAATGACGACGATGGGGTGATGATGCTGGCGTTACGAGAGTCGGATGACGAAGCATGAGTAACGAGCATGCCATGACGATGGCGACATGCCGACAACAATATGACAGTGGATGCCTGATTGTGAATGTCTGATGATGACGAGATCAAAACAGTGCCATAATCACGACTGAATGATGCGAGTACGATGAGCATGACGAAGAAAGGTTCATGTCGATGGTACACACACGGTATAACGACGATGGCATGAGGACGATGGCATGACGTTCCTGTAATGATGACGACAGTAAACGGACAGCGTAACGACGACAACATGAGGACAATGGCATGAGGACGACTGGGTAACGATGATGGCGTGATGAAAACAGCATGACGATGGGATGGAGGATGAAGTTAAAATGGCGATCGAACGAGCATGACGGCATCGCCATGGCGTTGTGACAACGAAGGCGCCACGAGGGTATGACGGCGATGGTGTGATGACGATGGAGTGAGGAGATTCGAATTACAAAGACGGAATGACCACAATACGCCGACCAAGACGTCATCACAAACACGAGCACATAACTTGTGACCGAATGTATAAACAACTTGGGTCACTGGGCAACGACGACGGCATGATGAGAAATGACGGAGCTGCAATGGCAAGAATATAATGACCACGGTTACATCGATACGAAGAGCACATGTCCAGCTGACCAAATGTGTGGTTGCAGTGTTGCTGCCTCTAAAGGGGACTTCATTTTATTTGAGAGTTCGCATTTCGTTATTCTGCACAAATTACAGCACAAAGACACTTTACACTTATGCTCGACCAAAACGTCCACCTACTAGGTCAGTTGAACTAGGCTACAAGATTACACCTGACAGTTCATAATTGCATTAAACAAATCTGTGCACATAACGCGGATATGCAATTTTAGCTTTGTTACCATGCATACCAAGGACAGACAAGCGCAAGTTGCTGATTTAACTTACGCTTGTAACTGCAAAAAATAAAATGTGAATCCTGAACACACTCTTTACTGCACTATTTGCTCTCGTGACCAACCAGAGCTGCTTAAGCTATGCAATAAAGGGAGCGTCGGAAGATATAGGCCGTTGCACGTAAGTACACAATTTTCATTTTGTTATACGTACAGCAGGCAAGCATAAGCCCGTAGCCATAGGGTCATTTAATCCCCGTCTCTAAACAAGCTATTTATAAACCCACGCTCGCGAATATTGGGGTGCCAGAACACCAGCTCTCGCTGGTCGTAAACGAGCTGTGCCCCAGCAGATAAGCGTAAAAGGTATAGCTAAGGTAACAAAGCTGCAAAGGAAATATTTTTGTAATTATTGATTGCTGAAGTGAGGAGGCGATGATGATCTTTTAATCGGAGACCAGCGTCGGAAGGTACAGGTAACGGATCGCATTTTTAGCATTAAACTCTCAACACATGTAATGTCAAATGAAACCTTGCAGTGACACTGGTTCAACGCGAAAACCATAAGGCTTCGCGAAGCGAACACATCGAAAACGCTTGCCGTTGTTCGCTGACATGTCTGCGCAAATCAAAACGACAACAAACGTGTCATTTACTAATGCTCCAGCCAAGAAATTTAGCAGCAAAAGGTGGAAGCACGAAATGAGGGCAGCCCTGTGCGCACGCTCAACTACCAAAGAAACTAACGGAAATCGTCACCGTCCCTGCACATCTCCGCAAGTATGCATGACCGCTTTGTGACTGCAACATATAGAAATAAAAGTCACTAAATTTCTCAACTTAGTGCGTACCTCTAACTCGACGTCGTATACGATCTTGTTGGACAACATTGACACGCACTTGGCTTTCACTGTCACATCATCGTCCACAATATGTTCAACGCCGTACACGTGCGCAAGCAGACGCCCCCCTTTCGTGAGGTTGCCGCCACGAAAAAATCTGTCGGCCTCGGCAACCTTCTTGAAACCGCATCGCAATCTTTGCATCGATGTCGCGCAAGCAGGCGATCTGCCGCCGTCGAAAACGGAGCGCCGTGAGCCCGAGCAGCGAAGAAACGCGCGGGCAAATTAATGCAAAGCGGAGGCTGCGCCACGGCGCGACCGCGCCGCATGACGTTTCCTAATTGTGGGCTCTGTCAGGAGGCGCAGTAGCGCCGCCTGGCCGTGGTTTTCTGATCAATCCCTCTCCTACTAGCCGTAGCGACTCCGGTGATGTGGACGTGAGCGCAGCGTTGACCAGCCGCGGCAGCATTGCTTTCATACTGTGCGCTACAGCGTGAAGCGAGACAGCGCACACGTACAGGAACAAAACGAAGACAAGCGCCTATTGCCAACTGAAGTTTTATTGCCTGTTAGAATGTGTTATATAGACAAAACGGTGCGGAAAACGACATAAAGGATAGATACGTAAAAAAGGAACAATACAGACGAAAAAAGACGACGAAGAAAAACATTATAACGATGTCATCAACGCTCACTGCTCGTGTTGTCGTTGTCTAAGAATTCCAACTACCTTCGTCATAAGGCCAAGCCTGCCTTACTAATGCACAGGTTTTCTTCAGGTGCCATGCTAGCTGATTTGACGATGATGCGCGTTCGATCATCCCTGTGTGCGAAGAGTGCTTCTTTTTCAAACAGACTGGGGCATCCGCATGCGCTACAAAGCAGGCCTAAGAAACCTTCCTTTCCATTCTTAACATTATTCACATGTTACGCAGACGATCGTTAGGACACCTCCCTGTCTTACCTACGTAGCATGCGCTGCATTTGCGCTGCCCCCTGTGTGATGTCAGGCACCATTGCGGTGCCTGACATCACACAGGGCTTTTTGCTTCTTGAGGGAACGCTACACGTAGACCAAACCGCTCGCCGATTTTTTTAAGTCGATGGGCGATTTGGTGCTTCTGGCGATTCGCCGCGACATTACGGTCCTTTCCTGTGCGCTACTCATCCGTGACCATGGCTTCGCTGTTAGGTTTTCTTCTTTTTCTGTTCATTGCGTCAGCTACTAAGACAAGTAATCCGTCCGTATCGCCCGAGGCGTTCAGGCGTGTAATGAAAACTGCCACTAAGTTTGTGGTGGCAGGACCAGCCTAAAGCGTAAGAGAAGCATGCCTGAACAATACCCATCTTTACCAAATTGCTCTCTGCCGATGAGAAGGGCAGGAGTGGTTTGCGCGCACCGGGTTCATATGTCCAGGAAACATGATCATTAGAAAACACAAGCTTGAGGTCGAAGAAACGCAGGGAATCAACTTGTGGCATTTCATTCGTTGAGGCCAGGGGGCATAGACTTTCTTCAAATATGCCGAGGAGTTGCGATGAAGCGGAAAACTCCGAGACAGCACAGTGTAAAACCACCAAAAAGTAGGCCACTTATCTGAAGCTTCTCAGGACCTTAGTTTCTTCCAGCAGTTTCTGCAAGACTGTCTGATTTCGCCAAAAACAGGTCGCTCAACAAAGGCGCAATACAAGACCCGACGGTCACAACTTTGTTCTGAATATAGATACTGTTATTGCATTTAAAGTATGTAGATACAAGGTAAAACTGTACCAGGCTGAGGAAATTTTCTGAGCTTAACCCTGCTCGGTTTTGACAGTCAACCTCACCTAAATCTAACATGCAGTTCCAGGTAAACCAACACTGCTTCCTTGCGAAAACTTGCTACACGAAAGAATACAGACGCACGTAGTATAAAGAAATCCAATAAGCAGTTCAACAAAAGCGTTACCGGTGCTAATGAAAGCGAGTAAATATTTTCGGAACCTCTGTCCAGTTGTCCCATCAAGTTCGTACTTGCTATCCAATTCCAACCAGCTGCACTGTAGTAAATAAATAAATCGATTTCATCTGCTGATACGTTGCTCAAATTCTGAATACTGTCTACGTGTGAGAACGTTGCTCATGGCCGCCACAACTCGTGCATGAGCTGCACACATCTGTAAAAGGTGCGAAGCAGAAGCAGCCCTGTGTATAATAACGTATGCTGTCGAGATAGTTGGTACATGGCTTTATAAACGCTTTTAGGTGAAAAATATAGGACACGGACAACACAAGGACGCACTCTCGCAAGTGATTTTTATTTTCCCCTGTGCTTCACCTATATACCCTAAGGCATGCGAACAAGAACATACACAGGTGAGGTCAAATGAGAGAAACCAAACCTAATAATATCATATCAACCAGGAAACTAAACTCACATTCGTGAAGCGACTTTGTTGAAACAAAGCTTTCTTGAAGAACTCTTGGCGTGAGCCTACGAAGCATTCAGAAGTATGCGAAATGAAATGGAAAACAGTTATTTCCTATATACACAAAGTTGCTCATTCGTCAAAGTACGCTGCTTCTACGTTCGATGTACTGGTAGTGTTTTCTGCTGGCACTGGTACGGTATTGGTAGTGTAATGAACAACCTAAGCGTTTCTTAAAAAAAAATACTCCACTAGCGTCGTGTACAGAGAGAGAAACAACTTTATTTAGTCGCCTGCAGAACGCCACCACGAGTAAATGGCGCCGCGACGTGGGCCCTGACGTCTTCTCACCGGGTGGTCTCGACTCAACTCCAGCGCGTGTTACACCCGCGGTCGGTCGCCCTAAGGGGCAACGTTCCGTCGGTTTCGCTAGGCCTTTGTATTTCAACAGCCGCCGAGACCTGCTGGACGGCCCAGGTTTGGATTTCGTGGTCGTAGCATTCCTCCGCAACTACGAGCTGCGGCGGAATGGTACTTGTCGAAGCTTCGTTGGGGAACTTGGTGCAAACTAATAGGATGTGCGTCAGGGTGGCCCTCTCCCGCTCGCACACGCGGCACACATCACTCACATATACTTTCGGGTACAGATGATTCATTAACACTGTGGTGGGTAATGAACCAGTTTGTAATTGTCTGAACAGCACAGCCTCCTCTTGGCTCAGCCCTGGGTGCGGGGGTGGGAACGTCCTTCGAGCCAGGCGGTGAAACTGTAAAGTTCGTTGAACGTCGTCATGCGGTCCCTGGCACTACACCTCGTTGGACAGTCGGTTGCAGCGGCACGTTTGTATAGCGCTCGCGCCACTGCGTGTGCCGTCTGTTTGTGGTTATCCTGCTCATTCGACGCATCGTTGCCCGCGTGCACCGGGAACCACTTGATTTTAACATGCCTATTCTTTCGTTGCAGGTCAACTGAGCACAGAACGCGCACAGCCTCACCACATACTTTGCCCTTGGCATAATTCCGCACTGCACTCCGCGAAGCGAATCACACAACACCGTTTGGCAACCGGGGTCGACAATGGCCAGGGTAACGGCCACCTCCACAGCCTGACACGCCTCTCGGACCCGTAAGCACGCCGCTGCCCTCTTCACGCCGCACGACACCTCGATAACAGTACCTACGAACGCCGCTCTGTCTCCCTGGTATTCTGCCACATCCACGAACCTTGCATGCTCGTCCTTGGCGTGAAAGTCGATGAGGGCCTTGGCCCTCACCGCTCTTCTCTCTTTGTTAAACTCCGGGTTCGTGTTTCTCGGGATGAGGTCTACCCGAATCCGGCGTCGGCTCCTGTCCGGGAAAGGAACGTCGCTACTGGCCTTTTTCGCCCCGGGCGTGATGCCCAAGTATTGAAGTATGAGCCTGCTGGTTTCGTTCATAGAGAGCCGCTCCATCTGAGCGGTCCGTTGCGTTTCCGCGATTTCCTCGAGGGTATTGTGTACCCCCTGGCTCATGAGCTTGTTGATGTTCGTACACTCAAAACGTCCGAGCGCCGCCTTGTAAGCTCGGCTTATTTAGGGCGTTGATCTTATTTTTTTCACACTGCATGCAGTTGTGGAAGACTGCAAGGTAGGTGACGTGGCAGATTACGAAGCAGTGCAGAAGCCGAATCAAGCTTTCCACCTTCATCCCGCCATTGCGGTTGGCGACCCGTCTGATGAGACGTATTGCGTTAGTAATCTTGGCTGTAGGGCGGAAAATCGTCTCGCCGTTGCCCCGTCGCTTGTCTATAATCATGCCGAGCACCCGGATATTGTCGACCTCCGGGACCACTTGGCCGTTCCTCGTGACGATCTTGATGGCCTCCTAATCCCACGGTTCGCTCTTGTTACGTCTGGCGTACTTCGGTGATAACACCAGCAGTTCTGACTTGCTCGGTGAGCAGATCAAGCCGGAAACGTTTAGCTGGTCTTCGCGACTGCGGCAAGGTATACATCGGCCAAACTGGGCGCTGTATAAATGATCGCCTGCGAGAGCTTGCGCTATCACTGAAGAATGGGACTGGCTCACATATTCCCTATCACTGCAAAGGGTGCAAGTGTGAACCTTTGGTTGAAAACGCATGCATATTACTAAAATTAAAGATACGATGGCACGTGACCTAGTAGAGGCGATTTATATATCAGAAAGTTTCGTGACCAGTGTATGAGCATTGCGTCAGTATCTCTTCACGAGAGTGACTTCGGTTTCCTGGCTGATAGTATATGATTAGGTTTCGTTTCTATCTCATGTGACATCATCTGTGTAGTTGTGCGCATGTCTGAGGGTATAAAAGGCAAGCATCGGAGAAAACAAAAATCAGTTGCGAGTGTGCGCCAGTGTCTGTTCAGAGTTAAATTTCCAACCAAAAACCGTTGGCATCTCATCCGCCGGCCGAGCAAGAATATCATGCAGGTATGTGAATGAACCTGCGACACCATGCACGTACTTTCACGCAGAGAAAACCTGAAGCTAAAGTAATTACGCACTTGTTTGAGCACACCGTGTGCATGCGGCATGTTTCAGCAACGCAAACTCTGCACGTACGTGCGCGTTACGCCTTTATAACAGTAATTTTCTATATATTTTTTGCACAATTCCAACGCGACAAAGGCAGTTACCGACTGACGACGGAAAATCTTGCCCCAACAACTGCTCCTCAAGGCTCACACGAAATTTCCCGCAGATTTCCTCTGGTAATCCGTAAGCCGCCATGCGCTATGGCAGGGACAATATAAGCGACGCCGCTGTCGAGGCCTCGCCGAGCGCAGGAGCGGAGTGGAAGAGGAAAGTGGTTGCTGCTCAAACCCATTATATTTCGTAAATTTACAATACTCTCCATTTTCCTTATTCCTCTCTTTCCTCTCTTTCATGCTGCCTGCTCGACCATGCCGCCGCCTACATGGCTCCTGCGTAGCACACCGCATCGCAGAGTGAGGGCACGCGTGGCGAGGCGGTGCGCTTTGATTGTTCGCGTTGGCTTTCTAGCTCCGAGTAACTTCGTGTACAGGTTATATTTTCTAAATGGACGTTTACGCAATTTTAGTGGCGACAGCTTTTTTATTGTTTCGATAGCTATTTTTCAAAACAAGGTAACCTAACGAGCGGGAATGCAGCGCAGTGGCGACTACGAATGTATCGCGCGCGCTACAATTCGGTAACCAACTTTTCTCAACTACTTTATGCAATATGTTTCGAATAGTTCTAAATAACACATGCACGATAACATGCCAACATGCTGGCCTCGAGCAAGCCCTCAACAGCCTTAATATTTCGCGCAGTCCTTACCTGGTGATTTCACGGCGCGTATCTGCTATGACGTGAAAGGACGACAGAAGGCACGAACGAACGCTACTCTCAAGTTTCGAAATTGTATTACAAGTCACAATGCCGCCAACGGGTGTGCTTGCCAATCTTCTGATTATGTGCAAAGGCTCAGAGGTGGGCCATTGTACTATTATGTTTCTCGTGCCTCAAAGTCGACAGAAATACGCGCGGGCGATCATCGAGTCTGGATTCTACGATTACAGAAAATGAAGCTTTTTTCTTTTATTTTTCGTTCGCGAAGCGAGTATGCGGGAACAGTGCTTCGCTCAGGCTCAAACAAGTGCGTTGTTTTTTCAGCTTAGTGACGCATCACGAATAACTCTTCGCCGAAAATCATCACGAAAATCTTAACCTACACGAGCTTTAAAGCTGACAAGAAATAACACCTACGTCTCAAAGGCTTATGATGCAGTCGTTCGGCGAAGAACGCATTTCGGGAGAGGACACACACTTTTCCTTCGTATCGCAAGTACACCGGGCTGCCGCCAGTGAAGAACATGAAGAGGCGAGTAAAAGTATTTGCTCTAAAGAAGGCTATAGAGTAACCACAAAATTCAGAGTGGCTTTCTTAAGCTTAGTTTTCACGCTTGAGCGTCAAATCTTATCAAAAGGAATGCGCTGAATCCTAAGGGTCTGATGACCACCTTTTTGCACGCAACGTAGCGCGCCTGCGAAGTCAAGCCTGCTGGCATACTATACGATTAAACGCACCAAATTTAACCACATACTCCCTAAATAAAGTACACGTCACGGAGGAATCTTGGTAAAGGGTGCAGACAAATGACAACTCCCTCAGTGAACTGTGCGATATCTACTACATTCTCCCGCTACAAATTACGCAAGCGTGATACATTCTATGCTATGTGCGACTTAAAACTACTTCGTTTAGTAGTGTGGAGAAGGTTGGTCTGAAGTTCTCCCTCCCAACTCGCCGATTCTGTCTTTCTTCCTTATCCGTAGCGTTTACCGGACGGTATCGAGAGCAGCTTCCTGGATAACGAAGGCGCAGCAGGTTATGGTGATAGATATTGTCGGGAAGCGGCGTTGCACTTACGTCAAGCGTAGTTCAAGGCTGTCGCAAAACACGGAACTGCAACGGCGCTTTGATGTGCTCCTCGCCTCTCCGCATACGGTTCTGAAGCGAAAACGGAGCTGAAGCGCGACTGCAGACAAACGACGCTAGCACGGGGGCCCAGGCGATGCGATTAGGCCAATAGATGCCTTGGCCAGAGTGCGCGAGGAGATGGCAGAATTCATCAAATAGGGACGCTACATTAGGAAGTTTACGGGGCTTTAGTTGGCGCTATTTTTGGAGATCGAGGGGTTTTAACAAAACGCACGCACGAGCGCAGGAGACGAGTCGATTGTTATGGCGATGTGCAGATGGCTGCGAACGAGGTCCCGGCGTACCTGATGTACACCTTGATGGTGATTTTGCGGCTCCAGAGATGGATTTTCACCACCCTAGGCACTGCGCTGCTGTTCGTGTTTCGTGGCGGCCGCAGCCACCAATCCATCGGGCGAGCGCACGGCCAGCTGTCGGCGCCAGCGAACACCTACGACACGCTGGCAGTGTCAACTGCGGAGCCCGACGTAGACGCTCTGATTAGCCTCAACAAGTACAACAAGCGAGCGTTACGGTTCCTACGCAATGCCATCGAATATGACGAGGAGAATGGCGGTGAGTCTGAAAAGGCTGCCAGCCTGCTTTGTTTGTGCTGACCTGCGTGCAAGGTGCCCTTCGGAGGGCAAACGGGCGCGTCGGTGCTTAGGGCTAGCCTTCAGCTGGGCACTTTGCTCGCACGTTGCTAACCACTGTGGCTGGCCTCTGCACCTCTGTTCCTGTTCGCTTACTCACGGTCCTGTAGGCCGCCTTGGTTCTGTGCCCCAGGGCTGAATCTGCGCATGGCTGCCATTGGCTGTTTTTAAGCAGACGCTCTTTCGATGCTAGTGCCAAGGTCCCTTTCAGTTACGGCCCTAGAAGGAGGGCGATACTTTGGTAAAATGGCGGCCCACACGATTATTTACGTAGTCATGGCATGAGGAATACTAGCGGGGATGCGCTTCTTCGCCATAGCGCTCTGTCGTTTTTCTTTTTCTTTTATTATTACCACCAGCTGCGCTCCCTTTCCACCATTCCCGATGACCCGCTCTTCATTACTTTTGCTTTCCTGTTGCCTGTCAGCGGCGCGTATTGTTTTATATCGCGTGCGCGCTGTCCGCAGGGCATTGGCATGGTGAACTGGTGCGTGGTGCGCCGTCAGTTCTTTATGCAATCGCACACAGTCAGTGTTGTCCATACTTGGAGTATGCCAGCATGTGCCCGAACATACATAAATTCCACTTCCATCACAACCGACCCTTGGACTCATTTTATTGTCTTCCGTTTAAAAAATCTACGATTTCCACGTAACTTTGTATGATACACACACGAAAGATTCACACGAAAGATTAACACGAACGTTCACAGACAGGGAAATAAGAAAAATAAAACTAAAAAAACGTGAAGGACCTTTCATGTAGAAACATACAAAAAATAGCATTTTATAGTGTGCCCTAAAGACAAAAGTATAGAAGAGCTTCCGATATACTCAACATATATTGTACAAAACTGGACGACGTGTAGGACGAAGTCATGACAACTAAAGGTGAGCAAAATTCACTGGTAATGGCGAAAACAATGACCCTTAAACTACCTAAAAAAACAGAATGAAATGCTAGGACTGACAGCCAAATGCTGACAGCCAAGAAATAAAACAACAGCTTGCTTACAGAGGTTGTTCCACATAAATTGAGCCAATCTTTCAAAAATGAAAGGCACTCCGGACGCGAGCTGAACCAAATGCCTAATGTTGGCACTGGCCTAGAGTTATTCGGGATATCTTTTTATTTTCCCCTTAACTAAAGGATTAGTGTTGTTTAAATAACGAACTTAGATATTGACTGCAGACCCCAAGTGTGATAGCAAACTTGTAGAGCACCTTGAAAAACCTTCCAATAAATTGTTTCTATTGCTCTATATTTCACGTGGTGCTTACCTCCGCGTTCCAAAAAAGCCCGAGAAATATGAAAAAATACCACGTGACGGGGCGATTGCGCCCTGTTGTTGTGCTGCTCTCTAGCGTGCGATGGATGAACAAGATCGGCTGCAACGAGACTGGCCCGCGGCAGGGCGTTATGTCTGGCGTAGGTATCAGGGCATGCGGCTTTTATCACATGACGGCGCAAATGCGTGCTGCTGGCCGAGTGGCAGGTTTCCAGGGTTGGTGATTTCACGCCAAATTTTCTACTTTAAGAGACTCCTGGTGACTGAAAATCGTGATTGGCAACTAGGCTACTTCCTGGATACTTATGGCGGTGGTAATTGGTATAGGTGGTGTCCTAATCACACTCCCCCGACAATCCCTCGAAGAAACAGCCGCAACCATTAAATCTGGAAGGCCGTTCCTTTGTGTGTTGCAAGCACCTGAAGCAAATACAGTAGCTGAAAATATATAATAGCCATCGGATGGTCACTGGGCTTATTCTGCCGTTCCTGGGTTGTCCAGGACTGCCCGAGATGTGCAATATGCAGCACTCGTCGGCTGAAATCAACGTCCCGGGCAGTTCGCGACTGTCGTGGACGCATAATTCAACAGGCCAAAGCAGTCTTAAACAGTCTTAAAGGAAATGCTTTTGCGTCCTTTTTACAACGGAAGCCATAGGTGGTGTCCAAATATCACTCCCAGCGACGGTTACATCTATAGAGAACTTCGAAGACAATGGTTCTTAGCGACAGAAGCGACTGCGACCGGAAAGCCATCTAGGCAGCCTCGACATTACAGGCGTCGTTCTGTTTGTGAGTATGCGACTGCGCGCAAAGGATAGAGGCGCCTTAAGTCGTACAGTTTGCACGGGAACGTCTCAAATGAAGTCAGTGGTGTAGGGACGGTGCGTGGCGAGTTTATTGTACTGAAACTGGCGACACCGCCTGGGCTTTGAGGAAGCACGAAAGTTGGTGGTGAAAATTATCCAACGTCAGCTGCTCATTATGCTAAATGATGACACAACAATATATGGTAACCTTTCAGCTAATATTTTTGTTTGCCATCATTTATTCAAGGAACTACAGATCTTTCTCGCTCTTTTTCTTCATTATTCACGCGTGGAAAATTGGCAATTGTTGGTTTTTAGCAGCGCGGCTACTTCTTTGGCTACCAATTAATGATATTGCCGTAATGGGCGACTTTTCTGGCAATTTTCCTAATTTTCGGCTACTTTTTCTAAAGATCTGCCAACCCTGCCGAACAGTGCCTAAGCGATAAAGCGTCTAAGGAGGTGAAAGAGAACAAGAGAATAGCTTTATTTCTTCATGCATGAAATGTGCAAGAGCTGGCCGCCTGCTGACGGAGTGTAACGTGGTTGGGTGGGGAGGCGATGTTAGGGCCGGAATGATTTTCTAGTGACCTGAAATCCAAAAAGCACCCTTCGATTATAGTCCTTGTTTGAAGAGGTCAATATCTTCTGCAACGCACATTTGGCATCTAGTAGGCATATTTCCGACGCGTCCTTGATCATGGTATCGTGGATGGAGTCGATGACTTGTCTAATTTTTTTTAGGTTCTCTGGTGTTGTGGTTGTCGTCTGGTGTACTTGATTCATGATGTAGCCCCAGAGAAAGAAATCTAAGGGATATAAATCTGGTGACAGTGCCGGCAAAGCAATGGGTCCATTCCGTTCAAACCATTGCTGCGGGAATACATTATGCAGCCATTTGCAAGCTTTGCTGCTACCGTGCGCGGTAACACCATCTTGCTGATAGAAAATATCCTCGATCCTAGCCAATGGACCGTCGCAAAGAAATTCCTCAAGCGCCACATCAAGGATCTCGTTGACGTCTCTTTCGCCTGTAAGCATGTTATCAAAAAACAACGTGCCAATGATAGTGCCACCGTAAATTCCTCAGCAGACATTAACCGACCACTGATATTCTTGATGTGTCTTCAAAACTTAGTGAGGGTTCTCGTCGCTCAATATTGAGCGTAGTAGATGTTCACTTGGCCCTTACGGGCGAAGCTAGCTTAATCGTTCCGCAGTAATTTGCTAACAAAGCTTGGGTAGTCCCGCCTTGATTATAAGCCAGTTTGGGAAGTCCTCTCGATTTCGGGAATCGCGGGACTCTAAAATCTTGTGCAGGTTCCCGTGGTATAGATCAAGGTGCCTCTTCTAAAGTACTCTCCGCACTGAAGCTTCAGCACTCACACTGCGAACACTTGCATGTTGGCCTCAAGAAACTTAGACAAAATGTCAGTCTCCACGTCCTCACCCAGGATTGAAGATTTATGTTGTTTATGCGTAAAATCCTAGTGTTTGTCAGTGTTTCGTATGCACACACAATCGCAATTGAGTTCGCACGCGTACTTGGATACCAGCGTTGAAATAGCTCAAATGCGCTATTTCTATGTCGACTTGACGTACACAAGGTCACAACCATGTTTGATCTTTACTAATGAGAGCAAGCCACATCTGCTGCTCTCCGGTTGGCGCGGCCAAATAGCGTTGCTGTGCAGAACGCTCAGAGATACGGGCGCCTCAGGGGCACTGAATATATTGCAGTATGCTGGGACTCGTTTAAACGAGGAACATGCGGTATTGTCTACAACCGGTAAGCTAGAACAGCCTGTGGGCGCACTCTCTCAGGGGCTGACGCGCCGGTCACGGCGTACAAGTGTGAAGCCAAGCCCGGCCACCCGATACTGCGACTACGAAGCGATGCGCACGTGCGGGGTGCGAGATCAAAAAAGAACGCCCGGTAAAAAGTAAGTGTGGGAAGCAGAGCAGATGGGGCCAGTTCGAAAAGAGTCATCGTGTGAAGGTATGCGTAATCTTCCTTGAATATAGTCAAGATTTTTTTCCAATTGCTTTTTTGTCCCCGTGTGATTTATTCGCTATTGTTGGAGTCCTACGGATTAAAGTTGCAGCATCCTCGTTCAATTGGAAAACTACAAGGTCATTAGTGTACAACGGGAAAACTGTTGCAGCCGTCATCGCCTTCCATCGTTCTCACGCACTTCGCAATTTAATTCTTTGAAGCAGAATGAAAATGGTGCTTTCGTCTTTTCGTTTTCGTGGCCTTAGATACTTAATCACCTCGGCAACGCTTGGCTAGCAGCATGCATTTGCACCGTCATGCAATAACAGCAGCATGCCCGGATACTTTCGCCAGGCATAACTCCCGTTCGCAGTCCAGTTTCACTGCACCTGACCTTGTTCATCCATCGCATCCTTGAGAGCAGCACGACAATAGTGCGTTAGCTCCCCGTCACATCACTTTTTTTCACTTTATTGAGAGGTACCTCAAGGTGCTCTGCAAAATTGCGTATCACAATTCGGGTCTGCAGCCAGTACTAATTAAGCATAACTAATGCGTTAATTAAGGGAAAAATACAAAATAGCATGAATAATTCTAGGCCAGTGCCAAAATTATGCATTCGGTTCACCTTACGTCCGGACTGCCTTTCATTTTTTAAAACTTTGACTTACCTTATGCGGGGCAGCCTGTATAGCTGCACAAAACAATATGAAATGCGTGACATGTTCATTACAGCACAACAAAATTAAAAAGACATGGCAGAACAAATATAAACATTGTACTGAAAAGGTTAATAAACATTATCACATTATTTTGCACTTATCCAGAACTGTAGTAACCGAGGCAATCAAATACCAGATGCAATAAGCCAACAACACGGCTTTTATTTCACCACGAATGCAATGTTTGGCAGTAAAATTACGTCACCCATGAAGAGCGTACTGCTGGGCTAGTTGATTATCCGACATAATAAACGAGCTTTCCGCCAAAACCACACACAGAAAGCGCCCGTGTTGTCTCCTTTCTTGTGTGGATGGTCATGGCGCAAAACCCATTATGTCAGTTAAGGTACTAAGTGATACCTACTAGGCACTCATTTGTGTAATAAACACGAACTGCAAAAATCTGCGTATAGGACACTCGCAATGCTCAGCCTTTCAAGAAAAAAGCGTATCGTGCCTTCACACTAACGTTGTTCACGCGGTTTCCCATCTGCATTCACTGCGATCATATACAAACACGCGCATTAATTTTTCAGCTGTTAGTACGTTTGTATAACGGTGACACAGAAAAAAGCACCGAGTGCGTAATGAAAAGCTAGGTGAGTTAATCAAGTTGTACGTACGAGGGAAGTGCAGCACAATCAAGGCGCAACGACGTCCGGAGTCTCATGGGGCACAGACATGCACATTGCCGTGTTCGTGTACTTGTTCCTTCTGATGTCCTTGGCTCTGCGCGCCAGGTATGGGCACTTTTCGGTTTCCTGTGTCCACATGCTAGGCGGTCTAAGAGAGCATATATCTTCTTTTCCTACGTCCGGCCTATCGAAAAAGAACTCCTTGATGCGCACGCGTCTTGAAAACTCTGCTAAATCTTTTTGAAGTCCAAATAACTGATCAACTGCACCCATTGCAGGAAACTCGACTCTAACCTAACAGTAGACTACAGCAATACTATGAAAAACGCAATAGCGTAGCTCCTGTCCAGGTAACTAATCCCACAATAAGATATGGCTTTACAATGCCAAAGAACAAAAAGCAGGCCGTTTTTATCTTCCTAAAATACATAAAGTTGCAGTCGAAGAAATATTCACAGCAGAAATCCCAGGTCGCTCTATTGTTTCTAATAACAACACACCTACAAAGTCACTATCTAAATTATCAAATCACCACCAGTCAAACATTCCCACAACGCTCCCATCATTTGTTCAAGACACGCCACACTTCCTTCGAATTATCGACGGCATCAACGCCAACCAAATCCTTTCCGACCGCGCTAGTCTGGTCACTTTGGACTTTCTGCCCTGTTTCCTAGCGTAGCCATGAGTGAAGGGACTGAAGCCGTTCGTAATCCCTCGCAATGAATCGGCAAGCGCACGCTCTTGAACATTAGCTGTCGCTCCTAAGGTTAGTTCTCACGCTCAACTTTTTCGAATTCGTTTCTATGCACTAGCTGGAAACTTTCGGAACTAGCGTGGGAACACCATTCGCTCCCACGTATGCGAACAGTTTCATGCGACAGCTTGAAGCAGACCTGACGAAATCCCACCCTATAAAACCCCACACCTATCTTCGTTATATTGACGGCATATTTATAATATGGGAATACGGCACAAACGCGATAATAGATTAATTAGCCATTTCAATCGCTTTCCCCCGAGTATTAAATTTGCTGCTCACCACTCTTCGAATCAGTTCAACTTCCTCGACAGGACGTTCTACATAGAAAACGGAAAGCTGAGAACGACACTTTACCGGAAGCCTACGGATAGCCAGGTATAATTAGACTACAACAGTCATCACCCGCGACACTGCAAGCAAGAAATTTCTGTCGAACAAGCGTAACGTATACAAAGGATCTGCAGCAAAGACCACGATTATATCCACCACCTAAATGACCTTACAACAACGCTAACAGAAAGAAACTATCCACAAGTGGGTCTCGATAGAGCTTATTGGAGAGACAGTCGGAATTAGCAAAGAAACAGCCTACACCAGAATCTGACAGAACCCCAGCCTTTAGAAGAAAATATTGCATTGCACTCCCAAACATAGGCCACATCCAACGAATGTACCACCCAATATTATCAAGTAAGGTGCGTCTGAGAAAAGCGTTCCCGGATGTACCAAGAGTTACCTATCGCCGCTACAGGAACATTAAAGACATGTTAGTGCAGGAAAATTCGGTCAACATCATTACCCCTAATAAGAGCATGTTTTCGCCCAGGTGGAAAATCTGCAGGACCTTCAAAGAGACATTAAAATTAAGAGCACCGAGAATAGTTACACACACGAAGTCGAATTAGCTTCACATGTACTAGTTCGGATGTGATTTTTATGCTTGAATATTCCTTCTGTTAGAAACAATATATGTGAAACGGGACAATCAATGAACAGGCTAAACGGACATCGCGCGGACACAGCTACAAAGCTTCCCAAAGCCATCGCCGAGCATTTCATCCAACCAGGTATTAACTTTGCTGAACATAAATTTACATCTTACTTTCGAATTTCCGTTCAAAAGAAGGAATAAAATACGGAGAATCGTACCTTATCCGCAAGGTCAAAACATTGCAATCATGAGGCATAAACGTTTTAAAGGGAGCTTTGGAATCTGTTGGCTATGCTAAATAACAAGCTATAGGCAACTACACTTAGTATGGTTTCTTAGCGTTTTTCTTCTCGTTCTTGTTTCCGTTTTTCCCTTTTATTTTGTTTATTCCATTGCAATACTTCCTTTTCTTTTGTTTCTATTTTTTTTTTCACGAGCACTCATTTTTACCGCTTCTTCTATTACCTCTGTCAGAGACACGATATCCCGGGACCACCAGCGAAACAGGTAATTTAAGGCTGTTGTGCGCGTCATTGACACGTCGGCTGACACACGGGCGTTGAGACGTGATTGACAGGCGGCCATGTCCCTGGCCTTGTGCACAGCACTCCTTCATTCTCAATTCGACACCCTCGGCGCTAACGCACCTTTGGACATTGCCGCACCCACCCTCCTGACGCCCTCTCCCCTTTAGAAGAACCGCACCTATAAATACTGTGGCGACGAAAGCGTATGTCGTCTTGAAGAACACAAGTCCACTTGTTGAAATGTTGGCTCCTGCATTCACGTTGTTCTCGTTTTGCTCATCGTTTTGCATCATATGGTTGTTTTTTTATATATAGTCGTATCGAAAGCCAATTGTGCCATTTTGGTGCTTGTATATTGGTCTAGCAGACATAGTCTCCATCTATATTGCATGTCTATAACATTCTATATAACGCTGCGGGCTCGATAATCAGCTTCACACATGACTTTTTTTACAGGAAATTAGCGAGCTTAGAGTTTAAGAAAGCAAACGAAAGCCAAGACAGATGACGATTATTCCTGTGTAGGAGAGATTATTCTCGAAAGGATGCAAATTATTTGCAAGAGTCCTCAGAGAGGCCTGTGGTGGTACTATTATTCAACTACAAATCATGGGAATGATGACTGGTCTACATAGATTTTTCTAATCGTCGTCTTTCTGGCTTCAGGCGTTCTAGTGGCCATATTCATAACATTTTTTCTAAATTTGTCAGGTAATCGGGTGTTTTTAGGTGCCCGTTCGCAATAAGTGCCTGCGCACATAGATAACCGTTTGAAATTGTTTTTAACGCTTTGTTGTGCTGAAACGCTTGAAGCTGAAGAGGTGCAAATCGTGGCAAATCCATGTATACTTGTCCATAGTTCCCACTATCGCTGAACCCCCACGCTTGCTGCTCCCATTGGACAGTTTTAGTCTCACTTACGCAGAAGCGCCACGTGCGTGAAAATCTTGCGTGATCTAAATGCGCATGTGCCGAACGCAGGGAGGCGCGTTCCGTCTCGCGTACTCACGTGCAAACTCTGCCTTGCGTCGCGTGTCCCACGTATACGTGACGGGCTTTGGGAGCCACTGCAGGCAGACAACGCAGCGCAAGCTAGCACGCACGAGCAGTTCGCGAAGTTCGAGAAACACGCGATGGTTCCGATAACGGCTGGCCTTGAACGAACCTGGCGGGAGTAGCGTTCCCGTGTGCGGGCAGAATGCTAGTATACCAAGCGGAAGCAACAATCTAAATGTTTGCCAGGGCTACACTATCAGACTTTCGCGTACGGGAAACTAGGATGCGGCTGGTAGCGCAAGTAGAGCCCTCACATTTACGTGTGCAAAACTACTGCGTACGGGAAACTAAAACTACGTACTAACACTAATGCGCCAGATTTAGTAGTAATATTGATGGCAACCGTATTTCCATGTATCATTACGGCAATTGCTCAGCTGTGTGTACTTCTAACGCCTTAGGTGACGGTTCGCTTGTGTGCGCTCTACTACACAAATATTACGCGAACTTTCGAGGTATCCAGCGTCGTCAAACAGCTTGCCGTATACCCCAACACTCTTTGTGCCTTTTTCTTTCTTTGTACACCCTAAAGATAGCATGTTTAGGCGAGGCGCAGAACGGCGGGCCAAAGTTCGTCCAGCGATGACAGGGAGCTCTCAGACTTCGGCGGAGCTGTCCTTGCGGACGTCCGGTCGGGGCGAGCACTGAGCGCCGAATCCCTCTAGGTTTGAGCTGCCTGTTAAAAAAATCCCCGTTAAAGAATTTCAACATAGCCCCTTCAGTCACGAATTGAGATGGACTGTCCATAAATGCATGAAATTTACATAATTTTATGTCAAGGTATAGTAGACTCGATTAGGTGCAAGTCAAGGTGGTGCAATGACTATTTTTGAATTTTATGAAGTCACAATATTTACATACTGATTAAGTAGGCATATATTGTGCACTCCGTTATTACGTATTTCTTCATCAAAAAGAATTGAATCACTAGATTGCAACCGATAAGTCACGTACATAAACGCGGACACCGTGACTGAAGACGACAGCAGCAACATTCTGTTGTCACGCTGCTTCCTTTGACAGTATAGAATTTACGATTACGATAATTAACTTTACGATTATAGGACGGTTTCGGTTATCAGCATGGCGGCCGAGACGATGCGCACGTTCAATCGCCTCAGGACGCACGGTTATGTTTCATTGGTCGGCGCAAAGCCGAATGATTTCTTCCTCTGCCTGAGCGGCGGATGCAGACGCACTTGGGTCGGGGATACCAAAGAAGACAAGGTTGTTGCGGCGAGCTCGGTTTTCTGCTTCATCGATGCGCGCTTCTATATCGGAGATTGCCCGTGTCGTCATGGCCGCAGAAGTCTTAAATGTTTCAACCTGTCGCTGCAGGTCCTCGATGTGTTGACAGTGGCTCTCGACGGCATGCATTCTTCTGTTTAGTTCAGAAATCGAATTGTTAGTCTCGTCTAGTCCTCTTTTTAAACCTTTAATCTCGTTAATTAACTGTGATTGCCCAGCGGATAGCTTCTTTAGTTCAGTTAGTATAGCGTTAGAGTCAGGACCGGGATTATTTTCTATGTCGCCCGACAGTAGCAGCAAAGAGCGCGAGACATGAATACAATTCATTGCTATGGCAAACAGACACTGGGGGCTCGGTAGCAGTACCAAAACATAGTTGCTTGATTTCTTAGCGTAGAGACTATAGCACTGACTAACCTGCATGTTAAACAGCAGCAGTTTAGTAGACTGTATCGTGGCACAGCCACCGAGCCCACAGGTTGGCGCGTGAAGGCGTTGGTCTTTTATAGGTGATCTGCCAGATGTTGCTGACGCAGGCAGCTCCCTGGTGGTAGGGCTGATCACGCTCGTCACAGGCGGCGCTAGTAGAAGCGTAGGGGGCGCTAGCGTGACTTGGCGATAGAGAGCAGGGGCACGGCCAAGGCACGGTTCCAGGCAGGTTGAAGTTGCGTGTGGGACAGCCGAGATGGTAGCGGGCAGAGCTGCGCCGATCAGTGCGATGATGAGCACCTGCATGTTAAACAGCAGCAGTTTAGTAGACTGTATCGTGGCACAGCCACCGAGCCTACGATTTTGTTTACGATGCCTAAGTGCTCTTCCTTCTTGATTATAAGCCAGTTTCGGAAGTCCTTTCGATTATAGGAATGGCGGCGCTCGAACAACTCGTGCAGCTGCTTGTGGCTCTACACACTGAGGGTTTTGACAGTCCAGTTTTAGCACTCGCACTACGAACACTTGCACGTTGGTCTCAAGAAAACTTAGACACAATATCAGTCTCCACGTCCTCGCCCAGTATTGAAGATTTATGTTTCTTGGTAAAAGTCCCAATCTGTCTCAGTGTTTCGTATGCACGCCCAATCGTAATTGACTTCCGACGCTTATCTGGATGCCAGCGTTGAAATACTTCAAATGCACGCCTTCTATGTCGTTTTTACGCACATAAAGCCAAAACTATATCTGCATTTTCCTCATTGGAGCAAGCCTATCTGCTAATCAACGGCGGGCACGCCCAAATAGCGTTGCTGTGTGGGACACTCAGGAATACGGGCGCCTCGGGAGAAGTGAATGTGTTGCAGTTCACTGGGATTCGTTTATACAAGGAACATAAGGTATGGACTACAACCGGTAAACTGCAACAGCCTGTGGGCGCACTCTCTCAGGGACTGACGCACCGGTTGCGCTGCACAAGTGTGAAGCCAGACGCGGCCACCGGATACTGCGCTCGCGAAGCGGAGTGCGATATCAAAAAGAACGCCTGGTAGACAGTAAGTGTGGGAAGCAGAGCAGATGGTGCCATTGTGAAATGAGTCATCGTGGGAAGGCATGCGTAACCTTCTTTGAATATGGCCAAGATTTTTTTTTAGCATTAGTTGGTTTTGTCCCCGTGGTATTATGCGCCATTATTGGAGTCCTAAGGTCTAAAGTTGTAGCATCCTCGTTCCATTCAAAAACCACTACACGGTCATTTGTGTACGACGGCAAATTTTTAGCAGCCGTCATCGCCTTCCGTCGTTCTCACGGCCTTCGCAATTTCATTCTTTCAAGCAGAATCGAAATGCTGCTTTCGTCTTTTCTTTATCGTGGCCTTAGATGCTTAATCACCTCGGCAACGCTTGGCTAGGAGCATGTGAGCACCAGAGCACCACGTGAGATATATCATGTTGGAAACAATTTATTGAAAGGTATCTCAAGGTGCTCTGGAACATTGCGTATCGCACTTGGCGACAGCAAGCAATACCTACGAAGTTTACTAATTAAACATTACTACTCCATTATTTAAGGCAAAAAATAAAAGCAATGGCCTGAATAACTCTAGGCCAGTGCCAGCATTATGCATTTGGTTCACCTTGTGTCCAGAGTGCCTTCCATTCTTTAAAAGATGACTAGATGTATGTGGGACAACGTGCATAACTACACAAAAGTGTATGAAATACGTGACATGTTCATTACTTCTAAACAATAAGAAAAAAGACATGGCAGAAAGAAAATAACATTGTACTAAAAAGATAAATGCACATTATCACATTATTTTGCAATTGTCCAGAACTGGAGTAACGGTGGCAAGGGGGAGGAGAAGGGAGTCGGCTTTTGCAGCAGCACATAGGTCTCATTAGCAGACAGGCCTATCGCTCAATCAAATACCAGTGGAATAAGCCAATTACACGACTTTTCTTTCACCACGAATGCAATGCTTAGAAGTAAAATTGCGTCAAATATGAGCGAACTGCTGGGCTAGGTGGTTATCCGACATAATAAACGAGGTTTGCGCCAAGCCACACACAGAAAGGGCCCGTGTTGTCTCCTTTCTTCTGTGGGCGGTCGTGGTGAAAAACTCGTTTATTATGACAGTTAAGGCACTAAGTGATACCCACTAGGTACTCAGTTGTGTAAAAACAGGAACTGCTAAAATCTGCATATAGGACACTTGCACTGCTCATACTTTCAAGAAAAAAAGAAGCGTGTCGTGCGTTCACATTTACGTTGTTTGCGCGGATTTCCGATCTGCAATTACTGAGCTAATACACAAACATGTGCATAAATTTTTCAGCTGTTTGTACGTTGGTATAACGGTGACACGCGGAAAAAGCACTGGGAGTGGAATGGAAACCCTGGCGAGGTACTGAAGTTGCACAATGAGACTTGGACCCAATCGGATAAATCTAGGCGATTCTACAGGTCCCTATCTTCTAAGGATTGGTGCTGGTTAGGTAGCACCGGTTAATACAGTTGCCTAATTAAATCTCGGTAACAAAAGTTATTACTGGAAGCTACTCCACTAATTAAGGAGAAATCGCACATCCACCCGTTCGTAGCAATTGCTAGACAGGAAATCCAAAGCAACCTACAAGGGTATTTTTCAACTGAAGCTTTTCTTTCGAGGAACTCGATTGTGTTTCCCTTGTAGCAGTTACTACGAGCGGGTAGATGTCTGGTTTCCCCTTTATTAATTATCGCCACCTGGTGGGCTTCCGCAGAACTATTACTTCATCTACTCCACTGTACTGTAAGCAATATGCGCCACGTTTTCTTCCAGTAACGCATTTCTCCTCTTTTTAAATCTTGGTGGGCGATTGTTAATTGGGACACGCTGTATATATTTGACAGTTGAATGCTACTGACGGCGTTTCCATCCCTAAGAAATGTTGGAAATTGTTAGAAATTTTTTCTTGAGTCATTGGCATTGCTTACTGGAAAGTGAAGGAATACTGACTCGCAACGTGCACGTGCATTTCGCCCACTGCTGAACGGATTACGGAAGTCTTTGTGTTTTTCCATGGTAAAATAAAAGCACGCAAAGCTGTTCGATGCATGGGGAACATACAGCAATACATTCGAGTAGTTTTTTTTCGAAATGAGCCAAATCCACAAACCGAAAGTGGGTCAGATAAAACGGTAATGACAAGAAAAACTAGGCAACTTTCTCATAGAAAAACCGTTGCAACGAAATGGGTCAAATAACGCCAGGCGAACGTGTTCGCAGATCGTATTTCGTATCGAAATTGAGCCAGATCCAGCTGTTGCACGGATCAAAATGAGCCAAATCCATTTGCCCAACAGGAGAGCGCTTTTGGCATGACGTCATTTAGCCATCGCTGCCTCCTTGTCAGTTCCCGCCAAGGAGTTGGTTCCCGCCTGACAGCTCAGAGTGTTTCGTTCGTGTTTTCGCGAGTTCTTCGCTTTTCTAATATCGTTGTTCATGGATTCGGATGGCAATGAAGAGATCGGCGAAAGATCTATCCCTAGACGTCGACGGCGAAGTGAAAAAAAGCCGCATCACCACCGTAAAAGCAAGAATGCGCCGTTGCCAAAATGTAAACACGCGAAAAAGACTCTCAGGTGTGCGCTTGTGACAGAAGCATCCACTAAACGTTTCAAGGAGAAGTTTTACGAACTGTGTAGCGTGGAACAAAAGGCGTTCGTTTTGATGTACTGCACGCCAACAGCCGTAAAACGTAGGAGAGGAAAAGAAGCGGAACCTCGTCGGAGCCTTGCTGTTGTTTACAAGGTACGGATGGAAAATGGCCAAGAGATTCGTGTTTGTCGCGATATGTTTTGCGCAGTGCTTGATATTAGTCACAGCACAGTTACTCGCTATATAAAGCACAAGCATGAAAAAGGTGAAGTGAAAGCCGACAGTCGTGGAGGTGACCAGAAGATCAAGCGCTACGGTCGAAAGCGATCAGCTGTTGTGGGTTTCATTAAGCGACTTCGGGCAAGAGAGTCGCACTACAATCGGAAGAAGACAAAAAAGTTATACCTTCCAAGTGAGCTGAAGAGCATCCCAAACCTGTGGCAGATTTATAACCAACAAGCACCCGAAGATGTGAGGGTGAAGTATGGCTTCTTTCACCACATTTTTCGAGCGACGTTCAATCTTTCGTTCAGAACACCGAGGACAGACGTTTGCTCTGTGTGCCTGAAAAATGCGTATGAGATGAAAACTTGTGGAGATGTTTCACAGAAGCAGCGTGTCATAACAGAGCAACGTGTACACAAGTTGAAGTATAAGGCTTTTTATTCCCTGCTGCGTGAGAAGAGGGAAGACTTGAAAACATTCTCATTTGATTGCCGACAAAATCAAGTGCTCCCCAAAGTTCCGGACCAGGAAGCCTACTACAGCCGCCAGCTCTATCAGTACCACCTCTGCGTGGTGGAAAACCAGGCAGATGGATCAATGCCCCAAGAGGCCATCCATTCCTACACATGGAGCGAAGATGAAAGCTCCAAAGGAAGCAACCAAGTAGCCAGTGCGGTACATAATACACTTCGAAGCGCTAACTTCGAAGGAATTAGAGAGGTGCGGTTAGTAGCCGATGGCTGTGCTGGACAAAACAAGAACAGTACTGTGCTTTGCATGCTTCTTTGGTGGCTCCAGAATGAGGCTCCAGCAGGTGTCTCAGTAGTTTCCCTTGTGTTTCCTGTCACAGGACACAGTTTTTTACCCCCAGACAGGGTATTTGGCAGAATTGAAAAAGATGTTAGACGACATGAAGAAATCCTGAATCCACAAAGCTACCAAAGGATTTTTTCAAATCACGGCACTGTGTTAGAGCTTGGAAAACATTGGCATGCGTACGACTGGAAGGCCTACTGCACGGCGGTGATGAAGTCGACATCCAGCTTGCCGTTCAAGATAACCGAAACGAAGGTCTTCTACATTCAAAGAAATGCAGCTGGTAGGAGTCCTCAAATTAGAGCAGAGCCTCACTATAAAGTTTCTGTGTCAAATTTCGTGTCAGTGCTAAAAAGGGGAAGGTCCCTTGCACAAGCACCCATAAGATGTGCACTGTACGCACACCACGTCAACGAAATGAAAGTCAGAGATGTGACCAGCCTTCTTGTGAAGCATTTCGGAAATTCCTGGCAAGACAACGAAGAGCTTGCGTACTTCGTTAGTGTCTTCAGGCGCGCCCAAGGAAATGATCCTGCGGAAGAATTAGAAGAGAGCTGCTTATGCTGCCAAGAAGACGCACCTGCTCTTCAAGTATAGTTCTATTGTTCTTGAAGCACAGCAAAGCCCTGCTGCCAATGCTATTATAGCTTTTCTGTCATTATTACATGATGCCATTCTGGAAAGCCAATTTTAATAAAGTTTTCATAACAATACCGCCTAAAATCCAGTGTTTCAGTTCAATACGAGCCAAATCCAGAGTTCTCACCCTAATATTGGGCATATCTGCCGCATAATTTTTCATTACTTGTGGTCGTAAACTTGCCCTAGCCGACATGTAAAGCATATCATATAATAGCTTTGCTAGCGTTGCATTTAGGTCCGGTAACAAATGTTTGCTTTTTTCTCAACTTTTGTTTACGTGGATTTGACCCATTTCGAAAAAAAAACTCCTCATTCTTTCTCTAGGCACATGCTACCCATATCTTTAGAAATAATTTTTATTCGCTGCATAAATCTCTTTAGAATATATATTGCACTTTGTCTTGTGCGTGTATATAAATATATTGTGTGTGTAAGCTGTTTACAGTGGAAATTTAAAACCATATTGGAGTTAAAAATATACGTATGAGGCAGCCGCCGCTAGTGCTTCTAATACGCGTGTCCTCCGATAATGAAGAACCCTCAAGTGATGTAGGCGACAAAGCAGTGGTAATGTCACTTTAGTTGTGACCAATGGGCTCAGCGCTCCCGGAAAACTCTGGAGGGTGATCGGGCCCCGGAGCCCCCCGTAGTCCCTGCTTAGGCCGTAACACTACACTTTGTGTAGTGTTATGCGAAACTCTAGGCATGATTGCGCGGGCAGCACTGGCGGACCGTCCAGCTTCGCTATAGTTCTAGTTTGGTGTACCTCCGCTGATGAGCTGAGCGGAAGCGCGCATGCGCCCTTCGCATGGCCACAAACACGGTAGGCTTGCAAGGTTCCTGAGTGGAGCGTGCTGCGCAGCCGTTCGCTAGCGTTGGCGTCAGAACGGATTGGGTGCAGAAAGCAGGATCGCTGGCTATCACGTGGCATTCCCCAAGACGGCGCTTTGTTTTCCACTGGATAAAATTGACCGGTACTGCACTAGATGCGCAAGTCTCCATACTTCTTGGACAAATAAGTCCGGACAACTATTTGCCTGTATTGGCTACGTTTATACACACACACACACACACCCTCAGGCGCTTTCACTGGCGCATACAGCATAGGAAGCGCGCCGACGGTTTTATCGCCCTTTGACTTTATACGGAACCTCACGGTGACGGCGACAGCGGAAATGTACCTTGAGTGTCCATATAATCGCTATCGCAATAATATTTCTTTTTGAAGTCGGTTCTGTACAACACTGCAGCAAAAACTGCACACTTCTGCGTTGCTTGCCTAAATGTACCAGTTTTGTCTAACTGCGCATTAATCAGCTATGGGGTCTTCAACTCAATATTCGGAAACAGTAGTGCGGTATGCAACATGCCGCATAAAATATTGATATGGCCTTTTGTATATTATAAAGAAAGACCGTGGCTAACCTTTTCTGGAACTACATATATCCAAGGAAACAACTATTGTGTGAATAGAAAAAGAGTGCTTTCGTAGTGGGCTTTAAACACACACACACACACACACACACACACACACACACATATCTATGTATACATGTACGTGCATATCTATATGTGTATATGTATGTAAAGAACGAGACGAAAGGAAACGGCCTGATATTTGTACAGTCTCTTCTGTACACCACGTAAACTGACATCCTATAACGTGCAGCGCTCTCCGCTATAGCTGCATATATGCCTTTAGGTGCTCGAACTTGTAGGCGAGCGCGCGCTATTACGGGATCACTGTTGCACGCGCGCACTTCCTGGCGCAATTATGTCTGTGGGTGTGGGCGAGGTCGGTGTCATTTGCATGGCCACGGCCGCTGCATAGGCGCGCGCGGGGGGCTCCGTCTGTTTTGCTCGCAGGCGCGCCCTCTCGCGTCGCCTCCTGTCACCACCGTTTTTCCGCGGTGCTCGCGACGGCGTTGGCTCGCTGTTGGCGCCTTTGGTGGTACTTACCGAATATTGCAAATTTACGTTTTTAAGAAAAAAAAATACAATGGAATGATCTTGAAATGCCAGAGAATCATGCTAAACGCACTGTGAACACGTTTGTATGTCATTAAAGGCAGCTCTCCAGTGTCTGCTGTCTGCTTTCAACCACGGACCGAATGTGCAATTAGTAGCGGACATCCGATTACTCCACCATTACGCAATCTACAAGGGACACATCATCTACTAGTGGATGCCGGGTCACTGCGGAATTTCGGGAAATGACAGAGCGCAAGACGCTGCCCGTTCGGCCCATGATGGTGCCCAGAATATACCCATACTGCTGTCAAGAACAGATGCAGCCACAAGTCATCGCTCCCTCGCACGCGAGCTTACGCAAACTCTTTGGAACGCCAGTGAATTGACGAACACAGGTCTTCACAGATTGGATCCAAGTTTGCAACTCCGTCTTCCACCAGTGTTGCCACGAGCGGAAGCAACACTTCTGTACCGCCTATGGCTCGGCGTGGCATTCAGGAACTCATATTACTTCCGTATTGGAATGGCCGATAGTACTGCTTGCGACACCTGCCGCTGCAAGGAGAGGATCGCGCACCTCCTCTATCAATGTCCAGGTTACAATGTGCCAAGAAAAGTGCTCGTGACCGCGCTCGAAAAACTGCACAATCGCCCTTCCCAGGAGAGAAAGTTCCAGGACACTTGTCCAGACGGATTTTGGCACTCAAGGCCTTAAGGGCTTTGCTTAAGTTCTTCAGGACATGTGAATTGTGCGAACGCCTTTGACTATTGTTGCGCGGAACATCGCGTTACTGTGTCCATTTTTGTTGTTTTTTTCTCTTCCTTCTCCTTTTATTCCATTTACCCCTTTCCCCAGCGCAGGGTAGCCAGCCGGTATTTACACTGGCTAACCTCCCTGTCTTTTCTTCCCTTTTGTCTCTCTCTCTTGTACGTCAGAATAACACAGCGATATGTCCGAAACGGAATGTAAAGAATGGTGCCGCACTTGTACTTCAATCCGCTTGGTCAAATTTTATGAACATGACTCGTACTTCCATTGTGCTCTGTGGTTGTGGAAGCTTCCTTTTGTAAAACGCGCCTTGGTTCGTTAGCACTCTGCCTCAATTGCGGCGTATATTAGTACTCATGACACTTTGCTGCAAGGATCCAGAGCTTGAGGGATTTCTGCAGTGCCCAGTGCTTAGACTAGTTATGCTAGCCTGCGCATTCCGCTATACTACAATACGCCCAAGTTCCTTGCTTACTGACATTCACAGCAGTTCACTGAGCGTGTACTTTCACTTGCCTTGATATGATGTGCAGCTACTTCTACATGCAACTTACGTAACCTGCATCGTTTGACAAGTGTGATTAAATTTGACATGCAAATATGGCAGTTGCCGTAGCATTTTCAAATGCAACCTGAACTGTGCCAGCCGTTTTGTGTTGTCAATGAATGGTGGATATTAAGGAACGAGTGTTGTGGCTGATGGTGGATTGAACTGAATCTGTCAAACGTGTATATGGAACTATGAAAGCATTTACACAAGTTAGATGAAAGTCAAGTCTAACCTTCGTGCCTTGCGACACCACGTACCCGAGCCCACGAGGGTTGGACCCTCCCGGGTGTAGCCGTGCGCGGCTTAGCCGTGTCTGGGGAAAGGGGGATCCTGGGGGTTGAGCCGATGCCGGGTAATTGGACCTTTTAGGCCCCCCGGCGGAGGCAACACACCTCTTTGGCCCCTGCTTTACGTAGACGGCACCCCCGGACTGACCCACCCTGGGAGAAATCGGCAGTCGCCTTTTCCTGTCTTTCTCTCCCTCCAACCTTCGTCTTTCTCTTTACTTTCCATCTTTCCTGTCTTCTCCTAGCTTCCGCTCACTTCCAATTTTCCAGGCAGCAAGGATTAACCTTGTGTGAATAACCAACCTAGGTTATCTCATATTTGGTTATAGTGATAACGTACAGCTGGCGTTTGCAGGACCTGTTCTTACAGTCCCTGTAGCGCCCCCTTGTAGGACTCCACGGTGGGTGGCTGGCGTTATTGCCGAAAATTCAATCCCTTTATGGCAACCTCTTTCCCACCGCTTCCTGATCGCCCAGGGCGCACCGATGATGTATTCCAGTTTTTTGGTCGGCAAAAAGAATCCTTCCCTCGTTTTCACGTGATCCACTCTGAAAAACCAGCTAAACCAGTTGTAACAATCTCACCATTCTTTGTTTCTAAGACATGGAGTGAAGTTATTGGTCCAGGTTATAAGGCGTCGAGGATGGCAAGCGGTGATCTCCCCTTGGAACTCCCCGATCAGAAACATTATGAGAAATTGACAAAACTAGTATCATTTGGGGAAACCCGCACGGTACGATGAACACAAGCCGCGGTGTTGTCTCGGACGATGACTTGCTGGAGCTCACTGAGGATAACCTCTTGGAGGGCTTCAGTGACCATAATGTTATCAATGTTAAAAGAATAAAGATCAGGCGTGACAGCAAAGAAATCAAGACCAAACACCTTATATTGACTTTCGGCTCAAGTATTCTGCCCGAGTCTGTAGAGGCCGGGTACATCAAGCTCCGTGTTAGGCCATATGTGCCAAATCCCCTCAGATGTTTCAAATGCCAACGTTTCGGCCACAGTTCGCAGAGCTGCCGAGGCCGTCAAACCTGTGCGAAGTGCAGTGCCCCCGAACGTACCTCTGAAGCTTGTGAGAACGCTCTCCATGGTGTAAACTATGAAGGGGAGCACGCCACATACTTGCGGTCGTGCCCATCCTGGAAAAAAGAAAAAGAAATTGTGACGATAAAGGTCAAAGCAAATATTAGTTTCAAGGAGGCCCGTAGGCGACTATCCTGCCTGCCCAAAAACACATTTGCCGATGTGGCGCGTCAGGGGGCAGTGCGACAACGGTCTCCGGCGGCTGTCCGACCCACACCCAGTGAGCCTGCAGTGACGCCACCCCCCCCCCCCCCCCCCCTGGCGGATGCAGCTAGTGCTGCTACGCCAACGCAGCAGACGGGGCCATCTACCTCCGGGCAGGTGACCACGAAGGCCTCGTCCAACATGCCGAGGCCTTCACGCCAAACAAAGCGCTCGAAAGAGCGCCTGTCCAGCGCCTCGCAAGAGGCGATGGACACAACCACCAGCCACACGGCGCCACCAGGGCCTAAGGAGCAGCGAGGCCCTTTCGATCGCTCCAAAAGAGATAAAACTCCCGTCACGGCGCCTTCGAAGCGCCTGTGAACTAGTTAGTTTCCTAAACACACAGTACCAAACACATTTATCAAAATGGAAACACAAATACTGCAGTGGAATGTACGAGGACTTCTACATAATCTCGACGACATTAGAGAAATAAGACGCAAACATAATCCGAAGCTGCTGTGTGTTCAAGAGACACACCTCAAATCTACCAATAGAAATTTTCTTCGAAACTACACCATCTTCCGAAAAGACCGTGAGGAGGCTAATGCCTCCGGCGGTGTAGTAATAATAGCCGACAGGGCGGTAGCTTGCCGGCCCGTCGCCCTTAACACGCCCCTTGAGGCAGTGTCTGTCTAGGCCATTCTTTTTAATAAAATAGTAACTGCGTGTTCCATTTATATACCGCGAAACCGGCGGCTCGAAAAAACACTTTTATAACCTCATTGACCAGTTTCCCGAGCCTAATATCATAGTGGGAGATTTTAACGCTCATAACACAATGTCGGGCGACTCTCGATGCGACGCGAGAGGTCGACTCATTGAAAATTTCCTTTTAACCACCAGTGCGTGTCTCTTTAATAAGAAAGAAGCAACGTATTATAATCCTCATCATAACTCGTACTCATCAATAGACCTGGTGATCGGATCCGCTTCCATCTTTCCAGATTTAGAATGGCATGTAATTAAAGACCCATTCGGAAGTGATAACTTCCCAATAACGCTGAACTTCCTAAACAAACATGACTTGCATCCACACTTCCCTCGCTGGAAACTGGCCTCAGCTGACTAGGAACGTTTTAGAGAATCCACCCACATACCACGGGATTTTATAGATAATTTTACTATAGATCATGCTGTTCCATACGTCACCGCTTTTATCATTGACGCCGCTGAAAAGTTCATTCCTCAAAGAAGAGGCACTTCATCCAAAAGGCGGGTCCCCTGGTGGAATGACGATTGTAGAGAGGCGAGGAAGAGACAAAATAAAGCTTGGAGCAAACTACGCGAAAGTCCTACAGCAAAAAATCTAATAGAATTTAAACAGGTTAAATCGCAGGGAAGAAGGACGCGACGACTGGCAAAGAGGGCAAGCTGGCAGATGTATAAAGTATTGGACGGGCTGAAAAGACTTAAGGGGCAAGAAATTCATCCGTATCCCCTAGTAAACGGTGAAGCAAACCGCTTGGAAGACCAGGCAGACGCCCTTGGCGAACACTTCCAATATGTTTCCAGCTCTAAGCATTACTCCAAGGCGTTTCTGAAACACAAACAGGTAGCAGAACACAAGGCTATCGACCGCAAATGCAGAAATAACGAACGCTTCAACGTGCCTTTTAACATCGCCAAGTTTAGAGCCTCCCTGGCTGCATGTCAGAGCTCCGCACCTGGACCGGACAGGATCATGTACGACATGATCAAACACCTTCCCAGTGACACACAAATTACTCTGCTAGCACTTTTTAATGCAATATGGGCTGCGAGATACCTCCCTACCGCATGGAAAGAAGCGTTGATCGTTCCGATTCTTAAACAGGGCAAAGACCCCTCATTAGTAAGAAGTTATCGCCAAATTGCGCTGACAAGTTGTATATGCAAACTTTTTGAAAAAATGAGAAGCCGTCGACTTTTGCACTTCCTTGAATTAAATAAATTTCTTGATTGGCATCAGTGTGGTTTTAGAGTAGGACGATCTATAATCGACCATCTAGTGCGCATGGAAGCAAATATTCGCGACGCCTTCGTGCATAAACAGTCCTTCCTATCCGTGTTTCTCGACATGCAAAAGGCGTACGATACAACTTGGCGCTATGGAATCAAGCGTGACCTATCGACGCTGGGGATCCGCGGCACTGTTAAACATTATAGAAAGCTACCTGCAAAACCGTACATTCCGAGTGAAAATAGGTAATGCGCTGTCGCGTGTATTCATACAGGAAACTGGGGTTCCCCAGGGAGGCGTACTGAGCTGCACGCTCTTTGTAGTTAAAATGAACCCGCTTCGTAAAACATTACCCCCAACAGTAGTGCTTAAACAAAGTCCCCAAGTCGGCAGACGAAAACGGGTTCAAAGTGAACGCCAACAAAAGTTCTTGCGTTCTTTTCACCAGGAAAAAAGGGCTTGCTGCAGATCCCACTGTTGAAATATATGGGCAACGAATACCCGTAAACAAGGAACACAAATTCCTAGGCGTTATACTTGACTCCAGGCTTACATTCATCCCACACATAAAATATATTAAAGCAAAATGTCTTAAAACAATGAACTTTCTTAAAATCCTATCCCACACAACATGGGGTAGCGACAGAAAGTGTTTACTGAATCTTTATAGGAGCCTAGTTCGATCACGACTGGACTATGATGCCGTGGTTTATCACTGCGCCGCACCGAGCGCGCTAAAGATCTTAGACCCTGTTCATCATCTGGGTATCCGTCTCACCACTGGCGCATTTAGAACAAGCCCCGTCGAAAGTCTATATGCAGAGTCAGACGAGTGGTCACATTTTCAGACAACATACATCAGCTTCCCCTACTTTCTTAAAGTGCGCTCTAACAAGGAACATCCGTGCTTCACGACAGTGAACGACTTAACGTGCGAAACACTATTCCGTAACAGACCCTCCATAAGACTTCCTTTATCGCTGCGTATAAGAGAACTTAGTGAAAAAATGGATGTCCCAATACTCGAACATCGCCAAATGGCTCCTGCTAATCTATTAGCGCCCTGGGAGTGGCAGGTGATAGAATGTGACACATCATTTGTAGAGGTCTCGAAGCACGCTCCTGAACTTGGAATCGCCATGCATTTCCCAGAGTTTCAGTAGAAGTACTCCTGCTACGAATTTTACACAGACGCGTCCAAATCCCATGTTGGCTTATCCTACGCTGCAGTTGGTCACTCTCTTTCTGAATCTGACGTGTTGAATCCCCTAACAAGTATCTTCACTGCAGAAGCCTGTGCAGTACTGTCTGAAGTAAAACATATAAAGACACTGAAACTTGAGAGAGCAATAATATTCAGACTCCTTAAGTCTTGTAAAAGCACTCATTTCTTTACAAAAGCAAACAAATCCTGTCTTCAGTGAACTCTACACACACTTATGTAACATCTACTCATCACACAGACATGTAGTAATATGCTGGGTTCCTAGCCATAGATGAATCCAGGGAAATGTGCTTGCTGACGAGATGACCAAATCAATGACATCGCAGGGTACTCGTTCTGCTGCAGTCCCTGTCGCAGACAGGAAGCCTTTCCTCAGAACCAAACTGCGATGCCACTGGCAACGCTTGTGGAACGCAGAAACGAGTAATAAGCTTCACCTAATTAAGCCTAAGTCAGGTTTCTGGCGCCCAACAACGAAAACACGAAGAACAGACGTCCTGTTTACTAGACTAAAATAGGACACACGTTCGGCACTCATAACTTTCTCCTGACTGTTAACGAGCCCCAACCTGTGGTAGATGCGGCGACAGGCTTTCTGTCCTCCACGTCTTCCTGGAATGCCGCGAAGCCGAAAGAGACAGGAGGAAACACTTTCCTTTTGCATACAGCCGTCACGTCCCTCTGCATCCGGCCATGTTTCTTGGTGTAGAACCACTTTTTAAGACCAAAGAAGTCCTCACTTACTTGATAGATGTTGTGTTACACGTGACAAGCCCAATTATTCCGTAGTGCATCCTCTTTCCAGAGGATACATCTACGCTAGTGTTCTTTGTATAGCACATGCCTCTAGGTCCTTGGCTTTCAAGGGCTCTGGTTAGGCACAAGTGCTCCAGATCTCACGTATTTTATATATTGTATCATTTTTTCTCAATGCCTTCTAATGTTCATAGTACACGTCAACAGTCATTCCCATAATTTTATTACTCCTACATTTTATGGAATTTTGATCAACTCTTTTAGGCCCCTTTACAGCCACGGCACATTAAGATCACAGAACCCTGAAACAAGTGTATTTACGGCTGAGGCCCATGCACTATTGTCGGCTGTGAAACATATCAGAAAATCAAATATTCAACAATTTTATTTACAGACTCCTTAAGCGTCGTAAAAGCCTTGAAGTCACACTGTAAACACAGAAACCCCGTAATAACTGAGCTCTATTCCATTCTCTGTAGAGCGTATAGTATGTCTAACCAGCATGTCATTACATGGTGGGTGCCCGGACATAGGGGCATCGAGGGTAACGTTCTAGCAGACCAGATGGCCACATCAATTTCATTGCATGCAGCTAATCCTACTGCTTCGGTCCCTGTCACAGACCTGAAGCTTTTTGCAAGAAGGAAACTGCGAAACCACTGGCAACGTAAGTGGGACGCAGAAGTACATAACAAACTGCACGTGATAAAGCCACAATTAGGTTCTTGGCCTTCCGTAACAAAATCACGGCGAACAGATGTCCTATTCTGTCGCCTCAGAATAGGACACGCATTTGGCACACATAACTTTTTACTCACTGAAAATGATCCTCCAACCTGCGGTAGATGCGGGGAGAGGCTGACCGTCCTCCTGGAATGTCGCGCAGCCGAATCTGAGAGAAAGAAGCCTTTTCCCCTAGCATACCGGCAGCAGATCCCCCTTCATCCCGCAATGTTACTCGGCCCAGAACCGCTATTTGATACCAACGCAGTCCTAAGTTTCCTGAAAGATGTTGTCCTGCATGTTGTTAGCCCCACTAGTTCATAGCGGGTCCTCTCTTCAGAGGATGCCGCTGTGATAGCTCTTTGGTATAGCACACGCCTCTAGGCCCTTGTGTTTCAAGGGCTCTGGCGAGGCAGCAGTGCTCCAAGTAATTTTACCATCTTATATATTTTATATTTTGCATCATTCTTCTACGATGGATGTTAATGTTCATAGTATTCGTCATGTCATCGCCATAATTTTATAGAACGTAGATTTTACCCACTTTAAAGCGACTATTTTTAGGCCACTTTACAGCCAAGTTACACCTTCCATAATACATCGTCAACATTACCAAGGGTCATGGCGCTCTTTGGCCAAACCTGGCCCTTCCGCCACCAAACACCACACATCATCATCATCAACCTGCGGATTTTGCTACACTACAATTGGCCCAAGTTCCTAGCTTACTGACATTCACAGCAGTTAACTGCGCTTGTACTTTCAGTTGCCTTGACATATGGAGCTACTTCAACATGCAACTTACGTAACCTGCATCGTTTGACGAGTGTGATTGGATTTAATATGCAAATAGGGCGGTGGCCATAGAATTTTCAAATGCAACCTGACTGTGCCAGCTGTATCAGCTGGATAGAACTTAATCTGTCAAACATGTATATGGAACTATGAACGGCATTTACACAAGTTACAAGATGAAAGTAAAATCTTCCTTCCTGCTTGCAGATCTCAAGGAACTGGCCATCGGGCTGTACCGCAACGGCAGTGAGCAACTCCTGAAGGGTATTTCTATTGACTTCTCCAAAGGACAAGGTATGGTTCCTTATTACTTACCGTTTTGATTGCTTTATGTCAATTTTCAGTCTTTGGCAAAAAAAAACGTGGTTCTCCTTCAGATGTTGTAGTGTAAGAGCAGAGCCGCTTCACTAGCTACCTGAACTGTAGTGTCATAAGTGGAACCTTTAGCTCGGCACGAACTCCTATTTCTGTATTGAAATAGTACATGTAAAATGCTGAAAAGCTCGCACTTTGCAGCTGTTCTAACAATTTCAATGAAATTTGTTGCTTTTGACGGAAAAAAGTTTCTTTGCCAACTGTGGGAAGCAGAATTTGTGGGAATTCGCAAGTATAGAAAGAAGGGATGCCACGGCAACATGATCAAGCGAGTGATAGGCGCCAGGTGAGCATTTTTGTCTCCCTTGGTTCAGGCATGGCTGCGCATTGCTACATGTGCTGCCTAATGCTGATGCAGCCCATGTGGTGTATCTTAGAGGTTGTGCGCGGCAACTGCAAATGGTGGGCAAGCTCAGATGCTAATCACTTCACGTGCACTATCTTTCCAAGCGCCTAGTCTTGTAAGTTGTGTAACTTCAAGTTTTAGAGACACCTTAGAAGGGCAAAGGAGCTTGAATCGCTCGATTTCAAGACCGGGGCTCTTCATCATGTCAGCATTGTGACACTGAGTGCTTCCAGTCATGAAGTGATAGCCAAATGTGCCTGTGCATCCGTGATACCATGGTTAATTAGCGTTATTTTAACCATTGAATGTGTACTGCTACCGTATTTACTATAATCTAGGCCAGCCCCGATTCGAAGCTGAGCGCCGAATGTCCAAAGCCAGAAGAAAGCTTACCTGAAATGTAGGGTGCACAAAAAAAGTTCGGACAGTGTCCGCGAATTCATAACAGCATTTACTTATTATGAACATGCCGAGCTCACTCTACGTCATCGCCACCATCAGCCTCGTCCCTATAGCCCAGACCACGCGTACCCTTGTGGACGCGCGCGCAATTGAGCGTCCGCGCCCATGCATGCGCAGACAGTGCGGCGTCGCATGCGTCAAAACGCGGCGTGATCTCGGTGAACAGCTCCTCACTGTAATTGCGCACTTATCCTCCTTAACTCTGTCGTCTACATGTTGCGGCACACGCAAAAGCGCCTCCCATTGCTCCTTCCACCGACGGGCGTTCTTGTTTTAGGTGATGAACTCCTGCCTGGCTTGCTATGCATCTGCTGCTTGTAGTAGTAGTTGTAGTAAACTTTATTAATAAAGGAATCGGGAAGAAGGGTTCGAAGAGCGATGTGTGGCTCCCTTAGTCCAGGGCTCCACTGGCCTTGGCCGCCTGCTGGACTTGTTAGAGGAGCGTCCTCTGCACCCCCAGGTCCGAGCTAGCGAGTTGTACCTCCCACTGCTCCGCTTATGATTGTTGGTTGTTTATGCTAGGCTGAATAGCTAACTCCGGCCGGCACTCTTTCACACGCCTGCGAGATGTGGAAAAGGGTTGGTCTACCACCACACTGCGGGCATCTATCTTGATATTGCCTAGGGTAGCGTGCGTGTAGTTTTCGGATGTGTGGATAAACATCGTTCTTGATGTTTCGGAGGTTTGTGGCCTCTTCCCCGTTTAAGGATTTGTGCAGCGAAGCGTATTTTTGGCGTGTTAATCGCTGGTGTTCCAACATTGTTTCGGCATAGGCAATGCCTGTGAGCTGGGCTGCTCCGCTTGGTTACGAAAATCACGAGCTAGATCATCAGCCCCCTCGTTGCCTACGGGGCCTGAGAGTCCTGGGCACCATATTACAGCCTGGTAAAGTTGTAGCTTACGACCTAGCAACCTAAGGGTAGTCGAAGGTGAACGTCCTGTCATAAATAGACGGCACGCCTCTTGAGTCAGGTACTATTGTTGAAAAGTGGCGTCTCCTCTCCTGATTTTGGATAGGTAGGACTGTCGCTGCAGTCTCCGCAAATGTTATGCAAGGTGTGGTTAGGAATACGGTGACAAGGGGCTAGTGGTTTTGGCTACAGGTACCGCTGTGTAACGTTATTTTGCGTATGTAGCAGTATCTACATATGTTGCATGTGGTTTGAGTGCAAACTGGTGGCGTAGCCATTTGACCCTGGCCGAACGACGAACTTGGCGGGTATCATGATGCATATGCTTGGAAACGGTATGGTGCATATGCGCTTGCGATACTCTTTCGTCATATCGTCTAAAGCATCCTCTATACATATAGAGGGTGGCACTTTTATGCGGGCTAACATAGTCCTGACTTCAGGGGTAGTGCTGAGGGGGTCTCTCTGCGAAACCAGTACCGCAGGTTAAAGCTCCGCAAAGTGTCATGTAGGCCCAAGGCCTAAAGCCTCTTAGCCGGAGTTTGTATAGGGCAGCACTAAGGCAGCTTTATACGCGCTGGGAATGATAGCTTCTACTTCGTATTCTTCGGCCTTGCCCAGGTGGTGGTAGTGAAGCCCGTACGATATTAGATTAAGGACGAAAGCTTAGACTGGCCGTACGGTGTCTCATTCCTTTATGGTGATCAGTCCAGCGGCGTATCATCTTACAGATTTGTTTAGTTCTGCTGCATAAACTTTCGATTGTGCGTCTAGCCCTGTCATTGCTTTTACTGAGAAACACAGAATTCGGGCTTGGGTGACTTCAGCAATGGTGCGGCGGTCCACGCTGAGATTTATTTGTCCACTCGTTCTATATCGAGGATTGTGAACACCGATAACGTCTGACTCTTTAGGGGCGCACATAAGTCCACTCTTCCTAGGGAAACTAGACTATGTCGGCCGCCTCCTGAAGCGTTTCCTCTTTTTGCGCTAGAGAGCCCTATGTAGCCCAAAAAGTTATATCGTCCGCATATCAGGTGTAGCCTAATTGCGGGACTTCCTCCAGGGTATGAGCAAGTCTGCGCATAGCTGTTAAATAGAGGTTCGATGCTATTCCTCCTTGAGGAGTTCCTTTGTGAGGCATGTCTATAGGATCGGACCAGGTCTGTCCAATGCCTGTTGCTATTCGGTTAGTGAGGAAGGACTTATGCCATATGCCAATATCCGCTCACCGCACCCTATGACATTGATTTCGTTGTGTATAGCCTTATATAAGATGTTATCGAAAGCCCCTTGAGGTCGAGGTCAAGAATTAGGTGCTCGCTACCCCTAGGTATGCAGTATTAGATTTCTTTTAGAAGAAGAAAGGCGTCCTGTGTGGACAGTCCTGATCTGAAGCATAGCATGGTAGGTGGGAAAAAGCGATTTCATCCGATGTAATTTTAAAGCCGGTTCTATATGACTCTTATAGTTTGCCCATGCAAGAGGTGAGCGAGATGGGACGCAGGACCTCAATTGCTGGAGTTTTTTCCTGCTTTAGGTATAGTTATATTTGCTTTCTTACACTCTGGAGGTACGCAACCTTGCTCCCGGCAGTGTTGGTTGAGGTAGTCGGTAATATAGCTTGCAATTTTATCTGGCCCCGACGCCGTGGTTCTTTTTCTGCTTGTGCAGCTGTAAGAACTTCTGCTTCGGTGAGCGGAGTATCCAGTTCTGGGTTGGGTGCCCCACTATACTGAGCGTTTCAAGCGAGTGAGGTTGGTCTATTATATAGCTTGCGACTAAGGCTTGGATCAGCTCTTGGTCTGTACCCGGGAACTCGTCCGCTATTCTTTGTAGTGTTCTACTCGTAGCTGTTTTGGATTTGTCGCGATCCAGCTTGTTACGCAGAACGGTTCAGGTTTGTGCTGTGCCAAAAATGTTGTGTGAAGAGCTACAGAATTGTACCCATCCTTCGGTAACTTCATGGGGTGCATAGGCATCGGCTTCTTATTTGAGGGCCGCTAACCAGCGTAACAGGGTGCGTTTGAGGCCTTGGGCAAGCTTTTGCGGCTCTCCCACAAATGAAGTAGGTGGTGGTCTGCTGCTGGTGTTTCCAACGAGCGTTCGAGCTATTTGTGTTTGGTCGTGGGTCTCTTTCATATGTTTCATGTTTGTTTCATTCCTGGACATTGCTCGGCATGTGGTCAGGTAATGGGTGGGAGCGAAAGGCAACCCAGTCCGTTAGAATGGCGTCACCTATGGCTCTACGGAGCTTAGAAGATATGGATACTCTAAGGATTCGATGATCGCTTCCCAAGTTCTCTCCTAGGTTGATCCAAGTTGCTTATTTAATGTTGTAAGTTAAGGTGAGATCTAGAAATGTGTATCTACTTATATTGTTGCCTAGGCGTATGGGTGTTGTCGGTAGGATAACTGTTTGTAGTCTTAGCGTTTCCTCCATGTTGAGGAGGTTGTCTCCTTTGGCCAAGTCCCTATGATAGCGCCACGTGGTGTGGGGAGCGTTGAAATCTTTGACAACCACTCTTTTGTCTTTGGCGCCCGTAATAAATTTAGTGGGGTTTAGGAAGGTAGTAAAGTGTCCGTGTTTCACCTGTGTCACATTTGAGTTTTTTTTGCGACTGTACACATTTAGAACGACTGAAAGGCTCTGCAACTTTTCTCGGGCGTAACCACGATTGTTTGGTGATTATTTTCTTTACGACCATAGGAATAATGGGCAGTGGCAGTTATAGTTTTGAATACCAGCGTAGCGACACAATGGTATTTTGCATTGAAGAGCGTATAATAGCACAATAGTGTTCCTGGACGGTAGTCCACTTCTTGCAAGCAGATTACGTCCGGTGGGCTTAGGGAATTTTATAGAAGGTATAAAAGGTCGGTGACATCTGTAGCTTTCCTAATGCGGCAGTAGGCTGGAGCTGTAGAGTTGGACAAGGGTCCTGCATCTGTGCGCTTGCGAGCTTCACGTCGTGCGGTCAAATAAGAGTCGTTAAACATAGATATTTGCTGTTGGATTTCGTGCTGCATTTGCTGCATCTGTTGCATTATGCTTAGCAGCATGACCTCCGTGCCTGATGGGGGTGCTATGGGTTGTGGTGGGGTAAGATTAGCTGCTCCCTCCAGCTTACTACGCCTCGCACTGAGAACACTCTCTTATTGCAAAGTGTTGCTAGTTCTTCTTAGCTGTCTATTCTCGGCTATGATTCTCTGATACTCAGGGTGTTCTGTAGTAGGAGCAGTGCGAGATACAACTTAAGCCCAGCTCACCTGTTGGGTGTCGTGTGGCCCTGGATCTATCTTCTTAGCTTGGATATTCAGTTTCTTCAGCAGCTGCGGCGGCCCCGGGGCTCTAGTCTTGGAAGAGAAGGGCGACTCCGTCGAGGTCACGCGTTCAGAGCTGAACCACCTACGTCCTTGCTTTCGCCAGGGTGCTTGGTCCTTGCGACTTGGTAGGAACCTTGGCTTTCTAGGCTATAGCCTTGAGGTGACGTATACATATCTTCGCGCCAGCAGCGTGGCCTTCCCAACGTTTAGTTTGAAAGTGGTACGCCACGTCTCATGCCGATAACAGAACAAGCTTCGATACGACACAGGGGAAAACAACAACTTCGCTGGTGTTATTCAGTTGGCGACTGGCCGGGCTAGTAGCGGCTACGATACTGACTTTTCTGGATGGTGCTAGCTATGGACCACATTAATAAAAACAGGGGCGTTTTTTTAAATCCTCGAGACTCAGACATACCTAGAGTTTTGTATATGAATATTTGTAAAAACGGCCGGCCTAGATTTGAATATATATGGTATATATAACGCTTACATATCTAGGACCCTTACTTTGTGTAGTTGGCTGCTACTTTGCAATCACTATGAATGCTTCGCCCGTGAAGTGAAACTATACCTTTTTCTTCACTGAGAGCCTGGAGGAATTCGGTGTTACAAAGTTCGCTTCTGAGATATATCTTGGCAAATGCAGGTCCTACCTGGGAGTGGGCAAATACCCTGAAGGAGAAGATGAGGGCCAACCTTGAGATCGCCCAGGACAGGCTCGACTTTCTAGGTTGGTGATGGTCCCTTCTATTAGCCCTAGTTTGACTAGTGATCCTGCAACTGCCTCGAGGCACCAAAAATTGCAGAGTTTCTTGTTGTGCAGCTTTATCCAGTACGAGGGATGTTAAGGTCTTCATGAAAATTTTGTTTTCATACCTTTACTATAGATTTAGGTGTGATTGCGGAAAACAAAAAGGGTACTTCAGAACGACTTCCTACTTGGAAATTCGAAGACATTAGAAAGAGAATAATTGTGAATCATGCTCCTGTTGTGTACATGGCATTAGGGCTCAGTGGCCACGTAACTTTTCAGCGGGCCATGACGGCAATCACATTCGGGTGGACATGGAATGCAAAAAAAAAACTTGTGAACGAAGATCTGGCTGCTTGTAGATAAAGTGGTCAATCTTAAGGTGCAGCCCTCTGCGGCAGCAGGTCTCGTAGACACTGTTGCTATGAAATGTCTGACCGAATCAATCAAAAATCCCCATTTGCTGAAAATTGATCAATTGGTAGTCTCTGGCCTTCAATAGTACTTGTGAAGCTAACACAACTGAATGATCACAATCTCTCGAGCTGTCTACTTCGAGGCTTGTGTGCCTGATATTTAGTTGTGTTCAGTGCTGAATGTGTTGCTCTCTCTCACCTTTGTGGTCACGAATGTGAACTTGTCCGCACACGGTGTATTTTTGCCTCTTTACTGCATGTCTTTCCTCATCTGATTGTGTGTGGTAGGACTTGGCACTAATGACTTCCGTGTGAGCTGGTAGTCAGTTTGCATGAAGCGAAGATTTCATTGTTGAAAGCCTGCAGTACATACACACAGCACCTACTGTACCACTCACTGCACGGAAATGTTGTGAAGTGAAGCGTGCTGTGCATCTTTGTACAAGGGTGGCCCCGCTGCACCTGTGCATTGCTTTCACCAAATATTCAAAAACAAAATTGGTACGTAGTGGATTGCCGTGAAGTGCCATTGAAGCCCAACGCTTACCAGATTAGCAATGCGGCGCCATGTCACGTGAAATTATTCACAAATTTCTGCACGAAACGGGCCTCGCACCAAATTTGAGATTCTGATAGCTTTGTGCGGAGTTCTTATAATTCAATGTATCACTGCATAGCTTGCGAAAGGTACTGCAGATAGAAATTTTGAACTGATTGCTGCGTACCCAGACGTAAGCCTCTGTGGCCCGTATACTTGTGTGGGCAGCATCATATTACTGGCTATCTCTGAGACCCCAGTGCGACACATTCAGAGTAAAAGGGGGTTTTCAGCTGCTTAACCGGCACATTTAAATATGGACCTTAACTGTAAGCCCTTCATGAAACCACAATACTGGCACTTGACTGAAGAGAGTGCTGTGCTTCAACAATGCCCAGGGTGCCCCAATGCGCTCTTTGCCCGCTGTTGCGGACAGGGGGGCGACAACGGTGTCGTTTGCTACGGCGCGTGCTATGCTCAGTCTCGCGCCACAGTACTGTGCGCCTAAAACGCGAGGTGGTGTTTTTTGTATATATACCTTGCTGCACCTAATAACAGTGCGAAACTTTTCAGAAGATATGTTGCGTTACGTTTTGCAGTTCAAGTTATCTGCCTGTCATCTTCGTCTTTCTGTAACTCGGAAGCAGCTCAATTTGGCTCTGGTGACTTTGTTTGTCCAGTGCATCAAAAAACGGCTGGCAGACAAAGGTTTTGTTTTCATTGACTGATCTTACGCTGACTACATCTACCGTTGATTTATGCATATTTTAACCTATGATTGGTAACTGAATAACACGGGTGCCTTCGACCTTTCTTTTAGAGTTTGACCAGGGGATTTGCCGTAAAGAATATGCACAAATGATTTAGTAGAAGTCAAAGTATTATCAAACACTTTACGCATTTCGAAACTTAGAGACTGATAATCGATTTTTAACGAGTGTTGGTGGTGTTGACGGTGGTGTTGGTGGTGGTGTGTGGTGGTGGTCGTGTCGGTGCGGTTGACATCTGCAGCGCGGTACTTCGAAAGCGTGTGAATATTTAGTAAGGATTTTAGGACATCAGCAGCCCCTAAAAAAATGTCCCACCTCCAGCAAAGACAAAATTGTCAGCGTTGTTGACAGCCTGGCTCGCAAATTGCGAAAGGTTCTGCATGGTTGGTTCTGCATTCACAGGAGGAATTGTAACTGCGCTTAACTACCTATACTTTGACCTTTACGACCCCATTTGAAAACAAGAAGGCGGGCGAGTTATGGCGTGCTGGGTCCCGTTGTCGCTCTGTCAATAGACGAGTCAAGCCAACTCGTGAGACACGAAGGCAGCACCACTTTTCTGTCCACTGCAAACAAAGGCTTATCTGCAAATTGCAATACTAAAAAAAGACCAGGAACTGTGCAGACAAGCAGGTCACGTGGACTCCTTAAGCAGCTTAAATGTTTTTTTTCTTCCGCGCGGGCTGGCAAAGGTTATCTTTGGCGACTTTTGCTGAATAATTAAAAATATAAATCCACGTTTAACGCAATAACATGGCTTGTTTTAGCCACTACGACAGGGAATCATTCCATCAGCAGGATTATCTCGATTCATATTCTGAGCGGTTGTATGTTCCGTTGTTCTTGTACCTCTCTGAGGGTGGTAAACATTCAATTAACTGCACAACTGATGCGCGCAAAGACAAGCAAAATCAAATATCTGCAGTGCGTTTAAAATGGTGCTCAACGGTCTCTGGTTAGGTACGTAAGCTAATCCTGCTTTATTTGTAGTAATAAACTCTAAGGCATGGACAGACCCACTTGACAAGTCTTTCATGAGTTCGAGTAATACTAATTGAGTGCGATGGAGATCATCATCCAATCGCTTGGCATTCAGTTTGCACAGGACCTGTTGACACTAGATGCTCTCAAAAAAGTAGAGCGCAAGATTAAAGAAAAAATACGCGTAAAACAAGCAATCTTTGGTCCCACGAATAATCTGGACCAGGTAGATCTACAATATTGTTAGGTGAGAAGACGCAGATGAAAAGCTATATACAAGTATATTTACAACGTAATACGCCGCACTTGGACAAGAGGCAACAGCCCGCGCTAGCCTAGCAATAGCAATATTCCGTAGCAATATGAGCTAAAGAAATTGTAGCTGCAGCTGATCTTTCGTAGCAGGGTCCTTCCATTAATAATTCATATTCCACGGCGAACGTAAGTCTGAACTATGGAATTCCGATAAAAACGAATGTATCCTAAACAGATTTCTTTTACGTCTTAAGACCCCCCTGCAACAAAGTTCTCGATTCATTGGTACATGCACTTCGCTTATTTCTGGCATTTTCCTGCTGCACGCCCATGCAACGAATTGAGACGTTCGACTCAGATCTGCCTGTGAAGGCTTCGAAGCACACGGCACATTAGCATCCAATTTAGAGTCGCTGTTTCACGGTGGTAGAACTTGCACAATTATTTTGTCATCGTTCAGTACGGCACACCGCGACACCACGCTGTAGACCTCTGCTGTCTTCAAATGCAACAGTGGCTCACTGCAGCCTTTCAGGTCGTCAATGGTATCCGCATATGAGCACGTTGTGATAGGCGGTAGGTTCAGGCTGTTCAGTTGTGGAGTCATTTGGGCTGCGGGGCACCGTTGGTACCATTTACGCGGCCTTTCAAGAAGTTCACGAGAAGGACTTCCTGGAGCCTGCAGTGCGCTATCTTGAACGCAAAGTAAACAAACACACAATAGTGGAACGCTGTTCCAAAGGCAAACTCAAACAGTATGGTGAGAGTAGCGCATGGGTGGAGTTGCTGTGAAATAATCTCATGATCGCGATGTTGACGTGCCGTATAGTTCACGCAAAGCCTCAAATATAGGCATTGCAGTTAACTCTCTAGCCTAGTGCTGCGAACAAGGCAAGGCCTCGGCGACGGCAGTCTAACGTGCAATCTCTGAAGCCATAATTGATGTCTCAGATCTCAGGCCGTACTTAGTGCCTTGTCAAGGTTGCCAGAGGAGGTAATGCCAGCGAGCCAGTGTAGGCTACATCCATGGAGTCCAGATAACCGAATGTAGAGCTGGCTGCTGTAAGAAATGTCGGTTGTCTTTACAAATGAACTCTACGAGGCCATTGGCAATTCCGCGATGCTGTATGAATTACCGTGTCGTGTCTCCTTTCTTGTCGCTGTCAAAATACGCGCTCTTCTGCTTAATATGGCTTACCAACTCGTCCAAACATCCGTTTGAACGAATTACTGATCACGTCCGGATTATCGGTGTCCGATTTATTAGTCGGCACCCGTGTTAGCAATGTCGACATGCACGCACAAATGTAAGAACTGACAATTTACTTGGCTGGCGTTTCGCATTGACATTTTAGTCAGCTTGTTAGAGTGATGGCATGTTGCCTGCGCTCTGTATTGCTGCTACATTTGTCTTGCATTTGTATGCTGCGCAGAAACGATGGTGATGATTCAGCACCTCGGTGAGGATCTGCCCTGGCATGCAGGCGTGGCCCGGCGCCAGGCCAAACCAAAGCGGCGGCGGTGGGAAAAGAAAGACCGGAAAGACGCCGACAATAGAGGTGACGGCCCCTCGTGGCTAAAGAGGGCCATCAACGGCGTCGGAATGACCAACCAGGCGAGTAGGACAGGCGGCGCATGTCACCAGCGCACTTGCCCAAGACACAACTTGGTTGTTTAGTGCCTTTGTTATGCAATCTGAACTGCCTGGCACCTGAAAGTAATTCGTTTCTTCGCAGCATCAAATCATCTGTCACCCTTCATTAAGAATGGTAAATGAGGCCTTGATAAGAAGTGGCCAGTGTTTGTGGTTCATTGGCAATGGAAAGAAATGAGTACTAGTGACCCGGTATAGGCGAGGTAATGTAAGGAAAAATCGCGATGCATTTAACATCTTTGCAGCGAGAGTGCCAGGCTGTTTCCACTTTTAACACTCAAATGTAGTTGGGTAGACAAATGCACTTTTGAATGGTCACCATATGAATGCAAGTTGCAACATGATTGCTCTAATACTGCTCTTGTGAATAGCTACCTAATTCCTCTGTATCACTAGCATTGTAAGAGCCTAAAGTGTTATCTGCCTATGCTGCACTGTCAAGCGCACCGTCGCTTGACTATTCTGGTCTCATTGGCGCTGTAACAATGCCCAGCCATGTGGCAAGCACAGAGGCTCTCTCCCTGTCACCTGTATTACCATTAGAGCATTTCCTTGTTGTTACTTAGGTGTTCCCTTTACTAGTGGTCCATACTTGGACGCTACAAGGGAGTCCACCGTATTCCAGAGCTATAGTAGTGCTGTAATGTGCAATGGGTATTCTCAATCTGGTGAATTCACATGTGCTGGTGCACACAAACGAAACCTATTTTCGTTAGAGAGCCTACGCTCATTACAAAGGACCCATGTAAAACAGACTTTCGATTATAACGCGCCATAATTTCACGTTAGTGTGCTTTACCTATCTCATTAATGCGACGAAGATCGCTTTTAACGGTCAGCACTACAACGAACTATCGGCTACAGCCAAAGAAATTAGCGGTATTGTTCTTCACAATCGGCGGTGTAAAACGGACTTTGCCGTGTCGATACGGCTCAATATTGTGCCAGTGAGGGAGGGGGTGGGAAGCAGGGCAGAAGTACGCCGTCTTTCGTGCGTGATGCACGGGGTTGGGGAGCGATGTGGTTCTGCTCTGGCCGCTGCTGTTAACGGTGCAGGCACTGTATATTGAAAGCGAACTGTGATGTGGACAAAGTGTACCCAGTGCCGCTAGCTTCGTAGGCCTTGAAGGGAGACAGCAGGAACGTGAATTCGCTCACTGTTGCTGCCATGTTTCCTCGCTCCAACGTTTCGGCAGTGACCTTCCGCGGTCATCGGGTGTGATGTGTTCTTCTTTACATGTGCGCACGTGACACCGTGCTTGTTAACATAGTTGGTAAGCTAATCTTTGCAACTTTACGGGCTATAAAACTACTCTCCTTACTTCGAATAGCCGTCTACTAATTTGCTACCGAAATCGATGCTCACCTTTAAGGTGAAACTGGCTTTATTTATTTATTACTTAGGACTTTCGTCACTATCTTTTTACCGTTGTTACGCATCGCGACCAAAGATATGAAAGTGAGGCGTTTAGGATATTACGAACTTCGGATAGCACAAACATTTTTGTAGCAGTATCAGGGTCCACTCTAATGATAGCCGTGTATTTGTGGTAAATACGTTTGATATGTGATGTGCAGCCGTAGTGTTGCCCATTCACTCACTTCTTTCGAAGCAAAGGGAAATGTAACCTTCGAATGAAATGCTTGTTTCGTTTACCAGGGTGAGCAGCCGCCTTCACGGATACCGCGACCCGTCGGGAGGCACGGGCCAAGGTTCTAACTTTTTAGTCTAACTACTTTTTAGTCTAACTACTTTTTAGTCTAACTACTTTTTAGTCTAACTACTTTTTAGTCTAACTACTTTTTAGTCTAACTACTTTTCAGACTAACTACTTTTCAGACTAACTACTTTTCGATGTTAGTTTTCGATGTTAGTTTTCAGCGTTAGTTTTCAGCGTTAGTTTTCAGCGTTAGTTTTCAGTGTTAGTTTTCAGTGTTAGTTTTCAGCGTTAGTTTTCTGCGGTAATGAGGGGGGGGGGAGGGGTCAAACAGGTTGAACTAATGGAGCAACCGTGATGCGCCGAATCGTTGAAATGGAGGGTGAAAACCGAACGCATCTCGAGTTAATCGCGCGGGCACCTAATCGATGTCAAGACGCGTTCACGCCACTGGAGATGCCGATAACTACCACCATCCAAAAGGAGCGAGAACTGCAGCAAAATGTTGAGCGCTGAATAGCTGTCAAGTCTCAAATTGATTTGGCAGTGCTTTAGTAATGTTTGTGAGGTGGGGCATGCCTCAGGCATGCCTTAGGAGGGGCATGCCTCAGTTTCGGGAAGGGCGCCGTGCCCCCTCCTTACCCCCCTTGGCCCGTGCCTGCCCGGCGGAGGCTCCTTCCGTGGCAAATAAGAGAGGCGAGTGTCATATCAGCGCTGAAGGGTGCCGACTCTCAGCTGGCGCACATCATCCTGGAGGAGATCGTGGATGGCTGTCCCGAGGTGCTGTTAAGCGACATTGCTGGCCAGAAAGAGGCCAAGCAGGCACTCAGCGAGATGTTCATACTGCCTACAGATCAGCCATAGGTGAGTTGGCAGCGGTTATGTTACTAAGGATGTGGACAGCAGAGGTACTGCGGAATTTTGCTTGAACTGTTTGGCCGAACGTACTAGTATAAAAACGTACTATACCACGCACAAAAAATTGCGAAAGAAGATACATGCATTGTCATGTTATAAACCAACTAACGCCAACTAATTTTATTGTGCTAAACGCTCACCTGTTTCTAGCAATGTAAGGAATGAGTGTTATGCAGCAGCTGTGGGGCTCTTTGGTGAAAAGTGAGAATATGTGCCTCTGCTAGCATGTCAAATGAATCAAGGAATTGTACAGAAGAGTATTTACATCGTGTATTTACAAAGATAGTTATAGATTTGTGCAACTTGGCTGACAGCTCAGCAAAGGGCCAGTTTCTCTTCTTTGGTTTGACTGTGCTCATCTTTCAAGAAACACGTAGAATGCGTCTAGCAATATGTAATTGTATCGACATGTTGCATTACGTAATGGTTGCATTATGTAATTTCCTCGACATACACATTCCTTACGTGACAGCAGATTGGAAACTGCGCTACTTCAACATCGAGGTAGCCCTGGAATCCTAGCCTCAGAGGCATGCAGCTGGAAACACCTGCTTACTACAGCCAGATGACTACGTCGGTACAGGGATCATCGCAAGGCTACTTAAGCAGGGTGCATCGCTGTGACGTGCAACTTGACGGCAGCGGGGCCGCTGAAAAGCACGCTCGCTAAAAGTTATCTCCCCGTTCATGCAGGTTTGGACTTTTTTACATATTTCAGCCTATTTCTTTCTGTGTTTTATTCTTGCTGCCTTTGCTGTTGCCATTATCTCTCCATGGTGTGCCTCATCTATGTTCTTGTTCGACTGCACTGATTGAAGTAGAATGACTCCCGGTCTAGATAACCTCTGGGAGGAACTTAACAACGAAGTCAAGGAAATAAAATAAATAATTGATAGACCTAAGAAAGGAACTCGGAGACATGAAGAAAAGTGGTGCTTTCTATGACAATGTATGAGAAAAAGGAGGATGTGAATGAACGACTCGTAAAAGGAAATGTTGCGCTAAAGAAAGCATACCCAGCTGTAGAAAACCAATACAAAAGTATGAGAACGATGCTAGAAGATTAGGAGCAGAGATTCGCAGGTAGTAAGCAGTATTCCAGGAAGTGCAATTTGGAGAGTAAAGGAATTCGGCAAGCAGATCATGATCTAATAAAGACTGTTTGTCGAATTGGCATTCTCGTTATTGAACCGCTCATGCCAGATGAAATCGAAGTGTGCCATAGGGCTATGGGTCGCAACAATTCTGAGCTTCCAAACATAATTGTTCTGTTGAAAAGACGTGTATGAATAACGTGTAATGCCGATCACATCGAATGCTTTGTTTTCGCCTACCATAAACTTGGCAGTAGTTCATCGCCCACCAGGTGGAAATGTGGATAACTTCTTTCTCTCAATGAAATTTTCGTTTAATTATGTAAAGCAAACCAGCATATGCTTGTTCAATGCGATGATTTCTATATAAACATGTTACAGTCTTCAATTATGATCTCAGTGGCTATGGTGTTACGAGGTCGCGGGATCGTATCCCAGCCACGGCGGCCGCATTTCAATAGGGGCGAAATGCGAAAAGACTCATGTACTTAGGTTTCGGCTCACGTTAAAGAACCCCAGGTGGTCAAAATTCCCGGAGAACTCCACTACGGCGTGCCTCATAATCAGAAAGTGCCTTTGGAACGTAAAACCACATATTTTATTGCAAAGCAATACTACTTTAGGTCGCACTTCAGCCCGTTCCGTGGCGAGGCGGTGGTAGGCACCATTGACCTTTAGCGTGACCTCGCTGCATGGCGTCACACCACGAGACCTAGAGTGACGTCACACCAGCTGTGTAAAAACGGGGCCCCATCTCAGGCCGTCGCGAGGCGAGGCGGTAGGCACCAACGGCGGCCTAGCTCCCGCTGCTCTCACCAGGGGCGCTACGATCAGAGTGGGCATATCTTACGACGCGGATAAAATAGTGTTACCGCACCGTCGGCCAATCGATACTGGAAGATTTTGTAATGGGCACGCTGGTGAGGGAAATGTTCGTCGGCATACACGGATTCGACGGATGACTTCCTCTTAGATGATTCACTGTAAGCCGTAACACTAGCATAACCCGAGACTACCACCAGCCATACTACCAGCTGATCCCAGAATAAGACACTATTGCTTCGCAATCACCAGGCTTAACCAAGCTAAGCCACGGCCGTTCCTTTTTTTTCAATTATGACACACAACTTTAATGCACTTCTATACTCACATGGATTTAGTAATGTTTTTTAAGACGCCACACGCACCACAGAATGGACAAGTACCTTGATTTACCTTTTTGAAACCAACCAGCCAACCGACACAGTTGACACTTGCTCGCGCGCTTGATGTGGGCAATGTTCTTTTTCATAGGTTTGCACGCTCAGGGTTAAAGCCATTACTATAAGTGCCTTTCTTAGCTTCTACTTTTTCAACCCGATGGGATGTCGTGTTGCAGAGACGCCCTCCAGGTAATTGCAGACGTGTTACATTGCTGTGGCTCAAAGTAGTCTTAGATGTCAACGTAGACTGCCTACAGTATAAGTCAGAATGGGAGCATACCCATACTACTCACGCAGTCATTGTAGCTTGCTCACGAAGACGCGTAAGCCACTTACATTCAGCTGAGTGTACTGCTCTCTTCTGCAGCTCCACACTGTAGTGAAGAGCGGATTCTCGTAATGGGTGCCACAAGCAGTTCTCAAGAGTTGGATGCTGCTGCACTAAGGTGAGTACATAAATATCTTATCAGTGGCATCAGCACAGACTTATTTGAGAAATGGTGGTCTATAGTTACGTTAGCATCGGTCACTGCAGCGATGGAGTAGACGTAGAGCATCCAATTCGCGCGCAAGATGACCGTGGTTCAAATAACGGTGCCCCGCAATTTTCCGCCTGGAGGGCAGGCCTGGAGTGCGGCCTGATCCCGATGACCGGAAACGCACTCCCTCACCAGAGCAGCATTGGCCCACCCTGGTGCAGTACTTGGTCACAACTTCCTATATGAATACAAAAAAGAAACCCCGCACCTCACTCCCCAGCAACTACGACGCAACTAGCCCCGGCGGCGGTCACACCGGTGACGTAAGAAAGGGTGATAAGAATCTCTGAATCCAGACAGGCACCATTAGAATCCCAACCTGGCAACGTTCAACCCTACAGCGTTATCTAGACAGGCCAGTCTAGCAGTGCTCTTGGAGGAAATACCGGGTATTAAATGGGATATAATAGGGTTCAGTGAAGTTAGAAGGAAAAATAAAGCATATACAGTGCTAAAAAGCGCGCACGTTTTATGCTACCGCGGCTTAGCGGAGAGACGAGAACCAGAAGTAGGATTGTTGAATAATAAGGATATCGCTGGTAACATGCAGGAATTCTATAGCATAACGAGAGGTTGGCCGGTCTTGTAAAACTTAATAAGAGGTACAAATTGAAGGTCGTACAGGCCTACGCGCCAACATCGAGTCATCATGACCAGCAAGTCGAAAGGTTATATCTGGAGATGGGTAATGTCAAAACGAAATACGCTATACTGATGGGCGACATCAATGCCATGGTCGGCAAGAGCCAGGCTGGAGAAAAGTAAGTCAGTGGGCGAATATGACATAGCTTATAGGAAAGGCAGGGGAGAGCTAGTAAAGCCTGCAGAACGCAATAATTTGCGCATAATTAATACCTCCTTCCGCAAGCGATATAACCGAATGAGGACGTGGCAGAGCCCTAATGGAGAGACTAGAAATGAAATACACCTCATACTCTACGCTATCACTGGCATCATACAAGATGTGGACGTGCTCGGCAAGGTGCGCTGCAGTCACAGTAGGATGGTAAGATCTGGAATTAACCTAGACCTCAGGAGGGAACGGAAGGATCTGGTACATAAGAAGCCGATCAATGAGTTTGCGGTAAGAACGAAAATGCAGCAATTCCGGAGCAAGCTACAGAACAGGTATTCGGCTTTCACTCAAAAAGAGGACTTTAGTGCTGCAGCAAAGAACGACAATCCTATGTGTATCATTCAGGAGTGTACTAAAGAAGTCGGTGCTAATTTCGTTAGACAGGATACCGGCAGGCTATCGCAGGAGACGAAAGATCTGATTAAGAAACGTCTCTTTTTGAAAGCCTCTAACCCTATAGCTAGAATAGAACTGGCAGAACTTTCCAAGTTAATGAACAAGCGTAACATAGCTGACATAAGGATCTATAATATGGATAGCACTCAGCATGTTCTCCAGAACGCAAGAAGCTTAAAGGCAGTAAAGAAACTAGAAATACGCAAGAATCAGGTGTATGCGTTAAGATGAAAAGCCGGCAATATCATTACTAATATGGATAAGGTAGTTCAAGCGGCTGAAGGGTTTTACAGAGCTTTACACAGCACCAGTTGCACCCACGACGATAATGAAAGAGGGAATAGTGTAGAGGAATTTCACATCCCACTAGCGATGCCGGAAGAAAAACAGAAAGCCTTGGAAGTTATACAAAGGGGCAAGGCAGCTGGAGAGGATCAGGTAACAGCATATTGTTGAAGGATGGTGGGAGATTGTTCTAAACAAACTGGCTACCCTGTATACGCAATGCCTCAATACGTCGGGCATACAGGAATCTTGGAAGAACGCCAACATAATCTTGATCCATAAGAAAGGGGACCTACAAAGTATTTACTAAAGTAATCGCATTTAGTCGGGAACACCTTAGACTTCCGTCAACCAAAGGACCATTCAGGATTTTGTAAAGGCTACTCAACAATAGACCACTTTCGCGCTATCAATCAGGTGATAAAGAAATATGTGGAATATAACCAACCGTTTTATATAGCCGTCATTGATTACGAGAATGCGTTTGACTCAATCGAAACCTCAGCAGTCATGCAGGCATTTCGAAATCAGGGTGTACACGAGCCTTATGTAAAGATACTGAAAGATATCTATAGCGGCTCCACAGCAACCGCAGTTTTCCACAAAGAAAGCAACCAAATCCCAATAAAGAAGGGCGTCAGGCAGGGAGATACGATCTCTCCAATGCTAGTCACAGCGTGTTTACAGGAGGTATTCAGAGACCTGGATTGGGAAGAATTGGGGATCAGAGTTAATGGAGAATACCTTAGTAACTTGTGATTCCCTGATATTACCTTGCTTAGTAACTCAGGGGAACAATTGCAATACATGCTCACTGACCTGGAAAGGCAAAGCAGAAGGGTGGTTCTAAAGTTAATCTGCAGAAAACTAATGTCTCGGACGAGAACAGCAGTTTACGATATGTAGCGAGGCACTGGAAGTGGTAAGGGAATAGATCTGCTTAGGGCAGGTAGTAACCGCGGATCCGGATCATGAGACTGAAATAATGAGAATAAGAATGAGCGGGGGTGCGTTTGGCGGGCATATTCAGGTTATGAACAGCAGGTTGCGAGTATCCCTCAAAAGAAAAGTATAATAACTGTGTCTTCCCTTTATTCAGGTACGGGGCACAAACCCGGAGGCTTACGAAAAGGGTTCTCCTTAAATTGAGGACTACGCAACGAACTATGGAAAGAAGAATGATGGCTTTAACGTTAAGGCTGAAGAGCAGATTCGATGAGGGAAGAAACACGAGTTAATGACGTGTTAGTTGAAATCGGGAAATGGGCATGGGCAGGACATGTAATGCGGAGGAAATATAACCGATGGTCATTAAGGTTACGGACTCGATTTCAAAGGAAGGGATGTATGTGTAAGAGGATTGCATGGACAACATGGCCACCATTAGCACATGACCGGGGTTGTTGAATTATGGGAGGGGCCTTTGCTCTGGACTGGGCGTAGGCAGGATGAATATGAGTTATCTTCGGTTGCTACCAGTGTTACGTTTCGCCTACGACGCGCGGTATAGCCGGCGCGGACGCAACGGACGCCGCGGCTTCGTTCAAAGCGGCGGACATTTTGGCCCGTTCAGCGCTGCCGCAACGCCTCCCCGCCAAGCGCGTCCAGGCATGTTTCAATGCCACGTGTCTTCGGGTGCGCGCGTGTGTGTGTGTGTGTGCATGTTGGTGCCCACGCTTGTCAAAGCGCGGCAGCCGGGGAGAGGAGCTCTCCCAACTGTGAAGCGAGGAGGTCTGACCGGCGCCGGCCCGGCGGATGCGTCACCTACTCGTCCCAACGTGCCCGAGCGGCGCCGTCACGTGCGCCTCTATCGAGGCGTTCCCTCATGCCCTCAACTCCGAGAGTATAAAAGCAGCTGCCCCCCGGACGCCGAGAGAGGCTCCGATTTCTTCTGTTGAGTAACGTGCTCTCCCGTTTCTCCACTTCAGTCGGCCTGACCGGCCGCTCTTTTGTGATGCTAGAATAGACAAGTTGTTCTGTTAGCAGTCGACTCATGCTTTGCCAGGACCTTCGGATGCTTCCAGTTGTGCCCCAGGCCGCCAGGCCAACGCTACCCTTGGGGCTTACTACCCATATGCAACAACTCGTGCCAGCGGTGCGATTGCAACACCAGGTGGAATTCAAAACGAGATTAATGCTGCTGGCAAATACCATAGCCGTTTTGAGAAGTCCCAGCAGGAACCGGTTCATAGTCACATTTCTAGTCAGTCCACATCACGAAACTGACCTAGTGAGCTTAATACCCTCCCTCTTTGCTTTGGTTACCTTGTCAGGAGGTAACAGTGGCAGTGAAATTCTTCTGTAGGCTGTTCTTTTTCTTCTATATTTCAAATTGTATCGCAGCAGTATAGGTGATCCAAAACAAGCCCCTACAAGGATCATAAGGCAATACCAAAAAAGAGTTACCAGTCCCAATAAGAACCAAGCTGGTGCTTCTTTATTTAAAGCAACACGGTTAGGGAAGCGCGGTTTAACAAAATTATCATCCTTGCTATATCCCATGCATTATTTATGGGTAAGGTTAGCATGGGTACCTAAGCAACAAATCATCTAACCTTTTGTTCCTCTTCACAGCTACTGACACGGTGCTGGTGTAAAGCATTAATGGTATCTTTGCTGCTAATAAAATTGATATGTATCAACATTGAACTTGTAATTCTGCAATGTTACTGGTGCATGAAAAGTGATACATTGGACTTCTATTAATTCTACCCTGATAATACCAAGAAAATTTACCAAATTAGGCATGAGGTCATATTGAACAAGATGCAGAAAAAACGGCAGTACATACTGCAGATTCATTTAGCAATATTTTCCCCATTTCTAACATGTACTTTAATCAAACATGCACTTACTTTCTGTGTCTGGTTAGCTGAAAAGTAACATAGAATGACCATAAAACACATATAAAAAGTAGAAATCGAACACACACCCGGTTTCTTTCGCAAGTAAAATGGGCAAGCATTTAATGTGCATGTTATATGATTTACCAGATGCGGCCAGATTTCTCAAGTCTGCTTTGCGGCAACACGACTGTGGTATGTGGTAAAGCATACAAACTGGCCTGTTTGGTTTGATGTTTAATTGCCTGCACAGGAAATTTTCAATCCAATCTTTTTAAAAAGGAGGCATATGTAATAATCTGGCAAGTACTACAATAAGTCATTGTGACTTATGTTTATTGCTTGAAAAGCTTCCTAAGGCAGGCCCTAGGAAAATGCGTGTTTATGATGGCAGGTGACCTGTGTCCTATGCACTCTCCGTCACCTAAGCTCCACTAAGACAGACGCTGCCACTATAGAAGTCGTTATTGGGATTACCTCAAGGGGTCTGACACGTGCCTGCTGACTGCTCAAGTTGGAATTATCCAGCGAAGGCAGGTTTGAGGATATGAAGAGTGAAAATTTGGGGCCTATAACAATTTATGAGCCCTGCGCAGGACCTTTGGCCGGGATTGAATAAACCGGAGTTGAAATAATTGAAGTGTGCGGTAGTGGTTCGACTTCATGCAGTACCTCTGGTGCAATTTGCGGTGGAATGCAAACAGCTTGCTCCCTCTCAAAGTGGAAGGTGCTGCAAATGTGAACTGAAAATGGCCATGCGTGATGATGTTATCTGTATTACTCTTTGCAGGCATTTTAAGAACTGGGTGTATGTCACGCGTCTGGACGTGAACACGCGGATGGTACTCCTAGAAAAGCTGCTCAGTAAGCACAGAGAGAGAGAGAGAGAGAGAAGGGAAGACAGAAAGGCAGGGAGGTTAACTAGACTGAGTCCAGTTTGCTACCCTGCACGTGGGGAGGGGAATGGGGAGTGAAAGAGGGAGAGAGAGAACTTAGGTATAGGATGTCTACAGTCTGGCACTCAAGTCTGTTTCCCTCAGGTAGCGAAAAAGCGCTCGAACTGCTTTCTGGGCCAATGAACTATGAGGCCACGCCCCCAAGATCTTCGCTTCCGAAAATAGCCTGTCATCCAGTCTATTTAAGGCACACTGGAGAGTCTCGCGTTGATTATCGAAGCGAGAACAGTGGCACAGAAGGTGACTGATGGTCTCTTCACACTTGCACTTCGCGCACATTGGTGAATCCGCCATTCCAATTCCACAGCCGACACAGCAGTGTTGCGTCACGTCGTGGAAGGTTCGCTGGTAATGTAAGTTTCAGTGATGGGTCGAGGCTGTGTAAACGACACTTTGAGTTCTGAGGTGTATGCCAGCAACCTAACGTGATTGTACGAGCGAGACTGCGAAGCTCTCTTGCAGCGTCGACTCTGGATAAATGTATAAAGAGTGTCGGTGAGCCAGCCTGGGCACGTCGGGCAGCGTCATCGGCGAGGTGATTACCAACGATGCCACAATGTCCCGGCAGCCAGTGAAATATGATATTATGTCCTCTTTCAGAAGCGCAATGGCAGGTTTCGTGAATTTGTGACACCAGCTGTTCATAATTGCCACGTCGAAAACTTCTCAAGCTCTGGTGGGCTGCTTTCGAGTCACAAAATATTGTCCATTTGTTGGGCGGTTCTTTTTCAATGTATTCGACAGCAGCGCGAAGAGCGGCCAGTTCAGAGCCTGTAGATGTCGGTACGTGTGATGTCATAAACTTGATGACGACCGATTGAAATGGTAGAACAACGGCGCCCGTAGAATTTTCCGAGACGGAACCATCCGTGTAAACATGAATTCGGTTAGAGTATGAACAATGCAGAAGTTCCAATGTGATCTGCATGAGAGCCGCGGTGGTCAGGCTAGCTTTCTTAACTATTCCTGGAACAGCAAGGTGCACAGGAGGCTTCTTCAAGCACCACATAGGGGATGGCGTTCTTGTTGCGTGTGAGTGCCTCAAAGACAAAGAGTGCCGGTTAGCCGCAATTGATCTGGAGAACGCTGCCCTGGGTCTTTTCTCAGGCAATCGAGCGAGATGGTGGTCAGGGACTCGGGATATATGGCGAACATGCACCCGGAGCGCGTCGATATCTATATAGGTCCTTATTGGGTGGTCTCTCGCGGTGGCAATTGTTGCCACGGTCGAAGCATTTCGAGGTAGCCCCAGACATGTTCGAAGGGCTTGGCCTTGAATGCTCTGTAGGACATGGATGTTAGTTTTGTTAGCGTTGGACAGCACTGGTGTGCTGTATCGCAAGTATCCTAGGAAGAGCGTCCTGTATAGTTGAAGCATAGATGCGCCACGGATGTGCCCCACGTTTTACCGGCGAGAAACCTTAGTATATGCGAGATAGAAGTAAGCCTCTTCTTCAAATATGTGATGTGGGGGCTCCTTGAAAGGTCTCTGTCTATAATAACGCCTAGGAATCGGTGAGTTTTTGCGTAGGAAATTGGTTGGTGGTCAATAGAAATGGGGTACCAGGTCATGGGCTTGTGGGTAAAGGCGACTAAGGCGCACTTCTCGGTCGAAATGCTGAGGCCTTGCGCACGCAGTAAGCACAATAGCCTGCTGTCTCTAGTCGAGCTGAAGTACTTGGGCAGGTATGTACGGTGCGGTTATGCTTTCTTTAGTGTTGCCTCAGTTGGCTAGGGGTGTGCAAGTATTGTCAAATTTCTAACAACGAATTGAACATTGCCTTATTCGATTCATAGTTCCCATTGAATATTCGCTTTATCTAAATACGAATATTTGTTGGAGTCGTTTTCTCAAAATATAAAATGTGAAGTTTGCCCGATCAAACATAGATTTCGAGCAAAAGTACAACAATTGTCATCCCCAAGGGATGAAATTGATATAGTATACACTATTGTATACTATAGGCATAAAGCATGAGAACTTGCATAGTGCCGCGAGCTAGGACACTCAATGAGCCGTACTTAACGTCTATCTGGCGATCTCTCATCCTTGCAAAGAATTTCTTGCGATAAAATAAGAACACAATGAGAACAATATAAAGTTTCAATTTGCCCAGTATCAGCTTTGTTTGATTGAAGTTCACTAGAAAACGTGATTTAATTTCGTAAAATCATTATGTAGTCAATCGTTGTGTTAGGTGGAGTACATTTTGTTGTAGCTTAGGTCACAATGCGAGCATGCATGTGTACTGACCTTAGTGAAATGCGAACATGCATGCGTACTGACCTTTAGGTGCACGTCAAAAAGCCCCATGCGGTCATAATTGAGTCCCCCACTACGACATGCCTCTAACATGTCCACGTTTTGCCATGTACAATTTCAGATTTTTTTTTGATGGGTGGGTGCAGCATGAAGAAGCTGAATAGATGTTATAATACCGAGAGCGACCAAGTTGTCCAACGCCGTTTTTCAAAAAAAAAAAGGCAACACCCCAGCTCATGGGCGAAAAAGTAGCACAGGAAAAAGGGTGATGGCTATGTACAGATGAAAATGACTAAGTACGCTAATAGTGCTTACACAAACTTCCCCCGTCATGGAAGTGACCAGCCTGGCCGCAGATTAGAGATAGTCTAAACGGGGAGTGAAGGGCTTCATCCGCGAGACGTGAACAATTTCGGCATTCCGGCGTCGCTGGTCAGTGACGGAGTGTGCTGGCGGGACGAGATAGTTCACTGTAGTTGTTTGCTGCACAACGGTGTATGGGCCAATGTACCGTTGCAGGAACTTCTCACAGAGGCCTGGAGTGCGGACTGGAGTCCAAAGCAGGACTTGGTCTCCAAGGTGAAAACGTAGGTCGCGGCGTTTGTTCTCGTAGCGACGTTCGCGCTCAGCTTGGGTAGCTTCTGTATTTTGCTGGGCGATTTGGCGGCAATGTGGAACTCGGGCACCAAAATATTCTGGAAGCGACGCGTCAGGTGAAGAAGGCGCTAAAATGAATTCTCTGTCGAATATGGTCGAAGGAGATCGTCCATACACAACGAAGAAAGGGCTGTAGCCCGTAGTCCATTGAATAGCTGTATTATATGCGAATGTCACAAAAGGAAGAATTTAATCCCAGTAGTCTGGTCAGGACGGATGTACATGGAAAACATCAGACAGTGTACGGTGGCAGCGCTCAGTAAGGCCATTGGTTTGCGGATGATAGGTAGAAGTAGATTTGTGGACGGCATTAGTGGCCCGAAGAACTTCCTCGAGAACTTGTGAATTGAACGCTTTGCCACGGTCACTGAGAAGAACGCGAGGAGCCCTGTGGCGCAAGACAATGGAGTGCAAGAAAACGTCGGCGACCTCAGAAGCGGTACCAGATCGCAGAGGGGCAGTCTTGGCATATCTTGTTAAATGGTCGACCGAAGCGACAATCCAACGGTGATGGGAAGGCGTCAACGGCAAGGGACCATATAAATCAATACCAACAAATTCAAAAGGTGCGTCAGGGCAAGGGAGATGTTGTAGTAAACCGGCAGGAGGTAATGTCGAGCGTTTGCGGCGCTGACATGACGCACAAGAAGCAATGAATTTCGCCACCGTTGTGAATAAACCAGGCCAGAAGCAGCGGGTCTTTATGCGGTCATAAGTCTTGTGGAAGCCTAAGGGGCCAGCCGGTACGTCGTCGTGAAGTGCCTCTAATACCCGCAGGCGAAGGCAGCGAGGTAGAACTGGGACCCACCGGTGACCTATTGGGTGGTAAACGTAGCGGTGTAGCACGCCACCTTCAAGGCGGAATTGTCGAAGTTGGCGTCACAGGCGGCTCTTCGGTGTTTCGGCGAACCCACTAAGGCGATCAATGAGAGCTCGACAGTAGGAGTCGGCGCGCTGAAGCGAGACGAAATCGGAACGTGATGAAAACGTAACTTGGTCCAGGGGCGCTATCGAGAGCTGGTGTGAGGCAGGCGTAGCATCGGAACCACGTGGTGAGGAAGACGACGGCGCGTTACCGGGAGAGAGCGAGAGTGGGCAGCGAGACAATGCGTCTGCATTGTCTTGTACATTTTCCAGACTAATACATTATTCTAAAGTCATATCGCTGCAAGCGGAGTATCCAGCTTCCTAAGCGTCCTGACATGTTTTTCATTGATGACAGCCAACACAGAGCATGATGGTCGGTGACGATGCTGAAGTGGCGGCCGTATAGGTATGGGCGAAATTTCTGAATCGACCGAACGATAGCGAGGCACTCTTGCTCTGTAATGGTGTAGTTCCGCTCAGCTGGAGAAAGTGTTCGGCTGGCATATGCTATGACTGCCTGTTTGGAGGCAGCATTACGTTGCAGAAGTACTGCGCCAATACCTTGTGCGCTTGCGTCAGTATGGAGTATGGTGGGAGCTCGATTATAGGAGTGGCGAAGCAGTGGTCTGGAAGTAAGATGTCGCTTAACAGATTGAAAACCCAAGTCACAGTCTCTAGTTCACGTGAAAGATGCACCATTAACCAGTAGAGTGTGTAGAGGAGCTGCTATTGCAGCAAAGTTGCGTAGTTGCGTATAAATCAACGAAAATATGACGCCAAGCCGAGGAAACTACGTAGATTTTTCTGTTGCGGGGGGCGAGGAAACTGGAGAACACTAATCTTTTCGGGGTCTGGGTGGATGCTATCTTTTGAGACGACGTGGCCCAATACGTTTATTGTCGTGCTTGCAAATTTGCATTTTTGTATTGATCTGGAGGCCTGCATTTGCAAGGAACTTGAGAACTTCGTCTAAGCGATGATATTTGGTGAAGTCAGCTGAAAAGGTGACGGTATCGTTCAGACAACAGAGGCACGTCTTCCATTTTAAACCACGAAGTATATTGTCTGTCATGCGCTCAAATATGGCAGGAGCATTACAGAGGCCAAAAGGCATCACGTTAAATCCATGAAATCCGTCTGGTGTAGCGAATGCGGTCTTTTCTTTATTAATCGCGTTCATCGGAATTTTGCCAATAACCTGATCGAAGTTCAAGGTTGGAGAAATACTCCGCTCCTTGTAGTGTCTCCAAAGCGTCGTCAATTCCAGGTATTTGATATACGTCCTTACGTGTGATCTCATCGATAAGCGAACGCATAAGCGACCGGAGCCATCGTTTTCATTACCAGAACCACGGGAGAAGCCCATGAGCTAGATGAAGGTCGTATTATCTTCCGTGCAAGCATGTCAGCAACATGTTTTTCAATGACCATTCGTTCAGACAGCGATACACGATAGGGGCCTGGTCGCATTATAGCGGAACCATTGGTTTCGATGCGGTGTGTAGCCGCAGAAATTTGGCTCAACACAGGAGAACATCTATCGAAACAGCCCATGTGCTTCGCCAAGACCACCAGTAAGGCTTCGGACTGCGCGGCTGTTAGGCCAGGACAAAGAACGCCTGGAGCAAGGAAAAAGTCACGCAAACCTGAGGTTGGTGCTGGCGATGAAGAAGGGCAAAGTGTGACTATAGAGATAGGTTGAGTGTCAGCGAGGGTTGCCAGTCATCCCTTTGGGCAGCATCACAGGATCTGCGGTCATGTGGCAAGCAGACAGATGGGCGCGGCCACGTGAAAACCGGACGAGACAGGTAGCAATGAGAATTCCGCGGGAAGTACCGCGTGAACAAGGGGCGACTAGGGCGTCCGCGTCGGCGATATGGCTAGATGTTATGGCTGCAACGTCTTCGTTACCGGGACGCAGGACGTAGTCTGCAGTCATGGCGAAAGTCCCGCATGAAAGTGAAGAGTGTGTAACAGGTACAAGCGCTCTATCCATGACATGGACAACTTCCTCTCTACATGAAATGATGGCTGAAGCAGAATGTAGGAAGTTCCAACCCAGTATAAATTCATGGATACACGTCGGAAAGATGAGCTCAATATGGTGGCTTATGCCGTCGTTGAGAACACGAGCAGTACTGTCCGTCGGGGTGAATGAATGCATTATTAGCACCGCGCAAAAAAGTTCCAACATAAAACGTTTTCACTATCTGGAGCTGGGAACAGATCACTACGAAGAACAGAAACGGTGGCCCCGGGATCGATCAGAACTGACGCGGAAATACCTTCGACAGGTACAGAAAGCATGTTGGCGAGGCGAACAGGACGAATTTTCGAAGACCGATAGAAAGCAGTTTTCTCTCCAAAAACTGCAACAGTTAGTTTTCTGAGTGCTGGTCAACAAGATGGGAAGTAGGGTGAAGCAGTGATGTAGAGCACCGGTAAGGTGATGGAGAACGCCGTCGGCCCGAACGGGAGCTATGGGGTAGGTTGGGAGCAGTTGGAGGAGACGGAGAACGCTGTTCAGGGAACGAGTACAATCCGAGATAGATGTCTGGTCGGCGAGTGTGGTGTCTCTCGTGCTCAGCATAGCCTCGTCTTTCATCCTGCTGTGGACGGCGGCGGAAGCGGGATATATGGCCGCGTATACTACACTAAAAGCAAACCGGACGAGGTGAACGCCACTGAGGGTAGGATGGCGCAGCAAGTGCTCTTGTTCCCATCGAAGCCAAATGGTCATAGGAAACGTCAGTAGGCACGGAGGTCACGGTAGGGGTGGGTAGCGAAGCAACATACGCGTAGGTAGGTGTGGGGCGCGCTACTGGAGCGAGATGCGTCGTGGGTGTAGTCATCGCTGTCAACTCTTGCTTTACGACCTCGCGCAAGTCGATGGTAGGTTTGGGGCACAGGCAGCAGCTGCACGTCTTTGGTCTTGTATTTGATGCTCTTCGCGGATGATGGTGCGGATAAAAGCACGTAGATCTGGAGAATGGGGAACCCGACGATTGCTGCTGTAATGTTGAGAACGAATAGACTGCAGCTCCTCTAGGCGTTGACACGATGAAGGGATGTCTTGGACAGAAGCCGGATTTTGCACGTTAAAGGCATTGAACGCGACAGACCCAATGCCTCTTAATATGTGGCGAACGCGTTCGGCTTCCGTCATGCTAGCGTTGGCACAGCGGCACTGAGTGAAGACATCCTCTATGTATAAGGTGTAAGACTCTTGTGAAAGTTGGAGGCGCGTGACCAGCTTCTGTTTGGCGACTTCTGCACGACCAGACGAGGAAGCGAGGATTTGCCGCAGCTTGGAGGCAAACGTGGACCAATCCGTGATGTCGGATTCGTGGTTGATATGCCACGTCTTTGCAAGACCGGTCAAGAAAAATACGACGTGCCTCAATTTCTGGGTGTCGTTCTACTTCTTGCAAGAAGTCACGCGGTCGTAGTGGTCAATCCAATCATGGACGTCATCACCGCGGAGTCCCGCAAAGACGGCGATCGCATTGAGGGTTCGTCACAGTCCAAAAGGGCACCGCAAGCGGAGTCGTCCGTGTGGTAGGGCTAGAGGCGCCGGAAGGGCCGGGTAGCCGGGGGTAGCCGGGCGCAGGCGGCGACCGGAACGTAGCGCCAGGGAGGACGGGAACGCGAGAGGACGTCGGGATCTTGACGTACCTCCACCATTTTATAATATCGAGACCGACGAAGTTGTCCAGCGCTGTATTTTCCCAAAAAAGGCAACGCCCCAGCTCATTCGCGGAGAAGTGCAAGAACAGGGAAGATGATGATGGCTATCTACAAATGAAAACAAAGAAGTACGTTAGTAGTGCTTACAATATTTAAAATTAGCAAACTGAAATATATAAACAAACTAAAATAAAGTTCTTAAGTGCACGGTCCCCCTGAAATTTTCAAGAGTTACTTATTGAGGCCTCTGACATATTGTTCTGTCTGTCTGTTTGTTGTGTTAGGCAGACTTCTGAGTTGGGCTCTGAGCTAAGCAAAAAGTGAGCGAGGAGGTGCGAGGTTTGCTGCTCAGAAGGAAGGAGCTTGGCATGCAATGTACTACAGTACGGCTACAGCACAGTACATTGCATATACTGCTGGGCTTGTCTCTCTTTGCCATGTGCCTTCAAGCTGTGCGTCGCTATACATGATCATGGCGATAGCGACCACGGATTTGTCAGCAGTGGTTACGGTGAGCAGTATTTGCGTTCGAAGGGTGCTAGGCATGTGCAATGTCACAATGACTGCAGAAGCCATTGAGGAGTGATTGCGTTTCTGTGAAGCCCGCGCACGGGTGTCAAACATGCAGGCTACGTCGCGTTGACTGGATGAAAATTTTCAAGTTTATTTGAAAGTTTATTTCACATAATGAACGTATACAATGGCAAATAACACACTTTCGGGGCCCAACAAACTTGTTAAGGGGTGCCTACCGATTGTTATTAGGAAAAAACATTGCTATGGCAGGTGTTTTCTTTTGTACAGTAAAATAACATAAAACTAAGATAGCTGAATAAGTAAAACAAGAAAATACAGCAGTAGAAAATTTTCACAAATGAGATAGTTTTCTAACATTCTTTCTTGTTACGTCATCGAAAACATCGGCACAGGAAAAGAAAAGTAAAAAAAAAAAGTGAGATGTGCAAGCATGCGCAGTGTTACGCATTGTTAATAATTCAGTGTTTTAATTGTTGAAGAAATGTGGGCAATGTTCTTAGAGTGGTTAGGTCACTCTCAAGCTTATTCCAAACGGAGGATCCTATAAAGTGTAGTGTATAGCGACGGCAATTAGAATTTACCTCAGCCAATGAAAAACGACAGCGAGATGGGTTCCCAACATTGCGAAGTGAGGGATGGAGCGAGACTGTTGTCAAGGCTAGTTTTTCATGAACTGTTCGATGCATCACGGAAGCGATGTTGTGTGTTCTCAAATCGTAAATGCGTAGGGTGTTCAGGGTTTTAAATAAATTTTCACTCTTACTATGCATATTGTTGGGTGCTCAAATGCGATGATCCCTTTTCTAAAATGTAAACACCGGTGACAAATGAGTTTTGTATGTGAACCCCAGATCGCTAAGCAGTAATTAATGTGAAAGTGAACAAATGCGTATTGAAGAATTATAAGTATGTGGGGAGGGAAATAGTGTCGACATTTCGACAGCTCATGCAAGCCATATGAAGCCTTATGAGCTACAGAACGCACATGCAGGTGGAATTTTAAATATTTATCGATAACAGCAAGAAACTTTGTCTCACTAGATTGTTTTATCGGATGGTTATTGTAAACGACATCTCAATGAATAGTCTTTTTTTTTCCTTTTTTTCAGAGTGAAATAAGATAAAAAAGCTCGTTGTTGCTTTCAGATGGAGGGAATTCAGTGTACACCAACGGTGCAATATTTGTAATTCAGAGTTAAGCTTATTAATTAGGTTGCATTCTTCACGATCAGCTATAGTGAGGTTAGTATCGTCTGCATAGAGTACAGGGGCAGCACACACAAGCTGCGAAGGCAAGTCATTTATATATTGTGAAAAAAAATGTCCAAATATGGATCGCTGGGGAACGCCAAGTTTAATAACGGTGCTGTTGGACATAAAATCACCTAGTTGAACAATTTGTTGCCGATTTTCTAAGTAACTGTGAATTAATGCCAAAGGTATTCCATTAATTCCGTAACAATTTATCGCTGAATATAAAAGGATTCAGAGAATCGAAAGCTTTCGCAATATCTATGAAGAATCCCACGACTAAACACTGTCTGTTTATTTTGTAATTGAGTTTGTAAATGCTGAGACTGCAGTTTGTGGGGAAGGGCCGTTTCTAAAACCAAATTGGTGCCGAGAAAGAACGTTGTACTTGTGCAGGTAGTCATTAAGGCGCCTCGTAACTATTTTTTCGGGTATTTTGCTGAAGAACGGAAGCACTGAAATTGGAATGATCTCTTGCTAACTAGTTCGTTGGTGAAAGAATATTGTGTTTGTGCGCATGGTAAAGAAAATGATGTCTACTCTGATGAAGATATTGGTCTCGTGCAACTGCCATGTGAAGAAAGTCGCTTGGCCCTTATCACTGCGAGTGCTAATATTTAATGGGATGATATGACTTGCAGCTTCCATGCTGATTTTATGTGAAATTGATGTGGTATTCAGGGATTTACAGTAAATTAAGGCGTATTGACCTAGTTATGTTTCGATACTCAGTGAATGTGGATACTTCGTCCTGCTCCTTGGAATCTGAATTATTTCTTTAAAGACGAGACAAATAAATACCTACAAAATGTTCATTTTCTATCGAAATGCGTAAAACTCTTCGAGATTAAGCGTAATAAGCAAAGAAATATATTTTGCCGTAAGTTTGTTAGCAAAGTGCCGAATACCAGGCAAGAAATTGAAACTGGGCTTCACCTCAAGCCACCTATGGCTTCGATTAGAATTTCTAGTCAGCTCTTGTCATAGTTGAACCACGTGCATATAGCATAATTATACTCTTTAACCAGGATTACACACGTAACAATAATCGCACGAGAAATCAAGATGCATTATGCACTAAAAATTTACGAAACATTTGAATAATTCCTTAAGGGATATATTGAAGTTGACAGATCTTAGCTGGTTAGTTTGAAAGCGATATATCCAGTTAACATAAATTTTGATGATCGCATTTGTTCCGACATGTGTGCCATGAAACTTGAAGCAAAAAACGCACTATTGTACCTATTTCTTGCCAAGCGGCCATATTATGAAACCGAAATTTGTCCCAACTGAATACAACTTGCGACCTCGCCGGCAGCAGTTTGTAAATTGCAATATGCGCCGTCATGAGTTGCACTAATTAGATAGCTTCTGGTAATTAGTTTTACTTAAACCGGTGGTTTAACGAAGCCCTTTTAGTGCCAGGCTTACAGCTGTTTGACTTATAAATTTAGCAGTGATTTTTCCCATATGTGCTACATTTGAAATGTTTGGTTCTGTAGAAGCGTTGTGTTTCTTGGACAAAATATGTACTCGTATTCCCTGTTTCCTTCTTAGTGAATTCGCAAGACCCAGCTCACGTTATTCTACCCTGCATAAACCCAACATAGAGGAGGCAGTATTTATGAATAAGTGGTCCGATTTCTTGTGAGAGTAGTGTCCGCCGCTTTTGTAATCCAATATGAAGACTACAATTAAGCTATCTATCGTCGCGAATTTTCGTAAGTCATGTATGATATAAGAAGACTCGGTATGGAATTCAGTAATTTATTACTGCGCTTATCACATAGTGCAATATGGTTGGGTAGGATAGGTGTATTAATTCTGGTTACCACGACAAAATAGTGGTTTTTTGTAGGTCTCGCAGAAAAACATTCGCCACTACGAATAACATTCCCGCAAATATTGCAGCATAGCAACTTGCACAAAACGAAGTGCTCTTTCCAACAACACATGTTCAAACCAAAAAAAAGAAAATTATTGGATAACTTATTACAATTCTAAAAGTCGCCGTTTTTGTGGCCAGTTGATAAAAGCAATAAAGAAGGCATACCTACAACAGCATTGGTAGCAAAGGAAATTCAGAATATACATTTGATAAATATATTACCTAGGAATAACGACTGAAAGAGTGCTTGGTACACTCTATTTGTCGGATACAAAAAATAAGACCACGAACAACTTCATTGCTCCTGCCATACGCTGAAGCAGTTTCTGGATATTCTGACGCATAGATGCACGTATAGTCGCACAATACGTTTTGTTTCAGCTGTGCGGCCCTCAACACATTTTACGCTTCCAACTTTTCGGCATCTTCTGATGCAAGTCCCATGAGAAGTTCAATAAGTATCACCAATTCATCAGAAGTTACCTCTTCCAAGAACCCAGCTTCTCAGCGTTGCTGAGCTACTCCAGAATATGCATCCAATCATATTTGTTTCTATTTATTCAAGTGGGTTTGTCTCCTCCGTAGTCAAGACCACAAAAAAGCCCCCGCCATTGTAAACTGTTCTGCGTTGCTCTGTAAAGCGGGGCTTAGCTGTACCTGGCGCTGCACTCTTGGTGTAAATTTGCAGCCGGTGGCAGCGCATCCTGACCAGTCGAAGTACGCACCCTGTATATAACCGTTATAACGCTCTGGTTCCACACAAGGATTGGCAGATAAGCGCGCACAATAAAGACCACTGAAGGCCATAAACGAATATCCCCGAATGAATAGCTGCGGAAGCACAGGGCTAACTTAAGACATTATGGCCGTCGGAGCTTGAATATGGTTTGCTGTTATCTTCAGACTGATTATTGGCGTCCTAACTAAATTCAACTACGCGTGTAGCATAGTTCCGTGTGGAACGCTTCTGTCGCTGCATAGTTGTGCCACACGCCGATGCCATGAAAGCAACTTTCGATACACGCATAGTAACACCGACAGCACCTGGATTTTGCAGAAGCGAAATGAAAATTCCTTGAAACAAACCGAAAATGCCAAGTTCACATGTTGGAGCTGCATAACAAATGCCTCCAACATGTCAAAATGTGAAATTTCACGTCACTGGTAATAAATCTGGACAGGTGTAACGAAAGTGTTCAGCCGACTGCATGAGGCATGAATGGGACAGCACTAACACTATCAAGTGATCCATTGCCAGTAGCGCAAAAGAGGCAGTTGCAAAAAAGTGTTCCTTCTCATGGGGAGGCATCGGCAACCAACTAGTATTCATCAACTTGAATGTTCATATTATCGACCGATATCAATTTCAATGTGAATGTTATTCTTTATGTATGATATTCCATGGATGGCTTATGCTCATGCTACTGCACTTATTGAAGTGCATCCTTGTACCCAAATAAATTTCACCACATATTCTTGCCAACTCGCTCAGTCTTCTGTTCTAAAGCTGTTGGATATGGATTACTGAACATTTTTCTTGTTTTACTTGGTCGTGCTACATGTGTAAACTTTTTTTTTTCATCTGTAGCTGTTCCCAGCTATCTGCGCACCACCCAAGGGCCTGTTGCGCATTGGGCCATCGGGCAATGGCAAGATCATTGTGGCCAAGGCACTGCCTTGGCCCACGAGTGCCACTGCACATGCCTCAACATCAGTGCAGCTTCGCTCACTTCTGAGTGCGTACCTTTTCGTGGAGAATCTTGTGGCTGCGCTTCAGTAGGTAGGAATAGTTTGGCTAGGTAGAGTTGTGACAGGCGTTTCAAGGAGCGTTGCTCAAAGGTGCACTGTCACCTGCAATTTAATCAAAGGGGCTTTTGCACACAAGCATGTGCTGTTTGGAAGAATATGTGTATTGGTGGGCCACATTGTGAAGTGTGGTTAAGCAGAAAGGAAGGGGACAGAACTGCGAGGCAGTGCAACTGATTGGGCGGACAGTTCTACGTCCCATGTCTTTCCTGTTGTCAAAGATTGCTCTTGTCAACGCGAACCTGCCTTTTGTTCATGCGCCCTTTTGATCTTCCCTTCCATCGACCATGCCAGCAGACGTTTAGCACTCTTTCCACCGTCTCTTGAGATCTGTTCTTCGTGTTGATCAATAAAATTTTTATTTTCCCTTAAATGGCAGCGCATACCGAACAGCGGCTGCCTAAAAGAGCACTTCTCCACTTTACCTGCCATTTAACAGGGAAATTAGCTAGGCCCCTATCTCAAAGCTTGATTTCCGATTGGCAGCATTCTCTTTGAAATAGCCAGTGATTGTGCTGTTCGTTGTTGGTGAGCCTCTTTTCTTTATCAATTCAGGTTGCCGATGGTGAGAAGCTGGTGCGAGCCCTATTTGCAGTTGGACGAGAACTGCAACCTACCGTAGCCTGTACACATAGGTAAGTGATCAACAGAGCCTCCTGAATGCTGCTCAAAAGCTTGCTTGGAGGGACGCACTCTCCGTCACTCCTGCACGCGCGCACCCGCCAACACACTTGCACGCGACACTCGCGCCACGCATGTGGACTCGCATGAACACCACGGCATGCACACATTCGCCCACAAACACACTTGCACGCGTTTGTGTGAATGTGGGCGTGTGCGCCCACATTAGCATGCGCGTACATACACTCGTGCACACTGCACAAACATTTAATTACCTTTCACCACTTTCCTTTCTATTTACGAGTCCTTTAATTGAGCTATGCAGGAAATACTTTTCCCTTTGTTCTCAATGGTGTCATTGTTTGTTGACATATAATGATCCGACTAATAATCGGCCCCTCGGTTGGCTTTTTTCTTTCATTGAGTAAAACTGTACATACAAGTAAACCTCGACATTACGTACGCCAAGATGATGGGTTCTGGATATAAAGAAGTATTTACCTTCTCACAACCTCTTGTCCATCGAACACCATGTATTTATGACCTCAACATAACAAAATGTGGTGGTATGCGATTTCAATATAACGAAATCTCGATTCCACCGCAAAAGAATGCCGAGATAAGCAATGGAACCTTCCGCGGACGCAGATGGTCAAGTGATTGAATTACAAGCGGCTGCTTGCAAACACACCCCCAAATTGCGCGCAGCGTGACAGGAGCGACCGCCGAAGTGGAGTGCGACGAGATCCTATTGCGGTCTGCGCGCTATGTGCTTTAGGTGCGAATGAATGTTTGCAAGGGTAAGACAAGAAGGTGGCTGCACATGCGTCTCCTTCCCGCACAAAGCGAAAGAAAGAAGGGGAGGTCAGCGAGCTCGCGGTAACCCGATCAAGCACGCGCGAGTGGCAGGGTGGTGAACTTGGCGCGATCGCGATTTCTGGCGCGTGCTCGGCCCATGCTGCACATGGTTGTAAGCGCGGCTGAGCGCATGTGCAGCCACGCACTCTAATTTAGAGGTAATCTGCCACGTGTGCAAATAGTGGGCGTACCGAGACGGCGTCTCCTTAGGTAAGCTGTCTTCCCGCGCGTTTAGTATTGGACGCTGCGGTGACCCGCTGGAACGAGAGGCACACGAAGCATCCGCTCCCTGTTGCCCGCGCTTTTCATAATAGCGTTGTCCCATAGTGCGCGACGTTACCTGCTGGGGGTGCGGAGCGCATGTGAAAGTGTGGCTGTTTTGCTTAATTCGTAACGCCGATTGAAGACATCGCAGACGTGGAATGAAACCGCATCATTTGTCGCCGACTCGCTTATTCATTAAAATGAATTGTTTTCTTATTCGAATTTGCTTTTTTCAATTGCCTGATAATTCGAAAAAATTAGGGGCTTCTTTCTGTATATGGAAAATCGATAAGCGGCTGTACTTAATTTTTAAATAGGTCGAATTTCTATACGGCAAAATTTCAATATAACGAAGCAGATTGCTGACTTCACGCACTTCGTTAAAAGACTTCTAACATTATTAACATTAACACGCAAAGTTACTACCAATTCGCTTGGTTGCTGCAGTTAAGGTATGCCCTCTGCTCTGTACATAGATGAGGTTGACTCTGTGCTCAGCGAGCGGAAGGACAATGATCACGAGGAAACGCGGAGACTCAAGACTGAACTCCTTGTTCGATGGGGTGAGTGGGCGTTGAACAGTATCCATTGAATTTCATTTGCTTGTTTGAAAACATTGGTTTGGTAACTGCAGGAACAAAAACACTGCTCTACTTTTCTGTGAAGCTTGTGGCTGGGCTACTAATTGGGTGGATAATTATTAGTTGGTATGTCTCGTGTAAAACTTCTGACGATAAAGAAATTGATAATTAATGCGTATGTTAAAGGGACACTAGAAGACTCATTCGAGGTGAAGCAAATTATTTCGAACACTGATCAGACCATCAGTTCTGAGGACAGTCTGAAGGCGAGAGAATGGGGTAAACTGAGAACAGGATTGGGGTTGTCACTGTGAGTGTGCGATGCCTGCTCCTCTGACATATCTCCTGTTTATGATTAGTTAATTGCAGCCAACTATGGGTTGCCAGGGTACTTATTCGCACATCAGTGCGAGACAGTGTTCAGTATGGCCGGTCCACTTCTTTATTGAGGCATAAAACATTCTTGGCTTGTTTTCAAATGTAACAATTTTACCTAAACTCCACTTCCAATGTGTGTTCTGTCCTTAATGTCAATCCTCACAATCTCCTTGGTGCATACGGAACTCCGAAATTATTTTCTTGTCAATGTACTTCTAAACACTGATTGCAGGAATACATATGTAGCTGCTGCATTTACCCTAACGGCTTCTTTGCTCTCTAGACTTCTTTGAGCCTTTGAAAGGATGGCTTAGCTCAGAGTCCAAATCCAATTTGCCTATTCAAATGCATGTAAAACGCAGGAAATCATTTTTTAGATAACGTGTTGGGTGATCTTATTGAAATTTGTTACATACGATAAACAAATTTAAATCCCAGCGACTGCTGCAAGTGGAATATTGATGTAGGACCGGAATTGATATTACGAGAAAACTTGAAAGTTCGTAAGTTTGAAGACAAGACGGAATTACCCGGTTGACATAACCTGAACTATGTACGAAGAACAGATATCAGAGTTCTGTAAATTGCATCTATGAGAATATGGAAAGTCGACAAATTTGACGTAATAGATAGATATTACCTTGCGCGAATTTTTTAGTCTTTACAATGGTTTCTTACTCTTAATCACTTATTAGTGGTGTATATTGGGGCACAGAAGAGGCATATTTGCGACTCTTTATGCAAAGGCGCAGCAACCGGGAACGGCGAGACAGCCCGAAGCACTGTCCAAAATGACGCCAGCAGTTCAACAGAGCGAGCCGAGCCGCGCTTTTGCTAGGCAGCTGTGCCGCTAGACACGACTTCGTCTTCTCAATTTTCCCTCGGATGAAAAGAACCATGCTGGCGCCTTAAGAATCGGGAGGCAGAAGGTCGTGGTAGGGCTTGAGCCATGGACAATGTCACGTCCATGCCGGCGCCGCAGCCATCACGCCCTGCCCGTAACCTGAACACAAGTCGAGGGGCGATAATTCTGCTCCCTGAAGACTTGTGGGCGTCGTCGATTCACGGCAAAGGATACAATATTTCCGCGTTACCTTATTTAACCGACGGCAGTCGGCGTAAAATCGAATACACCCATACTTCTTGTTAACGAGAATGACAGGAGATGCCCAGGGACTGTGCGTATGTTGAATAACGTCACGGCGCAGCATCTCTTCGGCTTGGGTGGTAATAACACAGCGTTCTCCGGCAGAGATGCGGTACGGTCGTTGGCGTAACGGCTGTTGCATATGGGTCGCAAGCCCCAAGGGTAGCGTTGGCCTGGCGACCTGGGGCGCAACTGGAAGCATCCGAAGGTCCTGGCAAAGCATGAGTCGACTGATAACAGAACAACTTGTTTATTCTAGCATCGCAAAAGAGCGGCCGGTCAAGTCGACCGAAGTGGAGAAACGGGAGAGCACGTTACTCGACAGAAGAAATCGGAGCTTCTCTCGGCGGCCGGGGGGGGCAGCTGCTTTTATACTCTCGGAGTTGAGGGCAAGAGGGAACGCCTCGATAGAGGCGCACGTGACGGCGCCGCTCGGGCACGTTGGGACGAGTAGGTGACGCATCCGCCGGGCCGGCGCCGGTCAGACCTCCTCGCTTCACAGTTGGGGGAGCTCCTCTCCCCGGCTGCCGCGCTTTGACAAGCGTCGGCACCAACATGCACACACACACGCGCGCGCACACGAAGACACGTGGCATTGAAACATGCCTGGACGCGCTTGGCGGGGAGGCGTTGCGGCAGCGCTGAACGCGCCAAAATGTCCGCCGCTTTGAATGAAGCCCCGGCGTCCGTTGCATCCGCGCCGGCTATACCGCGCGTCATAGGCGAAACGTAACACGGCTGATGAGAACCGGTGTCAATGAAGGGCTGCACTTCCGATGTGCGGTCGAGTTGAGGTAGTGAAACGCCAAATGAATTTATAAAGTGGTGCAGGACATCAAGAAGGTCGGCGCGTTCGCAAGGTGTGGGGGTATCGGCGATGACACTCGAAACGCATACCTGGACATCAGAAGAGTCTCCAGGGACGTCAACCAAGTGCGAAGAATCGAGGAGTTCCACAAAGCCAAGGCATTCCCCAGCGAGTAACGTAACAGGCGCACATAGTGCTTTGGAGAAGTATATGTTGCTGCAGCTGCCGGCGACGTAAAGCGTTGCGAACTGTAGTGGGAGACTTGCGGCTCATGAAAACGTCGGACGGTGTGAAGGGGACCGTTGCATCATTGATGGTATCGAAAGAAACGGACACGAGGGCGAAGGAGCCAGGTGGAATATATGTCGTCGCGCACGGTAAGTTTAAAAGAGAGATCACAATCTTCGTGGAGTGTTGCGTCACACAAAGGGGAAAATTCAGCTTCGGCGTGTGCGCTGTCGATCACGGTTTATGACAGGTTCAGAAGTCCTATCCGAGGATGACGTCATGCGACAAGGTGGGAAGAACAATATAATCAGTGATGTAAACAATGCCGTGAATAAGCAGACGTACCATACAGGCTAATGCAGGATAAGGCAATCAATAAGCGTAAGACACCTGACATAAGGAAGTATAATATGGACAGAATTGAACGTGCTCTCAGGAACGGAGAAGCAACTGCGCAACGGAGAAGCAACAGTGAAGGAGAAACTAGGAATACGCAAGAATCAGACGTATGCGTTAAGAGACAAAGCCGGCAATATCATTAGTAATATGGATGAAATCGTTCAAGTAGCTGAGAAATTCTATATATTTATACAGTACCAGTGGCACCCACGCCGATAATGGAAGAGAGAATAGTCTAGAGGAACTTGAAATCCCACCAGTAACGCCGGAAGATGTAAAGGAAGCCTTCGAAGCTACCCAAAGGGCGAAAGCAGCTGGGGAGGATCAGGTAACAGAAGATTTGTTGAAGGATGGTGGGCAGATTCTAGGAAAAACTGAACACCCTGTATACGCACTAGTTCATGACTTCGAGCGTACCGGAATCTTGGAAGAACGCTAACATAATCCTAATCCATAAGAAAGGGGACGCCAATGACTTGAAAAATAATAGACCCATCAGCTTACTGTCCGTTGCCAACAAAGTATTTACTAAGGTAATTGCAAATAGAATCAGAAACACCTTAGACTTCCGTCAACCAAAGGAGCAGGCAGGATTCCGTAAACGCTACCCAACAATAGACAATATTCACACTATGAATCAGGTGTTAGAGAAATGGCGGAATATAACCGACCATTTTATATATAACTTTCAATGATTACGAGAAAGCGTTTGATTCAACGGAAACCTCAGCAATCATGGAGGCATTACGGAATCAGCCGTATGTAAAAATACTGAAAGACTTCTATAGCGGCTCCACAGCCATCGTAGTCCTCCATAAAGAAAGCAACAAAATCCCCATAAAGAAAGGAGATACGATCTCTCCAATGCACGTCACAGCGTGTTTACAGGAGGTATTCAGAGACCTGGATTGGGAAGAATTGGAGATAAGAGTTAATGGAGAATACCTTAGTAACTTGCGATTCGCTGATGATATTGCCTTGCTTAATAACTCAGGGGACCAATTGCAATGCATGCTCACTGACCTGGAGAGGCAAAGCAGAAGAGTGGGTCGAAAGTTAATCTGCAGAAAACTAAAGTAATGTTTAACACTCTCGGAAGAGAACAGCAGTTTACGATAGGTAGCGAGACAGTGGAAGTGGTAAGGGAATTCATCTACTTAGGACAGGTAGTGACTGCGGATCCGGATCATGAGACTGAAATAATCACAAGAATAAGAATGGGCTGGGGTGCGTTTGGCAGGCATTCTCAGATCATGAACAGCAGGTTGCCGTTATCCTTCAACAGAAAAGTGTAACAGCTGTGTCTTACCAGTACTCACGTACGGGACTGACGCCTGGAGGCTTACGAAAAGGGTTCTACCTAAATTGAGGACGACGTAGCGAGCTATGGAGAGAAGCATGATGGGTGTAAGAAAAGAGCAGATTGGGTGAGGGAACAAACGCGTGTTAATGACATCTTAGTTGAAATCAAGAAAAAGAAATGGGCATGGGCAGGACATGTAAAGAGGAGGGAAGATAACAGATGGTCATTAAATGTTACGAACTGGATTCCAAGGGAAGGGAAGCGCAGCAGGGGGCGGCATAAAGTTAGGTGGGCGGATGAGATTAAGAAGTTTGCAGGGAAAACATGGCCACAATTAGTACATGACCGGGGTAGTTGGAGAAGTATGGGAGAGGCCTTTGTCCCTGCAGTGGGCGCAACCAGGTTGCTGCTGCTCATGATGATCATGACAATACAGGCTGCTTGCGGAGTGACGTGTGGCGCACTTGCCATACGAAGCTACAGTGCAGATAGTGGCGTGGTCACCTTGGGCAGTGAATGACACTGTTTGGCGTTCATCACAGAAACGGCTGCGCCCGTATCCACAAGAATGAAAGCACAAATTTCGACCACGTTAGCAGGACAGGCCCAAGGACTTATACCATTCGAATGGGACGCAGTTCTTGCCTCTTGAACTGCGACATTCACTTTTCCTTGTCACGCGGTGCGGTTCGCCGACGTATTGGGGAGAGCGAGCGTCGGCGATCGGATGGTGAGCGACGCTACGGAAATTCTGGGAGGTCAGCACGAGCATACGGTTGGGGGGAAGGAGCGGCGTATTGGCGAAAGGGCTGGCTGCCATACTGGAAGGGCCGAGAGGCGTCGCCGAAAGCTTGAGGGAGACGGCGGCAATATCGGGTGACGTGTCCGGGAAAGCAGCAAGAATAACAGATGGGAGGATTGTCAGGCGTCGTCGAAGAACTAGCTGTCGGTGCGGTCCAAGATGCAACATAGGCTTCCGGTGGCACGGGTTGGGACTGGGTCGAGAAAGACGCCGTCGGAGGCCTGCGTAAGCAAGAGGCGCGGCCACAGGCAATACTGGCTGCGCATAGCTGAGAGGCGTGGCGACAGGCTGCACTTCCGCTGGAGAGTTGAGATTCGAGGTTCCAGGCGGCTGTTGTATGCGGAAAGGACAACTTGAGCAGCCTCTTCGGAAACGAGGATGCGGAGCGTGTTTGGAAGACCGGATGTGGACTCCTGAGTGAAGGGGCTAAAGAAGGTTGGCGGGCAACTTCCTCACCCACGAAGTCCTTCACCCGCTGAACGACTGAGGAAGGGTTGTACATGCTGTTAAGGCTCGCCAACGAGTCGAGTCGTCGCTTCCCGGAACACGCAAAGTGGAAGCGCATTGGTTCCTTAACTCATCATAATTTTGGCATCGGCTGACGACATTGGAGACGTCGTGCGGATTCCTGGCTAGGAGCATCTGGAATGCGCCGTCATCGATGCTTTTGAGTAAACGGGGAATTCGCTAAGCTTTGGGCATAGCGGCGTTGACCAGTTTATAAAAGTCCACGATTTCTTCAATGTAGCTTGTGAACGTTTCTGCCGTCTGCTGTGCTCGGGCGCGCAAGCGTTGTTCAGCGCGTCGCGTGGGGTCCCGTTGTCGTGGAATGCCGGTGTACATGATGGACTGTGGGGTCAGCGCCGTTTGGGATGAGCTGTCGCTCATGGCGCACAGTAGCGTTCTAGATCGCAGCTCCAGGGCTTGAAGCGACGGGATTTTGGTTCCCGCACCTCGACCAATTGAGAAGAGCTTCTTTTGTGGCTCGTTATGCAAAGGCACAGCGAGCGCTAACGGCGAGACCGCCCGAAGCCCTGTCCAAAAAGACTCCAGCTATCAACAGCGCGTGCCGAGCCGCGCGTCGGCGATGCGACAGTACCGCGAGGCGCGTCTTCTTCACAGGTCCATTTATATTTCATCAATTATGCCCGCTTTAGATGTACCATTAGCGACAACTAACAAAATTGGATTGTTTTTCATTGTTCAGTTGCAAAGCTGTAGGCTTGGCCGTTTTATTGTCTGAAAAATGGCAAATTTCACCATTTATTATGAAATCGAATCGGCAGCCTAAATATGAAATCTGCTTCAAATGGCCACTAGATGTAAACTTCCTTAAATGCAGCAAATATCGTGATGTGTGGTGCAGTGGTTGCCACGAAAACCAATTCCTCTTTTGCCATGTGTTTAGGTAGGAGCCCCTGTGCTAAAGCTTTCTCTTAGAGCACCGAGTCTTGGATGAGTTCGTAATTCGTGCAGCGCATTGATGCACTAAACGGCATGGACTATAAGGCAGTAATTTTAATGAGTTGGGTCGGGTAGATTGGAAACTGTGCTACATCAACATAGTCGTGGCACTGGAATCATAGCCTCAGAAACATGGCGCTGCAAACACTGGCTAACTACAATCAGGCAACCGAAGACGCAGCCTCATTGGTTAACACGCAGTGAACAATTTCTCAGCCCTTGTCGTCGCTTTGGGCAATAAGCTGTTAGGGCTGCTGGTTTTGGCCAGCGAGAGTGAATGGTTACGCACATAAACACTCCTTCCATCGGCATTTTTGTGACGATCTAGAAAGTTCTTGTACACTACCTTTTATTGTCATTGTTTTGACTCCGCACATCTTTACTCGTTTCTTATACGCTGGAACATGTCCTTCTCTAAATTTCAACTAGCCCAACCGCCTTACATGCATTTATGTGAACCTTATTTATTGTAAGTCTCCTTGAGTGTTAGCCATGCACTGTATTTTTGAGTCTTATGAACTCTACTGCAATACTGTCTAACAATGCTCTCTAACCAAGCTTGTGTCCCACAAGGTTTGGAAACATAACGAGGTTGTCTACTCGCAGGAAAACACACTGACACTTTCTTACGCGCTTTATGTAGGCAACATTCTTTTTCATAGTTTTGCACGCACAGCGTTCAAGCAAATATTATTAAGTGCCTTTCTCAGCTTCTCCTTTTTCATCACGACGGCATGTCGTGTTGCAGAGACGCCCTCCAGACAGTTGAAGGCGTGTTACATTGCTGTGGCTCAAAGTGGTCTTAGCTGTCGACGTAGACTGCCTACAGTACTGGCAAGAACTGGAGCACGCCCGTACTATCCACGCAGACATTGTAGCTTGCACATGTAGCTTGCTCACGTAATTCACTTCAGTTTGGCTGAGTGTAGTGCTCTCTTTTGCAGCTCCACACAAGGAGTGAAGAGCGGATTCTCGTGATGGGTGCCACAAACAGGCCTCAAGAGTTGACGCTGCTGCACTAAGGTGAGTACATCAATGCCTTATCAGTGACGTCAGCACAGGCTGCTTGAGGAATGCAGGTTTCCAGTTATGTTCAGTACATGAAACCAGGTGGATTCAAAATTAAATGATTGCTGCTAGACAAGACCAGCGCGGATCATACATTGCGCGATAACGTCGTGTTTGCAAAGTACTACATCGCTACGCGCCGCGGAAAGGTCTGAAATTTCAAACCGAACGCCTTTTTTCCTTCTCCTTTCGACCTCCGCGCTCCAAGCCGGATAATGACGTATTCGAGTCTTCAATGTGACGTCGCTCGTGGTGACACAAGACTTCGAGAATTATTGAAGGCACTTTTTGTTATTTCTGTCAGCTGTTGCTTGAATTGACAAATCGAAGTTTAGAGAAATAATAATACAGACAAAGGGAATATCTGCGTGTTTTCTGCTTTACTTCGCATAGAAGCAAGAGAGATGTATTTCGGCTTCGTCTGCTTGTTCCCACGCTTGTGCGGTGACGCACACAGGTATAGACACTATGCCATTTTCTAGGCTGTTACAGCACATGATCATGCTCTTCGATCCGTTTGTTCTGACTCAATATTTGTGCAGCGCTGAATTATACCGCTAGTCATGTTTCTAGTCACACACTTGTAGAGACAGTAAATGCTAGCACTAGGCTGCATTGTGAGGCTGCCCAGATAATACTTTTTCTCAGTGTATTGCGACGCCACCTACTCCCAGCACACAACAGCTGGATCCTCCTGCGTCTAACCGTGCGTGGCGCAGTCGTTTCCGGAGTAAAGGGTGTCGAGAGGTTGAGCCAATGTCGGGCGCTTGGACTTCCACGGGCCTTAGGCGGCGGCAACCCTTATCGAACCAGAAAAGTCTGTCGCTACTCTTCACAGCGGTGACATACTCGAGGTCATCAGGAATGTCATGTTCTGATTCGTTTTGCGTAGCCACCTCGGCCGCCTCATCTTCCGATATAACGGTCCTAGAGAGTCCCATTATATGTCCAAAGTCCACACCAAAAGTGTACTCCTTTTGCATCTCCGTGATCCTAAGCAGGCTTACCTCGTGGAACAGCTTGATCGCGTTGCCGACCAGGAGATTCACCTCCAGTCAAAATCGAATAAACCGGAGCACATGTTCCTCCTTATAATCGAACACTCTGTGAAGAATAGCGGCTATAACGAACTATCATAATATCTCTAGCCACCTAAGTCTTTGAGGGGGTATTATAACGATATTTCGCTACGAATTCTGGCAAATCGTGTCACCCATGTAACGAGGCCAAGCTTCATATTTCTGAAGGAACATAAGTTATGAAGGAACTTATGTTCCTTCATAACTGAAGGAACATAAGTATACACTACATGCACTGGAGTGGAGAAAGAATTAACGACAGCGATTGTCATATAAATCAACTGCTTATGAGCATGCGAACTGAACGTTTGAAATTAATAAGGATGACGTTTTAGCCTTGAAGGCTAGACTACCCCACGCTTGATGCCATTTAGCGGACCGTGCCCTCGTGGAGTCTCTGACGTTAAGCTGCGTTCTTGGCGTCATCGGCTCTTGCTCATCCTTTACGCGTCTTCGCAGGTATGCTCTGCTTCTAGGGCTGCCGAGTTGGCAAGACGTCGACGTTTCGCCTGTCACTGCTGCTTTCCACATTGCACATCGTATAGGTGCTGGTCTTTAGGTGTACGGATCATGCGCGGCTTTCTTATAGGGAACGGCTGAGCAAGATGGTACCCAAATTCCCCTTGGTCGTCGTATCAGGCGCGCGCTACATCACGCACTAGGACATACATACACAGAGCTACCGCTGAAGGGCTTTTACGATGCCGTTCTAAAGACACAGTTGTTGTAGACGCAGCTGCGATGGAGCGCCATTTAGACACAGGTGGCCACTAAACCGAGCCTCGACGTGAGCGACGATATGATTGGACGTGGGCGCAGTCCAAAGTAGTGCTTGAAACATTTCTTTGCAATTTGCAATGGAGCATACTACCTAGTTAATTAGCAGAATGAAATGTGGAAGGACTAGTTTTATTGTAGCAGACAAATATGGGGCAGCCTATTTTCTTCCTTTAGGAAGCCCATGTATTGAAAAGAAACGGGAATTCCAAAATATTTAGAAATCCACTGTCAACTGCGTAATTATGAAAAGTAAATTAAACTAGGTGTACTGTTAGTCGTGTTCACGGCAAATTCTTCCATAATTTGTGTGGAGATAGTTTAGATAAAACAAGAATTGCAGCCATGTTCTGTAACCATACTCCCTCCATAATTCCGCAACGTTTGCAACTTCGCTGTGAACTAATTATAACATGTAAATGAAGCAGTAATGATAGTCTTCATAGGGGCCAATATCGTAACAATTTTTATCCGAGATGCCTGCATTAGATTGAGAGCTGCAGAGTATTCCCGATAAAGTTGGCTCTGCTGCAAGGCTGTTTATGTTTATGCCACAATTTCATTGGAGGGTAGGAATAGACAGCTTCGCTGTAAGAGTTTATTTTGCCACCAACTGAATAGTGGAGGGCGGACTGCGCGGTGCTGCATTACAAGCATGAAGGAAGGAAGGAAGGAAAAAGTGGAGAAGGAAGGCAGGGAGGTTAACCAGTTTTGCCTAACCGGTTTGCTACCCTACACATGGGAGCGGGATGGGGGGGATGAAAGATGGGGAGAAGAGATAGAGGGCACATAACACGGCACACACATCGTTGGTTACAGTCTGTCACTCTTGTGTGCTACGTGACATCACTGTCACAGTCGCTTGTCCAAGCCCGTATCCTTCATAAACCGAAGTAGTCCCTTCGTCGCCTTCAGCTGCGATGTCTTCAGTCGGCGATATGTGAAAATGGTTGCAACTGACAATGGTCTACTGTCAAGGTGCGCTAGAACGGACGCCATGGACTGTCTCTGAACATTATATTCAGGACAGTCGCACAGAATGTGCTCCAGCGTCTCCTCGCAAAGACAGGCATTGCAGAGAGCGTTGTCGGCCATTCCAATGCGAAACGAGTAAGATTTCGTGAAGGCCACCCCTAGCCATAAGCGATAAAGCAGGGTGGCCTCACTTCGGCGGAGTCCGGTTGGCATACAGAGATGCATCAAGGAGGGCAGGTCGTGTTGATGATTGCTGCGGTTGGTCTGGCTGCTTGGTGTGCACCATAGAGAGAGCGTGATCTCCTGTGCAAGCACTTGAAGTCTGCTGGCTGCGTCGGAACGTGAAAGTGGTATGGCCTCTTCCTGTGTGTCTTCAAGAGCTGTCCGAGCGGCTTTATCGGCGTCTTCATTTCCGATGACGCCGCAGTGACTTGGCAGCCACTGAAACGTCACGTGATGTCCTTTCTCATGTGATGTATGAAGTAGGCATCTAATATCGAATACGAGCTGTTCAGATGGCCCGCGACGCAGAGCTGATAGTACAGATTGTAGGGCTGCCTTTGAGTCGCTGAAAATTGACCATTGTCGAGGTGGTTCCCGATTGACAAGCATGAAGATGCACGCCCGTTTGGTCGCTGTGCTTTTAGGCTGAACAAAAGAATGAAAAGGTATATGCCCATGCAAACCAACACTGAACCAACAATTTCATGCTTGCACATTCTTTTTTCGAGAATCGACTTTCCCAGGAATTTAGTATCTTATACATGGCTAGCTGGAGCGCCAAAATGCACAGGTCCGACTGCACGGGGGTGACACGTTGTCTTCCTCCCATTAGTTTATTTTTGCCCAGAGTGCATTATGCGCCATAGTGATTGTGAGGTCGTCGCTATTGGACTAAGTGGCAGCGACATTGCTCTGTGACTACGCTGGTTGTTCACAGTTGCTCCATGGGTTCGGCGGTAGTGTTACCGCTTTTACCACGCACACACACACACACACCGAGGGGTCATCGCATTGAACTTATATGGGTAAAAACAGTGACGCTGACGAACCTTGGTCCGCGGCAAAAACCTGCGCATTCACACGAAGTCTCCTTCACTGAACGTAGCCACTCGATGCCAATGGTGAATGGGTTCCTGGAACTCCTTTCGTGCGGTCTGCTCTACAACAGAAGGCGTGACCAGGTCCAGCCTTGTCCTGAGGCATCTCTCTCAGAGCAAAAGCAGAGGGTGCCTCTGCAGTAGTTGCTTGTGAAGTGTTGCCGTGCAATACGAAGAAGCCCGAAAGGTGCGAAGGTGATGTGGATCCATTGGACTTCCAAAGCGTAGCCTTGAGTATCTGTACAAACCGTTCTGCCACACTATTGCTTCTTGGATGGTACGGAACCGTTCCCACGCTCTTGGTTCCGACTCACTACAGGTGCTCCTAGTAATCTGTGGAGGTGAATTGAGTGCTGCTGCCAGACTCTAAGGGGTTGGGAAATGTTAATTTGCAAAACAGTTTGTGCAGGCATGAAATGGCTGTTTCACTAGTGAAAGTTTGTATTGGCAATGCTTCTGACCAATTGGAAGGTGCATCGACCACCACGAAGTACGTCACACCGTTTGCAGGGCAGTCAAAATTGACATGTAAGCGTTCACAAGGGCTTATAGGTCATACCCAAGTATGTAAAGGAACTTCAGTGCTAATTTGCGGTTAGATTCACTAATTGTACTAGAGGTTAAGTGCTGAATGTCAGTGTCGATGTTAGGCCACCACATGTAGGTGCTTGTTAGTTTCGCGGTGCAAACTGCCCCTGGATGCGCTTGATCCAATTTGGCCAAATTTCCTAACATTTTCCAGGACAACAGACATGCCTATAAAAGTGTATCCTCGATGTACGGACAGTTGTAGTCTCCTGCAATTAAAAGATTTATCTCATCTGGGACACTGTGGCCAGCCTGGCAGAATATCCTGAGTCACTTAACACAAAACTGCATCACGTGAGGTCCCTTGAGCAATATCATTCAGTTTGAAGTCTCAGTGTATCGAAACGTAGATAACCAAAAATTATTCATGCTCGTCGACAGCCGGCTCGTTTATCATAAGCTTGAACTAGTACTTTTCGTCAGCATACTTGCCGCTAACCAGAACTTTAATGAAAACGAATAGGAGGATGATCGGAATATTGCGGAAGCAATTGCCACTATCCAGTTTTGGCATGTAAGATTGTAGCCAAAGTCTTGTGGTTCCTAAGCAAAACAAAATGTTTTGCCTTCAGACAGTGGAACGTTCACAGCTCCGAAAAGAAGCGCTAAGGCTTCATTTTCTATTGACTGCACCCCTTCTCAACATGATAATGTGCCTGAAGCATACGCTAATGGCTTATACAGGCAGACGCAACGCAAGACAGTTGCAGCGGCAGGCTTTGGTCACCAGGATGGGGATAGACGAAAGCAGTTGGTTAATACGCTGAGAGGTATAGCCGCCAGCTGCAAGCCAAACTGACGCATCATGTTTACGCAGGAGCATGTTAAAAGGAGAATGAACAGTCGACAAGTTTCACATCAGCTTTCGCTTGTAGTCAAGACCTAATAGCGACTGAAGGTGTGCTTATCAGCAGGTGCCGGGGCACTGGCTATCGCGGGCAGTTTCAGCACGACATCGTTGACCTCGTGTCGCAGAAATGCCAGAATGCAATTCATAAATAAAAACAACTTGCAAGATGGGCTGGGTGGGAATCAAACCAGGGTCTCCGGAGTGTGAGGTGAACACGCTACCACTCAGCCATGAGTTCGACGGTGCAAAGCGGCACAAAAGCGTCCCTAGTGAATGCAGTGTTGCCTTAGGAACGTGCTGTAGAAAGTTATACTGCGGCGTATATCGGTAATTATGAGCATGTAAATTACAGAAGTCGCCGGTAAACGCGTAGCGAAGTACTTTTCCGCTACATTTCTTCTGCGCTTGGCGCACACGCAAGGCCATCTTCCGGCTAACACCGAAGACCCCCTCCTACCAATGTACGGCGCTGCCCCGACAGGTGGCGCGCCACTCGCCCGCTTGTCCTGTCGTTTGTGTTCTTCTTCCTAAGTCCTGGTCGTCTGCGCCTTGCCTTTACTACTTCAAGCATGAACCAACTAGCCAAAGCAAGAGTTTTACTTGTCCCCTTCGTCTCGTTTGAACGCATCGGGGCCGTGTTGGGACCGGTGCGAGGATGCCTCAGTACCTTTCCGTTTAATAAATTTTCTTGCCCTCTCCCCTTCCAACTTCCACCGTGCGTCACTCGAGCCCGCATGTTTAGGCGACGCGGCTCATTTTTCCCCTCACAGCGTGATTCCTAGGTGCAGCGTTCGATGCGGGACCGCTCTATCGTGGTCTCTCCGCCATAGCGCGCCTGGTGGGAAAACGTCCCCTGCGATGTGTGCCGTGCTGCTGTCGAGGACTCATGCGTCTGCGTGGTGCTCCCAAGCGACATAGAGGACGAACCCATCGAGGCGTCAGCCCCATGATCGTGCCCGCCTTCATGGCGCTTCGCGGCCCGGCTGTCCGTGCCAATCGCGACATTTGGCTCGCGTAGATCGTTTCTCCCTCCGAGACACCGAGTTCTTTGGTTCGTTCCACTTGCTCATGCGCACGTTTTGTCTTTGTGTGACTCAAGAGCATGCCGAGCGAATGAATGAGTGGGTGGTGCTAACGGGGTGCGATAACTCTATCGCGTTCCACTCTTGAAGGCGAAGCTTAAGCGTCCTTCAAGTTTTTTCAACCTTTGGGTGGATGCCGTACCGGTTATTCACATGGCCAAATACTGAAGCTCGTTGGGAAAACATTCGCATTTGAACGGCTTTGTATGAATCCCACGTTCCGAGCCTTCTCAAAGCTAGGTCGAGGTTGTGCAAATGCTCTGCCCTTGAACCTGTCAGTCAGGATGTCATTGATATAGCAAAACACAAATTTCACCTCCTTCAAAACATTCTCCTATATATTTGTTTAGTTTTGTGGGCACTCAAAAATACCGATGGGCAGGCGATTCACAGCGTCAAGGCACCTGTGCTCGTTTAGCCTGAGGCGCTGCTGCATCTCAGGGTTTAATTCTTTTGTTGTTATGCCCTGTTGAGGTTGATTTCAGAAAAGTACTGTCCGCCAGCGAGGACCGCAAGCACCTATGTCATGTCTGACGGAAAGACAACTTATTGGTCGAGCATAAGGTGAAGGCTTTATTTAGCCACCAATTTAACATTTACGAGCAGACTGGCTGGTTCTGCGTTACAAGCGAGAGCCGCGCAAGCTTCGCCGCCAGTGCCTCTAAGCACATGATCATTAGGCATGCTCCACGCCGGCGTCGCGTGCCCTGATGGAGTGCCATAAACCATGGGCATGGCATATACCTACCCTGGTTTAATGACTCTTACGATGATGTGACAAATCGTTCCCAAGGTGCGAAGGAGAGGGGTTTCTGTATACACCTGTAGCATGACGAACGAAGTCCTATCAACCACGGTGGTCACCATGCTGCACTTATGCCCACTGAAGCGGTCAAATTTATGCCAGCACATAAATAATGGCGCATCGCTAACAGCCTATCACTATTGCTTTTCAGCAGTCTTAAGAGGCCAGTTGCATATTCATGGCAGCGCACTGTAGTTGCCGAAAAGAGCTAACTTGCCGGCAGCCAGCAACCCCGGGAATCCTTAGCCAGAACGTCAGTTATGGCAGCGCTTCAATGATGAATGCCTTTTGTCAGCGGCGGGAGCAGGACGCAGACACTTCACAGCTGCTGCATGCAATCTGAAGCATTGTTGTAGGCAGCTTCATTTGTCACTCCAGTCCAACAAGACTGGCAATTGAACTGAATAACGTAGTCGCCTTGAGCCGTTGAATTCGTCGCAAAGCTGGCAGCAGCTGCGCTGTCTCGGTCCGTATATCTGGCGTTGCAATCCTACAAAACTCCAGAAGTCGCTCCAGGTTTGATGTACTCGTGAAGTTCTGAAAATCATAGACCCCCAAGGCAAACTCTAAGAATTGAGCGCATTGACATAGTTCAGGGGCCACTATGAAGCCTCCGCGACGACGAGGACAGCGAGTAACTATAACCGGCAGTGGCACGAGTGGTGGCGTGAGCGGACTTGAGCGAGAGAGGACAAGGCTACGCCAAGATGCAGTACTTCTCCATACACGAGGGCGAACACTCAGGGTCTTCGCCAAGACACGTCAGCTCCTGCCCAGCTGACTCGGTTTCAAATACATGGTCCCTTCCTTCCTTGTATTCCTGTTTTTTGGAGAGGAGAGGGTTGCATCGACTTTGGGAGAGGGGTGGAGGCAATACCTTTCCAGGGCGACGGGGAATGTGGGAACATGACACGGCTTACGTAGGTACGTCTTGTTTGCAGTCGCGTAACTGCCTATATTTATTTCTTTGTGTAGGAACATAGGTGAAGCACACTATCCTACACTACTGCCATGAAGGAACAGGAATATCGGTGTACATTCAGGGCTGCTCTTACTGACAATACTGTTTACACGCATAACTATCAATTTTTGCTCTACCAAATTACCCATTAATTGCAGAGGGTGCTACTGCATTGCGGTAGAGTATAGAACGTTGCCTGTGGGCACTGCACCGTTCGTGTTCAGTCCTGGGAGACTACGAGTTGGCGATAATGGGTGGACAGAATGTTGCTTCCCTGGCAAACTACCCTTCTACCTAATACTGCTCACAAGTACTGTGGCTTGGCCTACAGCGTCTGCTGCTACTGCGGCATCGGCACTTGCTGGCAGTGTTTTGTGTCCCTTTTTTTGCGGTGGTCCACGATGCCTTGCTGGCAGTTGCATCCAGCCGGGTTCACTGTGGCAATGTCTAGAGTTACATTTGCCACATTCCTGTTCTTTTCCTATCCCGTGAATGACTGCACGAATTAGTGCTTATTCTGTGCGTAGTAATTTGCACGCAGAATAAGTAGTATATTTACAAGCAGTGGACATTTAATTAAAATGCACCAAGACTGTACTGTGTGGCCTCTTTACCATCGGGCATTTTCTTGGACCTTTTGTTTGGTGGCCCTTGGATGCATTCTTCAGTTTCTGTCGGTGTTCTGCATGAGCCTTCTGGAGAACAAAAGTCAAGGTCTACAACCAATGTGACATGCATTGCAGAGTAGCCTTACAGGTTCTTTGAATGCGGCTTTTCCAGGGCATGACGGCACATGAGCCCTTGTGCAGCAGATTAGTTGTAAAGTCTTGTGTTTGAGTCTCGGCGGCAAGTGCAGCTTCGCCCCCCCCCCCTAAAAAAGGATGTTCACGCATGCACATTGCTGCATTTAGTTGTGCCGTGCATCATGTTGCAACTCCACCGGTAGCTCGATGCTAGTGCAATGCTGAGAAAAGGTGCGCAATATACGACTGCAACTTCATGTTTAAAACGGAAACCGACCATGGCTTTGTCCAGACTGTACCGTAAACCACATACAGCTTGCTTTCATTGATGGCTAGCAAAATTAATGAAAAAATCCCAGTAATGCACTACGGTGACACCTCAAAAACATCACATTGCTTACTTCTGGCAGTGTCGGATCTCCCTTGCAGGTGGTCGCAGCGTGTGCCTGACTTCACATTTTCACAGAGGGGGCCGGAGAAGCATTGCGGTAAAAATGAGACTTGGGCAGGAAAGACGATCGCTTGCAACTCAATAAATTTTCAGAGGGAAACCACCAGCAACGTTATTGCGCATGCGCTGCCATCGAGAAATGTGAAGAAAAAATTGTCATTTTTTCATATAGAATATCTCCTGACAACGGGGCTTGTGCTGGTGATCGGAAGAACAGCGTGCGCAGATTACGTGACAAAAATCCTTCCAAAAAAATAAGAAATTTTCGGCGGAGGTTACAGAGGAGCGTTGCCTAGAAATTTCATCCAAGGGCAAGAAACAAATTTTTTGCATCAGACGCACTGCCGACGCACTACTACGTGATCATACTTGTTTAAAATCTGCGGTAACACTGGGTCGGTTGAAGTGGTCCACTCCAGGGACTGTTCGCATATTCAGCACAGTGTGTCGCTCAGAGCATTTCATCATTCCAGGATGACACCATACAAGGATGGCAAATGAAGGTTAAGCAGGATTTGGTAATCTTTAGCGAAGGTTAGGGAGTCCTCTAGTTCGTGCACCTGCTACCAACAGAACTAAACTGGACTAAAAACGTAAGCAGTTAGGACGTAGGTAACTGCTTTTATAGTTCAGATGTGGCCTTTGTGGTTTTTCTCCGCACGCAATTAGCGGGAGACGGAGATACAGTTCTGTGCCAACATCTGTATGTCACAGTTCCCGAAGGCTGCCAAGTCGCACTCGTTACTTAGATGGGTGGATCTGTACGTAATGTTATGCTGAGACATTTCTTGAATTCCGGAGATGCTTTTCTTTACCTCTTTGTCCATCTCGAAGCAAGAGACTGTGCATGCTGTACAGCACCCTAAATAAACGCCTCGCTCAGTTAGCCATTGGGTCAGTGATTGCATCCGCATTTTCTCAAGAGAACAACACGGCCTGTAAGTGAGCGCTTACGCAAGCACAGTTTTATCCAACAATACTGTCCCAACAATGCGCAAGTGAGCCAGAGAACGTGGTGTAGGGGTGCGAGAGCATGTATGTACTCCGCGCCAGTTGATCATTTTTGGAGCTTACTCCTGGACCTCGTTTCACTCTGTAAGTAAACATCTTTTGTAAGAACTTTGGTGGAGGGTCAGGGTACAGCGCAGCTCACGCTCCCCCATTCTTGTTGCTCGGGCTCAACATTATATATGGCCTGATTTTTCTTGAGAACAATAAATGGCTGTCGGTCGTTTTGGGCTGTATCCAGCAACTTGGCCTTACTTTAAACTGGAAATAGCGCGTTTCGGTGAGAGTCGACCACTTGTACTAGGTTTTCTGGTCGACAGAGACTGCATACGACCAGTCCCCACAAATAAGGCGGCGGTTGAGGACTTTCAAAAGCCACAGGCGGCGAAGGACCTGCAATTTTTAATCCTTTGATATTCCGACAGTTTCTCAAGAATTTCGCACAGCTTGCCTCTCCACTCTCGCCTCACCTTTACGAAGACACCTGATATTTGTGGACTGCTGACTGCCAGTCTGCATTTCAACAGCTGATATTTTTGTTGACTGCTGGACCGGGTATGCTGCATTCCGATCTGGAGGCTTCAACAGAGCTCCATACAAACGCCAGCGCTGGGGGTGTCGGCCCTGTGCTTGTTTAGAGCTGCGGTGGTTCTATCATGCCATTGCCTATGCCCGTCGGACAATTACCAAAGCGGAGAGAAAATATACCGTTACTGAACCCAAGTGTTTAACAGTCATACCTGACATTCAGAAATTCTCTCCGTATCTGCACGGCGGCACATTCACGATAGCGACGGACCATCATTCACTATGTTGGCTCATTGGGCTGTACGACCCGTCTGGGCAGGGTGGCCCGCTGGGCGTTGCGCCTTCAAAAGGACAGCTTTTCCTTCAACTACAACAGCGGACAATCTCATATGAATGTTTGGTATCCCCTATCTCTTCCCCGCACAATAAGGTTGACGATAATAACTATGATAATCTAGTTTCCATCCGCGCCAGATTTTCAGACACAAGAACGAGCAATGGTGTGATCCTACCTTGAAATCACTACGCGCAGCTGTACGTGAGTCAGCAGGAAGAACACGATTTACTTTTCGTGATGGAGTGCTGTACAAAAATTTTCAGACACTAGACGCCCTGCAGGACCAACAGACCTGCATGGCGTCTAGTTGTGTCTGAAAACCTGCGACCTTCTGTTCTTCATTTCATGCACTGCAACTTCCGCGCACACTGGCTTCACACGCGCACTATACCAACCTCGCAAGAAAGAAAAATGGCTGTGGCTTAGCTAAGGTTAAGCCCAGGATGCGAAGCATACTAGCCTTTATTTTAGTTGTTGAACCACTGTTTAGCCTGGTGAACTGCTGTTGCTTGGCTATATTTGGTTCGGCTAGACGAAGAAACAACTCATGCTTTACTCTGCTTCGCCTTCAAGAGTGGAACGCGACAGCGTTCCCGTCGACCCGCCAAGGGGTGTAAGACAAAGGGCTACGTTGCAGCGACTACGCGCCCCGCATTGGACGCGGTGAGCGTCGAGCAACGCAGCGTTCGGCGCGGCAACGAAATGTGCGCCTGAGCAAGCGACGCACGCCTGAGCCTTAGAAACAGCTCGTTTCTAAGGCAACACTGCATTCACTAGAGGCGTTTTGTACCGCTTTGAAGCATCGTACTCGTGGCTCAGTGGTAGCGTCTCCGTCTCACACTCCGGAGACCCTGGTTCGATTCCCACCCAGCCCATCTTGCAAGGGTTGAGCCAAAGCCACCTAGAAACAAGCGCAGCTGCTTATATACCGCCGCGACGCCGCGAGCGACGGCGCGAGTTGGAGCCCCGTTTCTCCTCTGTCGTAACGTCACGGTATCACGTGGTCAGCCTTGAAGGCGACGCCGCGAGCGACGGCGCGAGTTGGAGCCCCGTTTCTCCTCTGTCGTGACGTCACGGTGTCACGTGGTATGGCATGGGGTCAAAGGTCGTTGAAGGCGACACCGCCGCGCCTGAGGAGCTGGGTTGAGCTCTAGTAATATGCTTCGCATAAAATAACATTTATTTCCACTAATCAATAACACCTCAGAAGATGCGCTTCCCCGGCAGTGCCTCCATCCGTCGGCCGGCTTTCCAAAGGACTGAGAGGCATCTACACTTGGCTGATGATTTCTCGTTGAGTCTTGCTCTACTGGTTGCGTTGTAAGTCCTCCCAGGATTCTATCGTGTTTCAGCTATCGTATATTCCTTCGGACCTAGATACCATGCGGACCATATTCGCTGCATTGCAGAGCCTGCAATGTAGTTTGGAGACTTCGCGATCGATTTTGCTATATAGCGTGGGGTTTGGGAAGACCCCTGTCCGCAGCTTCTGCCATGCTACTTCTCCCTCACTGAGCGTGCAGTCTGTCGCCGGAATAGCCTCTCTGCTTAAGCTGTAATGCGTTAATATAATTATTTCCTGATACATTATTAGTCCCTCTTTTCTGTCTACGTGCTCAACTGGTTGAAGTGCCCCGGGGGCTGAATGGAATGTGGGACCGCAGGTGACCCTGCGGGTTTCATTGTGAACAGACGCCCACACGAGCAGCAGTCGTTCCTTGGCCACCCTCGCTTATTTTTAATATGTGGGCGGGAGCTGCCGTAAGTCGTCCTGATTCGTAACATTTTATCGCAGTTTTGGGTTCGCTGACCACCTCCAGCCTACGGTTACTAGTTTCAAGGGCTATGGACATCTCTTCAGCCTCTAGGGTGGTGACCCCACAGAGCGTACGGCACACTGGAGCTCCATCTTCCATGTCTGCTACCGCCACGTGGATATTCCTATATTTATTCCGCCGAGTCAACGTACATGACGTCATTCCTGCCTTGGTATTTGTCCTGTAAGGTCTCTGCTTTATTCTTCCTTATACCTTTGTGCGAGGCTGTATTCATGTTTTTTGGGCAGTGCAAAAACATTAAATTTGTCCCGGATGCGCTGATCTGTATCCCACGGTCTCCCTTGCTGTGGGGCTGAAATCCCAGTCTCTCCAGTACCCTCGTTTCCATTTGTCTCCCATGCAGTCAGTGATGCTAGGCCGTAAGAGCAGCCTCAACAAGCTCCTCGACTGTGTTAGACTCTACTAGTTGCACTAACCACCACGGACGTGTTATGGAGGGAGGCGGAGCGCAACGTCGATGCCTTTCAGCATTATGGTATCAATTTCCATGCGTTCGTCTACCTGAAGTCTGAGATAGGCAACGACATATACACTGCTGGTGATGAAAGCTTGGGCTATTCGCAGCAGGTTGGCCACCTATATGCCCGCTTTTCTGCTATCAATCTCTCATATGAGGCGACACGTTTGGGTCAGACTGGTTTCCCGTCGCAAAGACATCTTGGAGTCTTGACATTCGCCTGAATACAAAGGGGTTAAACCCGAATCTTGTCTGCGACGGGGACCTTTTCCCATAAAGGTGCAGGTGGATGATCTCCTTATCGTTCAGCCCATGTCGCCTCTTTCCAGTCAGTCTTCGAAGCAGAACTGCCGATTTCTCTGCTGAGAAACTAAGCCCCTTCAGTTTTAGTTACTCTATGATTTCTGTCACAGCTTGCAGCGATTCCTCACACTGTCCGTCACAATCTTTACACGCCCATAATCTAAGGTAATCGGGATATATGCTGTGATCGATTCCTTCTATTGCCCTGAGTTTCGCCGGGAGTCCCGTCATCGCCAAATATAAAGGGGACAGCGACAGCACAGACGTTTGGTGCGTCCATCGGTTTTCTAGTTTTGCACTTTTAAATGACTATTCCCCCAGCGTTAGTCGTTTTCCTATCCCTAAGGAAATCCCTGAGATAGTCGTACACTTTCTTGCCCACATGAAAGGAACTAAGGGTCTCATATACAGAGGCGTGTCTTACATTGTCAAAAGCTTTGGCAACATCCCAGCCCAGGATCACTCTCGTGTCCCTCGTGCCTTTTTCTTCTAGTTGCAGCATTACATCGCGGGCCGACTGCCTTGACATAAAGCCAAACATGATATACGTTAAACTCATCTTTCCCCCGCAGGGTCGTCTGCGTCAGTGGGTGTTTGGTTTGTTGCGACACCACGTACCCGAGCACGCGAGGGTTGTACACTCCCGCGTGTAACCATGCGCGGCATAGCCGTGTCCGGGGAAAAGGCAATCCTGGCAGTTGAGCCGACGCCGGGTGTTCGGACCGTTAAGGCCTCCCCCCCCCCCGGTGGAGGCAACACGCCTCTTCTGCCTCTGCTTCACGTCGACAGGACCTCCAGGCTTCCCCACCTGGGGAAATCGGTAGTTGCCTTTTACTGTCGCTCTCCCCCTCCAGCCTTCGTCTTTCTCTCACTTCATCTTTCCTGTCTTCTCCTAGCGTCCACCTACTTCCAATTTTTCAAGGCAGAAAGGGTTAACCTTGTGTGAATAGCCAACCTAGGTTATATGCTATTTGATTATAGTGGTAATGTACAGCTGGCGTTTCCAGACCGTGTTTCACAGGTCCTGCAGTGTCCCCTTGTAGGAAACCACAGTGGGTGGGTGGCGTTATTGCCGAAATTTCATATCTTTATGGCTACCTCCTTCCCCCCCACTCCCTGATCGCCTTGTAAAAAAAGGGCGCACCGACGAAGTATTCCGATTTTTTTGGTCGGCAAAAGGAATCTGTACCTCGTTTCCACGCGATGCGTTCTGAAAAACCAGCTAAACCAGTGCGAGCAATCTCACCATTCCTTGTATCGAAGTCCCTTACCGAAGTTTTTGGTCCAGTTTGTAAGGCGTCGAGGAAGGCTACCGGTGACCTCTTCTTGGAGCTCCGCGATCAGAAGCAATTTGACAAACTGCCCAAACTAGTATCATTTGCGAAGACCCAAGTAGTAGAAACCACTCACCGCATGATGAATACCACCTGCGGCGTTGCCTTGCACGATGATTTGCTGGAGCTCACTGAGGCTGAACTCTTGGAGGGCTTCAGTGAACAAAAATGTTATCCATGTCAAAAGAATTAACAAGAGGCGGGATGGCAAAGAAATCGAAACCAAACTCTTGATAATCACCTTTGGTTTGAGTGCCCTGCCCGAGTCAATCGCGGCAGGGTACATCAAGCTCCCTATTAGGCCATATGTGCCAAGCTCCTTTATGTTTTCATAAGGCAATGTTTCGGCCGCAGTTCGCAGAGCTGCCGAGGCCGCCAAACCTGTGTGAAATGCAGTGCCCATGAACATTCCTCTGAAGTTTGCGAGAACACTCTCCGTTGTGTAAACTGTGATGGGGAGCACGGCGGGTACTTGCGGTCGTGCCCATCCTGTAAAAAAGAAAAGGAAATTGTTACAAAGTCAAGGAAAACGTAAGTTTCAAGGAGGCACGCAGGAGGGTTTCATACCTGGCCAAGAACACCTTTGCCGATATGACGCGTCCGGGGGCAGCGACACAACGGCTTCCGGCTGCTGTCCGACCCACATGTAGTGAGTCGGCAGTTACGCCACCTGCCCCCGCGGCGGTTGCAGCTAGCGCTGCTTTGCCAACCCAGAAGGGGCCATGCACCTCCGGGCAGGTGGCCTCGAAGCTCTCGTCTAACGTGCCGAGGCCTTCACGTCAAACAAAGCGCGCGGAAAAGCGCGTGTCCAGCGCCCCGCAAGAGGCGATCTACACAACGACCAGCCAGACGGCGCCACCAGCGCCTAAGGAGCGGCGACCCTCTCTCGATCGCTCCAAAAAAAGACAAGACTCCCGTCACGGCGCCTGCAAAGGGCCCCCGAACAAATATCACTCTTTTAAATACACAGCACCAAACACATTTATTGCAATGGACACACAAATGCTAAGTGGAATGTACGGGGACTTATACACAACCTCGACGACATTAAAGAACTACACCAACACAATCCCAAGTTCCTGTCTGTTCAAGAGACACATCTAAAACGCACAAACTTTCTTCGCTAGTACACCATCTTCCGCAAGGACCGTGATGAGGCTAACACCTCGTCCGGCGGTGTAGCAATCCTTGCAGGCAAGTCCGTAGCTTGTCGCCAGGTAACATTACAGACACCCCTCGAGGCAGTATCAATTAGATGGATTATTTTCAATAAGTTGGTAGCCGTCTGTTCCATATAAATACATCCAAGCTATCACCACCAAAAAACAGATTTCTATAACCTCACAAATAAGCTACCGGTACTCTACATACTTGTGGGCGTCGAAATCACCCACAACACGTTGTGGGGAGACGCGCGTTGCCACGCACGAGGCCTACTTATTGAAAATTTCATTCTGACCTCTAGTGTCTGCCTGTTTAATAAGGAGCCAACTTACTACAGCATCCAACACAATTCTTATTCACACATAGACCTAGCCATAGGCTCTGCTTCTTTTTTCTGCCTCATCTGGAATGGAATGTGATCAAGAATCTTTTTGGAAGTGACCACTTCCCTATAACAATAAACATAATAACGCAGCATGACAGCCCTCCCCGTCTTGCCATATGGAAATTAGCATCAGCTGACTGGGAGCATTTTAAAGAATCAACTCAATTATCCCCCGATTTTATAAACAATTTTAGTATCGATAATGGTGACGTATATTTTACCGCTTCTATTATTGATGCTGCTGAAAAGCTTATCCCACAAACAAATGGTGGCTCACATAAAAGACGCGTTCCCTGGTGAAGTGAAAACTATAGAGATGCACGAAGAGGCAGAATAAGGCATGGGGCATATTGTGCAGAACGCCGAATAATGAAAATCTCATTGATTTTATTTGACATAAAAATTGTAACAGCGCAAACACATGCAACCACAAAGTACAATTGTACAATTTTACAATTTGTTGTAAAGTATGCACCAACTCACCCAGGAAGAAGTTTTAGTGAAGTACCTCATTGAATTTAAGCATATAAAATCACAGGGAAGGGGAATACGACGTCAGGCGAAGAAAGAAAGCTGGGCGAGGTTCCTTTCAGGTATAACTTCGTACACACAAGAGGCAAAAGTTTGGAATGGCGTAAGGATGCTAATAGGGCAGCAAATAAATCCGTTGCCTCTGGTGAACGAACAAGGGGATACCTTATAAAAACAGGCAGACACCCTAGGGGAGCACTTTGAGCATGTGTCAAGCTCAATACACTACACAATTTCCTTCAAGTGCAGACAAAAAGAACAACGTAAGGCATTTGAGCGCCAATACCCTCCCAACGCACCATACAACCGTCCTTTCTGCATTACCGAGCTGAGAGCTGCCTTGATCGTATGCAACAGCTCTGCACCGGGACCCGATAGAATAATGTACGACATGGTTAGGAACGCAAACACTGACACACAACTGTCACTACTTGCACTTTTTAATACTATTTGGGCTTCTCATTATCTCCCACCTGCATGGAAAGAAGCGATCGTGGTCCCCGTTTTGAAGCAAGGTAAAGATCTTTCTTCAGCGGCAAGCTACCGCCTGTTAGCTCTCATGAGTTACCTTTGTAAGCTGTTTGAGAAAATGATTAACCGGCGACTCATACTTATCCTTGAAATGAACAATATAGTTGATCCCTATCAGAGTGGCTTCAGAAAGTGTCAGTCCACCACCGACAATCTTGTGCGTATTGAGGGGAATATGCGCGACGCGTTAGTGCGCAAACAGTTTTTCTTATCAATATTCCTCGCTATGGAGAAGGCGTACGGCACAATGTGGCGGTACGTGATCTTGCGACACTTGTCGGGAATGGGCATCCGTGGCAATATGCTAAACCTGATAGAAAGTTATCTGTCCTATCGTACCTTCCGCGTGAAAGTCGGGAATGTACTCTTGCGTCCATTTATACAGGAGACAGGTGTACCCCAGGGAGGTATGCTCAGCTGCACATTCTTTATAGTTAAGATGAACACACTCCACGCTTCATTACCACCAGCTATATTTTATTCCGTGTACGTAGATGACATACAAATACGTTTTAAATCCTCTAACCATGCAGTGAGCGAGAGACAAGTACAGCAAGGTTTTAACAAGATATCTAAGTGGGCAGACGAAAATGGGTTCAAAGTTAACCCCAACAAACGTTCATGTGTTCTCTTCACTAGAAAGAGGGGCCTGGTTACAGACTCGTGCATGGAACTGTGTGGACAACAAATACCTGTCAAGAAAGAGCACAAATTTCTGGATGTAATACTTGACTATAAGCTTACTTTAATCTCGCACATAAATTATCTCAAAACTAAATGTCTACCACACAACGTGTGGTAGCGACAGAAAATGTCCAATGAATATTTACAAGAGCCTCATTCAATCACGGCCACACTATGGTGCCATAGTTTGCAACCCTGCCACCTCGAGCGCACTTAAGATGCTGGCTGCCGTCCACCACCTCGGTATCCGTCTGGCGACAGGCGCATTCAGAACTAGCCCGATTGAAAGCTTATTTGTAGAATCGAATGAGTGGTCGCTCCATATGCAGAGATCATACATCAGCTTCACATATTTTCTTAAAGTGCACTCTAACCTTGAACATACGTGTTCTAAAAGCATTAGCGATTTGACGTGCACTGCACTTTACCATAATCGACGCTCTTTGAGACGGCCTTTTTCATTGCGTGTGAAGGAGCTTAGCGTGGAAATGAATGTCCCACTCTTCGAACATCGCCTAATGCCTCCAGCGAAGCAGCTACCTACGTGGGAGTGGCAGGTCATTGAATGCGATATATTCTTTGTAAGACTTACAAAATATCCACCAGAGTTCGAAATTCGGATGCATTTCCATGCACTGCAATGCATCAAAATCGAATGCATCAAAATCGAATGTTGGCGTGCCTTACGCGGCTGTTGGCTCATCTTTTCCTGAATCAGGTGTATTGAACCCCTATACAAGCACTTTTACCGCAGAAGCCAATGAAGTACTGTCTGCGGTAGAACACAAAGAAAAAAAACTAGACAAAGCGATAATATTCACTGACTCGTTAAGTGTCGTAAAAGCAATGATGTCTTTGAGAAAACACAAATATCCTGTTTTTATCCAGCTGTACTCGTACTTGTGCAATAATTATTCAGCTCGCAGACGTGTACTAATATGCGGGGTTCCTGGCCATAGATGCATCGAGGGTAATGTGCTGGCAGACCAATTGACCGCATCAATTATATCGCAAGCTATCAATTCTACAACTTCTATTCCTACCACAGATCTCAAGCCTTTCTTGCGAACTAAACTGCGAAGCCGCTGGCAACACTTGTGCGACAGCGAAACAAATATGCTTCACCTGATTAAGCGAAAGTAAGGTTTCTGGCACTCCGTTACAAAATCACGAAGAACTGACGTCCTATTCTGTAGACTCAGAATAGGGCACACATAAGGCACTCACAATTTTCTGCGTACTGGCAACGAACCTCCTACCAGTGGTAAATGAGGTGAAAGACTCACCGTCCTCCACTTCCTCGTGAAGTGTAGGAAACTGAAAGAGAAAGAACGAAACATTTTCCTCTAGAATACCGTTATTGGCTCCCTCTCCATCCTGCTATGTTTATAGGTAAAGAACCCCTGTTTACCACCAAAGCTGTCCTGGATTTCTTGAAAGATAGGGTCTTGCATGTTAAGAGCCCAAATGCTTCATAGCGCATCCTCTCTACAGCGGATGGTGCTGTGATATTAGTCCTTTATAGCACGCGCCTTCACGTCCTTGTGCTACTAGGGCTCTGTTACGGCAGCAGTGCTTTTAGGAATTTTTTGCCTGTGATCAATTTTAGTGCATTGCAATTGTTTCACAATGCATCTTTCGCGTCCTTGGCACGCTTCATAGTCATTGGCAAACACTTTATTACACGTGTTCTATCGTCTTTTAGGCACCTTTACAGCCCTGTCGCATCCTTGCTCGTACTTTCTAGCTTCACATTGAACACATTCACCTTGGCTTGGCGCTCTTTGGTCATAGTTGGCCCTTGTGCTACAAAACACTATATTCAGCATCATCCACTCATGGCAGCCCTGGTGATAAACGGAGTTGTAGACGTGGATCCAATCTGTGGAGACGTGCGTTCGTGAATTCACTGGTGTTGCACAGATTCTGCGTAAGCTCGCGGGTGAGGGCGCGAAGACTATGGCTGCATCTGTTCGTTGCAGTGGTATTGGTATAACATTGGCACCATCGTGGGCCGATCAGGCCGCGTCATCTGCACTGTGATTTCCCGAAATTCCGCAGCGACCCGGTATCCACTGGTAGATGTTTTGCCCCTTGTTGATTGCGTGATGGTGGAGTAGTCGGATGTCTGCGATTAGTTGCGCGTTTGGTCCGTGGTTGAAAGGGGACATCAGACACTGGAGAGCTGCCTTTCAGTCCCATAAGATAGGTAACCATATAGGTAACCCACCCAGTATAGGTAACGTATAGCGCAGGAGACCGAGGAACAGTGCGTTATAGAGTTGGAGCATCGCACTCACAGACACACCCCATGACTTTCCCGCAAGATATTGTTACGGTTAACTGAAGGAAGTTGAATTGGACTACAGGAAGACGAAGTCTGGCAGTTGCCTGAGCGCCATATACCTCAGTTGTAAATATACATTATTTTACACTCGTGGGCCTGCTTTCTTCCTGCAACATTTTGGTGGAAGGTGCGGGGTACAATCACGGAACTTCGCAGCGGACGTCATCTACCTGCCGCCACAATGGCAAATCAACATATACAAGCGACAATGCTTCAGCAGCACGTGCCAACGGTCATCCTCACTCATCCGCAGGACCCAGGGACATCTTGTGGCACGGACAACGCCAACGTCGAGGACTGGCTTACGATGTACGAGCGAGTGTGCGACAACAGGTGGGATCCAACAAAGATGCTAGCAAACGTGATGTTTTATCCAAGAGGAACTGCGAAACAATGGTACGTCACGCACGAAGCTGACCTAACGAGCTGGGATGTCTGCAAAGAAAAAATGCGAGACCTGTTTGGCAGACCTGTCGGTCGTCAGCTGGCAGCAAAAAAAGAACTTGCGTGCCGCGGTCAGACGTCCACAGAATCCTATGTCATGTACATACTGGATGTGCCGGCCCTCTGTCGTAAGGCTGATGACATGACCGAGGCAGACAAGATTGGTCACATACTGAAACGTATTGAAGACGATGCCTTCAATCTCCTGATGTGTAAGGATTGTGCCACTGTGGATGCAATTGTAAAGGAGTGCCGGCGCTTCGAACAAGCGAAGGGCCACCGCGTCACTCAAAATTTCGACCGATTGCCCAATGCCACCGCGACATCTTCTTGGGAAGACCCGCCGCGGTTCATTCAGCCCACAGGACCGGCAGATATTACGCGCATCGTTCGCCGTGAGCTTGAGGCCATGGCTCCGGCTCCAGTTCATTCCGACTGTCGGGAAAGCGTGCCCCCTATCTCCCTTATATAAGCGGTCGTTCGGGAGGAAATAACAAGTTTGGGCATTCCATCTCTCTGCTTGGTCCGCCATACAAACACCTACCAGATTTCTCCGGCCACTCGCTCCCAGACGCGAAGCTTTCCGCCACTCTATCGCAACCCAGCTGACTGGCTCACAGCGGATGATAAACCCATCCGTTTTAATTGCTCCGGTATTGGACACATCGCCCGTCATTGCCGCAACCACTGGTCGTCGCCTCCTCGGTGGTCGTCTCCGAGTCACTTCCGCCAAGTACCAGAAAATCGTACTTCCTCGCCCTATACGCCGACTAGGAACATCAACACCGACAGTCCTCCACCAAGATCCAGCCGCTCCCCATCTCCGCAAGGTCGTAGTTCCCGTTCGCCTCTCGTTCACCGCTCTTCGTCCCCTTCAGCAACCGGTCGGTTTGCTTCGGAAAACTAGGCGGTGCACCTCCCGGAGGTGAAGCTGCGACACCGACCCGGCCCACAAATCCTGTATTGACCCTGCATTCATGTGCAAACCTACTAGACATTGGAGTTGATGCCGTTCCTGTCAGATCTCTCGTTGATACAATAGCGTAGCTTTCAGTTATGAGGTTCTGACACCTGCCGTACCGGGCACTGTGCAAGTGGCCGATGGGAGTACCTAACCTGTCCTTGAATGTGCACAGCACGTGTGAACATTGCGGGCGATTATACCACTGATCTATTGATCGTCCTTGAACATTGTCCACACGACCTAATTATCGGCCTCGTCATACACGCGGTTGGGGCAGGCCAGGCGACGCAAGCACATGCACAGGGCTTCCTGGCAGTGGAAGTTGCTTAGAGACGGAACATGTGGTTTGGGATGGCACCTATGTTGAGGAGCCGAATCCTGGCTGCATACAACCTGGGTCTTGGTTCACGTTCGGGCGTAACAATTACTTCGATCTCATCCCAGCTTAAGTAGGCCAAGCAAAAAGGGTCTCAAAGAACACTTGGGCGCGCCATGAGTTTGCGAAAATGAACAGGACGTGTGACGCAAAACCTGCTGCTGAATCGTGGTCGCGTCGTTTTCGCGCACACATAAACGGATTGGCCACTTCCTCGGCTACATGTGACTCACTTGCAGTAAAAACAGGAATTAATTGCGGACTTAAACAAAAGATCGCGCTACGTACGCTTATGTTTTATATGCCATTTGCGTTCCCGTGCGGTAAATTAGAAGACTTGAAAGGACGCTCACCTAACGTCCCGTAAGGGTGCTTACGTTTAACGTACGTAAGGCGACAAACGCTAAACTATAACTGTCTATTATCTACGCACTGACACGTTAAGCAGAAACTATTTACCTAATGGACAATAGCATATGCTGGCCCTACAGATCAGCCAAAGGGCATTAGATGGACATTGCCTGCGCAACGTTTGTTTCTATTGCGAAAAGGAACAAGACGAGCATACGTTCTGGGCGCGCCTATCTACAGAACAAGATGAGTGAGCTAAATTACGGTCCGATGTGCGCAGTCACGGACTCCCGGCCTCGAACACGCCCCCCCCCCCCCCCCCCCCCTCTTCCCCCCTACGGCTCCGCTACGCTTATCAATGCGTCAGCGGCGTCTTCTCGTGATGCCATAGCCATTACATAACGTGAAGCCCAGTTACAAGCTTCCGCCGCTAGTAAAGTCGTGTTTCCGTGGGTATTCGCTTCGGAGCAGCTCAGTAGCGGCGCGCGAGCGCGTATCTATTTCGTATTTTGGATGGTTCCAGCATTTTTTTTCTTGGAAAAACCAACGAAGCAAAGCTAAGTACGAAAGAAATGCTTGATTCAGAGGTTATTTCAGGTGCCCTACAACTTCGTAATTGATACATTTGCGATTCAAGGAATATATAAAAACTTCACTAATTAACCGTCGTCATTTTCTTAATAATAAGTGATGAAAATAGTACTGGCTGTAAGTACACACGACTGCGGGTACTATGCAGTCGGTACGATTGCTCTACAGCCCTCGAGCTTTTTAATTATCTTAGTCCAAGTTCACTGGGACACCTAGTATAGCAACATATGCGAAACCTTTACACAGAATCGTTCGCATTTCTGTTCGAAACCATATATTCATATCCAACAGCTATCAGACAAGACAACATTGCACCACATTATAATTTACGAAACATTTGACTTGCTGACTATAGGAGAGTCGGAGCCTGTGCCACGCAGAGTAAACAAAAGTAACGCGACCTTTCTTCGCGGAGTGCTCCGCATTTATCGTCGCAGCTAGTGTCAGGACGCAGCGTGAACTTGCACGATAACAAAGACTGCACTCATACATTCCGCTCATAGGTGCCGTGCTCTAAGTCACTCAAAATTTCAAGTAAAGCACACGCCACATTTTGAACAAACGCGGAAGGAGAGAAAACAAAGCAAAGCCAACTTGGACGAAAGTGCCGCGTTCAAGTGAGCACCGCCATTCCGCACGATATATTAGCTGGCTTGCACAGGTCAGGCATCTTTTTCGCCTGAATCGCTGGTTGGCAGTTGTCACCAAGAAAGAACTAACAATTTGCAAAATAGAAATAAATGTTACAGTTGTTTAGCACAGCCAAAATATTTGGAACAGAATATATATATTTTCTCGTATGACAGTATTAAAAAAAAATTCGAACATTACTTTTTACATGGTGTCCATTCAATGCATCCTACCGGTGTTAACATATGGCGCAGAAAATTCGAGACTTACAAAGAAGCTCGACAAGTTTAGGACCGCGCAAAGAGCGATTGAACGAAGAATGCATGGCATACCATTAGGAGACAGAAACATAGCAGTTTGGATAATAGAGCAAACGGGTATAGCCAGTATTCTAATTGCCATTAAGAGAAAAATATGGAGCTGGGCAGATCGTGAAATGCGCACGTAAAATAGCCAGGGGACCATTAGGGTTACAGGATGGGTGCGAAGAGAAGGGAAGCGCCGTCGAGGACGGCAATAGACTAGGTGGGGCGATGAAATTAGGAAATATTTGGGCGCTAGTTGGAATCGGTTGAGCGACAGGGGTAATTGGAGATCGCAGGCAGAGGCCTTTGTGCTGCAGCGGACATAAAACAAGCTGATGATGATGATGATGATTTTGGCATAGGTCTTGTAGCTTCAGTGTTTGTCGCCCACTCACCTTTAGTGGCGCTTCAGTCGTGCACCTCTGACACATCTGGCAATACATCTTGGCACGCGTTTCGTTCGCAGCTTCGCGACCTTTCTGCATGAATTATTTGTAGTCTTCCGGAATAGCTCTTTTTCGCCGTTTCAAAGTGCACTGCATTTGGCACGCGCTTCGGTGTGCTTGCAGTAGACGGTAATATATAGGTGCATCGAGTAACTGAGGCTCGATAGCCTAGTTACTGGGTATATAGCAATCCAATAAAAAATTAAACCAAGACAAAACTGTTATCATAGTATTCCTTGAACCTAAATGCGGCGCAGGACGAACAAAAGGCCGTAAGGACGAACAAAACCTACGTTACAATAATAATGCGATTTGGGCACGTTGGCAATCCTTCATTTCGATATAGACTAGTGCAAAAGAACCAGCAGTGCACAACTTCTCATTTCCGCTACATCCTGTTTGTTTAGCGATGACGGTTTAGCTTAAGATCCGCGACAAACTGGATCGAGATCTTTCGTACTCGTTTTGGATTTCATTGGGCACAATACTAAATCTAGCTAGATGCGTGCCATGCATCTGTGTTCCTTCACCTGTCATCAGCACTCTTCCCTCGTCAAGCATGATATGTTGCCTGCGCCCTCGTGACATCACTGCGTAGTTGCCTCGCACACTGCGTCCGCCTGATTTAGTGTTTGCATTCCTGTACAACTGGCCAAGTATGAAATGGTCCGCTCTGCGGTGAATAAACATCGCAATACCCTAGCGCGGCATAGGGTAAAAGTAAATAGAATTGTACTGATCGTATTTAGTTTAGGCATTTAATTAGGTGCGTCACTAAAGCTACTGTTCACATTGATTCCAACATGCACTTTTGATCAGCATAATTATTTTTGTTTTCTATCGCGTCTTAGCAGCCGTTTAATATGATGTTGCATCACGAGCACGGCGCAGCTTTCTGGCATAACCAAATAGCGTAGAATACCGGGACAAGCACGAAGATTGCATATGCCGTAAACGGGCCAACGACAGTTCATTTTTTTTTCTTTCTATCTCACTGTCTGTGTTTGCTTGTGAGCCAGTGTCTTACAGCATGCTGCCCTTGTTCAATTGGTACAATAGGGTCTCGAAACAGCATGAACTGCGCGCGCGGCGACGACAAGATGTAAGGCGAGAAAGATTCTTTCCCTCTTTCCTCAGCGTTATCTCCTGCTCTAAGAAATTCTGATAGAGGGAAGTACGCCTGCGCAGTGTGCGCAGAAGTTGGTTGGGGCATGAAAGAGTGATTGACGGCTTCGAGCTTGGCCAGATGCGGCCGTTATGAGCATTGCACAAAGAAGCAGTGCGGGCAGTGGCTTCTCTCTCCCCTTGTGAGCCACTCTCTCTGCCTCAGGTGAATCACGGCGCTCGCCCGACGTTCCACCATAGTTCCACAGCCGCTGGATGCCGGGAACGAGCGGACGTGTTGTGTTAGTACTGCGGCGCTTGGCAGCCGGCCTCGTGGTCTTGGTGACTGCAGGCTGTGAGCGCCGGACGCTCCGTATTGTGGGTGTACTTGTGGGACGCTCCGCTCCCAGAACCTACACGGCAGTTGCCGAGACCCGTGGCGGAGCTCCGTTGTGTCCCCGAACCGCAACCTGCCCAAGCGTCACCAATCAGCGAAGTCAATGCTGCCCACTGTATATCTCGTGAGTAGGCACTAAAGCACATTCTAGCGCATTAGATCTAGAGGCATCATTCGGGATCGTTTGTCAGTGAAAGAAACAGTACCGCCCCGGAGTGTAAGCTCCGGTGCGTTTCTCTTTTAGTACTTTGCTGACTATCCTAATGCAGCGCTAATTTTGCAGCTTTACGGCTTGGCTAATGGATGCTGCGACACGTTCGCGACTATTCGCGTTCAGCAAAACGTCGTGGCATGTGAGATGCTTGAATGATACGGATACGGGCACGACCGATTTGGTTGTCACCACTGCTTTTGTTATTCCATGTATGGTGTAAACTAACGCAGAGTGATTGCATTTGCGCAAACGCAGCGACAATCGCAGTGACCGCACTCGTCTACGGTTCTCATTAGTCGTCCCAAGTTGTCGCACAGTTCACTGAAGCTTGCATTTGAGCGGTTCACGCGAATGTCGAGGTGTTGTGTATTCACTCGATGCACGCAAATCGACAACCTTACGGTTAGAAATGGGTTGTTGCAAGCATGTGGGCGCCTGCCTCCAATGTTGCTAATATCTCTAGTGCACTCATAGGACGTCGGCCAAAAACCAAATGAGAGCAAGACGTTTCGGCTCCCATACGGGGACCTCGTTCACAATGAAAGTAAACGAAATGGGAGATATTATTATGTAGTCTTGGCAAAAAAAAAAATTTAATCTGCTGTTAACGGCCGGGGAGCGGCTGCGCTCCGCTGTCGCGGCGCTGCCGCTGCTCGCTTCCACCGAGGATAAAGAGGGCGAGGGAAGCATGTCTCTCACTGCTAAGCACGCTTTGACAAAAGGGTTAATGAAAAACTAGTGGGACGTTCGTTCTGCCAGCTGCGAGGTGCTCTTGCGGCCGCCTTGGTGCGGCGCTTCGTGCGAGCAAATGCGGTGGCCTGAGCGAAACCGTCCGCCTTCCATGCACCGCTATATAGTATAGAAATTGTCCTAATTATCGAAATTACCTATTAGTTCCATCCTATACATTCAAAAGCGAGATATGCTTTTATAGATAAGCCTTCGCAATATGCTCTTAGATAAACGTTTGAAATGCGTTTCTGAGAGCAATGGAAACAAAAGGTGAAAAATAGGCTAATTTGCCAGGGCTGTCTAGCGTTGTTCCAGGTTTTATTGAAATAGGCTGTCAATTCAATCCTTGCTCGTTCAGAAAAGATTAGAAACAGAAATTTTGACTAGAAAGGCTCACTTCGGAAAGGGCCTGTAACCACCGTTACAATATTTCAAACAGGTTGACCGCACTTAATTAAGGAACGACCAAACGAGTGCGTTTGGCGTTGAAGTTCTTTAAACTCATGGTGAGATATAGAAACTTTTCGGGACTAGAAGACGTTTGCTGTGCCTGAGTATCCGATTGAGTTAGACCCCTTCACTAGGCATTTTGGAATGCGCCCACTACCTCGCCTTTTTTGATATCTTCGTGCACACTGCCTTTGTCGTTGGGGCCCACTTTCATGTTCACATGAGGCCAGGATAAGTTCATCCCGTTTGCATTGGGTACCACGCATTTGAATCGCGTAAGGTAAACCGCGGCCACGAGATCATAGGATTCTCGCATAGTGAAGGCATCACACCGGCGGTGCTGTCGCTGTCACGGGTTCACTGGAAGAAGTATTTTAGATATAATTTACTGAGGTATCCTTCGTCTCTACGAGAAATGGCTCCACAGGCAGTAAAAAAAAATGGGTTATACGCAACGTCTTTTAACCAGAGAGCTTGGCTAGTTTACAGTCCAGCACATGGGCAAGGTGGAATGGTTCGGGGCAACCACAGACCAAGCCACACTCAATACCTTGAAGGCATGCTCCCCTCTGTGAATTCGTTGAGAGATGCAAGTGCAACCCTGAAGCTTATGCTTGCTTTATTATTTGCTACTTGTGACATTCATGATTACAAATACGAGATGCCATTGTGGCATGGTATTTAATATATAGCTAAGCTGCTGCTGTCCGGTCCTCGCAAAGTGCCCGTGTTCGAGCACGCGCAGGACTACCCATAGCGTTGTTCCTTTTATTTGGTCCCGGAAAACATGATACGATACTCGCAATTGTGAAATTTCAGTGTATCGCAGTTGACAGCGGTCGCCAGAGACCCCAACCCGCTTATCAAACATAGGCTGGAAGCGGCATGCTAGCCGATCGGGTGGCTTCCGCTTCGCCACTGTCGCGTTCGCGCCGTTGCAGTTTTTCACGAGCGATGTTATGAAACTACTGTTGAGAGTAAGAGAAATGCTTTTCTCGCCCTCTTTATCCTCGACGTAAGCGAGCAGCGGCGCTGTTTGCGCCCGTCCATGTAATTGCTCGTCCGTGTATTTTTTAGTGCAGTTCCCTTCCTTAAGAACGACAGTGGCAGCGCCGCGATAACGGAGCGTAGCTGCTCCCCGGCCGTTCCCTGCGGGTTCAAGTTTTTTTACCAATACTGTATATATGAATAGATGGCGCAAACATCGGGCATAAACGGAAGCCTGCCGTCATTGCGATTCAGCGTGGTATCAGTAGATTTTTAAGGACTGCAGATGCAAACGCGAGGTTAGATTACTTTCACTGGATAGCACATGCGCGTTACCCCAGTCAATACCATGTCCTTCTGATACAGAATGCTCGGTAAGAGTGTTACAAGAAACTGTGTTTTCACATCATGTGTTCCTTGATGCGTCTTTGAAAATTGCCAGTCTCGCCGATGTAGACGTAACTACAGTCTACACAGGGAAAGTTCTACACAATACCTGGGTACATTTATTTCGGAAGCTTGTCCTTGACATTTACAGGAACGTTTTTCAGCTTCTTCGCTGGCACATGTGCAACGTGCGCATCAAAGAATGAAGTATAAGGGCTAGGGACTCGCTAGTACCGGGAGCATAAGGCATCGCAGCACGTTTACGAAGAAAAACGTGGCGTTGAGAAACACTAGGCGGGCGGAATGGTTTGTGAAGGCAGAAATTCACGGTCGGACACACGCATTTGAGCTCATGAAGTTTATTCGCACCACGATAACCTGGCCAAGCTTTCAGATTTTCTTCATGAATCCCGGCCCCGGCGGCCGCATTTCGATGGGGGAGAAATGCGAAAACACTCTTGTACTTAGATTTATGTGCACGTTAAAGAACCCCAGGCGGTCAAAATTTCCGGAGTCCCCCACTACGGCGTGCCTCATAATCAGAAATTGGTTTTGGCACGTAAAACCCCATAATATAATTTATTTAGATATGCTTCATAAGAAGCTTACAGTACTATCCATATGCCGGCTCCTTTCAACTGCACCAAACTATTAAATCAATACAAATATTGGTCATTTTATCACTCGAGTTGAGAAATTGTGTGCGTAATTAAAGAAGCTCCGTTGGATAGATTTTCAATAAATTACTTTAGGTAGCTAAGGGAAATCAGTAATTTGGAACCCGTCCTCGAGGTTATTTAGCCGAGCGACGAAATTTTTAAGAAACATGCTTCTGTAAGAGCTTCGCGAAAAAAAAATATCCAATTAAACGCTCTTGAAAAGCGTAACTGACGCAAAAAAAAGAAATATGTAAAGCCATACAATAGCACTTCATGACGGGACATAGAGGAACCACACACACTGCGCTAACTTGAAGCGCTGTTCTTTCTGTGATAGTGAACCAATGAGCGAGTCAGTCAATCCTTACGAACCGGTAGAGTCAACCTGACCGCACCTAGCCTTTTGCGATATCATCAATACTATGGCCCCGCAAGCATGTTCCTTGTGACCAGTCCGCTTTCGATTTTTATTCAGGATTTTTTTTTATTCACGCTGTTTCATAGTAGTGAACGTGTGCCGCTGGAAGCTCGCTTGGTCGCTGAAGAGATGCGTGACGCAATGATGGCGTAGATTTAGTGCCTCGCTGGCATCAAGACAATTCGCTGCAGCGGTGGGAAAGAAGGTAACGAAAGTGAACAGCTTGGTCGCTGCTCACAGGGCCATGCCGATGGTGACGGTGCCATCGTGACGAAATCTGGGCTGGCAATGTTGACAGATGATGCGTTTTTTTTACATCGAAGCTCTTAAGGGCTGCTTTTCCCACTATCGTGTCCACGTGTAAAACAAAATTGCGACGATAGTGCAATGACAGGCCGACCCAAGGCCGAGGGGCCGTTCTCCATTAGGGGCCCTCATACACAGCTTCGCTGGACATATTTCTTCACAGAGGAAGGGAATTGTGTTCTTTTCGTACTGCTTTCGCTTTCACGTAGAGATAATGCTATAAATGCAGTCTCATTGGTTCTTGTCTCGTAGATTGAAATACGGGTTTAAACTCAAGATCGAATTCGTTCCCGAGAATAGGTATAAGCATGGAAATGCTCGCTCGCTCATACAAACACGCACGCTCACGCTCGCACACAAATACACCTAAAGATAGGACACATGTTCGCCCGCATTCACATATACACGCACACAAAAAAATGCACGCATTCACACAGAACTGCACGCACACACACAAGCACACATGGATGCTCGCACACGGACACACCCATATCAAATAGGTGGACACGAACACGCGCGCACACGCAAATGCAAGTACACACGCACGCACGTTGAAGGCCTGCAGACCCGTATACACTCTCCTTCCCTACTGCCTCACAAGGCCATGCGCGTTTTGAATGACACTCACTGAAACTGAATGACCCTCGCTCTGCAATTACCGTTAAAACTCCAGCTGTAACCGCTTTACGGTTTAAATTTGGCGCTCCCTCAAGTCAATGTGCCCTCTGCTGAGAGGGTGCAAAACCGTTTGCTCTTGTGTGATACAACCGCCGATCCCCAAACAATACACTGCTTCAAGGCACCCGTATTGTTTCGCCTAATAGCCATAAATGCACATGTTACAAGGATTTGTTTAAAACAATGCTGATTCAGCTGCGTATCTGCATTGCCGTGATGTTCCACAGTATGGTGAAGGTGCAATGTCCAGAATTCCTTAGTATGCCCATGCTACAAGGCACAATATCTATATCTTAACATAACGCAAAGACATGCGCATGCTCGTTATGTTGTCCAAGTCTAATGTTGTCCAATAAGCGACCCATTGCTACGTTTTAGGAAATAACAATACAAAATATAATATTTAAAGAGCACTCCTGAAAAAGCCAAAACGAAATCTTGCGTTGTGCGTTTCGGCCCTGTGGTGGGAGACTGTCGAACATAGTACTGCGTGGCGTTAAAAAAAAGTTTCATGTTATTACTGCACAAAGGCTTCCCTTGCTTCGAGGAGCCCAGGACATTCCCAGAATGAAATATAAGGTGCCCGCGGTTAACACTCTTCGCGACACCTCCCCCCTATGCAGAACAGACCCACTCATGACAAAGCATTACTTACAAATTAAAGGGGGCTCGAGAAATTAAACCCGTGCATTAGGCATTGATATAAGAAAACTTAAGTACCCGTAAGGAAAATGGAACGTCATATAAAAACAAAACAAGCCCGTGTTAACAAAATGGAAAACAATATGCACAAGAAAAGTAACATTGAAGTTCATTCGTGCGCGCTACACCACATAATCAACACTAAAGCTTATTCACTTGTACTGTATCGGTGCCCGTGTCGTTCGGAGCGATGGTTCCAGGTTCGGCCTCGCTATGAATTGTCCTCCAGTTAGAGTAAAGTTCAGTCCCGTCCGTGTTCTTGGCTTGTGGCACTCGAGTCGACGTCACACACACACACGATGACACGGCACATGCCTCCGGTCACCACGCGAACTACATTTGTGCACAACGCGAAGAACATAACACATTTTGTTTTTCTTTGGACGTTTATCAGCAGACTCGTCGTTTGCATCATCATCAGAGCACTGTCTGACGTGGCATGGTTCTAACCGCGCAACTTTAGAAACGTCGGGTTTCTTGCCGGTTTGGTCGACTCCATTCTGTGGAGGCTCCGTTCGGTGGGCCACTTTCTTGGCGTTCTGGGTGCCGCATTGCGTGCCTTGGCCTTTGACTAGCTGAAGTAGCGGCTCATTTTTGGAGGCCATAAAGGGGGCGACACTGGCTGGCTTGCTGAGGGCGAGCGGTTGTTTCTGGCAGTCAGAGCTGAAGTGGACGTATTTGCTGACACGACAGAACATCTTCGGACAGAAATGACGGCGGCGAACTTTCCTCCAGGTGCGCCAGACGTCGAGGGGGCCAGCCGAAATATGGACATAACAGGGCCATAACATCTCCAACCTCAAACATCCTGGGAGGACGAGTGTCGTGCGACCTTCATGAAAGCTTTTTGCTCTCACGTACAGCACACCGTCGATGAACCGAACGCTCCGTGCCGTTCTTTTCGTTTTCCTGACAACGAGCGCACTCGGCTGCTGTAGGTGCTGGATCACTTCTTTCATCCACGGATCCTCCCTCTGCTTTTACCCAATGTGCACGTGATTCAGAGCGAGCAACGGTAAGGGATTTTCTTCGCTTGCTAGTGTGGAATCATGCGGACATTAAGAAAACCTGACGGAGTTTCCCTGCTCAAAGTTGGAGCGCTGCCGTAGCTCTGTCAGTCCCCTTCACTTGGACAGGTGATGCGAGGGGCTGAGTTTTCGGCAAACTGTCAAATGGTAGGCCGGACGGTTCTCCTACGCCCGGTGGTCCAAGCCGCTCATCCCGAGCGTCGTGCTGCTCCCTAAATTGTGGTCCACCTTTTGGGAATGGTTGCCGGCACTGGGGCGCCATGTGGCCTATGTGGTCACACAACTGGCAGCGTGGTCGCCCGTCGTCGTCACGGGTACTCCTCGCTGGCCTAGCCACTGGACGACGACGAACATCCTGAATAGCCTTCAGGCAGTCAGATAATTAGGCTATAGGGTATTCGATCGCCCTCAATTCCCTATCGCAGTGGGTGGCCTCCCACGGGCAATGACTCTGCCGCAGCGCAGGTAGCGATACATGTTGGAGGCGACTGCATTGTTGCTTCAGCGGGTGTCACTCCGGCGGGAGGTGCCGAGGCATATGGGTAACACGACTGCGGGTCGGCAGAGAAAAGGGTGCCGATCGGTTTTGCCCTGGACGCATGGACCATCAAAAAAGCTGCCTGATCAATGCTCTGTAAAATTTGCAGGAAGGCAGAGCAGCTGTCCGGGGGGTTTGCAATAAGTATTTCCTTCAGCACATCCGGACGCAAGCCGCGCATGAGGTGCCGCAACCGCTCCTCTTCCGTCATAGACGGATTGGCTCTGGCGATGTAATGCATCGGGAAACTAGTATCTTTACGGCTGAGGCCTACGCACTATTGTCGGCTGTGAAGCATATAAGGAAATCAAAACTAAAAAAATCAGTAATATGTACGCACTCCCTAAGTGTTGTGAAGTCTTTGATATCATTATGTAAGCATAAAAAACCCGTAATTATTGAACTCTATTCCGTCTTGTGTAAAGTGTCTATATCTAACCGGCACCCTGTTATAGGCTGGGTGCCTGGCCATAGGGGAATCCAGGGTAACGTTCTAGTGGACCAGACGGCCACATCAATTGCATCGCACGCTGTTAATTCTAACGCTGCAGTCCCTGTTACAGATCTGAAGTCCTTGTTACCAAGGAAACTGCGAAACTACTGGCAACGCTTGTGGTACGTGGAAACAAATAAGCTGCGCGTAATAAAGCCACAATTAGATTTCTGGCCTTCTGCAACAAAATTACGCCGAACAGATGTGATATTCTGTCGTCTAAGAATTGGACACACATTTGGTACCAATAACCTTTTACTCACTGGAAATGAGCATCCCACCATCCGGGAGAGGCTGACCGTCCTCCACGTCCTCCTGGAGCGTCGAGAAACCGAATCTGAAACACTTTCCTTTAGCATACTGGCAGCACGTCCCCTTCATCCAGGAGTGCTACTTGGTGCAGAACCGCTGTTTGACTCCGACGCAGTCCTAGGTTTCCTGAAAGATGTTGTGTTACATGTTATTAGTCCCATACGTTCGTAGCGTCTCTTCTCTTTAGAGGTCTGTCCTACCCACAAATAGTGAGTCGGCAGTCACGTCATCTGCCCCCACGGTGGTCGCAGCTGGCGCTGCTCCACCAACCGAGCAGAAGGGACTACCAACCTCGAAGGTGGGTGCAGCCGAGACTGCCCCAACCTCCCCGGCCCCTTCCAGCGCTGGCAACAGCCGGCGCAGCCAAATCCTTCAGGGAGCCCCATCGACCCCCGGGCTGGTGGGCGCAGGGGTCTTGCCCTCCAAGGTGGGACTCTCTCGGGAAATATCTCGCTCGCAAGAGCACGTGTCCGGCGCCTCACAAGAGGCAATGGACACTACACCTGCTCTCAAGGCGCACCAAGCACCTAAGGAGCGGCGAGGCTCCCTCGAACGCTCCAGAAAGGGCAGAACCCCCGTTACAGGGCCTCGAAAGAGCTCTGTAACCTAAGGCATCACCTCCTTTTCCATACCCACAGCACTTATTTACTTCCAATATGGCTACACAGATAATTCAATGGAACGTCAGAGGTCTTCTTAGAAACCTTGATGATGTGCAGGAACTCATCCACAAACACAATCCAAAAGTGCTGTGTCTACAGGAAACACACTTAAAATAGGAAACACACAAATTTTCTCCTACAGTATTTTACGTTTCGCAGAGATCGCGATGATGCTCTCGCATCGTCGGGCGGTGTTGCCATTGTTATTCAGAAAGGCACAGCGTGTCAAAGTTTGCAGCTACAAACGCCCGTTGAAGCAGTGGCTGTTCGTGCTGTTCTCCTAAACAAACTTATCACTGTGTGCTCGCTCTACATACCCCCACATTACAAATTAACTAAATATGAATTTCAGTCCTTCATAGATGAATTACCAGAACCTTACATTGTTCTTGGCGATTTCAATTCACACAACTACCTGTGGGGCGACCCTCGTATACATGCGCGAGGAGGTCTTGTTGAACAGTTCCTTTTCTCTTCTGGTGCTTGTCTTCTGAATAAGAAGGAACACACATATTACTCTCTTGCAAACAGAACCTATTCTTCAAGAGATCTTAGCATAGTCTGCCCCTCTGTACTGCTTGAACTTGAATGAAAAGTGGCCAACAACCCTTACGGCAGCGACCACTTCCCTATACTGCTAAGATCACCCAAAGAAAAGGAATATCCACCACAGGCTCCTAGGTGGAAGACTGACACAGCCGACTGGGAGAAATACCGAACTCTTTCTAGTATATCATGGGATGACATGTCCTCGTTAGAAATCGATGCTGCTGTGGAATATTTTACAGCCTTTATAATAGATGCCGCATATAAATGCATATCACAAGTAAATGGCTTGGCATGTAAACGGCGTGTCCCGTGGTGGAACGACGATTGTACGATCACTCGTAAGAAACAAAACAAAAAGCGTTGGGGTTGCTACGCGCCTCTCCCAGTGCGGAGAATCTTATTCACTTTAAGAAAGCAAAATCCGAAGGCAGGAGAACGCGCCGACACGCCAGAAGAGAGCGTTGGCAAAAGGTTTTATCGGGTATCAACACGTATACAGATGAGGCCAAAGTCTGGAACAGGGTAAATAGCATAAGAGGGCTACAAACGTACTGCCTCCCTTTGGTAAACACACAAGGCGATACCCTGCAAGACCAGGCGGATGCTCTCGCTGAACACTTCGAACGCGTGTCTAGCTCCACGCAGTATTCGGAGAACTTTCTGAAGCATAAAGCAATAGAAGAACTTAAACCACTGAATCGGAAATCCATCCAAACGATCCTTATAATCGTCCTTTTACGATTGCGGAACTTCAAGCTTCCTTGTCAGTATGTCGGAGCTCTGGACCGGGCCCCGATAGAATCATGTATCATATGCCTAAACACCTACACTCCGACACGCAAATCACGCTACTTACACTTCTCAATACTATCTGGGCTGCTGCTTATCTCCCATCAAAGTGGAAGGAGGCTATTGTGATTCCTGTTTTGAAGCATGGTAAAGACATTACCATTACCATGCAGTAAAGCATTGCTCACTAGCTACCGTCCCATAGCGCTTACGAGCTCCCTCTGTAAGCTTTTTGAAAAAAAAATGATCAATCGCCGTCTCGTACATCTCTTAGAGTCCAGTAAAATGCTTGACCCATTTCAAAGTGGTTTTCGGGAAGGGTGGTCTACTACTGACCATGTCGTGCGCATCGAAGCGAGCATTCGCGATGCCTTCGTGCACAAACAATCTTTTGTATCTCTTTCTGGATATGGAAAACGCGTACGACACAACCTGGCGGTATGGTATCCTGCGCGACCTTTCGGCGCTGGGCATCCGCGGCAATATGTTAACTATTATAGAGAGCTACCTAGAGAACCGTACATTTCGGGTGAAAATCATTGTTGTACATCCCATACTTACATCATACCCTACTTCAGGCATTCCCATATTTTTTATTCCTTATGTATTTTAAGCAATTTATAGCTCTCAGTTTTAGGCCTCTCTACAGCCACGTCACATCTGCCATTAGTCAGTTCAGTGCTCATCACCACTGCCTTGGCGCTCTTTGACCACACTTGGCCCTTGCGCCAATAAACACTACATATCATCATCATCACATTTCGGGTGAAAATAGGTCCTGCACTGTCGCGTACATTCATACAGGAAACAGGGGTACCCCAGGGTGGTGTATTCAGCTGCACGCTCCTTGTCGTAAAGATGAACACGCTTCGGGCATCATTACCACCAGCTATTTTTACTCCGTCTACGTAGATGATATACAAATAGGTTTGAAATCCTGCAACATCAGTCTGCGAGAGACAGGTACAGCAGGCCCTAAACGTGTTCATGTGGGCAGAACAAACTCGATTTAAAATTAACCCCCACAAAAGTTCCTGTGTTCTCTTCACAAGAAAGAGAGGCCTGGTCCGAGACCATTTTCTAGAACTGGGCGGACAACAAATTCCTTTTAACAAAGAACACAAATTACGTTCATTTCATTCTTCATTCTTACATTCATTTCACACATAAAATGTCTAAAAACAATGAACCTACTTAAAATCCTATCCCACACAACATGGGGTAGCGACAGGAAGTGCCTGTTGAATCTTTACAGGAGCCTAGTTCGATCACAAATAGACTATGGTGCCGGAGTGTATCACTCTGCCGCCCCGAGCGCGCTAAAGATGCTAGACCCCGCTCACCATCTGGGAATCCGCCTGGCCACTGGCGCATTTAGAACAAGCCCCGTTGAAAGCTTGTATGTCGAATCTGATGAGTAGTCACTCCATTTTCGGAGAACATATATCAGCTTTAACTATTTTCTGAAAGTGCGCTCTAATAAGGAACATCCTTGTTTCACAACCGTTAACGACTTGACGTGTGAAACACTTTTTCGTAATAGGCACTTTATGAGATTACCTTTCGCACTGCATGTAAGAGAACTTGGCGAAGAAATGGACGTCCCATTTCTCGAACATCGCCTAATGCCTACAGTTAAGCTACTACCGCCCTGGCAGTGGCAGGTGATAGAATGTGACGTATCCTTTGTAAAGGTCACAAAGCCAGTTCGTGAGCTTGAAATTGCCATGCATTTCCGTGAGCTTCAATTGAAGTACGCCTGCTCCGAGTTTCACACAGACGCATCAAAATCAAATGCTGGCGTATCCTACGCTGCTGTTGGTCCCTCTTTTACTGAATCTGACGTGTTGAACCCTATAATAAGTATCTTCACTGCAGAAGTCTACGCAGTACTGGGTGCAGTAAAACATATAAAGAAACTTTAACTCGACAAAGCCATCATATTCACTGACTCGTTAAGTCTTGTAAAAGCACTAATTTCTTTTCAAAAGCATACGAATCCTGTCTTCAATGAACTCTACTCACTTTTATGTAACAGGTAGCCATTACATAGGCATGTAGTAATAAGCTGGGTTCCTGGCCATAGAGGAATCGAGGGAAATGTGCTTGCCGACGATATCGCCAAATCAATAGCATCGTAAGGTATTCGTTCTGCTGCTGTCCCTGCCACAGATATGAAGCCTTTCATAAGAAACAAACTGCGAAGCCACTGGCAACGCTTGTGGGACGCAGAAACAAGTAATAAGCTTCACCTAATTAAGCCGAAGTTAGGTTCCTGGCACCCAACTACGAAAATACGAAGAACCGATGTCCTATTCACTAGACTGAGAATAAGACTCACATTTGGCACTCACAACTTTCTCTTAACCGGTAACGAGCGTCAGACCTGTGGTAGATGAGGCGACCGGTTGACCGTCCACCATGTCTTCCTGGAGTGCCGGGAAGCCGAAAGAGACAGGAGAAAACATTTTCCTTTTGCATATAGCCATTGCATTCCCCGGCATCCGGCTATATTCCTTGGCGCCGAACCACTTTTTAAGACCAAAGCAGTCCTCGGCTTTTTGGAAAGATGTTGTGCTCCATATCACAAGCCGGTTAATTTCGTAGCGCATCCTCTTTCCAGAGGATGCTGCTACGATAGTTTTCTTTGTAAAGCACATGCCTCTGAGCCCTTATCTTTCAAAGGCTATGGTGAGGCAGTAGTGCTCTAGACAATTTTAGCACCTCACAGACTTTATATATTGTATCATTCTCCTTTATGCATTTTAATCTTCATAGTACACGTCAATAATCATTCCCATAATTTTACTACGTGTATATTTCATGGAATATATATCAGCTCTTTTTAGGCCTTTTACAGCCACGTCACATTTAGTTCACAGAACACATCAGTCCACTGCTAACTCATTACCATTAGCATGGCGCTCTTTGGCCACACCTGGCCCTTGCGCCATTAAACATCATATATTCATTCATTCACTCGATTCTGCTTCGGCCCAGGTCTCCCTGCTGTCTGAAAAGCCATAAAAATGAAATTGTCTCGCGGCGACCTATCTTCAAGATCATCTAGACGTGACTGCAGGGAGGCATTCGGACGGGACAGTTGCTTAAGCGTATTTTGTATGAATGCCACTTCGTCAGTAAAACTGGCCAGCTTCTCGCACTTATCTTCCAAAGTTTTGAGTCTCTGCTGGATGCCAGTGATCTTTGAATCCAAGTTTTTCTGTGCATTTTTTATCGCTTTGACGTCGGAAGCCGGATCATCCTGAACTTCGGAGCTTTGTACGGCCCGTTCATGCACGTCTTTGAGCAAATGAAACAAAACGCTCATTTGCTCAGCAGGGTCATCCGGCAGGAATTCAAGCTCTTAGAGCGTGTACCGGGCCCCGGGTAGAGCGTGTACCAGGCCCCGGGTTCGCCTCAACATCTCCCGACCACAAGAGCAAGATTAACATAGAAAAACACTCAGAAACAGTCTCGCAGAGCACCCGTGGGCACGGGAGAAGCAGCAAACATCGATCATTCGATTTCTTAGCATGCAAGGAAAGCTTGTTACACAGCTGCATAGAGAAGAAACGCAGATTTGCAGTCATTCTGGCAGGACTGCTCCCGTGCCCACTGAAGCTGAAGCGGACGTCCTGGTCATTTAAAAGCTTGGCGGAAGATGATGTCGTCTCCAACTGGGCTGGACGCTGACAGACGAGTTGCATCGACGGTAGCGTGTGCACATTCGGCGAGGCGATCCATCTGTGGTCACACGGTGTTGACAGGCGCATGTTCATAGGTTGCGCACAATGAAGGAATTGCGCTCGAGGCGCCCGTGACGCCGCCAGTACAGGCACCGTGTGACCCGGTGACAGAGATTGCCACATTGCGACTGTCGCTATCAGAACCCAAGCGGCACCTTCCTCGTACCCTCCGCATGACAATACACACTTTGCTTTGTATTCTCGTATGGATGGCATCATGCAGCCGGCGTTTCCGTGCGGTCGTGGTGTCAGTACGGGGTACGGATTCTTTCCCCCAGTAGCGTTCGAAACCGCGCAGTCCGATGTCTTATCCGCTGCTGAAAGACTTTCCTAGGTTTTGCCTATCCGATGTATTGCACCATTAATGTCATTCATTTAGAAGTCAGCAAACATTATTGGTTATGCTATTCTGACCAGTATGTGATTACCGCAGGAAAAGTTGGTGCTTTCTTTTCTCTTTCCCGGCTACATAAACGACAAGCAAACTATTTTCATCCACGTTTAATTGTTTTGTATAAGACACTCTCGCACTTTAACAATATGTTTAATGTGTATGGGTAGGTTTTTAGCAGTCTCACCGTGCCTTCTTTCGCTTCTGCCCCCATCCATGTCAGTTACTCCAACCAACCAGCATTTGTGAATCCGCTCGATACATTACATTAAAAGATATACACCAAAAATGTGTCCCAGCTTGTGACCCAGCTTTAGGAAGGCTGTTATTCACATTTTATATGAAGGCGTGAGATATTCAAGGCAAGTACAGAAAACTGCCCCCCCCCCTGAGCTCGTTCGTGCTCTTTCAATATCGTAGCCGCTCCAGAGCAGCAAACATGTCAAATATGAAGTACGAACTAATTCAATCTCGGGTTGTTCTCAAGGATATTTCAAGACTACGGTTCTCAAGACTACGGTTCCTTCCGGTGGTTTTCTGGCTTGTCGAGCTCACATGACCACCTTAACTAGGGCAAGGTTCGGTTTTATCTGAAAAACGAGAATTTACTGGAGATATGCATGCAGTTATTTGCATTGGAACTGACGGCCGTAAGGGACCCTGAACCACCTCTCCCTCTGAACCCTCCCTTTTCAACAGCAGACCCTGCTATCACTATCTTCTGGACGTTTTTAGTGACCAAACGCCTCGCTAGCATCAAGTGCTGTCGGCCACCCGGCATAGGTACCCTAGCCGCTGCGGGGTGCCGCCATGAGTCCACTGGCCTGCACCTTTCCTTCTTTCTACTCATCTCCTTATATTCTTTTTCCACTTTAATTACCTGGCGGCGAGCGTTAACCTTGTGTGGCTCACCATCCTTGGTTACACTATTTATGGTTATGTGGTGGCATACAGCTAGCGTTCGCAAGTCTTGAGATACAAGCCTTGTGGCGTCCCCATATTGGGCTCGGTGGTGGGCGGCTGGCGCTACTGCCGAAGAGAACTGCTTTTATGGCTACTCTTTTCATTTCCCTAACTGATCGCTTTCTAAAAAGGGGGCGCAACGAAGCAAGCACTCCATTTTTCTTCATGTGCTACAATTTGCGAAGTACCTTGTGACTGACAGTGGTGGCAACATTACAGCCAGAAAACGATCTCTCTTTAAATTTTCGAAGTGCTTAAGAGACACATTAGGCACAGGATTCAAAGCTACAAGGGTGGCTAATGGCCACACCCTTCTCGAACTAAAAGACAGAGAAACTGAAAACGCTTTCAGTTCACAAATGCATTGATGACACAGCAGTACCTGTCACGGCGCACCGTTCAATGAAGAGTGTTCGTGGGGTAACCTCTGATGAAGACATGCTTGACCTCAGTGATGAAGAATTGCTTGAAGGTTTTGCAGAACGAAACGTGACGAAAGTTCAAAGAATCATGATTCGTCGGAATGACACTGAAATTACCACAAAACCTGTAATCCTTACATTCGGCTCCACCACGCTACCACACTCAGTCGAAGCACGGTAGGTAAAAATCCGTGAGGCCTTATATCCCCAATCCTAGACGTTGTTTCAAATGCCACAGGTTCGGGCGCAGCTCTCAGACATGCAGAGGAAAGTTAACGTGTGCCAAATGCTGTTCTAACGATCATCCATCTGATAACTACAATGCTGAATTACATTGCACGAACTGTGAAGGGGATCATCCTGCCTTCTCACGGCCATGCCCAATCTGCAAGAAACAAAGAAATTATTGCCCTTAAGATCAATCAAAACATGCCATTCTCTGAAGCGAGCAGGCGACCTACATTCCCTCGCAAGGAAAGCTTTTCCCGCTGTGACGAGGCAGGGAGCGCTCTCACAACGGCCTAAAGAGCCCGCTCTCGTCACACAGAGTGAACCACGCGGGACTCTCGTAATAAAACTGTACTTAGTAGCCTCACAACACTCCTTTTTGTTTATTGCACTTCTTTATTGTGTTTTCCCCGTGTGCCTTGTCTTGTTTCAACTTCTATTTGCCGGCCGTCATAGGATTACTTCAGTCCCCCCAGCATTGTTTGCATCCCTACTAGGATGATGCTAGAATATATTCCTAATTGCAGCTGATTCCATGGTGTCATTGGGACCAATGTACCATATGGTTTTTAAGTGTCCTTGTTGACTTGCTGTCTTGATCACATGAAATGATCCGTTATAGGCCGCGTTCTGGCTTGGCCCTCTTTTTACCAGTAGGAAGTCGCCCACGTATAGTGTTAGTAACGTTATATTTTGCCTCTTGCCGATGTTTCTCTTAATTTTTTCACGGCACCTTGATTAACTATTTTCAGGTGTTGCTGCTTCTGTGAGCTTTATATTCTTGTCAATGCCGAGGCTTATATCCGCAGACAGGTAATGTGTTCTCCCAGTTGCAGCGAATAGAGAAGTGCATCGCAGGTCAGTTGTATACGAGCGGCTGTGGTAGGCTACTGCCGCTTCCAGACATTGACAACCACCTGCGAATGCTGGATACATACTAATGTATTGTTCGATGTCCGTCATAGGCCTTTCAGCTAGCCCGTTTGCTGCGGGATGATAGGGCGCAGTGAACCGTAACTTGATGTTAAGCTTTTCAGCCCATTCCTGTAGCTGATGACTTCGGAATGCAGGTGCATTGTCGGATGCAATTGCTTTTACATTGTCAAACATTTTGCCGTTCAAAAAGGAATTATTCTGTTAGCATCTCTTTTACCAGGTCTTCCTGCAATCATCCTGGTGCACTCATCAATGCACAACAGGAAGGCTTGTCTTAACTCCTTCGGACTTTTTTCGCGAAGACTAGATGGACTAGAAGACCTAAAATGGCGTGTTTGAATACTATGGTATAGACATTTTCGTGTCAGTTGCTTAAATTTCACTTTGTCAATCTGGCATTTATGCGATGACAAAACAGTCTTTTGGTTCTTGCTTCATACAAGGCCACGAGAACTTTGTGAATTTTATGTGGGTTCTCCAAGAGCCATCATGGTCTCCTGATTCGGGGCCATCGTGCTACAGTTCTAATATTTTTGGAATCAAGAAAGTAGGAACGGCAACTAGCCCATTCTTAGTACGTCGCAAAACCTCGGTTCCTTGCCATGTCCTTGCAACATTTGCCTTTTCAAGATTGTCTGGAAGCATATTGGCTAATCGCGAAATTGCATCTGCGTCCTTCATAAAGCTCCCGGGCGATGGGCTACATCAAACTCACATTGATGCAGCACCAGAAACTATGGTGGCTTTGCTGGTGTCACTTCAAGAGATCACCTGCCAATGAATGGAGAGACCGAAAAAGCCGCGTTGGGATGTCCGAGGGGCAGAAGCATCCAGAGACGGAGTTTCATGAACGCTTACCACAGAATGGTTACCAAGAGGGAAGTCACCATCGGTCGTTGCATGCCGCAGAAAGAGTCGTTGCCTGAGGAACGCAGTTTGCTTAGATTGAAAACAAAACTAATTAATAAGGGTTCTCAATCTGACCCTATGACAAAAAACGAGACTTTTTCTTTGATTTCTGCGAGTTTATTACACACAGAAATTGAGGTTAATGGACAGCGTACGAGTACTTCATTAAAAAAGCAAAGCAAATCCGCAAGATGTATTCCGAGGGAGATCTAAAACTTGGTCACCCTGTTGGTAGTCAACTTGGCGGAGGCTGTGGTGTCGCGCGTCAGCACACAGTTGTTTTCGGATGTTCACGCGAGCCAGATGGCAAGCTTCCTTGGCAGATTGCTCGAAACGCTCGGTGCCTTCACTAGATTGTCAGAATTCTCACATGGTAGCATTGTTTGACATCGTCTTTACGACCGTAAAGAAGAGAAAACGGCGTGAAGCGAGTGGGCTCCTTATAGCGCAGCGGTATTGTGCGCAAACGTGACGTACGGTAGGACCTCGTCTCCGGGCTTATGCTGCACGTCTATGCGCATCGTTATTATCTCTGTCATCCTTTTATTAAGCCTTCCTGTCAAGCCTTTTGCTTGCTGATAATATGCAGTCGTCTTACGGTGCGCGGTGTAAATCAGTTGAAAAATTTCTTGAAGCAGCCTTGCCGCAAACGCCCCCTCCCCCTCTATCTATGATGAGACAGGTTGGGGCGCCGTCACGTAGTACGATGTTTTTTACGCAAAAGTGCAATCTCAGAAACTGTGCCTTTAGGGAGAGGCTTTGTTTCTGTATAGCGGCTTAAATGGTCTGTAGCGATGATGGTCCACTTGTTTCCGAAAGTAGCCAACGGGAACGGACCCAGGAGGTCCATGCCGACTTGATCGAAGTGGCTCTATAGGATTCAGCAGTCACACATGTTTAACATTGGGCGACTTTCGGCGCAGGCATTCACGGAAGGCTTCGACATATCTTTTAACCACAATGGCAAATTACGGCGAGTAGTACGATTGCCGTATCCTAGCAAGGGTTCGAGTGATACCCAAGTGGCAAGGCGCAGGCTCGTCGGGGCACGCGAACAGGACTTCGTGACGAAGCTCTGCAGGTACGACCAAGGAATATGTTTTGTTGCTGGTAGCAAAATTCGTCTTGTATAAGGTGCCCCATCAACAAAGCGGCGACAATCCGCGAGCAATTTGCTGGGGCAGATATGAAATAGCCTGGAATAGCCAGCCGTAGAGGTAAGGTCCGAACTTTGCAAGTGCCCATACGACGGCAAGACACTCTTTCTCTGTGGTAGCTTAATTTGACTCGAGTCGTGACACCATGCTACTGCCGTAAGCTGTGACCCTTTCGCCGTTCCCCTGCGGCTGTACGAGCGCCGCAACCAGACCGTCGTTACTGGCGTCGGTATGAATTTTCTTTCGACTTCCTCGTCCCAGTGCCCAAGAACAGGGGGCGTTACCAGGCGCTGTCGAAGCTCAGTGAAAGCCGCTTGTTCAGAGTTCCAGGTGAAATGCGTGTCATCTCTACTGAGACGACACGCCGACACGGTCCGAAAGCAACTATAAATAAACAGACGAATGTCCCACTTCCGCAACCGTGTTAAACTCCCTGTAAAAAAGACGTCCTCACTGGTGACTAACCATCCTACAAAGCGGGGGGGGGGGAGGGAGCAACCTCCCCATTACCGAGTCGCGTCCATGCCATTATGAAGGGCACATTCCATCGGGGTTTGTTTTAGGCGAGAGACAAGACAGCTGTGGTTTTTCGCTTCTGGCGTTAAGCTGTCCACACTCCGCCTACTTACCATCAAAATTCTTTACTCCCCCTTCCTAACATTCACTTGAGAGACCAAGTGCGGCTACCTGAAATAAACAGTGTAAAAAGAACGTGTCCTGTTTTCTTTGTCCGTTCGGTATCCCTGCCCGTGAGTGGCTTATCAAATTATAAATGAAGAAAGAGCAAAAATGAAAGAATATAATTCCGCAAGTGGTACGCTGATTTCGGGATCGATTCGATATGCAATACCTGTAGTAGTAGTAGAAGGAAAAACCAGTGAAACCAGTGAAAAACAAGAGGAAAGCTTCACACCACAACGACTTGTCGTTTGTGTTTTTTGACCGGTTGTTCCTTCAACTATGCACCAACTGGCCCAGATTTCAGTCCATCTATACCTGTAGTAGCACGTCAGAACCAGGAATGCGTGATCGGGCTATTTCGCCTTTGTGTGATGGCCTTTTGATCTTGGCTAGCGTTTGCTTTTGTTGTTCCTCAGAAAGATTAACTTCCTCAGTCGTGTACAAAGTATTTTTATTGCATGCAGCGCATTAGAAAATGCATAAGTACATGTTTAATCATCAACCGCAGGGTCAACGTCTGTGTCAGCGGAGAAGATACTCAGATGCATAATCTCATGCGGGGAGTATCGGAAAGATACACTAAACCCCGATTATCCTTTCCCTGGCATAAGACTCAATCAAGCATTGATAGCCTTGCACACATCACCCACGGCGCTTCCTTAGGCCTAACAGAAAGCAACTTAAAGGGCTATAATACCACCAAAGATTCTTATGCTACGTACGCCACAGCTGAAGTGACGTTCGTGAATAAGTGTGGTGCGAGTAACATTTTGTTCTTCTTGCCTCTCCGTTCTTTGCTAGAGCGTGAAGTCTCTGAAGTTTGTGTGTGTGTGTGTGTGTGTCTTTGCTTGAGGTCGTTCTGTATGGTGCCCCCCATATGGGTTAGGGTATAAGCGACGAAACGCATTCTCGTTCGCGGCGCTCGAAGATGTTTTCTTTTTCACTGTCGGTACGCGTGCCTGCGAAATTCAGCTTTGTGCTTCTTCGGTCAGAAATCACCCCTTCTATGCTACAACCATAAGTCCCTTCTGGTCGAGTGCCGTGAGGGAAAAGACTGTCGACAGATTAGTCAGAAGCCGACCATGCATGGTCCTCTGGCTGTTTGCATCTGTGTGGGTCCAGGCGACACACGGAATGCCTGGGGCACCGAGAACTAGAGCCGCTCACTGGCATATTTGGCGCGAAATACCAATAATTCTATTTTGCTCCAGCTGCAGCACTAAACGCTTGTTGTTCGAGGAGGCTTTAAAACAGGAACTGAAACTGAAAAAAAAACATGAGTAACTACTATGTGCTTGTACACTAAGTCAACTAACGTCGCTGTTGAACCATAAAAACTTCGGCAACGCTTGTGGTCTCGCGGTGTCATCGCACAACGTTGCCACACGGTGCAAAGCCAGCCCACTAAAATGCTTACAGCTCAATGAAAGGTGCGGAAATCGTTTGTAAACGCCTGTACGACACTTTTTCCGTAGTTTGTTTAGTAATTACTACATCTTTCTTCTTATCCAAGAACACATTATTAGTCTGGCAAGTTCTATGAATGCCTCGCTAAACCACCTTGTCATTTTGTGTTTCTGCAAAATATTAGGTGCTCGATTCACTTCTTGAAGATTATTTCTAAAACTGTGAAATAGTGCAGTGCCCTCACCGCGTTTCTTAGTAAACGAAACTAATTTTAAAAGGAACATACAATTTATCTTTTCCTGCGAGGTTTTGTTTATTAAAATTCTACGGTAATCTTAAACGTTACTTATCGATGATCCAATTAAAATGGGCTGTCAAGCAGCGTACAGATCAAGTCACTGGCCAGAAAGGAGACCTCGCTGACTGGACCCTTGACGGCGCGGACAACCAGCGCCTCTTCCTCTGTGCCGCCAGCCTCAACCTCACGGGGGGCCGACGCACACAGTGCACAGCGCAGAGCCCTTTGCACCGAGGACAGCCTGGCGTCTGTTCTCTGGCACGAAGCTGAAAGGTGACAAGGACATGCTGTGTGGTGCACAAAAAGCACAAGGACGAGAAAATAAGTATACGGTAAACATAAGCACTCTCGTCACCGGCACGTTCCTTGGGGGGGTTACTGCAGTAGCAGCCCAGAGGGAACTCTGAGAACTGATACTATGACCCACAGTAATGACCAGGAACAAACTGTCCTTTGCTCTCAGACCATACATATGTACACAACACTGCCACCTGCCACCTTGTGGCACTGCCGATAATAACAGCAACCTGTCAAGTCTGTGTGTTGGTATAAATTCATATCCACAGTTTGAATCGGTAACAATGTGCCAAACTTTCCTTTACTCCGGGGCTTGGACAGGCACGAAGCCATTTAATTGAGACGCACAATACATGCCCACACAAATCTTGGGGAGGGGGCAGGCAAAACACAACTGTCTCCCTGACTGGGCCACATCACCTAAACATTTATTTTACACCGTGCAATGGTGGCAGGCAATTTCTAGGATGAGAAATCTCTGCAAAATGCAAGCGTTCCTTTTCCTTCTAATATACTGAGAGGGGCACAAATGAACATACAATGCAAAACAAGCGACAAAAGTGTGCTTACAAATTACACTGCAGTCGAAAATGGATATTTCGAACCCACACATAACAAATTACTGTGTTTATCAAACCGCTGTAAGATCTCCTTGAAAATCGCATACAACTGTGTATTACCAGCACATTCTGCATATAGAACACGGCGCCACGCCAAAGACCTGAAAGTGTAGTTCTTTGTGCACTTTGAAGTCTTCGGGCACCTGCAGATGGAGAAGACAATCGTGCACTGGGGAAATCAGAGAACCTGCTGAGGATTGATGTTATGAGCGTCCGGATTAAGGATCTATGGTCAGCGCTCTACGGTGGACAGTTTACCAAGCTCGACCGCAAACATGCTTACCAGCAGCTGGTGCTCCAGGATGCCACCTGGAAGTATGTCACAATATCGACAACTTTGGGGCTATTCCAGTACACGCGCTTATAGTTTGGCGTGGCCTCAGCCCCACTCATATTTCAGAGGGAGATGGAGAACCTCTTCAGGGGCATGAGGCGCGTGGCGGTGTACTTGGATGTCATCCTGGTTACTGGCAGCAATGATGGGGACCATCTGTAGAACTTGCACAATGTCCTGACACGACTGCAGGACTCCGGTTCAAGCTGGAAAGGTGCATTTTTCTGGCCCCCAGTGGTGATTACTTGTCATTTCCCAGGCTGGCCTAGCCCCGGCTCCCCGCAAATTTAATGCTGTGCTCAAGGCGCCTAAGCCCCGGAACAAGAAGGAACTCCAGAGCTGCTTCGGCCTCATCAACGTCTACAGGAGTTCCCTGCCGAACCTGTCGGAGCATCTACAGCCATTTTCTGCTTCGAGATGGTCAACAGTGGGTCTGGAAGAAGGAGCAGGACCGGGCCTTCCAACGCAGCAAGGAGCTAATCATCAATGCTCCAGTGCTAATACACTTCGATTATGCAAAGCCTGTCGTCTTGACCATAGATGCATCGCCATACAGCGTGGTAACCGGCCTGGCACACCGTGACAAGAATGGCCAAAAACACCCTGTGTCAGTTGCTTCTCATAGGCTTCATGCTGCAGAGCAACGCTACAACCAGCTGGACAAGGAAGGTGACATGTTCGGTGTCGAATGCTTCCACCAGTATCTGTGGGGCCACAAGCCACTGTTGGGGCTGCTGTGCCTGTGCAGGCATCACCTCGAGTGGTACGCTGAGCCTTGAGGCTGGCAGCTTAAAGTTGCCAGCTCGTTTTATATCCGGGAAAGGACCTGGGACCTGCTAACGCCCTGAGCCGCCTGCCCCTGCCAGAGGTGCCTGATGCTGTTATAGAACCTACTGAAGTGGTCACGCTGGAGCACGCGTACCCGGAGGTGCTTGCCAGATCTGCGGTATGGCATGCAACCAGCCGTGACTCAGTCCCTTCCCAGGTGGTCATGGCGGTATGCCGTGGGGAGGAATCAGCAGGCCTTAGCCATAAGGCCGCCCAGCTGAGCTTGCAGCACGGCTGCCTACTGTGGGGTTCCAGGGTGGTGATCCCACGAAGTCTCCAGTCCAGGGCCCTTCAGTTGCTGCACAGACCCCGCAGGGGCGTCTGCATAAGCAGGCGTTTGGTGCGTTACGACACCACGTACCTGAGCACGCGAAGATTGGACCCTCCCGCGTGTAGCCGTGTGCGGCTCAGCGGTGTCCGGGGAAAGGGGGATCCTGGAGATTGAGCCGATGCCGGGTGTTTGGACCTTTAAGGCCCCCCGGCGGAGGCAACACACTTCTTCGGCCTCGGCTTCACATAGACGGCACCTCCAGACTGACCCACCTGGAGGAAATCGGTAGTTGCATTTTCCTGTCTCTCGCTCTCCCTCTAACCTTCGTCTTTCTCTTACTTTCCATCTTTCCTGTCTCCTTCTCATTTCTTTATTACTTCCGACCTTCCTGGCAGCAAGGGTTAACCTTGTGTGAGTAGCCAACCTTGGTTATATCATATTGGGTTATAGCGGCAACGTACAGCTGGCGTTTGGAATCCCTGTTTTTCAGGCCCTGCAGCGTCCCCTTGTTGGACACAATGGTGGGTGGCTAGCGTTGCTGCCGAAAACTACACATCCACACATGGCTACATCCTTCCCTCCACTACCTGATCGCCCTCAGAAAACAGGGCGCACCGATGAAGTATTCCAGTTTTTTGGCCGCTAAAAAGAATGCTTCCCGCGTTTCCATGTCATTAATTCTGCAAAACCAGATAAACCAGTACGAACAATCTCACCCTTCCTTCTTTCCAAGTCATTGACTGAAGTCTTTCACGCTCCACGTGATTTCGGCCTGGAAAGCGATGCGGGAAAAGGCCAGCCGTGCGGTTGTCGAAATCGCACCCCTGCACAGAACATTGCATTGCGGGATGGATGGATGGATGGATGGATGGATGGATGGATGGATGGATGTTATGAGCGTCCCCTTTGGAACGGGGCGGTGGGTTGCGCCACCAAGGTTTTAGTGGCGCCAACGCCCCCTGTAACGATGGGCGCTAAAAAGAAGTGCAGTTATAAGAACCAGTCTCTTCGGAATTCTCTATATATGGAACCGTCGCTGGGAGTGATATTAGGACAGCACTTATGGCTACCGTCGTAAGAAGGAAGCTAAATCATTTCCTTTAAGACTGTTTAAGACTACTTTGTACCGTTGAATTATGCGTGCACGACAGTCGCGGACTGCCCGAGATGTTAATTTCAGCCGACGATTGTTGCATATGTCGCATCTCGGCAGTCTTGGACAGCCCAGGAAGGGCGGAATAGGCCCAGTGACCATACGGTGGCTACGATATATTTTCAGCTCCTGAATTTGCTTCAGGCGCTTGCAACACACTATGGGACGGCCTTCCAGATTTGGTGTTTTTGGCTGTTGCTTCGAGGGAGTCGTAGGGGAAGTGATTAGGACACTACCTATGCCAATTACCACCGCCAAAAGTGTCCAGGAAGTAGCCTAGTTGCAAATCACGATTTTAAATCACCAGTAGCCTCTTAACGTAACAAATTTGGCAAGCAATCATCAAACCCGGAAACATGCCAGTCGGCCACAAGCACGCATTTGCGCCGTCATGGGATAAAAGCCGCATGCCCAGATACCTACGCCAGATATAACGCCCTGCCGCGGGCCAGTGTCGCTGCACCCGCCCTTGTTTATCCATCGCACGCTAGAGAGCAGCACAATAACAGTGCACAATCGCCCCGTCACGTGGTACGCTTTCATATTTCTCGGGCTTTCTTTGGAACGCAGAGGAAGGGACCACGTGAGATATATCGTGATAGAAAAAAATTATTGCGAGGTTTTTCAAGGCGCTCTACAGATTTGCTATCACACTTGAGGTCTGCAGTCAATACTTGATTTGTTAAACGAAATTAATCCTTTAGCTAAGGGAAAAATAAAAAAAGAACCCTAGTTACTCTACACCAGTACCGACACTATACATTCGGTTCAGCTTGCCTCCGGAGTGCCTTTCATTTTGAAAACGTTGGCTCAAGTTGTGTGGGACAACTTCTGTAAGTAAGCTCTTGTTGTATGTCAGTCGTAGCATTTTATTCAGATTTTTTGGGTATTTTGCTCGTGTCATTGCTTTCGCCATTACCAGTCCATTTTGCTCTCCTTTGGTTGTCATGACTTTGTCCTACACTTCGTCCAGTTTTGTACAATATATCGTAAGTAAATCGGAAGGTCCTCTATACTTTTGTCTTTTGGGCACAATATAAAATGCAATTTTTTGTATGTTTGTACATACAAGGGCCTTCGCATTTTCTTGAGTTTATTTTTTCCTTATTTCCCTGTCTGTGAACTTTCGTGTTTAGTAATGTACATATCTAGAATTTTTCCCTCTCGTTCATTTTCTGAGGGTGTATCGTATAAAGTTATGCGAAAATCTTGGTTTTCGGAAGGGAAGTCAATAAAATAAGGCCAACGGCCTGTTGTTGTTGAAGTGGAACATATGTATGTTCGGGCGCATGCTGACATACTCCAAGTATGCACAAGACTGCGTGTGTAATATCACAAAGAACTGGTGGCGCACTACGTACCAGTCCACCATGCAATGCCTTGCGTAGAGCCCGCACGCGATATAAAACAATACGCGCCGCTGACAGGCAACAAGAAAGCAAGTGTAACGACGAGCGGGGCATCGCGAATGGTGGAAAGGGTGCAAAAGAACAAAACGGAGCGCTAGGGTGAGGAAGCGCCTCCCGGTAAGCGTTCCTCATGCCATGACTACGTAAACAATCACGTGCGCCGCCATTTTACCAAAGCATCGCCCTGCTGCTAAGGCCGTAACTGAAGGGGCCCATGGCACTAGCATCAAAAGCGATGCATCGAAGATTCAGCCCTTGAGGCACAGAACCGAGACGCGCTACAGGACCGCGAGTAAGCCGACAGAAAGAGACGTGCATAGGGGAGCCAACTTATACCGCAGTGTTTATCAAAGCGCGAGCAAAGTGTCCCGCTAAAGGCAAGCCCTAGGCACGTACGTGACCGTTTGCCTTCCGAAGGGCAGCTTGCTCGCAGGTCAGCACAAAGCACGCTAGCAGCCTTTTCAGACTCACCGCCATTCTCCTCGTCGTCTGCGATGGCATTTCGCAGGAAGTGCAAGGCTCGCTTGAGGTGCTTGTTCAGTCTGGTCAGCAGCTCGACGTCGGGCTCCTCAGTGGACGCCAACAGCTGGCCTTCGGCTCGCACGTTAAAGGCGTCGCTGCGGCCGCCGCGCTACACGAACAGCAGCGCAGCGACAACGGCGGCGAAAAGCCATCGAAGGAGCCCGACGACCATGGCAACCACGAAGCCCATGTGCAAATCGCCAGAACAATCGACTTGTCTGCTGCGCTCGTGCGTCCTTTTTGTTAAAACCCCTCGATCTGTAAAAGTAGCGCCAACTAAAACCCCTTAAACTTCGTAAGGTAGCGCCACTACTTCAAGAATTCTGCCTCATCCTCGCACGCTTTGGCCGAGGCCGACGCCGCTATTGGCATCACGTGGGCCCTCGCGCCAGCTTCCTTCGTTTACAGTCGCGCTTCAGAGCCGTCTTCGCTTCAGAAGCGTCTGCGAAGTGGTGAGAAGCACATGAAGGGCCCGTTGCTGTTCCGTGTTGTTTTGCTTGACGCAACTGCAACGTCACTTCACAACATTATCTATCACCGTAACCGACTGCGCCTTCGAATACCAAAATAGTTTGTCCAAGAACAGGAAGCAGCTCTCGATAGCTTCTGGTGCGCTGCGGGTTGGGAAGAAGGACATGGATTAACCGAATTGGGAGGGAGAACTTCAGACCAACTGTCCCCGCAGGGGCGTCTGCGTGAGCAGGCGTTTGGTCTGTTGCGACACCACGGACCCGAGCACATGAGGGTCGGACCCTCCCGCGTGTAGCCGTGCGCGGCTTAGCCGGGTCTGGGGAAAAGGGGATCCTGGGGGTTGAACCGAAGCTGGGTGTTTGGACCTTTAAGGCCCCCCGGCGGACGCAACACATCTCTTCGGCCTCAGCTTCACATCGACGGCACCTCCAGACTGACCCACCTGGAGGAAATCGGCAGTCGCCTTTTCCTGTCTCTCTCTCCCTACAATCTTCGTCTTTCCCCTACTTTCCACCTTTCCTGTCTCCTTCTCTCTTCTATTTACTTCCTTTCTCCTTGGCGGCAAGGGTTAACCCTGTGTGGTTATCCAACCTTGGGTACACCATATTTGGTTATAGTGGCGGCCTACGACTGGCGTCGTGCAGACTTGCATGCAAGCTCTGCCGCGTCCCCTCGTTGGGCTCCGTGGTGGGCGGTCGGCGCTGTTGCCGAATTTTTATACATTTTCATGGAACCTTCTTTTCCCAAACTTCCTGATCGCCCTCAGAAACGAGGGCGCACCGAAGATATCTTTCAATTTTTCGGACGACAAGTCCTCAACTTTCCCCGATTCCACGTGATTCATTCAGAAAAACCGGACAAACTAGTGCGTTCCATTTCACAGTTCCTTGTCTCCAAGACTCTGACCGAAGTTTTCGGTACAGGATATAAGGTGTCCAGAATGTCAAGTGGCGATCTCCTTTTGGAGCTCCAAGATCAGAAGCAGTATGAGAAGCTGCCGAAACTTGTGTCATTTGGAGAGACCCAATTAACAGTAACCCCGCACCGTACCATGAACACAAGCCGCGGTGTTGTCTCAGACGACGACTTGCTGGAGCTCACTGAGGATGAACTCTTGGAGGGCTTCAGTGACCAGAATGTAATCAATGTTAAAAGAATTAAGATCAGGCGTGACAGTAAAGAAATCAAGACCAAACACCTTATATTGACTTTCGGCTCAAGTATTCTGCCCGAGTCTGTAGAGGCCGGGTACATCAAGCTCCGTGTTAGGCCATATGTGCCAAATCCCCTTAGATGTTTCAAATGCCAACGCTTCGGCCACAGTTCGCAGAGCTGCCGAGGCCGTCAAACCTGTGCGAAGTGCAGTGCCCACGAACATAATTCTGAAGCTTGCAAAAACACTCTCCACTGTGTAAACTGTGAAGGCGAGCACGCCGCATACTCGCGTGCCTGCCCGTCCTGGAAAAGAGAAAAAGAGATTGTGACAATCAAAGTCAAAGAAAACATATCTTTCAAGGAGGCACGTAGGCGGGTGTCATACCTGTCTAAGAGTAGCTTTGCCGATGTGGCGCGTAATTGGCAGCGTCACAACGGCCTCCAGCGGCTGTCCGAACCACAGGCAGTGAGTCGGCAGTTACGCCATCTGCCCCCGCGGCGGTTGCAGCTAGCGCTGCTCCGTCTACCCAGCAGACGGGGCCATCGACCCCGAAGGTGGACGCAGCCGAGGCTGCCCCAGCCTCCGAGGCCCCTTCCAGCGCTGGCAACGGCCAGCGCAGCCAAATCCCTCTGGGAGCCCCATCGACCTCCGGGCTGGTGGGCGCAGGGGTCTTGCCCTCCAAGGCGGGACTCCCTCTGAAAACTTCCCGCTCGCAAGAGCACGTGTCCGGCGCCTCACAAGAGGCAATGGACACCACACCTATCCTCAAGGTGCACCAGGCGCCTAAGGAGCGTCGAGAATCACTCGAACGCTTCAAAAAGAACAAAACACCAATTACAGGGCCTCGAAAGGGCTCTGTAATCTATGGCATCTTTCCGTTTCCGTACACACAGCACTAATTTACCTTAAATATGGATACACAAATCATACAATGGAACGTCAGAGGTCTCCTTAGAAACCTTGATGATGTACAAGAACTGATCCACCAACACAATCCAAAAGTGCTGTGTTTACAGGAAACACATTTAAAATCTAAACACACAAAGTTTCTCCGACAGTACATAACTTTTCGCAAAGATCGCGATGATGCTGTCGCATCATCGGGCGGTGTCGCCATTGTTATCCATAAGAACATTGCGTGTCAACTTTTACAGCTACAAACGCCTCTCGAAGCAGTGGCGGTTCGAGCTGTTCTCCTAAACAAACTCATCACCATTAGCTCTCTTTATATACCCCCACATTACAAATTAACGAAACATGAATTCCAATCCTTTATAGATCAATTGCCAGAACCTTATGTTGTTCTTGGCGATTTCAATGCGCACAACTCCCTATGGGGCGACTCTCGTATCGATGCGCGAGGTCGTCTCGTTGAACAGCTCCTTCTTTCTTCCGGTGCGTGTCTGCTTAATAAGAAGGCACCCACATATTACTGTCTTGCCAACAAAACCTTTTCTTCAATTGATCTCAGCATAGTTTCTCCTTCTATTTTTCCTGAACTCGCATGGGAAGTTATAAACAATCCTTACGGAAGCGACCACTTCCCCATACTATTAAGAACACCTAAAGAAAACGAATATCCACCACAGGCTCCCAAGTGGAAGATTGATACAGCTGACTGGGAGAAATTCCGAACTCTCAGTAAAATTTCATGGGATGAGATGTCCTCGTTAGGAATTGATGCTGCCGTGGAATACTTTATAGCCTTCTTAATAGATGCCGCAACTAAATGTATATCACAAGTAAATGGCTTGGCATGCAAACGGCGTGTCCCGTGGTGGAACGAGGACTGTAGGATCGCTCGTAAGAAACAGAACAAAGCGTGGGGATTGCTACGCGCCTCTCCCACTGCGGAGAATCTGTTTAACTTTAAGAAAGTGAAATCGCAAGGCAGGCGAACACGCCGACAGGCTAGAAGAGAGAGTTGGCAGACGTTTTTATCCGGTATCAACTCGTATACAGATGAGGCCAAAGTCTGGAACCGGGTTAATAGGATAAAAGGGCGACAAACATATTCACTTCCTTTGGTAAACACACAAGGTGAAACACTAAAAGATCAGGCAGATCCACTTGGGGAACACTTCGAGAGCGTGTCGAGTTCAAACCATTATTCGCAATCATTTTTGAAATACAAACAAATAGAAGAATGTAAGCCAATAATAAGAAAATCCAGACAGAATGAACCTTATTACCGGCCTTTCAGTATTGCTGAGTTGAGAGCTGCCTTGACCACATGCAGGGGCTCTGCGCCTGGACCTGATAGGGTTATGTACGAAATGATCAGAAACTTACACGCTGACACCAAACATACGCTATTCACGCTTTTCAACGCTATTTGGGCTGCGGGAAACCTCCCATCCACATGGAAAGAAGCGATTGTGGTCCCTGTTCTTAAACAGGGCAAGGACCCTTCCTTGGCGGCAAGTTACCGTCCGATAGCCCTTACAAATTGTCTTTGTAAGCTTTTTGAAAAAATGGTTAACCGCAGACTTGTACATTACCTTGAACTCAACAATATCCTCGATCCCTTTCAGTGTGGCTTCAGAGAAGGGCGGTCCACAACCGATCACCTTGTGCACATTGAGGGAAACATTCGCGACGCCTTTCTACATAAACAATATTTCCTATCCGTATTCCTCGATATGGAGAAGGCGTACGACACTACGTGGCGCTATGGAATATTGAGAGACTTGTCGGGAATTGGCATCCGTGGCAATATGCTCGTCTTAATAGAAAGCTATTTGTCCAACCGTACATTTCGCGTGAAAGTCGGCAATGTATTGTCGCGACCTTTTATACAGGAAACTGGTGTACCTCAAGGAGGTGTACTTAGCTGCACGCTGTTCATCGTGAAAATGAACACCCTTCGTGCCTCGTTACCGCCAGCCATTTTTTATTCTGTTTACGTAGACTACATACAGATAGGATTCAAATCCTGCAACCTTACCGTATGTGAGAGGCAAGTTCAACAGGACTTGAACAAAGTGTCCAAGTGGGCAGACCCCGCAGGGGCGTCTGCGCAAGCAGGCGTTTGGTGTGTTGCGACACCACGTACCCGAGCACACGAGGGTCGGACCCTCCAGCGTGTAGCCGTGCGCAGCTTAGCCGTGTCTGGGGAAAAGGGGATCCTGGGGGTTGAGCCGATGCCGGGTGTTTGGACCTTTAAGGCCCCCCGGTGGAGGCAATACACCCCTTTGGCCTCGGCTTCACGTAGACGGCACCCCCGGACTGACCCACCCGGGGGAAATCGGTAGTTGCCTCTTCCTGTCTCTCTCTTCCTCTAATCTTCGTCTTTCTCTTACTTTTTCATCTTTCCCGTCTCCTCCTAGCTTCCGTTTACTTCCAATTTTCCAGGCAGCAAGGGTTAACCTTGTGTGAATAACCAACCTAGGTTATCTCATATTTGGTTATAGTGATAACGTACAGCTGGCGTTTGCAGGACCTGTTCTTACAGTCCCTGTAGCGTCCCCTTGTAGGACTCCACGGTGGGTGGCTGGCGTTATTGCCGAAAATTCAATCCCTTTATGGCAACCTCTTTCCCTCCGCTTCCTGATCGCCCTCACAAAAGAGGGCGCACCGATGAAGTTTTCCAGTTCCTTGGACGTCAAAGACCAAACTTCCCACGTTACCATGTCATCCACTCAGAAAAATCCGACAAACAAGTACGAAACATTTCCCCTTTTCTAGTTTCCGGGTCCCTAACTGATATCCTTGGCCCAGGCTACAAGGTATCAAGGCTGGCAAGTGGTGATCTCTTGTTAGAGCTCCATGATCAGAAACAGTACGAAAAGTTGCCCAGTATAGTATCATTTGGAGATGTTCCACTAACAGTAACTCCACACCGCACTCTCAACACCACCCGCGGCGTTGTCTCGGATGACGATTTGCTCCAACTGACAGAGGCTGAGCTCCTGGAGGGCTTCAGTGATCAGAATGTCGTCAATGTGAGAAGAATTAAGATAAGAAGGGATGGAAAAGAAATTCAAACAAAGCACCTGATACTCACATTCGGTTCAAGTATTCTGCCCGAGTCTGTAGAGGCCGGGTACATCAAGCTCCGTGTCAGGCCATATGTGCCAAATCCCCTAAGATGCTTCAAATGCCAGCGTTTTGGCCACAGCTCGCAGAGCTGCCGAGGCCGCCAAACATGCGCCAAATGCAGTGCCCTTGAACACGCCACTGAAGCTTGTGCAAACACTCTCCACTGTGTAAACTGTGATGGGGAGCACGCCGCGTACTCGCGGTCGTGCCCATCCTGGAAGAAAGAAAAAGAAATCGTAACGATCAAAGTGAAAGAAAATATCTCATTTAAGGAGGCACGCAGGCGGGTTGCATACCTGCCAAAGAAAAGCTTTGCCGAAGTGGCGCGTCAGGGGGCAGCGTCACAACGGCCTCCGGCGGCTGTCCGACCCCCAAGCAGTGAGTCGGCAGTCACGCCATCTGCCCCCGCGACGGTTGCAGCTAGCGCTGCTCCGTCAACCGAGGAGAAGGAACCATCGACCCCGAAGGAGGGCGCAGCCGAGGCTGCCTCAACTTCCGAGGTTCCTTCCTGCGCTGGCAACGGCCGGCGTAGCCAAATCCCTCTGGGAGCCCCATCGACCTCCGGGCTGGTGGGCGCAGGGGTCTTGCCCTCCAAGGCGGGACTCCCTCTGAAATCTTCCCGCTCGCAAGAGCATGTGTCCGGCGCCTCACAAGAGGCAATGGACACTACACCTATCCTCAAGGCGCACCAAGCGCCTAAGGAGCGGCGAGGCTCCCTCGAACGCTCCAGAAAGGGCAGAACTCCCGTTACAGGGCCTCGAAAGGGCTCTGTAATTTAATCTCTGTAATCTCTATAATCACTACTTCTGTTTCTGTACACACAGCACTTATTGACCTCCAATATGGATACACAAATAATCCAATGGAACGTCAGAGGCCTTCTTAGAAACCTTGACGACGTGCAGGAACTCATCCACAAACACAATCCAAAAGTGCTGTGTCTACAGGAAACACACTTAAAATCTAAACACACAAATTTCCTGCTACAGTATGTTACGTTTCGCAGAGATCGCGATGATGCTCTCGCATCATCGGGCGGTGTTGCCATTGTTATTCAGAAAGGCATAGCGTGTCAACGTTTGCAGCTACAAACGCCCCTTGAGGCAGTGGCGGTTCGTGCTGTTCTCCTCAACAAACTTATCACTGTCTGCTCGCTCTACATACCCCCCCATTACAAATTAACTAAACATGAATTTCAGTCCTTCATAGACGAATTGCCAGAACCTTACGTTGTGCTTGGGGATTTCAATGCGCAGAACAGCCTGTGGGGAGACTCTCGTATCGATGCGCGAGGTCGCCTCGTTGAACAGTTCCTTTTTTCGTCCGGTGCGTGTCTGCTGAATAAGAAGACATCCACATATTATTCTCTCGCAAACAGAACATTTTCTTCAATTGACCTCAGCCTAGTTTCCCCTTGTATGCTGTCTGAACTCGAATGGGAAGTCACCAAGAATCCTTACGGAAGCGACCACTTCCCCATACTGCTAAAAACACATAAAGAAAAAGAATGTCTACCACAGGCTCCTAGGTGGAAGATCGATAGAGCCGACTGGGAGAAGTTCCGAAACTTAACAAATATCTCATGGAATGACATGTCTTGCCTAGGAATTGATGCTGCTGTGCAGTATCTCACAGCCTTCATTACAGACATGGCATCTAAATGCATATCAGAAGCACATGGCTTGGCATGTAAACGGCGGGTCCCGTGGTGGAACGAAGACTGTAGGATCGCTCGAAAGAAACAAAACAAAGCGTGGGGGTTGCTACGCGCTTCTCCCACTGCAGAGAATCTAGTCAACTTTAAGCAAGTAAAATCCCAAGGCAGGAGAACCCGCCGACTGGCCAGAAGAGAAAGCTGGCAGAAGTATTTATCGAGCATTAACTCGTTTACAGACGAGGCCAAAGTCTGGAACAGGGTAAATAGAATTAGAGGGCGACAAACATATTCACTCCCTCTGGTAAATACACAAGGCGATACACTAGAAGATCAGGCAGACTCACTTGCGGAGCACTTTCAGAGCGTGTCAAGTTCAAACAATTATTCGCAATCTTTTCTCATACATAAAGAAATAGAAGAACGTAAGCCTTTAACAAGAAAAAGCCGACAGAATGAGCCTTACAACCGTCCTTTCAGTATTGCCGAATTGAGAGCTGCCTTGAGCGCATGCAAGAGCTCCGCACCAGGATCTGATAGAATCATGTATGAAATGCTCAAAAACTTACAAAATGACACCCAAGTTACACTACTTACACTTTTCAACACTATCTGGGACGCAGGGTACCTTCCGACCGCATGGAAAGAAGCCATTGTGATCCCTGTTCTAAAACAAGGCAAAGATCCTTCATCAGTGGCAAGCTACCGCCCGATAGCCCTCACAAGTTGCATGTGTAAGGTATTTGAAAAAATGATAAATCGGCGACTGATCCATTTCCTTGAAGAGAACAAAATGCTTGATCCCTGTCAGTGTGGCTTCCGAGAAGGGCGCTCCACAACCGACCATCTTGTACGTATTGAAACAAATATCCGGGACGCATTTATACATAAACAGTTCTTCCTCTCGATATTTCTCGATATGGAAAAGGCGTATGACACAACGTGGCGTTACGGAATCTTAAGAGACCTGTCAGAAATGGGCATCCACGGTAATATGTTTAATATAATAAAAAGCTATCTGTCAAATCGTACCTTCCGGGTAAAAGTCGGCAATGCCCTCTCACGTCCTTTTACGCAAGAAACGGGTGTACCCCAAGGAGGCGTGCTCGGCTGCACGCTATTTATCGTGAAGATGAACACGCTTCGTGCTTCACTACCACCCGCCATCTTTTACTCTGTCTACGTGGACGACATTCAAATAGGCTTCAAATCCTGTAACCTCGCAGTATGCGAGAGACAGGTACAGCATGGTTTGAACAAGGTGTCAGGGTGGGCAGAGAAAAATGGTTTTAAAATCAATCCTCAAAAGAGTTCTTGTGTGCTGTTCACAAGGAAGAGAGGCCTGGTCCCGGATGCTTGCTTGGAAATGTGTGGACATCAGATACCTGTAAAGAAAGAGCACAAATTTCTAGGTGTTATACTCGACAATAAACTTACTTTCGTTCCACACATTAAATATCTGAAAGAAAAATGTCTAAAAACAATGAACTTAATGAAACTCCTATCCCAGACTACATGGGGTAGTGATAGGAAGTGCTTAATGAACCTATACAAGAGCCTAATTCGGTCTCGATTGGATTATGGTGCTGTAGTATATAACTCTGCCGCCCCGAGCGCACTAAAGATCCTAGATCCTGTCCACCATCTAGGAATCCGATTGGCCACTGGCGCTTTCAGAACGAGTCCCATACAAAGTCTATATGTAGAATCAAATGAATGGTCTCTTCACCTACAGAGATCATACATTAGCTATACATATTTCCTTAAAGTACGCTCTAATCCTGAACATCCATGTTTTGATACCGTTACTGATATGACGTGCGCTACACTTTTCAGCAATCGTCCCTCCATAAGACAGCCTTTCTCGCTGCGTGTGAAGGAGCTTAGCGATGAAATGCATGTCCCGCTCCTCGAGCATCGCCTAATGCACCTAACCAAGCTCTTACCTCCTTGGGAGTGGCAGGTGATACAATGTGACATATCCTTTATAAAAGTTACAAAGCACGCTCCTGAGGCCGAAATCCGAATGCACTTCCTAGAACTCCAGCACAAGCACTCCTGCGCAGAGTTCTACACAGACGCTTCAAAGTCAAATGCCGGGGTATCCTATGCAGCCGTCGGCCCATCGTTTTCGGAATCCGATGTACTGCATCCGGAAACAAGTATTTTTACCCCCGCAGGGGCGTCTGCGTCAGCAGGCGTTTGGTGTGTTGCGACACCACGGACCCGAGCACACGAGGGTTGGACCCTCCCGCGTGTAGCCGTGCGCGGCTTAGCCGTGTCTGGGGAAAAGGGGATCCTGGGGGTTGAGTCGATGCTGGGTGTTTGGACCTTTAAGGCCCCCCGGCGGAGGCAACACACCTCTTCGGCCTCGGCTTCACACAGACGGCACCTCCAGGCTGACCCACCTGGAGGACATCGGCAGTCGCCTTTTCCTGTCTCTCTCTTCCTACAACCTTCGTCTTTCCCTTACTTTCCACCTTTCCTGTCTCCTCCTCTCTTCTATTTACTTCCTTCTTCTTGGCGGCAAGGGTTAACCCTGTGTGGCTATCCAACCTTGGGTACACCATATTCGGTTATAGTGACGGCGTACGACTGGCGTCGTGCAGACTTGGATGCAAGCTCTGCCGCGTCCCCTCGTTGGGCTCCGTGGTGGGTGGTCGGCGCTGTTGCCGAATTTTTATATATTTCATGGAAACTTCTTTCCCCAAACTCCCTGATCGCCCTCACAAACGAGGGCGCACCGAAGATCTCTTTCAGTTTTTCGGACGACAAGTCCAGAACTTTCCTAAATACCATGTGATTCACTCAGAAAACCCAGATAAACTAGTGCGTAACATTTCACCGTTCCTTGTTTCGAAGGCTTTAACTGAAGTTTTTGGAACAGGATATAAGGCGTCGAGAATGACAAGTGGTGATCTTCTCTTGGAGCTCCACGATAAGAAGCAGTACGAGAAACTGCCGAAACTTGTCTCATTTGGGGAGACCCAAATAACAGTTACTCCGCACCGAACCATGAACACCACCCGCGGCGTTGTCTCAGACGATGACATGCTAGAGCTCACTGAAGCTGAACTCTTGGAGGGCTTCAGTGAACAGAATGTCATAAATGTTAAGCGAATTAAGATCAGGCGAGACGGTAAAGAGATCAATACGAAACACCTGATACTCACTTTCGGTTCAAGTGTCCTCCCCGAGTCCGTCGAGGCCGGTTACATCAAACTTCGTGTTAGGCCATACGTGCCCAATCCTCTCAGATGCTTTAAGTGCCAAAGGTTCGGCCACAGTTCACAGAACTGTCGAGGCCGGCTGACATGTGCCAAGTGTAGTGACACTGAACATCCCTCCGAAACATGCAAGAAGACTCCACACTGTGTCAACTGTGATGGCGAGCACGCCGCATACTCGCGTGCCTGCCCGTCCTGGAAAAGAGAAAAAGAGATTGTGACAATCAAAGTCAAAGAAAACATATCTTTCAAGGAGGCACGTAGGCGGGTGTCATACCTGTCTAAGAGTAGCTTTGCCGATGTGGCGCGTAAGGGGGCAGCGTCACAACGGCCTCCAGCGGCTGTCCGACCCACAGGCAGTGAGTCGGCAGTTACGCCATCTGCCCCCGCGGCGGTTGCAGCTAGCGCTGCTCCGTCTACCCAGCAGACGGGGCCATCGAACCCGAAGGTGGACGCAGCCGAGGCTGCCCCAGCCTCCGAGGCCCCTTCCAGCGCTGGCAACGGCCAGCGCAGCCAAATCCCTCTGGGAGCCCCATCGACCTCCGGGCTGGTGGGCGCAGGGGTCTTGCCCTCCAAGGCGGGACTCCCTCTGAAAACTTCCCGCTCGCAAGAGCACGTGTCCGGCGCCTCACAAGAGGCAATGGACACCACACCTATCCTCAAGGCGCACCAGGCGCCTAAGGAGCGTCGAGAATCACTCGAACGCTTCAAAAAGAACAAAACACCAATTACAGGGCCTCGAAAGGGCTCTGTAATCTAAGGCATCTTTCCGTTTCCGTACACACAGCACTAATTTACATTAAATATGGATACACAAATCATACAATGGAACGTCAGAGGTCTCCTTAGAAACCTTGATGATTTGCAAGAACTCATCCACAAACATAATCCAAAAGTGCTGTGTTTACAGGAAACACACTTAAAATCTAAACACACAAACTTTCTCCGTACGTATGTTACGTTTCGCAAAGATCGCGATGATGCCGTCGCATCATCGGGTGGTGTTGCGATTCTTTCTCATAGAAGTATTGCGTGTCAACCTCTACAGCTACAAACGCCCCTTGAAGCAGTGGCGGTTCGAGTTGTCCTACTAAACAAACTCATCACCATTTGCTCCCTTTACATACCCCCGCACTACCAACTGAACAAACATGAATTTCACTCCTTGATCGATCAATTGCCAGAACCTTATGCTCTTCTTGGCGATTTCAATGCGCACAGCTCCCTGTGGGGCGACACTCGTATAGATGCGCGAGGTCGCCTTGTTGAACAGTTCCTTTTTTCTTCTGGAGCGTGCCTTATCAATAAGAAAGAACCTACATATTACTCTCTTGCAAACCGATCCTTTTCGTCAATAGATCTTAGTATAGTCTCCCCGTCTGTACTGCCTGAACTTGAATGGGAAGTTACCGACAACCCTTACGGTAGCGACCACTTCCCTATACTGCTAAGATCATATAAAGAAAACGAATATCCACCATACGCTCCTAGGTGGAAGATTGAGACAGCTGATTGGGAGAAATTTCGATCTCTAACTAGTATCTCATGGGCTGACCTGTCTTCGTTAGGAATTGACGCTGCAGTTGAGTTTTTTACAGCATTCATAATAGATGTCGCATTTAAATGCATATCAGAAGTAAAAGGCTTGGCCTGCAAACGACGTGTCCCATGGTGGAACGACGATTGTAGGATCGCTCGTAAAAAACAGAACAGGGCGTGGGGGTTGCTACGCGCTTCTCCCACTGCAGAGAATCTAGTCAACTTTAAAAAAGTAAAATCCGAAGGCAGGCGAACCCGCCGACAGGCCAGACGAGAAAGTTGGCAGAAGTTTCTATCGAGTATTAACTCGTTCAGAGATGAGGCGAAAGCCTGGAACAGGGTCAATAGGATAAGAGGGCGACAAGCACATGCACTCCCTTTGGTAAACACAGAAGGCGATACCCTACAAGATCAGGCGGACTCACTTGGGGAGCACTTTGAGAGCGTGTCAAGTGCCAACCATTACTCGCAATCCTTTCTCAAATATAAACAAATAGAAGAATGTAAGCCACTCATGAGAAAATGTCAACAAAATGAACCATACAACTGTCCTTTTAGCATTGCCGAGTTGAGAGCTGCCTTGAGTGCATGCAAGAGCTCTGCACCGGGATCTGACAGGATCATGTATGAAATGATCAAAAACTTACATAAAGACACCCAAGTTACACTAGTCACACTTTTCAACACCATTTGGGCGGCGGGATACCTCCCGACTGCATGGAAAGAAGCCGTAGTGATCCCGGTTTTGAAACAAGGCAAAGATCCTTCCTCAGTGGCAAGCTACCGCCCGATAGCCCTGACAAGTTGCCTTTGTAAGGTATTTGAAAAAATGATCAATCGCCGTCTCGTGCATCTCCTAGAGTCCAGGAAAATGCTTGACCCATCTCAGTGTGGTTTTCGGGAAGGGCGATCTACAACCGATCATCTTGTGCGCATCGAAGCGAGCATTCGCGATGCATTCGTGCACAAGCAATCTTTCTTATCTGTATTTCTGGATATGGAAAAAGCGTACGACACAACCTGGCGGTACGGAATCCTGCGCGATCTTTCCGCGCTAGGTATCCGCGGCAATATGTTAAATATTATAGAGAGCTACCTAGAGAACCGTACATTTCGAGTGAAAATAGGTCCTGCACTGTCGCGTACATTCATACAGGAAACTGGGGTACCCCAGGGTGGCGTACTCAGCTGCACGCTCTTTGTCGTCAAAATGAACACGCTTCGTGCATCTCTACCACCAGCTATTTTCTACTCCGTCTACGTAGACGATATACAGATAGCATTCAAATCCTGCAATCTCACTGTCTGCGAGAGACAGGTACAGCATGGTTTGAACAAGGTGTCACAGTGGGCAGAGAAAAACGGATTTAAAATCAATCCTCAAAAGAGTTCTTGTGTGCTGTTCACAAGGAAGAGAGGCCTAGTTCCGGATCCTTGCTTACAAATGTGTGGACAACAGATACCAGTAAACAAAGAGCACAAATTTCTAGGTGTCATACTTGACTACAAACTCACTTTCGTCCCCCACATTAAACATCTTAAAGAAAAGTGTCTAAAAACAATGAACATAATCAAAATTCTATCCCAGACTACGTGGGGTAGTGACAGAAAGTGCTTAATGAACCTCTATAAAAGCCTCATTCGATCACGACTAGACTATGGTGCCGTGATTTATCACTCTGCCGCCCCAAGTGCGCTAAAAATGCTAGACCCTATTCACCATCTAGGTATCCGCTTAGCCACGGGCGCTTTTAGGACAAGTCCCATTGAAAGTCTGTATGTAGAATCAAATGAGTGGTCACTCCATTTTCAAAGAACATACATCAGCCAAAGTTATTTCCTAAAAGCCCACTCTAACCCTCAACATCCATGTTTCAATACCGTTAACGATATGACATATGCTACACTCTTTCATAATCGTCCCTCAGTAAGACAGCCTTTCTCGCTACGTGTAAGGGAGCTTAGCGAAGAAATGCACGTTCCACTCCTCGAGCTTCGCCTAATGCATCCAGCCAAGCTGCTACCTCCTTGGGAGTGGCAGCTCATACAATGTGATATATCGTTCGTGGAAGTCACAAAGCATGCCCCAGAGATTGAAATAAAGATGCATTTCCGGGAACTCCAGCACAAATACTCCTGCACGGAGTTCTACACAGACGCATCAAAGTCACACGACGGGGTATCCTATGCAGCCGTCGGTCCATCCTTCTCGGAATCCGACGCACTGCACCCGGAAACTAGTATCTTTACGGCTGAGGCCTACGCACTGCTGTCGGCCGTAAAGCATATAAATAAATCACAACTCCAGAAATCAATTATATATACGGACTCCCTAAGCGTCGTGAAGGCCTTGATGTCACCCTATAGACACAAAAATCCAGTACTTAATAAACTATATTCCGTCTTGTGTAGAGCGTACATATCTAACCAGCATATCATTATATGCTGGGTGCCTGGCCATAGGAGCATCGAGGGCAACGTTCTGGCGGACGAGATGGCTACGTCTATAGCATCGCAAGCCGTTAACCCTACCGCTGAGGTGCCTGTCACAGATCTGAGGCCTTTCTTGCGAAGGCGGCTGCGTGCCCACTGGCAACGCATGTGGGACGCGGAAAAAGATAATAAGCTCCACCTAATAAAGCCACAGTTAGGACTCTGGCCTTCCGTAACAAAATCACGCCGGACAGATGTCCTATTCTGTCGTCTAAGAATAGGACACACATTTGGCACACATAACTTTTTACTCACCGGAAACGAGCCTCCAACCTGTGGTAGATGCGGGGAGAGGCTGACCGTCCTCCACGTCCTTCTGGAGTGTCGGGCAGCCGAATCTGAAAGAAAGAAACATTTTCCCTTAGCATACCGCCAGCACATCCCCCTTCATCCAGTAATGTTACTCGGCCCAGAACCGCTGTTTGACTCCAGCGCACTCCTGGGCTTCCTGAAAGATGTTGTCTTGCATGTTCTTAGCCCCACATGTTCGTAGCGGGTCCTCTCTTCAGAGGATACCGCTGTGATAGCTTTTTCGTGTAGCACGCGCCTCTAGGCCCTTGTGTTTCAAGGGCTCTGGCGAGGCAGCAGTGCTCCAAGTAATTTTACTATCTTATACATTTTCCATTTTGCATCATTCTCCTACGATGGATTTTAATGGTCATAGTTTTCTTCATAAATCATCGCCATAATTTTATAGCACGTAGATTTTACGCAGTTTACAGCGACTATTTTTAGGCCACTTTACAGCCAACTCACATCTTCCATAATAAATCAACAATAACACTTGTCATGGCGCTCTTTGGCCAAACATGGCCCTTGCGCCACTAAACACAACACATCATCATCATCATCATCAAGTATTTTTACGGCCGAGGCCTACGCATTACTCTCTGCTGTAAAGCACATAAGAAAATCGAAACTTCCAAAAGCGGCGATCTATACAGACTCTCTCAGCGTCGTGAAGGCCTTAATGTCACTCAGCAAACATAAAAATCCCGTATTTAATGAATTATATTCGGTCTTGTGCAAAGCGTACTCATCTAACCAGAATATCATAATATGCTGGGTCCCTCGCCATAGGGGAATCGAAGGTAACGTTCTGGCGGACGAGATGGCCACGTCAATCACATTGCAAGCGGTTAACCCTACCGCTGCGGTGCCTGTCACAGATCTGAGGCCTTTCTTGCGAAGGAGGCTGCGAGATCACTGGCAACACATGTGGGATGCGGAAACGGATAATAAGCTCCACCTGATAAAACCACAGTTAGGATTCTGGCCCTCTACTACAAAATCGCGCCGAACAGATGTCCTATTCTGTCGTCTCAGAATAGGACACACATATGGCACCCATAACTTTCTACTGACCGGAAGTGAGCCTCCAACCTGTGGTAGATGCGGGGAGAGGCTGACCGTACTCCACGTCCTCCTGGAGTGTCGGGAAGCCGAATCTGAGAGAAAGAAACATTTTTCATTAGCATACCGAGAGCACATTCCTCTTCATCCTCTAATGTTTCTCGGTCCAGAACCGCTTTTTAATACAGACTCAGTGCTTGGTTTCCTCAGAGATGTCGTCCTACATGTTATTAGTCCCATGAATTCGTAGTGCCTCCTCTCTCGAGAGGATGCCACTGCGATAATTGTTTTGCGTAGCACATGCCTCCAGGCCCTTGTGCTTCAAGGGCTCTAAGGAGGCAGTAGTGCTCTGGCATTTCTTATAATCGTGATATATTTTACCTATCGTATCATTCTTTTTATATGCATCTAAATTTTCATAGTACAAGTCATACGTCATCGCCATAATTTAATCATACAGATTTTACGCACTTTAGAGCGTATATTTTAAGGCCTCTTTACAGCCACCTCACACCAACTTCATAGCAATCATAATTACACCGCAAACTAATTACCACAGACATGGCGCTCTTTGGCCACACCTGGCCCTTGCGCCATAAAACTCCACACATCATCATCATCATCAAGGTCTTCGAAAAAATGATAAATCGGCGACTCATTCATTTCCTTGAACAGAGCAAAATGCTTGATCCTTATCAGTGCGGCTTCCGAGAAGGGCGCTCCACAACCGATCATCTCATACGTGTTTATTTATTTATTTATTTATTGATACTGCGGCCCTGTTTCCAGGACCTTAGCAGGGTGCATACAAAGTGAAAAAAAAATATCTAAGTACAAAATACAGCGATACATAACATAGGTCACTCGCGATGTACAAATGCAAGCAGTTACTGAACAATACAGTAAATCACTCGCTACTTAAACATAGGTGCGACTCAAACAATGGTAGTGAGCATTGAGTTACAACGTCATCAGTAAGATTATTCCATTCAACAATAGTTCTGGGGAAAAAGGAAAATTTGAAGCAATTCTTTTTAGCAATTAACGGTGTTATTGTCTGTGAGTGTCGATGACGTGTAGTATAACCAGTAGAGAAAGTGATAAAGCGTGATGTATCAATGTTCTAATGCCCTTTTATGAGCTGAAATAAAAATTTTAAACGGCATGTTTGGTTCCTTTGTGTCACAGATGGCAATCCACTTCTCTTGAGAAGCTCCGTAACTGAAGTGCGGCCATACGAATTATATATGAATCGTACTGCCCTTTTTTGAACTTTTTCTAGTTTAGTAATGTTTCTTTTAGTAAAAGGATCCCATATGACAATTGCGTATTCCAACATTGGTCGAATGATTGCATTGTAAGAAAGAAAACGCACAGGAGGCGTAGCGAATTTTAGAGAGCGTCTTAGGAAAAATAGTTTTCGAAGGCAGTTTGCCGTGACAATGTCAACATGTTTGTTCCACGAGAGAGTGTTAGTAATCCAGAGGCCAAGGTATTTATATGCGGTTACCTCAGAAAGCATGATGTTTTCGGCATTGTAGTTGTACAATAAAGGCTTATTTTTTAACGATATTCTCATAAAGACAGTTTTATCGAAGTTAATTTCCATTTGCCAATCATTGCACCATGTTACTATGCTTTTAAAGGCATCATTCAGTCTAATTTGATCGTCAACAGAGGAAATTTTTTCGTACAGAACACAGTCATCAGCGTACAACCTAATACCCACAGAAATCTGATCCACAATGTCATTTATGTAAAGTAAAAACAGAAGCGGACCAAGAACTGATCCTTGGGGGACGCCAGAATCAACGGGCACCTTATCTGAACTGGCTGAATTTAGTGTTACGAACTGACGTCGGTTATTCAAATAACTCTTTATCCAGGCGAGTAGTTTGTTATTTTGCAGAATGTAGCTTAACTTATGCAACAATTTGTTATGCGAGACCTTATCAAACGCCTTACGGAAATCCATGAAAATTACGTCTGTTTGTTTACCCTCGTTTATGGCTGCTGCAAAGTCATGAATGATTTCTACAAGTTGGGTATTAGTTGAAAATCCTCGCCTAAAGCCGTGCTGCATACAGGTAAGTAGCTTATGTTCTTCAATAAAAGCAGTTATATGTTTGTGAATAATATGCTCCAACATTTTACAGGCTGTTGAGGTTAGCGAAATTGGACGGTAATTCTGAATGAGCGTTTTGTCACCAGATTTGTGCAAAGGCACGATTCTGGCATCCCGCCAATCATCAGGTACTGCAGCTTCGTTTAAACACCTAGTGTACAGAACATGTAAGTATTTTGCACACCACTCAGCATAACGTTTCAAGAACGCATTTGGGATATTGTCTGGTCCAGGAGATTTTTTTACCTCAAGGTTCAACAGCAGATTTAAAATACCATGTTCACTTATTACGACATCAGGAATAGGAGGTACGGACACTTCAAAAGGCGGAATGCGGCCATCATCTTGCGTAAATATGTCTTTGAAATTTTTATTGAATGCCATCGAAGCCCCTGCATCATCCTGCACGCAACCACCATAAACTACACGTCCGTTGTTAGAGCGAGACTTCGGGTTGACCAATCTCCAAAATTTTTCGGGTGACCTTTTGATAATGGATGGCAGTGTTATATCGAAATAGTTTTTCTTATCATGCGCAATCTTGTTCTTCACCTCTTCCGATATCTGTTCGACCATTAGTTTCAAGTCAGACCTGTTTGTCGTTCTCGCCCTCTTCTTTAGGCGTTTCAATTTTCGCTGCAGCTGCAGCGTTACTCGACTTATCCATGGATTTCGAAGGTTATGTTTTTTAGTTATCCTTGGCACGAAACGCTGAATGCATTCGTGAATTACCCCCTTGAAGAAGAGCCACAAATCATTTACCGAACAAGTGTTGTTTCTGAAAGAGTCATAATTAAAACTGAGAGCATCAAGAATAGACTCGTCTTCTGCTTTAGAAAAATTAGGAAACATCTTGACATTGCCTCGCTGTTCCAAAGCGACGCCCTCTAACGTCAAGACTACTGCTTTGTGATCTGAAATGCCGGAGGTGACGCTGCAGAGCACTTTGTCTTTAATATTCCCACTTATAAGGAACAGATCAAGGATTGACTCAGAGCCGTTCTGAATTCTGGTTGCCTCATTTACAACTTGCAAGAGGTCGAAGTTCATCACAATGTTTAACATTTCATTCTCAACACTTTTGGCACTGGTTATTGAAAAGGTGTTCCAGAGCAGATTGGGAAGGTTAAAATCACCTGCCAGAATCAGTTGGTCTTCAGGCTTTACGTGGCGATGCATATACTCGTTAAGCTGTTCAAATATTGTGGCACGTGAATTTGGAGGCCTGTAAACTGCTCCTAAAATGTAGCAGACTTTATTTATGTAAAGTTTGCAAAATAGGCTTTCCACGCCTGTTAAGTCAGGCATTGCTATAACATGTAATGAAGATTTGAAAAGAACCGCTACGCCTCCTCCTCTTCGATCACGATCTTTTCGAAAAACGTTGTAGTTTCTTGGAACGAACTCACTGTCAAAAACGTCTTCGTTCAGCCACGTTTCTGTGAGCACAACTAAATCAGGATCGTGGCAGACCAACAGCGCTTCGAGGGACTCGATTTTATTCATGATGCTGCGGCAGTTAACATTAAGGATGGTGATGTTCCGCGTATCTAATATTATAGGTCAAGTCTTATTTTTTGCTATATTGAAACGCCCTCCCTTCTCCTCATTCCACCCGTACAGTGTGTCATTTACGATTAGCTTGTCAAAGACCAGCTTAACTTTCGCGCCTTCTGCTCGTTCTTGTGCTGAGCTCAGCCAAAGTTTCTTTCTTGTTTCGCACACGTTTTTCGAAAAATCCTCCGATATTGAATACTCACTTCCTTTTAGCTTCGGACAAGCCCTCAGTATCGACACTTTATCTCGGTGGTCGAGCAGTTTGATTATAACTGGACGAGTCTTTCCCTTCTTTTTCCCAATTCTATGACACCTTTCAATATTGTTAACAGTGAGGCCGAGCTTCGCCAAAAAAATGTCGTTTCTTATTGTATTTGTAAGTTCATCAGGGCTTTCAGTGGTTTCTTCTTGTATGCCAAATATAACTAAATTGTTCCTTCGACTTCTGTTCTCTAGTTCGTCGACCTTGAATGTCAAGAATGACACGTCACTTTCAAGTTTTACTACAGTAGATTTCAATTCCTTCATTTCTGCCTTTAACTCAGCTATTACGTTCATCTGTGCTTCTAAACCATTCATTCTCTCGGACACGCTTGCAATGTCAGCTTCCATTTTCCCCTCTTTTGCCAGAACATCATTGATAGATGCAGTCATGTTACTCTGCCCCTGAAGAAGTTCTATCAACATTTCACGCTCAGTTGGGCCTGGGTTGGCCTCAACGTCACCACATAGCAAAAGATTCTGTTTAAATGACAAAATACATGAAAACAAATTACCAATATTGGGTAGGCACGGCAGCAACACCAAAAAGCGGTCGTCATTACGGTAGCCTTGTGTAGGCAAGTAAACACCAACCTGCACAGCGTAGCGAAACGGGTTCGTCAACATGTCTGATGTGCCGCTGCCATGCCCACTGGTTGCAGTCGCTGCGTCGAAGCCTTTTATACCGTCTCGAACGTTCACGTGATGAGATGTGACCAGCTTTGGTAATGACCAGTTGAAGGTAATATCCGGGATGCATTTATACAGAAACAGTTATTCCTATCGATATTTCTCGATATGGAAAAGGCGTACGATACAACGTGGCGTTACGGTATCTTAAGGGACTTGTTAGAAATGGGCATCCATGGTAATATGCTTAACCTAATTGCAAGCTATCTGTCCACTCGTACCTTCCGGGTAAAAGTCGGCAATGTACTTTCACGTCCCTTTACGCAAGAAACGGGTGTACCCCAAGGAGGCGTGCTCAGCTGCAGGCTCTTTATCGTGAAGATGAACACGCTTCGTGCTTCATTACCACCAACCATCTTTTACTCTGTCTACGTGGACGACAATCAAATAGCTTTCAAATCTTGTAACCCCGCAGTATGCGAGAGACAGGTACAGCATGGCCTGAAGAAAGTGTCAATGTGGGCAGGAAAAAATGGATTTAAGGTCAATCCTAACAAAAGTTATTGTGTTCTTTTTACAAGTTTTACAAGAGAGGGCTGATCCCCGATCCTTGCTTAGAACTATGTGGACAACAGATACCTGTAAACAAAGAATACAGATTTCTAGTCGTCACACTTCACTATAGACTCACATTCGTCCCGCACATTAAACACCTTCAAGAAAAATGTCTGAAAACAATGAACCTAATGAAACTTCTATCCCAGACTAAGTGGGGTAGTGACAGGAAGTGTCTAATGAATATCTATAGGAGCCTCATTCGATCACGGCTAGACCGTCGTGCCGTGATCTATCATTCTGCAGCCCCGAGCGCGCTAAAGATGCTAGATCCGGTCCATCATCTAGGAATCCGACTGGCCACTGGCGCTTTCAGAACGAGTCCCTTAAAAAGTTTATATTTAGAATCAAATGAGTGGTCACTTCATCTGCAGAGAACAGATACCTGTAAACCTGCAGAGATACCTGCAGAGATACCTGTAAACAAAGAACACAAATTTCTAGGTGGTATACTTGACTATACACTCACTTTCGTCCCCCAGATTAAACAACTTAAAGAAAAATGTCTGAAAACAGTGAACCTAATGAAACTTCTATCCCAGACTACGTGGGGTAGTGACAGGAAGTGCTTAATGAATCCCTATAAGAGCCTGATTTGTTCACGATTAGATTATGGGGCCGTGATCTATCATTCTGCCGCCCCGAGTGCACGGAAGGTGCTAGACCCTGTTCACCATCTAAGAATCCGACTGGCCACTGGCGCTTTCAGAACGAGTTCCATACAAAGTTTATATGTCGAATTAAATGAGTGGTCACTTCTGCGGAGAACATACATTAGCTAAAGATATTTTCTGAAAGTGCACTCTAATCCTCAACATCCGTGTTTTAATTCCGTTAACGATAATACATATGCTACACTCGTAATCGTCCCTCCGTAAGGCAGCCTTTTTCGCTGCGTGTGAGGGAGCTTAGTCATGAAATGCATGTCCCACTCCTCGAGCTTCGCCTAATGCATCCAGCCAAGCTGCTACCTCCTTGGGAGTGGCAGCTGATACAATGCGATATATCCTTCATTCAAGTTACAAAACACGCTTCAGACATTGAAATCCAAATGCATTTCCGGGAACTCCAGCACAAACACTCCTGCACGGAGTTCTACACAGATGCATCGAAGTCACATGGCGGGGTGTCCTATGCAGCCGTCGGTCCATCCTTCTCGGAATCCGACGTACTGCATACGGAAACTAGTATCTTTACGGCTGAGGCCTACGCAATATTGTCGACCGTGAAGCATATAAGCAAATCAAAACTCAAGAAATCAGTTATTTTTACGGACTTCCTAAGTGTTGTTAAGGCTTTGATATCGTTCTGTAAGCACAGAAATGCTGTTATAATTGAACTCTATGCCGTCTTACTTAAAGCATATGTATCAAACCAGCATGTGATTATATACTGGGTGCCTGGCCATAGTGGCATCCATGGTAACGTTCTATTGGACCAGATGGCCACATCAATTTCATTGCCTGCAGTTAATCCTACTGCTTCGGTCCCTGTCAGAGACCTGAAGCCTTTCTTAAGAAGGAAATTGCGAAACCACGGGCAACGTATATGGGACGCAGAGATAAACAACAAACTGCACGTGATAAAGCCACAGTTAGGTTCTTGGCCCTCCGTACCACAATCACGGCGAACAGATGCCCCATTCTGTCGCCTCAGAATAGGACACATATTTGGCACGCATAGCTATTTACTCACTGAAAATAATTCTCCAACCTGCGGTAGATGCGGGGAGAGGCTGACCTTCCTCCAGGTCCTCCTGGAGTGTCCGGAAGCCGAATATGAAGGGAAGAAACATTTTCCCTTAGCATACCGGCAGCACATCCCCCTTCATCCTGTTATGTTACTCGGCCCAGAACCTTTATTTGACACCAACGCAGTCCTAAGTTTTCTGAAAGATGTTGTCTTGCATGTTGTTAGCCCCACATGTTCATAGCGGGTCCTCTCTTCAGAGGATTCCGATGTGATAGCTTTTTCGTATAGCACATGCCTCTTGGCCCTTGTGTTTCAAGGGCCTAGAGGCAAATCCATGTATACTTGTCCATAGTTCCCATTATCGCTGAACCCCCATGCTTGCAGCTCCCCTTGGACAGTTTTAGTCTCACGTACGCAGAAGCGTCACGTGCGTGAAAATCTTGCGTGATCTAAATGCACGTGCGCCGAACGCAGGGAGGCCCGTTCCGTCTCACGTATTCACTTGCGAACTCTGCCTTGCGTCGCGCGTCCCACGTATACGTGACGGGCTTTGCAAGCCATTGCAGGCAGACAACGCAGCGCAAGCTAGCGCGCACGAACAGTTCGCTAAGTTCGAGAAACACGCGATGGTTCCGATAACGGCTGGCCTTGAACGAACCTGGCAGGAGTAGCGTTCCCGTGTGCGGGCAGAATGCTAGTATACCAAGCGGAAGCAACGATCTAAATATTTGCCAGGGCTACACTATCAGACTTTCGCGTACGGGAAACTAGGATGCGGCTGGTAGCGCAAGTAGAACCCTCACATTTAAGTGTGCAAAACTACTGCGTACGGGAAACTAAAACTACTTATTAACACTAATGCGCCAGATTTAGTAGTAATACTGTTGGCAACCGTATTTCCATGTAGCATTACGGCAATTGCTCAGCTGTGTGTACTTTAACGCCTTAGGTGACGGTTCGCTTGTGTGCGCTTTACTACACAAATATTACGCGAACGTTTGAGGTATCCAGCGTCGTCAAACAGCTTCACGGAAACCCCAACACTCTTTGTGCCTTTTTCTTTCTTTGTACACCCTGAAGATAGCATGTTTAGGCGAGGCGCAGAGCGGCGGGCCAAAGTTCGTCGAGCGATGACAGGGAGCTCTCAGAGTTCGGCGGAGCTTTCCTTGCGCACGTCCGCTCCGGGCGAGCACTGAGCGCCGCATCCCTCTAGGTTTGAGTTAAAGAATTTCAACATAGCCCATTCAGTCATGAATTAGATTCGGCTGTCCATAAATGCATGAAATTTACATAATTTTATGTCAAGGTATAGTAGACTCGATAAGTGCAAGTCAAGGTGGTGCAATGACTATTTTTGAATTTTATGAAGTCGCAATATTTACATACTGGAGAAATCTAGACGATTCTACAGGTCCCTATCTTCTAAGGAATGGTGCTGCTTAGGCAATACACGTGAAAGGCCGCCATTTAGAATCGTCCACAGGCTAGCATGAGGGTTTCACTCTATAATTGCGACAACATCCATGCGTTCGCTAGGACTCAAAGATGGAGCCTTCCGCCGCTTTTTCTTGAAGCTGCCGGTATATCTCTGGTTTTCATGATGCATCATGATAGCCGAAGCGTTTCGTCTACCACCTCACTTCTATGACTATTATATGTATTTGCGACCTCCCCCGCAGGGGCGTCTGCGTGAGCAGGCGTTTGGTGTGTTGCGACACCACGGACCCGAGCACACGAGGGTTGGACCCTCCCGCGTGTAGTCGTGCGCGGCTTAGCCGTGTCCGGGGAAAGGGGGATCCTGGAGGTTGAGCCGATGCTGGGTGATCGGACCTTTAAGGCCCCCCGGCGGAGGCAACACACCTCTTTGGCCTCTGCTTCACGTAGACGGCACCCCCGGACTGACCCACCCGGGGGGAATCGGCAGTCGCCTTTTCCTGTCCTCCTCTCCACTCTTCGTCTTTCTCTCTCGTCTTTTTCATCTTTCCTGTCTTCTCATCATTTCTCCTCACTTCCTAGTTTCCCGGCGGCAAGCGTTAACCTTGTGTAGCTAGCCAGCCTTGGTTATGCTGTATTTGGTTATAGCAGCGATGTACGGCTGGCGTTGGCAGGGTTTCCCTTGCAGGAACTTCTGTCACGTCCCCCAGTAGGGCTCCATGGTGGGTGGTCGGCATCGCGGCCGAAAACCCAACATTACTTATGGAACACGCTTTTCCTAAGCTACCTGATCGCCCTCAGAAACGAGGGCGCACCGAAGAAGTTTTTCAGTTTTTCGGACGACAAGTCCACAATTTTCCTCGTTTCCATGTCATCCACGCAGAAAAACCAGCTAAACAAGTACGAACAATCTCCCCGTTCCTTGTATCAGTCTCTTACCGAAGTTTTTGGTCCAGGATATAAGGTGTCGAGGATGGCTAGCGGTGACCTCCTCTTGGAGCTCCGCGACCAGAAGCAATTTGAGAAGCTGCCACAGCTAGTATCATTTGGGGAGACCCAAGTAGTAGTAACCCCACACCGCACAATGAATACCTCCCGCGGCGTTGTCTCGGACGATGATTTGCTGGAGCTCACTGAGGCCGAGCTCTTGGAAGGTTTCAGTGAACAATATGTTATAAATGTCAAAAGAATTAAGATGAGGCGAGATGGTAAAGAACTTGCGACCAAACACCTAATACTGACATTCAATTCAAGTGTCCTGCCCGAGTCAATCGAGGCCGGGTACATCAAGCTCCGTGTAAGACCGTACGTGCCAAATCCCCTCCGATGTTTCAAGTGCCAGCGTTTTGGCCACAGTTCGCAGAGCTGCCGAGGCCGCCAAACTTGTGCAAAATGCAGCGCGCATGAACACTCCTCTGAAGCCTGTGAGAATTCTTTCCACTGTGTAAATTGTGATGGCGAGCATGCCGAATACTCGCGGTCATGCCCGTCTTGGAAGAAAGAAAAGGAAATAGTAACAATCAAAGTAAAAGAGAATATCTCATTCAAGGAGGCACGCAGGCGGGTAACATACCTTCCTAAGGCCAGTTTTGCCGAAGTGGCGCGTCAGGGGGCAGCGTCACAACGGCCTCCGGCGGCGGTCCGACCCACAAGCCGTGAGTCTGCAGTTACGCCATCTGTCCCCGCGGCGGTTCCAGCTAGCGCTGCTCCGTCTACCCAGCAGACGGGGCCACCGACACCGAAGGTGGGCGCAGCCGAGGCTGCCCCAGCCTCCGAGGCCCCTTCCAGCGCTGGCAACGCCCAGCGCAGCCAAATCCCTCTGGGAGCCCCATCGACCTCCGGGCTGGTGGGCGCAGGGGTCTTGCCCTCCAAGGCGGGACTCCCTCTGAAAACTTCCCGCTCGCAAGAGCACGTGTCCGGCGCCTCACAAGAGGCAATGGACACCACACCTATCCTCAAGGCGCACCAGGCGCCTAAGGAGCGTCGAGAATCACTCGAACGCTTCAAAAAGAACAAAACACCTATTACAGGGCCTCGAAAGGGCTCTGTAATCTAAGGCATCCCTTCCGTTTTCCGTACACACAGCATATATTTACTTCCAAAATGGATACACAAATTATACAATGGAATGTGAGAGGTCTCATCCATAATCTTGACGACGTAACCGAACTTCTACACAAACTTAATCCGAAAGTACTGTGTGTACAGGAAACGCACTTAAAAGCGACACAGACGAATTTTCTCCGGTCACATAATATTTTTCGTAAAGATCGTGACGAGGTCAACACCTCATCCGGCGGTGTGGCCATAATTGTCAATAAGACTGTTGCTTGCCGACACTTGCCGCTTCGGACGTCCCTCGAGGCAGTGGCGGTTCGCGCAATTCTTTTTAATAAGTTAATAGCCGTCTGCTCCATCTACATACCTCTAAACTATCATTTGAGCAAAATAGAATTCTACGAACTTATTAATCAACTTCCTGAGCCGTTTCTTATTGTTGGGGACTTCAATGCTCATAACAGTCTCTGGGGAGATTCCAGGACTGACTTGAGGGGACGACTGATTGAATCCTTTCTTGTCACGTCCAGTGTATGCCTATTTAATAGGAAAAAACCCACCTACTATAATATTGCGCATAATTCATACTCCTCGATAGATTTAGCGCTTGGATCTTCCATACTTTTTTCCTACTTAGAATGGAATGTCATAGAAAATCCGTTTGGGAGTGATCACTTTCCTATAACTTTAAGCTTACTAACACGACCCGACACTCGTCCACAGGTACCTCGCTGGAAACTTGACTCCGCGGATTGGAAGCGTTTTAAGGAATGTACTTACTTATCACAAGATTTTATACGGGATTTTAGCATAGATGATGCTGTAGCATATTTTACCGCTTTTATTATTGATGCAGCTGAAACGTTCATTCCACAAACAAATGGTCACTCATCTAAGAAACGTGTTCCCTGGTGGAATGAAGACTGCAGAGATGCACGGAAAAGACAAAATAAGGCATGGGGCAGATTGTGCCAATTCCCTACGGCGGAAAATTACATTGCATTTAAACATATCAAGTCGCAAGGACGGCGCACGAGACGGCAGGCTAGAAGAGCAAGCTGGGAGAGGTTTCTCTCAGGCATAACTTCCTATACCCAGGAGGCTAAAGTATGGGATGGTCTGAGAAGGCTAAAAGGGCAGCAGATCAACCCATTACCTTTGATTGATGAGCGAGGAAATACCTTGGAAAACCAGGCCGATGCACTTGGATTACACTTTGCGCGTATATCAAGTTCTATAAACTATTCACAAACATTCCTTAAATATAAGCAAATAGCAGAACTTAGGTCAATAAACCGCAAATGCAGACCTAATCTACCGTACAACTGCCCTTTCAATATTGCCGAGCTTAGAGCTGCGTTGAGCTCATGTATGAACTCTGCACCTGGAGTTGACAGAATCATGTATGACATGATTACAAACCTACACACTGATACACAAATGACACTTCTGGCACTCTTTAACTCTATTTGGGCTGCTGGATACCTCCCATCCTCCTGGAAAGAAGCTATCGTAGTACCGGTCTTGAAACAAGGCAAGGACCCATCCGACGTTTCAAGTTACCGTCCAATAGCACTCACAAGTTGCTTATGCAAACTCTTCGAGAAAATGATAAATCGTCGTCTTTTACATTTCCTTGAATCCAATAAAATGCTCGACCCTTATCAATACGGCTTCAGAGAGGGTAGGTCGACTACTGACCAGCTCGTGCGCATTGAGGCAGGCATTCGCGACGCCTTTATCCATAAGCAGTTTTTTCTTTCTGTTTTCTTAGACATGGAAAAGGCATATGACACGACTTGGAGATACGGGATTTTGCAAGACCTCTCAGAAATGGGTATTCGAGGGAATATGCTTAATGTAATTGAAAGTTACCTATCAAACCGCACATTTCGCGTTAGGGTGGGCAACGCTCTATCCAGGCCATTTACACAAGAAACTGGTGTGCCGCAAGGAGGGGCATTAAGCTGTACCCTTTTTATAATCAAAATGAATTCCTTGCGCTTATCTATACCGCAGAGCATGTTTTATTCGGTATACGTCGATGACGTTCAATTAGGCTTCAAGTCATGTAACCTTTCTATTTGTGAGCGACATGTCTAGCTTGGCTTGAACAAAGTATGTAAATGGGCAGAAGAAAACGGCTTTAAACTGAATCCTGTTAAAAGCTCATGTGTCCTTTTCACACAAAAAAGAGGATTATTTGCAGAGCCCAATGTAGAACTACATGGAGAGCACATACCAGTTGTCAAACAACACAAATTTTTAGGAATCATATTAGATTCAAAACTGACTTTCATTCCACACAATGAACCTTCTTAAAGTTTTATCACATACAACATGGGGCAGCGACAGGAAGTGTTTGATGAACCTGTACAAAAGCCTAATGGAAAGCTATCTGTCATAATGGAAAGCTATCTGTCAAATCGTACGTTCCGGGTAAAAGTAGGCAATGCACTCTCACGTCCTTTTACGCAAGAAACGGGTGTACCCCAAGGAGGCGTGCTCAGCTGCACGCTCTTCATTGTGAAGATGAACACGCTTCGCGCTTCATTACCTCAGGCCATCTTTTACTCTGTCTACGTGGACGACATTCAGCTAGCTTTCAAATCCTGTAACCTCGCAGTGTGCGAGAGACAGGTACAGCATGGCCTGAACAAAGTCTCAATGTGGGCAGACAGGAATAGATTTAAGATCAATCCTAACAAAAGCACTTGCGTTCTTTTTACAAGAAAGAGAGGAATGATCCCAGACCCTTGCTTAGAACTGGGTGGACAACAAATACCTGTAAACAAAGAGCACAAGTTTCTAGGTGTTATACTTGACTGCAGACTCACTTTCGTCCCCCACATTAAACATCTTAAAGAAAAATGTCTGAAAACAATGAACATAATGAAACTTCTATCCCAGACTACGTGGGGTAGTGACAGGAAGTGTTTAATGAATCTCTATAAAAGCCTCATTCGATCGCGACTTGACTATGGTGCCGTAATTTATCACTCTGCCTCCCCGAGCGCACTAAAGATGCTAGACCCAGTGCATCATCTAGGAATCCGACTGGCCACTGGCGCTTTCAGAACGAGTCCCATACAAAGCTTATATGTAGAATCGAATGAGTGGTCACTTCATCTGCAGAGAACATACATCAGCCAAGCATATTTTCTGAAAGTCCACTCAAATCCTCAACATCCATGTTTCAATACCGTTAATGACACGACATATACTACACTTTTTCGCAATCGTCCCTCAATAAGACAGCCTTTCTCGCTGCGTGTGAGAGAGCTTAGTGATGAAATGCATGTTCCACTCCTCGAGCTCCGCCTAATGCCTCCAGCTAAGCTGCTACCTCCTTGGGAGTGGCATACGATAAAATGCGATATATCTTTCATGCAGGTTACAAAACACGCTCCAGAGATTGAAATCCAGATGCATTTCCGGGAACTGCAATACAAACACTCCTGCACGGAGTTTTACACAGACGCATCGAAGTCACGCGAGGGGGTGTCATATGCAGCCATCGGTCCATCCTTCTCGAAATCCGATTTACTGCATCCCGAAACTAGTATCTTCACGGCTGAGGCCTACGCAATATTGTCGACCGTGAAGCATATAAGGAAATCAAAACTCAGAAAATCAGTTATATATACGGACTCCCTTAGTGTTGTGAAGTCTTTGATGTCGTTCTGTAAGCACAAAAATCCTATAATAATCGAACTCTATTCCGTCCTATGTAAAGCATATGTATCTAACCAGCATGTAATTATATGCTGGGTGCCTGGCCATAGCGGCATCCAGGGTAACGTTCTAGTGGACCAGATGGCCACATCAACTGCATCACACACTGTTAATTCTACAGCTGCAGTCCCTGTCACAGACCTGAAACCTTTCTTAAGAAGAAAACTGCGAAACCACTGGCAACGTATGTGGGACGCAGAAGTAAATAACAAACTGCACGTGATAAAACCACAGTTAGGTTCTTGGCCCCCCGTAACAAAATCACGGCGAACAGATGTCCTATTCTCTCACCTGAGAATAGGACACACTTTTGGCACGCATAACTTTTTACTCACTGGAAATGAGCCTCCAACCTGCGGTAGATGCGGGGAGAGGCTGACCGTCCTCCACGTCCTCCTGGAGTGTCGGGAAGCCGAATATGACAGAAAGAAACATTTTCCCTTAGCATACCGGCAGCAGATCCCCCTTCATCCCGTAATGTTACTCGGCCCAGAACCGCTATTTGACGCCAATGCAGTCCTAAGTTTCCTGAAAGATGTTGTGTTGCATGTTGTTAGCCCCATATGTTCGTAGCGTCTCCTCTCTTCGGAGGATGGCGCTGTGATAGCTCTTTTGTATAGCACGTGCCTCTAGGCCCTTGTGTTTCAAGGGCTCCGGTGAGGCAACAGTGCTCCAGGTATTTTTATTATCTCATATATGTTTTATTCTGCATCATTCTTTTACGATGGATTTTAATGTTCAAAGTATTCGTCATGACTCATCGCCATAATTTTATAGCACGTAGATTTTACGCACTTTACAGCGACAATTTTTAGGCCAGTTTACAGCCAAGTCACATCTCCATAATACATCGTCAACATCACAACTAGTCATGGCGCTCTTTGGCCAAACCTGGCCCTTGCGCCATTAAACACCACATATCATCAAAAGCCTTATACGCACACGGTTAGATTATGGGGCCATAGTATATCAATCTGCCAGCCCAAGTTCTTTGAAGATGCTTGACCCTGTTCACCACTTAGGTATCCGCTTGGCGACCGGTGCCTTCAGGACAAGTCCTGTAGAAAGTCTCTACGTTGAATCAAATGAGTGGTCGCTTCATCTTCAAAGGTCATACTCCAGTTTCATGTAGTTTCTAAAAGTGAACGCAAACCGCGACCATCCCTCTTATGTAAGCATAAACGACGTGGCATCTGCAATGCTTTTTAATAACCGACCTGCAACTACAGAACCATTCTCTCTGCGCATTAGAAAGCTTGCTGAGAATATGCAAGTACCAATTCTACAGCAAAACCTGATGACCCCAGCTAAGCCATTGCCGCCATGGCAGTGGAAGCCCATAGAATGCGATATATCATTCGTAGAGGTGACGAAACACGCTCCAGAAGCACATATTCGAATGCATTTCTTGGAACTTCAATCTAAATACTCGTGCATAGAATTTTACACTGACGCTTCTAAGTCGCATGCCGGCGTGTTTTATGCTGCAATCGGACCATCCTTCTCCCAGTCCGGCGGACTGCATCCGGAAACAAGCATAGTCACTGCGGAAGCTTATGCAATTCTATGTGCTGTTAAACAAATCAAGAAAGCAAAGTTGCACAAAGCCATTATATACACGGACCCTCTAAGCGTCGTAAAAGCCCTAATGTTCCTCCGAAATCATCGAAACCCTGTCCTTACCGAGCTTTATTCTGTCATTTGCACATCGTACATGTCCCAGCAGCAAATCATAATATGTTGGGTACCTGGACATAGGGGCATTGAGGGTAATATGCTGGCTGACCAAATAGCCACATCAATTGCATCACAAGATATCCATCCTACCACTGCACTACCTGCCTTAGATCTAAAACCTTTCATCCGAAAGAAACTCAGAAGCCACTGGCAGCGCTTATGGGATGCTGAAACAAATAATAAGCTTCACTTGATTAAGCCAAAACTGGGTTATTGGCCCCCCGCATCAAAAACACGACGAACAGAAGTCCTATTATGTCGTCTCAGAATAGGACACACATATGCCACACACAGTTTTCTGCTAACTGGAAATGAACCACCATCCTGCGGTAGATGTGGTGAAAGGCTCACCGTCCTCCACGCTCTCCTGGAGTGTCGGGAAGCCGAAACAGAAAGAAAGAAACACTTTCCGCTAGCATACCGGCAGTACATCCCCCTTCATCCTGTAATGTTTCTTAGTAACGAACCGTTGTTTGACACCAGAGCAGTCCTAAATTTCCTAAACGATGTTGTCTTACATGTTGTTAGCCCTACGAATTTGTAGCACATCCTCTTTCCAGAGGATGCTGCTGCAATAAAATTTTTTTGTATAGCACATGCCTTCAGGCCCTTCTGTTCCAAGGGCTCTCTTAGGCAGTAGTGCTTCTTGCAAACGTTTACCTTCATGTATTTTTAAATAGCATCATTCTATCACAACGTATCTTTTGTGTTCTTAGTAGTACTCACTAGTCATTGCTATAACTTTATTGCATATAGCGTTTATGCGCTTGATTTTACATCATTCTTCTACGATGGATTTTAATGTTCATAGTATTCGTCATTATTCATCGCCATAATTTTATAGCAAGTATATTTTACGCACTTTACAGCGACTAATTTTAGGCCACTTTACAGCCAAGTCACATCTTCCATAATTCATCGTCAACATTACCACGTGTCATGGCGCTCTTTGGCCAAACCTGGCCCTTGCGCCACAAAACACCACACATCATCATCATCATTTGCGACCTTCCTCTTGTTGCCATTTGCAGATCCCTAACCAAGGATTATGTTTACCTTCTCATTATAGAAATGAATGCCGACTGCGACGCCTTTCAAAACGCACCTTTCAATATTCGCACTAACATTGTCAATTGGCGTTTGTGTTGAGAGATTTTGAGAGAAAAGAATACCCGTGCCCTTTTCTACGCTATAGGCAACAGCTATCACAGCTTGTTACAAGTATCTGCTAGGGCGTGCCAGATAAGGCACCAGATCGATCACGATGTTTTTCTATGTTACCCTCAGAGGGAGACCTCTGGAGGGCGCTGCTTTGTGATCCGGGTAGAAGCGCAGTCATGTGGTAGTTTCCATATTTCGCGCGGTTTATTTTTCAGTCAGAAAAAGATTAGTAAGCAATTTGTATGCCGCTGGAAATACCGCAGTTAGATGTCCCTTGGCTCTGTCTTCAAATGCCACATTGACACTTTGATCATTGGGATAGTACGTCTGGAGTTAGATAATTCATTACAATTGCCTAAATAAAACTCGGTAACGAAAAAAATTTACTAAAAGCTACTCCACTAATACAGAGGAAATCAGACATCCACCCGTTCGTAGCAATTGCTACATAGGAAATCCAAAGCAACCTACAAAAGAATAAATATATATATATATATATATATATATATATATATATATAATGTATATATAATATGACCTTTGCCTGCTACTGATGATGCTTCCATCTCCACTAAATGTTGTAAATTTTAGAAATTTTTTTCTTGACTCGTTAGAATAGCTTACTGGAAAGGGAAGGAATACTGACACACAACATTCAAGTGTTTTTCGTACACTGCTGAAACGGTCACTGTAGTCTTTTGGTTTTTCCAAGGTGAAAAAAGCACTCCAAGCAATTCGAAGCGTGGTTGACAAACTGCAATAAATTCATTCTCTAGGCACAGGCTACCCATACCTTTAGAAAATTTTTTTCACTAAATACCCCAATTTCTTTTAAAATATATTGAAATGTGTCCTTTGTGTAATTTAAATATATTGTGCGTCTGCATGCTGTTTACAGTGAAAATTTAAAACAATGTTAGAGCGAAAAAATACAGATGAGGCAGCCGCCGCTAGCGCTTGTAACTTGCGTGTCCTTGTACTGCCACGATTTGAAGAAATAAAGCGAAATAATGAATTGAAAGCCATGCACGTCCGCGCCAGCAATGATGCAGTAAGCTATGAGCCGCAGCAAAATTTCGAGTGAACAGGCCGAGGAAAGTCAAAAGGGGAACCCTCAAATGATGTAGGTGACAAAGCTGTGGTAATGCGACTTTAGGTATGACCAATGAGCTCAGCCCCCCCGTGCCACCGGAAAACTGTGGAGGGGGCTTCAGTAGGACGCGCGTTCTTCCTGGCGTAATTATGACTGGGGATGGGCGAGGTTGGCGTCATTTGCATGGCCACGGCCGCTGGGTGGGTGGGCGGGTGGATGGGTGGATGGTCCCCTTTGCTAGTACACTGCTTCATGCCCTACCTAGGTTAAGCAACAAAAAAGAATAAAACACTGTCAACTATCGCAACCAAATTGTCTTATCCTCTATTGCGAACTGTGCTTTTCTACGTCTCCGTTTTTTGTCTTTTCCCTATTGGGGATATGTTTACTTTTCCACTGCTTTCGCTGAACTCAAGGGCTTCAAGGAGGCGAATGGTGCATAAGTGGACCATTGGGTAGACGTCTTCACATTCTAATAATAAAGTTTCCCTAGCTTTACCACAGCAAGCACATGCTTCTTCTTCCGCCTTATATCTCGCTTTATAGGTGCGTCTTCTAAGGCATCCCGATCGCGCTTCGAAAAGTAATGAGTTTCACTTTGAGTTATCATAAATAGTTTCTTTCCTGATTTCGTTCTTTCCTCTTAAGTAGTTACTCGTGGCATGTTTCTTTTCGATTACCGCCAGCCATGAAATTATTTCAGCCTCTCTGACTTTCCGCTTGACCTTCTTTGTTGCTGTGTTGCCCACCCTACAGGCCGCATACTTGCTGGTAACCTTCCTAGTTCTTTTCCTCCACTGTGAATCAATGTTTTTCCTGTACAGATACCTGAACACTTTCCCAGCCCGTTCACTTTCTTCTATATTCATCAGCCATGCTTCATACTCAATTTTACTGCGTGCTTCCCTGACTTCAAAATTAGTCCAGCCCATAACACCCTGCACAGCTTCATTTGTAGTCTTCCCGTGAGCGCCCAATGCTAGGCAACCCACTTACCTTTGGTCCCCATCGAGTCCTGATGGTACCCCTGATTTAAAGCAAACAACCGCATTTCCAAAAGTAAGTCCTGGAACCATTACACCTTTCCACATACCTCGGAGGACCTCGTACCTATTGTATACCCATAGCGCTCAGTGCTTCATTATGGCTGCATTTCTCTTCCCCTTCACTGTTATTGTTTTTTCCTGTGTTTCCATGCATCTATTGCTTTCTTTTATCTATATACCAAGGTATTTATATTGTTACCCAGGCTATTTCCTGATCCTGTATCTCCACTGCCTGTTCACTGTTTTCACTGAATACCATAACAGCTGATTTTCTAACACTAAACTTCCAACCTAAATTGTTGCCTTCCTGTATTAGTCAGACGTTACAAATCGCTTTGCTTGTTAACTAACAACACAATGTCGTCCGCATAAAATAATCTTGGGAGCGGCTGCGCTATTGCTGTACCCGCCTGTTTGTACGAGAGATTAAACCCGATATTGCTTCCTTCTAGCGCCCTCTCCATCCTCACCATGTACATCATAAACAGCAGCGGGCATAAAGGGCACTCCTGCTTCACTCCCTTGTTGATATGAACTTTCAGCTCGCTCCTCATCCCTTCCCATTCAACGTAAACGGTATTTTCTAGGTAAATCTCTCGCAAAAGCTGTAGACAATCGTCACCTAAGCCTTCCCCTTCCGAATATCCCACAATATTGTAGCGGTCTACGTTTTCATAGGCTCCTGTAATGTCTTAAAAGGCCACATATAACCATCTGCTTTCTACTTTTGATGTTTCAATACACTGAGTAACAACAAATACCTTATCATCTAAACGCCTACCTATTCTGAAGCCATTCTGAAGTTCTCCCAAAATGCCATTATTCTCTGCCCATGTTTCAAGATTTAATTTCCCCGCAGGGGCGTCTGCGTCAGCAGGCGTTTGGTGTGTTGCGACACCACGTACCCGAGCACACGAGGGTTGGACCCTCCCGCGTGTAGCCGTGCGCGGATTAGCCGTGTCTGGGGAAAGGGGGTCCTGGGGGTTGAGCCGATGCTGGGTGTTTGGACCGTTAAGCCCCCCGGCGGAGGCAACACACCTCTTCGGCCTCGGCTTCACATAGACGGCACCTCCAGACTCACCCACCTGGAGGAAATCGGCAGTCGCCTTTTCCTGTCCTCCTCTCCAATCTTCGTCTTTCTCTCCCACTTTTCCATCTTTCCTGTCTTCTGCTCATTTCTTTTAACTTCCTATTTCCTGGCGGCAAGGGTTAACCTGGTGTGGTTAACCAGTCTTGGGTATATATATATTAGGTTATAAAGGGAATGTACCGCTGGCGTACGCAGAATAGAATTTTCTAATCCTGTGACGTCCCCAGGTTGGGCTCTGAGGTGGGCGGCGGGCATTCCTGCCGAACACAGTAATCCTATATATGGCTTCAAATTTGCCCACCCCCGCAGGGGCGTCTGCGTAAGCAGGCGTTTGGTGTGTTGCGCCACCACGTACCCGAGCACATGAGGGTTGGACCCTCCCGCGTGTAGCCGTGCGCGGCTTAGCCGTGTCCGGGGAAAGGGGGATCCTGGAGGTTGAGCCGATGTCGGGTGTTCGGACCTTTAAGGCCCCCCGGCGGAGGCAACACACCTCTTTGGCCTCTGCTTCACGTAGACGGCACCCCCGGACTGACCCACCCGGGGGAAATCGGTAGTTGCCTTTTCCTGTCTCTCGCTCTCCCTCCAACCTTCGTCTTTCCCTCACTTTCCATCTTTCCTGTCTTCTCCTAACTTCCGCTCACTTCCAATTTTTCCAGGCAGCAAGGGTTAACCTTGTGTGAATAGCCAACCTAGGTTATCTCATATTTGGTTATAGTGATAACGTACAGCTGGCGCTTACAGGACCTGTTTTTTACAGTCCCTGTAGCGTCCCCTTGTAGGGCTCCATGGTGGGTGGTTGGCGTTATTGCCGAAAATTACATTATTCTATGGCTAGTTCCTTCCCTGCACTTCCTGATCGCCCTCAGAAAAGAGGGCGCACCGATGAAGTATTCCAGTTTTTTGGACGGCAAAAAGAATCCTTCCCACGTTTCCACGTGATACATTCTGCAAAACCAGATAAACCAGTACGAACAATCTCACCCTTCCTTGTTTCCAAGTCATTGACTGAAGTCTTTGGTCCTGGATATAAGGCGTCGAGGATGGCAAGCGGAGATCTCCTCTTGGAGCTCCGCAATCAACAACAGTATGAAAAATTGTCAACACTTGTTTCATTTGGGGAAACCCAAATAATTATAACCCCGCACCGCACGATGAACACCACCCGTGGTGTTGTCTCTGACGATGACATGATGGAGCTCACTGAGGCTGAACTCTTGGAGGGCTTCAGTGACCAGAATGTTATCAATGTTAAGCGAATTAAGATGAGGCGAGATGGAAAAGAGATCAAAACGAAACACCTGATACTCACCTTCGGCTCAAGTGTCCTTCCCGAGTCCATCGAGGCCGGTTATATCAAACTTCGGGTTAGGCCATACGTTCCCAATCCTCTGAGATGCTTTAAGTGCCAAAGGTTCGGCCACAGTTCACAGAACTGTCGAGGCCGGCTGACATGCGCCAAGTGTAGTGACACTGAACATTCCTCCGAAACATGTCAGAAGACTCCACATTGTGTCAACTGTGATGGCGAGCACGCCGCATACTCGCGCGCCTGCCCGTCCTGGAAAAGAGAAAAAGAGATTGTGACCATAAAAGTAAAAGAAAACATATCATTCAAAGAGGCACGCAGGCGGGTTGCATACCTTCCTAAGGCCAGCTTTGCCGAAGTGGCGCGTAAGGGGGCAGCGTCACAACGGCCTCCGGCGGCTGTCCGACCCACAAGCAGTGAGTCGGCAGTCACGCCATCTGCCCCCGCGGCGGTTGCAGCTAGCGCTGCTCCGTCAACCGAGGAGAAGGGACCATCCACCCCGAAGGTGGGTGCAGCCGAGGCTGCCCCAACCTCCGAGGCCCCTTCCAGCGCTGGCAACGGCCAGCGCAGCCAAATCCCTCAGGGAGTCCCATCGACCTCCGGGCTGGTGGGCGCAGGGGTCTTGCCCTCCAAGGCGGGACTCCCTCTGAAAACTTCCCGCTCGCAAGAGCACGTGTCCGGCGCCTCACAAGAGGCAATGGACACCACACCTATCCTCAAGGCGCACCAGGCGCCTAAGGAGCGTCGAGAATCACTCGAACGCTTCAAAAAGAACAAAACACCAATTACAGGGCCTCGAAAGGGCTCTGTAATCTAAGGCATCTTTCCGTTTCCGTACACACAGCACTAATTTACATTAAATATGGATACACAAATCATACAATGGAACGTCAGAGGTCTCCTTAGAAACCTTGATGATTTGCAAGAACTCATCCACAAACATAATCCAAAAGTGCTGTGTTTACAAGAAACACACTTAAAATCTAAACACACAAACTTTCTCCGTACGTATGTTACGTTTCGCAAAGATCGCGATGATGCCGTCGCATCATCGGGTGGTGTTGCGATTCTTTCTCATAGAAGTATTGCGTGTCAACCTCTACAGCTACAAACGCCCCTTGAAGCAGTGGCGGTTCGAGTTGTCCTACTAAACAAACTCATCACCATTTGCTCCCTTTACATACCCCCGCACTACCAACTGAACAAACATGAATTTCACTCCTTGATCGATCAATTGCCAGAACCTTATGCTCTTCTTGGCGATTTCAATGCGCACAGCTCCCTGTGGGGCGACTCTCGTATAGATGCGCGAGGTCGCCTTGTTGAACAGTTCCTTTTTTCTTCTGGAGCGTGCCTTATCAATAAGAAAGAACCTACATATTACTCTCTTGCAAACCGATCCTTTTCGTCAATAGATCTTAGTATAGTCTCCCCGTCGGTACTGCCTGAACTTGAATGGGAAGTTACCGACAACCCTTACGGTAGCGACCACTTCCCTATACTGCTAAGATCATATAAAGAAAACCAATATCCACCATACGCTCCTAGGTGGAAGATTGAGACAGCTGATTGGGAGAAATTTCGATCTCTAACTAGTATCTAATGGGCCGACCTGTCTTCGTTAGGAATTGACGCTGCAGTTGAGTTTTTTACAGCATTCATAATAGATGTCGCATTTAAATGCATATCAGAAGTAAAAGGCTTGGCCTGCAAACGACGTGTCCCATGGTGGAACGACGATTGTAGGATCGCTCGTAAAAAACAGAACAGGGCGTGGGGGTTGCTACGCGCTTCTCCCACTGCAGAGAATCTAGTCAACTTTAAAAAAGTAAAATCCGAAGGCAGGCGAACCCGCCGACAGGCCAGACGAGAAAGTTGGCGGAAGTTTCTATCGAGTATTAACTCTTTCAGAGATGAGGCGAAAGCCTGGAACAGGGTCAATAGGATAAGAGGGCGACAAGCACATGCACTCCCTTTGGTAAACACAGAAGGCGATACCCTACAAGATCAGGCGGACTCACTTGGGGAGCACTTTGAGAGCGTGTCAAGTGCCAACCATTACTCGCAATCCTTTCTCATATATAAACAAATAGAAGAATGTAAGCCACTCATGAGAAAATGTCAACAGAATGAACCATACAACTGTCCTTTTAGCATTGCCGAGTTGAGAGCTGCCTTGAGTGCATGCAAGAGCTCTGCACCGGGATCTGACAGGATCATGTATGAAATGATCAAAAACTTACATAAAGACACCCAAGTTACACTAGTCACACTTTTCAACACCATTTGGGCTGCGGGATACCTCCCGACTGCATGGAAAGAAGCTATAGTGATCCCGGTTTTGAAACAAGGCAAAGATCCTTCCTCAGTGGCAAGTTACCGCCCGATAGCCCTGACAAGCTGCCTTTGTAAGGTATTTGAAAAAATGATCAATCGCCGTCTCGTGCATCTCCTAGAGTCCAGGAAAATGCTTGACCCATTTCAGTGTGGTTTTCGGGAAGGGCGATCTATAACCGATCATCTTGTGCGCATCGAAGCGAGCATTCGCGATGCATTCGTGCACAAGCAATCTTTCTTATCTGTATTTCTGGATATGGAAAAAGCGTACGACACAACCTGGCGGTACGGAATCCTGCGCGATCTTTCCGCGCTAGGTATCCGCGGCAATATGTTAAATATTATAGAGAGCTACCTAGAGAACCGTACATTTCGAGTGAAAATAGGTCCTGCACTGTCGCGTACATTCATACAGGAAACTGGGGTACCCCAGGGTGGCGTACTCAGCTGCACGCTCTTTGTCGTCAAAATGAACACGCTTCGTGCATCTCTACCACCAGCTATTTTCTACTCCGTCTACGTAGACGATATACAGATAGGATTCAAATCCTGCAATCTCACTGTCTGCGAGAGACAGGTACAGCATGGTTTGAACAAGGTGTCACAGTGGGCAGAGAAAAACGGATTTAAAATCAATCCTCAAAAGAGTTCTTGTGTGCTGTTCACAAGGAAGAGAGGCCTAGTTCCGGATCCTTGCTTACAAATGTGTGGACAAGAGATACCAGTAAACAAAGAGCACAAATTTCTAGGTGTCATACTTGACTACAAACTCACTTTCGTCCCCCACATTAAACATCTTAAAGAAAAGTGTCTAAAAACAATGAACATAATCAAAATTCTATCCCAGACTACGTGGGGTAGTGACAGAAAGTGCTTAATGAACCTCTATAAAAGCCTCATTCGATCACGACTAGACTATGGTGCCGTGATTTATCACTCTGCCGCCCCAAGTGCGCTAAAAATGCTAGACCCTATTCACCATCTAGGTATCCGCTTAGCCACGGGCGCTTTTAGGACAAGTCCCATTGAAAGTCTGTATGTAGAATCAAATGAGTGGTCACTCCATTTTCAAAGAACATACATCAGCCAAAGTTATTTCCTAAAAGTCCACTCTAACCCTCAACATCCATGTTTCAATACCGTTAACGATATGACATATGCTACACTCTTTCATAATCGTCCCTCAGTAAGACAGCCTTTCTCGGTACGTGTGAGGGAGCTTAGCGAAGAAATGCACGTTCCACTCCTCGAGCTTCGCCTAATGCATCCAGCCAAGCTGCTACCTCCTTGGGAGTGGCAGCTCATACAATGTGATATATCGTTCGTGGAAGTCACAAAGCATGCCCCAGAGATTGAAATAAAGATGCATTTCCGGGAACTCCAGCACAAATACTCCTGCACGGAGTTCTACACAGACGCATCAAAGTCACACGACGGGGTATCCTATGCAGCCGTCGGTCCATCCTTCTCGGAATCCGACGCACTGCACCCGGAAACAAATATCTTTACGGCTGAGGCCTACGCACTACTGTCGGCCGTAAAGCATATAAATAAATCACAACTCCAGAAATCAATTATATATACGGACTCCCTAAGCGTCGTGAAGGCCTTGATGTCACCCTATAGACACAAAAATCCAGTACTTAATAAACTATATTCCGTCTTGTGTAGGGCGTACATATCTAACCAGCATATCATTATATGCTGGGTGCCTGGCCATAGGAGCATCGAGGGCAACGTTCTGGCGGACGAGATGGCTACGTCTATAGCATCGCAAGCCGTTAACCCTACTGCTGAGGTGCCTGTCACAGATTTGAGGCCTTTCTTGCGAAGGCGGCTGCGTGCCCACTGGCAACGCATGTGGGACGCGGAAAAAGATAATAAGCTCCACCTAATAAAGCCACAGTTAGGACTCTGGCCTTCCGTAACAAAATCACGCCGGACAGATGTCCTATTCTGTCGTCTAAGAATAGGACACACATTTGGCACACATAACTTTTTACTCACCGGAAACGAGCCTCCAACCTGTGGTAGATGCGGGGAGAGGCTGACCGTCCTCCACGTCCTTCTGGAGTGTCGGGCAGCCGAATCTGAAAGAAAGAAACATTTTCTTTTAGCATACCGCCAGCACATCCCCCTTCATCCAGTAATGTTACTCGGCCCAGAACCGCTGTTTGACTCCAGCGCAGTGCTGGGCTTCCTGAAAGATGTTGTTTTGCATGTTCTTAGCCCCACATGTTCGTAGCGGGTCCTCTCTTCAGAGGATACCGCTGTGATAGCTCTTTCGTGTAGCACGCGCCTCTAGGCCCTTGTGTTTCAAGGGCTTTGGCGAGGCAGCAGTACTCCAAGTAATTTTACTATCTTATACATTTTCCATTTTGCATCATTCTCCTACGATGGATTTTAATGGTCATAGTTTTCTTCATAAATCATCGCCATAATTTTATAGCACGTACATTTTACGCAGTTTACAGCGACTATTTTTAGGCCACTTTACAGCCAACTCACATCTTCCATAATAAATCAACAATAACACTTGTCATGGCGCTCTTTGGCCAAACCTGGCCCTTGCGCCACTAAACACAACACATCATCATCATCATCATCAAATTTGCCCACACTCCCTGATCGTTCCCCAAAGAGGGGGCGCACCGATGAAAGCTTCAACTTTCTGATGAAACCAAAAGAAATATTTCCCAAATACCACGTAATACATAGCCAACATGAAACCAAGACAGTCCGTACAATGTCCCCATTTGTGGTTGCAAAATTTCTGACAGAAGCAATCGGCTCTGGTTACAAAGTAACTAAGATGGGAAGCAGCGACCTTCTTCTGGAAGTGCGTGACAAGCTGCAATACAGTAAACTAACTAAACTTGTTGCGTTTGGTGACATTCCTGTCTCTGTTGGCCCCCACCGGTCAATGAACACTGTGCGTGGTGTCATTTCTGATGACGACCTCCTTGAACTCAGTGAAAGCGAGCTGTTGGATGGATGGCAAGACCAAAACATTGTAAAGGTGCAGCGAATTAAGTTAAGACGCGATGACAAGAAAATCCCAACAAAGCATGTAATAATAACGTTCGGAACAAGTGAACTGCCTGATTCGATAGAGACCGGATATTGTAAACTTCGCGTACGACCATACATCCCCAATCCGCGCCGATGCTTCCAGTGTCAGCGTTTTGGGCATGGATCTCAGAGCTGCCGAGGGCGTTCTACTTGTGCAAAATGTGCATCTAACGACCACACATCATACACCTGTTCTTCCACAACCCACTGCGCTAACTGTGACGGAGAACACCCCGCCTATTCGCGATCGTGCCCGTCATGGAAGAAAGAAAAAGAAATAATCGAACTGAAGGTCAAACTAAACATTTCTTTTCCAGAAGCGCGCAAGCGTTTTTCTTTTCATCACCAATCGAATCCGTCCTACAGTGATGTGACGCGTCGGGGGGCAGCGCCACATCTTCTGGCGCCCGCGCAAGTCACACGGAGTGTGACGGCGGTTTCGCCATCAGCCCCCCTGGCGGGAGCAGCCACTGCTCTTCCGCCCCCTATCACGAAGGGCCAGCAGACCGCCGAGCCTGCCGGTCTCAGGGCCACTGCTCGTGCAGACAGGCCCGAAAAACTCCCGAGAGTGCCCGCTGAGCGGGCGTCATCCAGCGCCTCTGAAGAGGCGATGGATGTAACAAAAACTTCGCGGGCGTCTCAGACGGCGAAGGAACGGCGTTGCTCCCTGGAGCGCGCCAACAAAAAGGAAATACCCCCCATCAAGGGGCCTTCAAAGGTCTCTTGAGCCAACCTAATTGATCTCTTTACACACACCATAAAACACTTCCAATATGGACACACAGATAATGCATTGGAATGTGAGAGGTTTATTACACAATCTTGATGATATTAAGGAACTCCTGCGCAGGTTTAATCCAAGGGTGCTGTGTGTGCAAGAGACACACCTCAATCCTTCACATACTAACTTTCTCAACCAATATGCCATTTACCCCAAAGATCGCAGTGACGCTCTCGCCTCGTCAGGCGGCGTTGCTATTATAGTTGATAAGGGTATCGCCTGCCAACATTTACATCTGCAAACGCCCCTTGAGGCAGTGGCAATCAGAGCCGCGCTATTTCATAAGTTGCTAACAGTTAGCTCTCTGTACATCCCTCCATGCCATAAACTTTCCACAATAGAATTCCAGAGCTTTATCGCAGAACTCCCCGAACCTTACATTATAGTAGGTGATTTAAACGCACATAACACCCTCTGGGGAGATTCCCGTTGTGATACGAGAGGGCGCTTATTAGAAAAGTTCCTTTTATCCTCCAATGCATGCTTACTAAACAAGAAAGAACTCACATTCTACAGCGTGGCTAACAAAACGTTCTCATCCATTGACCTAAGTATAACATCAAGTACACTAGTTCCATACCTGGAGTGGGACGTGATCGAAAATCCATATGGGAGTGACCATTTCCCAATTCTCTTAAATTTAACAAAAGGCGATAGCTGTACCCCACATCTGCCACGTTGGAAGGTCGACTGTGCTGACTGGAAACGATACAGAGAGCTGACACATTTGACCTGGGATGAAATCTGTACTTTCTCAATCGATGATAGAGTATCATATTTGACGGCATTTATAACTGATGCTGCGTCAATATGTATCCCTCAAACCAACGGATCACCCTCTAAACGGCGTATTCCTTGGTGGAATGAGCAGTGTAAGGAAGCTCGAAAAAATCAAAACAAGGCTTGGAGGCGCCTTCGCGACTGCCCAACTACCGAGAACTTGATCAGCTTCAAGAAAATAAAATCAGAAGGTAGAAGAACGCGCCGCCTTGCCAAAAGGGAAAGCTGGCAAAAATACATCTCTAGTATTAATTCTTATACAGGCGAAAGAAAAGCCTGGAACAGGGTAAACAAAATAAAAGGCCGCGAAACTCATCCTCTACCATTGGCAAATACACAAGGAGACACTCATTGACCAAGCCGACTCTCTAGGGGTACATTTTGAAAGGATTTCTAGCTCATCCCACTATTCAGATACATTTCTGAGATACCGGCAACAAGCGGAACGACTGCCTCTGGGTCGGAAAGGAAATAGCAACCAACCTTACAACCGTCCATTTAGCATGGCGGAATTTCAGGCTGCGCTCATTGGCTGTAACAAATACGCTCCAGGAAGTGACAGGATATTGTATATAATGATTTAACACCTACACCCTGAAACCCACAAAACACTACTGTCACTCTTCAACTCGGTGTTCTCTGCCGGCTGCATTCCATCCGCCTGGAAGGAAGCAACAATTATTCCAATACTAAAAGACGGCAAGGACCCAACCTCAGACAACAGCTATACACGTGCCTCTAGGCTCTTGTGTTTCAAGGGCTCTGGTGAGGCAACAGTGCTCCAGGTATTTTTTATTATCTCATATATTTTCTATTCTGTGTCATTCTTTTACGATGGATTTTATTGTTCATAGTATTCGTCATTAATCATCGCCATAATTTTATATCACGCAGATTTTATGCACTTTACAGCAACTATTTTTAGGCCACTTTACAGCCAAGTCACATCTCCATAATACATCGTCAACATCACCACTTGTCATGGCGCTCTTTGGCCACGCCTGGCCCTTGCGCCATTAAACACCACATATCATCATCATCATCAGCCAACAGCTATAGGCCTATAGCGTTGACAAGTTGCCTATGTAAACTCTTTGAAAAAATGGTTAACCGGCGTCTCCTTCATTTTCTTGAAAGTAACAAACTATTAGATCCCCTACACTGTGGTTTCAGGGAAGGTAGATCCACAACTGATCACCTTGTCCGCATCGAGACGAATATTCGCGATGCTTTTGTACATAAGCAGTTCTTTTTGTCAGTGTTTAGTGACATGGAGAAGGCTTACGACACCACGTGGCGGTTCGGAATTCTCCGTGATCTGGCCGAAATGGGAGTCCGAGGTAATTTGCTCAATGTCATCCAAAGTTACCTGTCTAACCACACGTTCCGCATCAGAGTATGTAATGTGCCATCTCGTCTATTTACACAGGAAACAGGTGTACCACAAAGTGGCGTGCTTAGCTGCACTCTATTTGTTATAAAAATGAACTCACTTTATACTATCATACCACGTACAATGTGTTATTCTGTGTATGTAGATGACGTACAAATAGGTTTTAAATCATGTAGTCTTTCCATCTGTGAGCGACATGTACAGCTTGGGCTAAACAAATTGTCAATGTGGGCTGACGAGAATGGATTTAAATTAAACCCGCAAAAAAGCACGTGTGTTCTCTTCTCGAACAAGAGAGGTATATTACCTGAACCCGCTATTTATCATAATCAACAACAGCTCCCAGTGAGCCATGTACATAAATTTTTGGGCCTCATATTAGACACTAAATTAACATTTATCCCCCACATGAAATATCTGAAGGCGAAGTGCATGGAGACAATGAATCTTCTCAAGCTCTTGTCCCGTACATCCTGGGGAAGTGACAGAAGATGCCTTTTGAGCCTGTATAAAAGTCTGATAAGGTCACGCCTTGACTATGGTGCTATAGTGTATAATTCTGCTACGCCTAGTGCCTTGAAGATGTTAGATTCGATTCACCACTTAGGTATCCGTCTTGCTACAGGTGCCTTCAGGACTAGTCCTGTAGAGAGCCTGTACGTTGAATCCAACGAATGGTCTCTTCATCTACAAAGAGCATATATATCTTTCTCTTACGCCTTCAAAGTTAAATCAGACATTCAGCATCCATGTCATTTTGCAATTAGCGACTTGTCCACTGCCAGGCTATTCCGTAACCACCCAGCCATCAGGCCTCCTCTGTCCCTCCGAGTGGAAGCACTGTCAGATGAAAAAGGCGTCCCTTTTCTAGAAAATATCCCAATGGCTCCTATTCGGTTCCCACCGCCTTGGGAGTGTCAAACTATCGAATGTGACATATCTTTCCTAGAAATATAGAAACGAGCGCCCGAGGCTCACATTCAATAACATTTTCTTGAACTAAAAGAGAAGTATTCCTGTGCTGAATTTTACACGGATGCTTCGAAGTCTGCTGATGGTGTTGCTTACGCCGTTCTTGGACCATCATTTTCAATATCTGGGACACTAAACCCACACACAAGCATCTTTACAGCGGAAGCATACGCTATACTCTCGGCTATAAAAGACATCAGGCTCACAAACATCGCTAAGGCTGTTCTCTTCACAGACTCATTAAGTGTCGTGAGAGCACTAATTAGTTTACAAAAACATAAGAATTCCATTTTGAATGAGCTGTATAACTTATTATGCGGCCTATATATGTGCAATCAAGTGATTGTCATATGCTGGGTACCCGGTCACAAAGGTATAAAAGGGAACGAAGCAGCTGACGAAAGCGCTACATCCGTAACTTTTAGTGACAGAGATGGAAATATTCCCATCCCTGCCACAGACCTAAAGCCTTTTCTACGCCGTAAATTAAGGAATCATTGGCAAGGCAAGTGGGATGCACAAGTAATGAATAAGCTTCGCATAATAAAACAAAAACTGGGGAACTGGATCAGTGGGAAAACAGCACGTTACAAGGAAGTAATCCTTTGTCGATTAAGGATAGGCCACACATACGGTACTCACTCTTATCTCTTGACTCGAGGCGATCCCCCGACTTGTGATAAGTGCGGCAATAGTCTCGCAGTACTCCATGTTCTTATTCAGTGTCCTGCAATAGAAACAGAGAGGAAAAAGTATTTTCCTTCTGCATATCGTGAAAATACACCTCTTCACCCTGCATTTTTTCTTAGTGATGAACCGCTTTTTAACATGAAATTAGTCTTACAGTTTTTATTGGAAACAGATACTCTCAAAATCATTTGGACAGGAAATTTTTAGCACACGACTAACACCCCTTCTAATAAAAGGGCTCTCTTAAGGTTCTACTATCACTGTTATGTGTTGTCTTGTTCTATCATGTTTTTTAACAAAACCCAATTGCCATCGTCCATGCCCTAATCAGTATCATCATTTTAGTACCTATTTATTTTACGCCATTTACAGCGTCAGTGTTTAGGCCTTTTTACAGCCATGTCACATTTACCATGATAAATCCACTGCATTCACAATACATTGTTAAAATTACCTTTTGGCATGGTGCTATTTGGCCATACTTGGCCCTTGCGCCATTAAACACCACATATCATCATCATCAAGATTTAATTTGATTGCCTGCATTGCTGCCTGTATATTACCGATGTAATGGTCAATGGTCGATCCGAGTGAATTCCATCTTTCTCTCCCTTACCCTTCTAAATTATTTCATTCTACTTTGTCGCCAAGTGTCTGGTATTCCTCTATCTTTAAAGTGTTTTTCATAGCTTTCACCAGAGCTTCCTTACTTTTTGGTCCTAGTTCATTATTCAGCCTAACGGGAACATAGTCTAGCCCCGTGACTGTGCCCTTAGGAATTTTCTCTTCTGCTTTCTTCCAGTTGAAATTCGTGAGCACCATCTCCTTTTCCACTTGGGTCTCCTTTATGCTCTTTATTTTCAAATACCACCTCGTCATTGCCTTGGAAAGATTCGGCCGTTACTTTTCGGATGCAATTTGTTGCAGCTTCTCCTTCAAGACTGTTTTCATCTTCGTCAAGGATATGTTGTTGTATTGTTGTTGACATCCTGCCTAATAAGTTTATGTGGTTCTCAATTTTCTAGGTAGGGCCTTTTTCTCGCGTATTTCTGACAACTAACGTCCAATTTCACCTTTTAATTTTGCTTGCACCAGTATTTGAACAATTTACTTTTTCTCCCGGTATATTTTCCATTTACTGGTTTCTTCACCCTGCGGCAACTACGCCATCTTTGCCTACCTGCGCTCTCGAGATGCCTTCTGTCGTTCGGCAATCGCCTCCCGTATCTCCCTGTTCCACCAGCTTTTCGGTTTCTTTCTTCCTTCCCACCGAACATGTTGTTTCTTTTTCTGTATTTCTGTCGGTATTACATTTAGAAGCTCGCCATATTCCCACACTTTACTTGGCCATTTGCTAAGGTCTTCCTAGACTCTGGCACCTATGTCTGCTATTTGTTCAGCGTTCAAATTTGGACTGTTCATTTTGCGTTCCTTGCTCTCTTTCCCAACTGTATATACCATTTTCAATATCATGCCTTCAGGCCACTCCCTGTGCTGCTATTCCCTTCCTCATCAATGACCATTTCTCTCAACTTATCATGAATTCCTTCTTTCATCAGACAGTAATCAATGATTGATAGCCGGTTTCCCACTTCCCACGTGATTTGTCCTTCACACTTAGGCCCTGTATTCACGATAACGAGGTTATGTTGCTCAGGAAGGTCTAGCATTGACTACCCTTTGTTGTCGGTATAGACATCTAAATCCTGTATGTGGGCATTTATGTCTCCTATTAGGATAACTTCAGCACTATTCCCAAAACGCTTAATATCGGCGCTTACGCCTTCCACTAACTCTTTATTCTTCTCTGTGCAATTATTTCCGGTCTACAAATATGTAACGTCCAGCCAAGTTTTTTTTCCTACTCATTGTACCTGATAACCAAAGATGCTCTTGACATGTTGAATTAACTCTTTTCAATTTGGCTCCCTGATGAATGAGCATTCCGACTCACCATCCCTTTCTTTCCGACTTCTGTTGCACCCTTCCTAACCATAATTCTCAATAACTGGTGGCTCCTCCGAGTCTCTAAGGTGCGTTTCGTTAACCGCATGCACCCCTATTTGTTCTCTAATTAACTGCTCCTCAATCTCTGCCCACTTTTGCTTTCTTCTGCCCCCCGCAGGGGCGTCTGCGCAAGCAGGCGTTTGGTGGGTTGCGACACCACGTACCCGAGCACACGAGGGTTGAACCCTCCCGCGTGTAGCCGTGCGCGGCTTAGCCGTGTCCGGGGAAAGGGGGATCCTGGGGGTTGAGCCGATACCGGGTGTTTGGACCTTTAAGGCCCCCCGGTGGAGGCAACACACCTCTTTGGCCTCTGCTTCGCATAGACGGCACCCCCGGACTGACCCACCCGGGGGAAATCGGTAGTTGCCTTTTCCTGTCTCTCGCTCCCTCCAGCCTTCGTCTTTCTCTTACTTTTTCATCTTTCCTGTCTTCTCCTAGCTTCCGTTTACTTCCAATATTTCCAGGCAGCAAGGGTTAACCTTGCGTGAATAACCAACCTAGGTTATCTCATATTTGGTTATAATGATAACGTACAGCTGGCGTTTGCAGGACCTGTTTTTACAGTCCCTGTAACGTCCCCTTGTTGGGCTCCATGGTGGGTGGCTGGCGTTATTGCAGAAAATTAAGTTCTCCTATGGCAAATTCCTTCCCACCCCTCCTTGTTCGCCCTCAGAAAAGAGGGCGCACCGAAGATGTATTCAAATTCTTTGGTCGTGAAAGACCCAACTTCCCACGATTTCATGTGATTCACTCGGAAAAGTCAGACACACAAGTACGCACAATCTCCCCATTTCTAGTTTCAAAGTCTTTACCTGAGGTTCTTGGTCAAGGTTACAAGGCAACAAGGATGGCAACTGGAGATCTCCTCTTGGAGCTCCAGAATCTGAAACAATTTGAAAAGCTACCCAGTCTCGTGTCATTTGGGGACGTTCAAGTGACAGTGGCTCCGCACCGCACTATGATCACTACCTGCGGCGTTGTCTCAGACGATGATTTGCTTCAGCTGACAGACGCAAAGCTCTTGGAGGGCTTTAGTGAGCAAAATGTTGCCAATGTGAAAAAAATAAGGATGAGGCGCGACGGTAAAGAGATTGCGACCAAACACATAATACTCACCTTCAATTCAAGTGTCCTGCCCGAGTCAATCGAGGCCGGGTACATCAAGCTCCGTGTTAGGCCGTACGTGCCAAACCCACTTCGTTGTTTCAAATGCCAGCGCTTCGGCCACAGCTCGCAGAGCTGCCGCGGCTGCCAAACTTGTGCTAAATGCAGTGCCAAAGAACACACCACTGAAACTTGTGAGAACGCTCTCCGCTGTGTAAACTGTGATAGGGAGCACGCCGCGTACTCGCGGTCGTGCCCATCCTGGAAGAAAGAAAAGGAAATTGTTACAATTAAAGTCACGGAAAATATCACCTTCAAAGAGGCACGCAAGTGGGTTTCATACCTGCCCAAGAAAAGCTTTGCGGATGTGACGCGTCAGGGGGCAACGTCACAACGGCCTCCGGTGGCTGTCCGGCCCACAGTCAGTGAGTCGGCAGCTACGCCATCTGCCCCCGCGGCGGTTGCAGCTAGCGCCCCTCCGCCAACCCAGCAGACGGGGCCATCGAACCCGAAGGTGGGCGCAGCCGAGGCTGCCCCAACCTCAGAGGCCCTTTCCAGCGCTGACAACGGCCGGTGCAGCCAAATCCCCCAGGGAGCCCCATCGACCTCCGGGCTGGTGGGCGCAGGGGTCTTGCCCTCCAATGCGGGACCCTCGCTGGTAACTTCCCGCTCGCAAGAGCACGTGTCCGGCGCCTCACAAGAGGCGATGGACACTACACCCATCCTCAAGGCGACCAAGCGCCTAAGGAGCGGCGAGGCTCCCTCGAGCGCGCCAGAAAGAACAAAACCCCTATTAGAGGGCCTCGAAAGGGCTCTGTAATTTAATCACTGAAATCTGCGTAAATAATACTTCTGTTTCCGTATACACAGCACCCATTTGCTCTCAATATGGATACACAAATAATTCAATGGAACATCAGAGGTCTTCTTAGGAACCTTGATGATGTGCAAGAGCTTATCCAAAAACACAATCCAACAGTGCTGTGTCTACAGGAAACACACCTAAAACCACAACATACAATCTTTCTCCGACCGTATGTCAAGTTTCGCAAAGGTCGCGATGATGCAGTCGTATCATCAGGCGGAGTTGCCATTTTGGTCCATAAAAGTATCTCCTGTCAGGGTTTACAGCTACAAACGCCCCTTGAAGCAGTGGCGGTTCGAGCTGTTCTTTTAAATAAACTCGTCACCACTTGCTCGCTTTATGTACCCCCACTCTTCAAATTAAATAAGCATGAATTTCAGTCATTTATAGACGAATTGCGAGAACCTTATGTTGTCCTTGGCGATTTCAATGCGCACAGCTCCCTCTGGGGCGACTCTCGTACAGACGCACGAGGTCGTCTTGTTGAACAGTTCCTTTTTTCTTCAGGTGCGTGCTTGCTGAATAAAAACGAACCCACATATTACTCTCTAGCAAACAGAACATTTCCTTCAATAGATCTTAGTATAGATTCCCCGTCTATACTGCTCGAACTTGAATGGGAAGTTACGAAGAATCTTTACGGGAGCGACCACTTTCCCATACTGATAAGAACATCTAAAGAAAACGAATATCCTCCGCAAGCTCCTAGGTGGAAGATAGACACAGCCGACTGGGAGAAATTTCGAACTCTCACTAAGATCTCATGGGCCGACATGTGTTCTCTAGAAATTGATGCTGCTGTAGAGTATCTTACATCATTCATAATAGATGCCGCATCAAAATGCATATCCGAAGCGAGCGGTCTGGCATGCAAACGACGTGTACCGTGGTGGAACAGAGAATGTAGGATCGCCCGTAAGAATCAGAACAAGGCGTGGGGGTTGCTACGCGCTTCTCCCACTGCAGGGAATCTTATGAACTTTAAAAAAATAAAGTCCCAAGACAGGCGAACCCGCCGACAGGCCAGAAGAGAAATCTGGCACAAGTTTTTATCGCGTATTAACTCGTTTAGGGATGAGGCCAAAGCCTGGAACAGAGTTAATAGGATTAGAGGGCGGCAAACACATTCACTCCCCCTGATAAACACACAGGGCGATACACTACAAGACCAGGCAGACTCACTTGGGGAGCATTTTGAGAACGTGTCAAGTTCAACAAATTCTTCACAATCCTTTCTCAAACACAAACAAATACAAGAATGTAAGGCTCTAATCAGAAAAAGTCGTCAGAACGAACCATACAACCGTCCTTTTAGTATTGCAGAGTTGAGAGCTGCCTTGAATGCATGCAAGAGCTCTGCGCCAGGATCGGACAGAATAATGTATGAAATGATTAAAAACGTACACAGTGACACGCAAGTTACAATACTTGCACTTTTTAACACTATTTGGGCTGTAGGGTACCTTCCAACCGCATGGAAACAAGCCATTGTTGTCCCTGTTTTGAAACAAGGCAAAGACCCTTCCTCAGTGGCAAGTTACCGCCCGATAGCCCTCACAAGCTGCCTTTGTAAGGTATTTGAAAAAAATGTTTAATTGACGACTAATTCACTTCCTTGAACTGAAGAAAGTGCTAGATCCCTGTCAGTGTGGCTTTAGAGAAGGGCGGTCCACAACCGATCGTCTTGTACGTATTGAAGGATATATTCGCGACGCTTTCGTCCGCAAACAGTTTTTCCTATCGGTATTTTTGGATATGGATAAGGCGTACGACACAACGTGGCGGTACGGAATCTTGCGAGACTTGTCGAGAATGGGCATCCATGGCAATATGCTAAAACTGATCGAAAGTTACCTGTCCAAGCGTACCTTCCGCGTGGAAGTCGGGAATGTACTATCACGTCCATTTATAAAGGGGACTGGTGTACCCCAGGGAGGTGTGCTCAGCTGCACGCTCTTTATAGTTAAAATGAAAACACTCCGCGCTTCATTACCACCAGCTATATTTTATTCCGTGTACGTAGATGACATACAAATAGGTTTTAAATCATGTAACCTTGCAGTGTGCGAAAGACAAGTACAGCAGAGTTTGAACTAGATATCTAAGTGGGCAGACGAAAATGGATTTAATGTCAACCCCCACAAAAGTTCATGTGTTTTCTTTACAAGAAAGAGAGGCCTGGTTCCAGACCCGTGCATGGAACTGGGTGGACAACAAATACCTGTCAACAAAGAACAGAAATTTCTAGGTGTAATACTTGACTCTAAGCTTACTTTCATCTCGCACATAAAATATCTCAAAACTAAATGTCTAAAAATTATGAACTTACTAAAGACGCTATCACACACAACATGGGGTAGCGACAGGAAATGTGTAATGAATATTTATAAGAGCCTTATTCAATCTCGGTTAGACTATGGCGCCATAGTGTACAGCTCTGCCGCCCCGAGTGCACTAAAGATGCTGGATCCCATCCACCACCTGGGTATCCGTCTGGCCACAGGCGCATTCAGAACTAGCCCCATTCAAAGCTTGTATGTAGAATCGAATCAGTGGCCACTCAATCTGCAAAGATCTTACATCAGCTTCACATACTTCCTTAAAGTGCTCTCCAATAATCAACATCCATGTTTCAACACTGTTAACGATGTGACCTGCACTACACTTTTCCATAATCGCCCCTCTGTAAGAAAGCCTTTCTCGCTTCGAGTGAGGGAGCTTAGTGATGAGATACATGTCCCACTACTCGAGCCTCGCCTAATACATCGAACCCAATTGTTACCGCCTTGGGAGTGGCAGGTCATAGAATGCGACATATCCTTTTTAGAGGTAACAAAACACGCACCAGAGATCGAAATACGAATTCATTTCCTAGAACTCCAGTACAAGCACTCCTGCGCAGGGTTCTACACAGATGCTTCGAAGTCTAATGCCGGGGTGTCGTATGCTGCCGTCGGCGCATCCTTCTCAGAATCCGATGTACTACATCCGGAAACAAGTATATTTATGGCCGAGGCCTACGCATTACTGACTGCTGTGAAGCATATAAGAAAATCAAAACTCCAAAAGTCAGCGATATATACAGACTCCCTAAGCGTCGTGAAGGCCTTGATGTCACCCTATAGACACAAAAATCCAGTACTTAATGAACTATATTCCGTCTTGTGCAAAGCGTACATATCTAACCAGCATATCATTATATGCTGGGTGCCTGGCCATAGGAACATCGAGGGCAACGTTCTGGCGGACGAGATGGCCACGTCTATAGCATCGCAAGCCGTTAACCCTACCGCCGAGGTACCTGTCACAGATATGAGGCCTTTCTTGCGAAGGCGGCTGCGGGCCCACTGGCAACGCATGTGGGATGCGGAAAAAGATAATAAGCTCCACCTAATAAAGCCACAGTTAGGACTCTGGCCCTCTACAACAAAATCGCGCCGAACAGATATCCTATGAACAGATGACCAGATGACCGGAACAGATGAACAGATGACCGGAAGTGAGCCTCCAAACTGTTGTAGATGCGGGGAGAGGCTGACCGTACTCCACGTCCTCCTGGAGTGTCGGGAAGCCGAATCTGAGAGAAGGAGATATTTTTCCTTAGCATACCGCCAACACATTCCTCTTCATCCTCTAATGTTTCTCGGTCCAGAACCGCTTTTTAATACAAACAGTCCCCGCAGGGGCGTCTGCGCAAGCAGGCGTTTGGTGCGTTGCGACACCACGGACCCGAGCACACGAGGGTTGGACCCTCCCGCGTGTAGCCGTGCGCGGCTTAGCCGTGTCTGGGGAAAAGGGGATCCTGGGGGTTGAGCCGAAGCTGGGTGTTTGGACCTTTAAGGCCCCCCGGCGGAGGCAACACACCTCTTCGGCCTCCGCTTCATATAGACGGCACCCCCAGACTGACCCACCCGGGGGAAATCGGTAGTCGCCTCTTCCTATCTCTCTCTCCTCAAACCTTCGTCTTTATCTCTCACTTTTTTATCTTTCCTGTCTTCTATCTTCCATTTACTTCCTTTCTCCACGGCGGCAAGGGTTAACCTTGTGTGGCTATCCTACCTTGGGTACACCATATTTGGTTATAGTGATGGCGTACGACTGGCGTCTGGCAGGCTTCTATACAAGCCCTGCCACGTCCCCTCGTTGGGCTCCGTGGTGGGCGGTAGGCGCTGTTGCCGAACAAACAAATTTTCTTATGGCAGCGCAAACTTCTGTCTATGATCGGCGTCTGAAAAGAAGCCGCACCGAAGCACCGTTCCTGTTCTCCTTTCGGAGCAACGCCCCGTCATTTCCTAAATACTATGTCGTCCACAGTGAAAATAACATACCAGTAAGAAAGCTATCTCCCTTTCTGGTGGCCAAGTGTCTCAAGGACAAAATCGGAACTACATATAAAGCCTCAAAAATGTCTAGTGGGGACCTACTCCTAGAACTAAGTGATAAAGATCAAGCGCAAAAGCTATCGGAGCTTACCACTATTGGCGACACCACAGTGACAATTTCACCGCATAGAACACTGAACACAAGCCGGGGTGTGATATCAGAGGAAGATTTCATTGGCCTGAGCGATGAGGAACTCCTTGAGGGTTTCCAGGAGCAAAACGTGATAAAAGTACAAAGAATAGTCATCCGCAGAAATGACCAAGAGATCCCAACAAAACATGTCATACTTACATTTGGAACAAGCGAAATGCCTACATCTCTGGATGCAGGCTATGTAAAAGTAAACGTCAGACCATATATCCCGAACCCAAGACGGTGTTTCAAGTGTCAAAGGTTCGGACATGCTTCACATGCATGCCGAGGCCAAACAACCTGTGCTAAATGCAGCTCAAACGATCATCAATCTGAAAACTGCACTTCCTCCCCACATTGTATTAACTGCGAAGGAGACCATCCAGCCTACTCGCGGTCTTGCCCATGCTGGAAAAAAGAAAAAGAAGTAATAGCACTAACTGTCAAAGAAAAAATATCGTTCTTTGAAGCCAGAAAGCGGCTATCTATGTGACGCAGTCGGGGGCAGCGTCACAGAGGCCTCCGGAGTCCTCCGAGCCCACGCGCAGTGGTGCTGCAGTGACTCCTTCCGCCCCCGTGATGGAAGCAGCCGACGCTGCTCCATCCTCTTCCAAGGCCCTGCAAACACCCGTCCCGCAGGGCCCTAAGATCAAGCGAACTCCAAGGCCCGAGGCACGTGTCTCGGCGCCAAACTCTCGGTCCTCCAGCGCCTCAGAGAGAGCGATAGAGGTCGACACAAAAACTCCGGTGTCATTGACACCGAAGGACAAGCGCTCTCTCGAGCGCGGTAAGAGGGATAAAATCCCAGTAACCATTCAAAATAAGAAAGCGATAACATAACGGTTATCGCTCATTTGTATTAGCCTATTTAATCCATGTCACCTATAATCCCACCTCCTACTTTTCCGTAGTGCCATTTCTGACCTTTCAATTTCAATATGGCTTTTATTATCCATTGGAATTGTAGAGGCCTTTTACACAACTTAGGTGACATCAAAGACTTGTTAAGTAACTTCTCTCCTGTGGCCTTGTGCTTACAAGAAACAAACTTAGGCGAAAAGCACAAAAACATTTTAAAAGGATTCACTGTTGTACGGCGAGATCGTACTCAGGCGAACCGGCTTTCGGGTGGCGTAGCTGTAGTTTTACGGAACGGCATTGCAGCTAGAGAAGTTACCATTAATACTCACTTGGAAGCCATTGCTGTCACGGTTTTAGCACATAAAACCATTACCATTTGTTCAATGTACATTCCACCACATTCCCATCTTACTGTAGAAGATCTGGAGTTAGTTTTAAACCAGCTACCCAAACCTTTTTTAATAGCAGGTGATTTTAACGCTCATAACATATTATGGGGTAGCAAAACAACTGACACCAGGGGACAAACACTTGAAGATTTTATCCTGACTAACGAAATATGCCTTTTAAACACTGGTGCGCCAACCTACTGCTCCCCAAGCACAGGAGCTATGAGCTGTCTTGACCTGGCGCTGTGCACTCCATCTCTGCTGATCGATTTTAAATGGAGTGTCATTAACAATCCTTATGGTAGTGATCATATGCCCGGCATTATTAAAAACGTATCTCCTTTCCCTACAGTACCAGTAAGACCACCCCGTTGGAAACTCCATCTAGCAGACTGGCTTCTCTTCAGCGAGAAGGCCAGCCTTGATCACATATCAGATGATCAAACAATAGACGAAATGAATGAAAAGATTATTGCCTCCATACTTGCTGCAGCAGAACAGACGATCCCGCAATCCTCCGGCTTCTTAAGGAAAAAACTAAAACCCTGGTGGACGAATGAATGCACTCAAACTAAAAAAGCACAAAACAAAGCATGGGGTATCTTTCGGCGATATCCAACACATGATAACCTCCTGTATTTCAAAAAAGCAAAGGCGAAAGCCAGATACACGCGTAGGCAAGCAGAAAGGCAGTCTTGGCAAACGTATGTATCCTCCATCAATAGCTCAATAACATCCAAAAGAATGTGGGATCAGCTTCGTAAGTTTAGAAGCGAGTACGCTCCTTATACGATCCCCATACTCTCACCTCCAGGTACACAGACGAATTTAAAAGAACAAGCAGACATATTAGGGCAGCATTTCCATAACATATCAAGTTCACTAAACTACTCCACTGAATTTCAAAAGTACAAACAATCAGCAGAAAAACAAAAGCTTCCGACAGCAGGAAGTTCCGAGAAACCATATAATGCCCCCCTAACACTTTCCGAAATTAACAGAGTACTCACTACTGGCAAAAAAACAGCGCCAGGTCCGGACAGAATTCATTACACAATGCTCGCACACCTATCTTCAAAAGCAGTTAAGACATTGCTCCGCTTTTTTAACATAATCTGGGAAACAGGAAAAATGCCGAATGCATGGAAAAAAGCCATTATAATCCCTTTCTTGAAAGCTGGAAAGCATCCTACAACAGCTACCAGCTACCGACCTATAGCACTCACAAGCTGTCTCGCCAAGTCATATGAATCCATTATAAACATCAGATTGGCATACGTCCTCGAAACTGAGAACCTGCTCGATAATCATCAGTGTGGGTACAAGAAAGGCTGCTCCACAACAGATCATCTAGTTCGGTTAGAACACGAGTTACGTGCGGCCTATCTACAAAAGCAATATTGTCTCACAGTTTTCTTTGATCTTGAAAAAGCGTACGACACAACGCAAGTTTCGCAAAGGTCGCGATGATGCAGTCGTATCATCAGGCGGAGTTGCCATTTTGGTCCATAAAAGTATCTCCTGTCAGGGTTTACAGCTACAAACGCCCCTTGAAGCAGTGGCGGTTCGAGCTGTTCTTTTAAATAAACTCGTCACCACTTGCTCGCTTTATGTGCCCCCACTCTTCAAATTAAATAAGCATGAATTTCAGTCATTTATAGACGAATTGCGAGAACCTTATGTTGTCCTTGGCGATTTCAATGCGCACAGCTCCCTCTGGGGCGACTCTCGTACAGACGCACGAGGTCGTCTTGTTGAACAGTTCCTTTTTTCTTCAGGTGCGTGCTTGCTGAATAAAAACGAACCCACATATTACTCTCTAGCAAACAGAACATTTCCTTCAATAGATCTTAGTATAGATTCCCCGTCTATACTGCTCGAACTTGAATGGGAAGTTACGAAGAATCTTTACGGGAGCCACCACTTTCCCATACTGATAAGAACATCTAAAGAAAACGAATATCCTCCGCAAGCTCCTAGGTGGAAGATAGACACAGCCGACTGGGAGAAATTTCGAACTCTCACTAAGATCTCATGGGCCGACATGTGTTCTCTAGAAATTGATGCTGCTGTAGAGTATCTTACATCATTCATAATAGATGCCGCATCAAAATGCATATCCGAAGCGAGCGGTCTGGCATGCAAACGACGTGTACCGTGGTGGAACAGAGAATGTAGGATCGCCCGTAAGAATCAGAACAAGGCGTGGGGGTTGCTACGCGCTTCTCCCACTGCAGGGAATCTTATGAACTTTAAAAAAATAAAGTCCCAAGACAGGCGAACCCGCCGACAGGCCAGAAGAGAAATCTGGCACAAGTTTTTATCGCGTATTAACTCGTTTAGGGATGAGGCCAAAGCCTGGAACAGAGTTAATAGGATTAGAGGGCGGCAAACACATTCACTCCCCCTGATAAACACACAGGGCGATACACTACAAGACCAGGCAGACTCACTTGGGGAGCATTTTGAGAACGTGTCAAGTTCAACAAATTCTTCACAATCCTTTCTCAAACACAAACAAATACAAGAATGTAAGGCTCTAATCAGAAAAAGTCGTCAGAACGAACCATACAACCGTCCTTTTAGTATTGCAGAGTTGAGAGCTGCCTTGAATGCATGCAAGAGCTCTGCGCCAGGATCGGACAGAATAATGTATGAAATGATTAAAAACGTACACAGTGACACGCAAGTTACAATACTTGCACTTTTTAACACTATTTGGGCTGTAGGGTACCTTCCAACCGCATGGAAACAAGCCATTGTTGTCCCTGTTTTGAAACAAGGCAAAGACCCTTCCTCAGTGGCAAGTTACCGCCCGATAGCCCTCACAAGCTGCCTTTGTAAGGTATTTGAAAAAAATGTTTAATTGACGACTAATTCACTTCCTTGAACTGAAGAAAGTGCTAGATCCCTGTCAGTGTGGCTTTAGAGAAGGGCGGTCCACAACCGATCGTCTTGTACGTATTGAAGGATATATTCGCGACGCTTTCGTCCGCAAACAGTTTTTCCTATCGGTATTTTTGGATATGGATAAGGCGTACGACACAACGTGGCGGTACGGAATCTTGCGAGACTTGTCGAGAATGGGCATCCATGGCAATATGCTAAAACTGATAGAAAGTTACCTGTCCAAGCGTACCTTCCGCGTGGAAGTCGGGAATGTACTATCACGTCCATTTATAAAGGGGACTGGTGTACCCCAGGGAGGTGTGCTCAGCTGCACGCTCTTTATAGTTAAAATGAAAACACTCCGCGCTTCATTACCACCAGCTATATTTTATTCCGTGTACGTAGATGACATACAAATAGGTTTTAAATCATGTAACCTTGCAGTGTGCGAAAGACAAGTACAGCAGAGTTTGAACTAGATATCTAAGTGGGCAGACGAAAATGGATTTAATGTCAACCCCCACAAAAGTTCATGTGTTTTCTTTACAAGAAAGAGAGGCCTGGTTCCAGACCCGTGCATGGAACTGGGTGGACAACAAATACCTGTCAACAAAGAACAGAAATTTCTAGGTGTAATACTTGACTCTAAGCTTACTTTCATCTCGCACATAAAATATCTCAAAACTAAATGTCTAAAAATTATGAACTTACTAAAGACGCTATCACACACAACATGGGGTAGCGACAGGAAATGTGTAATGAATATTTATAAGAGCCTTATTCAATCTCGGTTAGACTATGGCGCCATAGTGTACAGCTCTGCCGCCCCGAGTGCACTAAAGATGCTGGATCCCATCCACCACCTGGGTATCCGTCTGGCCACAGGCGCATTCAGAACTAGCCCCATTCAAAGCTTGTATGTAGAATCGAATCAGTGGCCACTCAATCTGCAAAGATCTTACATCAGCTTCACATACTTCCTTAAAGTGCTCTCCAATAATCAACATCCATGTTTCAACACTGTTAACGATGTGACCTGCACTACACTTTTCCATAATCGCCCCTCTGTAAGAAAGCCTTTCTCGCTTCGAGTGAGGGAGCTTAGTGATGAGATACATGTCCCACTACTCGAGCCTCGCCTAATACATCGAACCCAATTGTTACCGCCTTGGGAGTGGCAGGTCATAGAATGCGACATATCCTTTTTAGAGGTAACAAAACACGCACCAGAGATCGAAATACGAATTCATTTCCTAGAACTCCAGTACAAGCACTCCTGCGCAGGGTTCTACACAGATGCTTCGAAGTCTAATGCCGGGGTGTCGTATGCTGCCGTCGGCGCATCCTTCTCAGAATCCGATGTACTACATCCGGAAACAAGTATATTTATGGCCGAGGCCTACGCATTACTGACTGCTGTGAAGCATATAAGAAAATCAAAACTCCAAAAGTCAGCGACATATACAGACTCCCTAAGCGTCGTGAAGGCCTTGATGTCACCCTATAGACACAAAAATCCAGTACTTAATGAACTATATTCCGTCTTGTGCAAAGCGTACATATCTAACCAGCATATCATTATATGCTGGGTGCCTGGCCATAGGAACATCGAGGGCAACGTTCTGGCGGACGAGATGGCCACGTCTATAGCATCGCAAGCCGTTAACCCTACCGCCGAGGTACCTGTCACAGATATGAGGCCTTTCTTGCGAAGGCGGCAGCGGGCCCACTGGCAACGCATGTGGGATGCGGAAAAAGATAATAAGCTCCACCTAATAAAGCCACAGTTAGGACTCTGGCCCTCTACAACAAAATCGCGCCGAACAGATATCCTATGAACAGATGACCAGATGACCGGAACAGATGAACAGATGACCGGAAGTGAGCCTCCAAACTGTTGTAGATGCGGGGAGAGGCTGACCGTACTCCACGTCCTCCTGGAGTGTCGGGAAGCCGAATCTGAGAGAAGGAGATATTTTTCCTTAGCATACCGCCAACACATTCCTCTTCATCCTCTAATGTTTCTCGGTCCAGAACCGCTTTTTAATACAAACAGTCCCCGCAGGGGCGTCTGCGCAAGCAGGCGTTTGGTGCGTTGCGACACCACGGACCCGAGCACACGAGGGTTGGACCCTCCCGCGTGTAGCCGTGCGCGGCTTAGCCGTGTCTGGGGAAAAGGGGATCCTGGGGGTTGAGCCGAAGCTGGGTGTTTGGACCTTTAAGGCCCCCCGGCGGAGGCAACACACCTCTTCGGCCTCCGCTTCATATAGACGGCACCCCCAGACTGACCCACCCGGGGGAAATCGGTAGTCGCCTCTTCCTATCTCTCTCTCCTCAAACCTTCGTCTTTATCTCTCACTTTTTTATCTTTCCTGTCTTCTATCTTCCATTTACTTCCTTTCTCCACGGCGGCAAGGGTTAACCTTGTGTGGCTATCCTACCTTGGGTACACCATATTTGGTTATAGTGATGGCGTACGACTGGCGTCTGGCAGGCTTCTATACAAGCCCTGCCACGTCCCCTCGTTGGGCTCCGTGGTGGGCGGTAGGCGCTGTTGCCGAACAAACAAATTTTCTTATGGCAGCGCAAACTTCTGTCTATGATCGGCGTCTGAAAAGAAGCCGCACCGAAGCACCGTTCCTGTTCTCCTTTCGGAGCAACGCCCCGTCATTTCCTAAATACTATGTCGTCCACAGTGAAAATAACATACCAGTAAGAAAGCTATCTCCCTTTCTGGTGGCCAAGTGTCTCAAGGACAAAATCGGAACTACATATAAAGCCTCAAAAATGTCTAGTGGGGACCTACTCCTAGAACTAAGTGATAAAGATCAAGCGCAAAAGCTATCGGAGCTTACCACTATTGGCGACACCACAGTGACAATTTCACCGCATAGAACACTGAACACAAGCCGGGGTGTGATATCAGAGGAAGATTTCATTGGCCTGAGCGATGAGGAACTCCTTGAGGGTTTCCAGGAGCAAAACGTGATAAAAGTACAAAGAATAGTCATCCGCAGAAATGACCAAGAGATCCCAACAAAACATGTCATACTTACATTTGGAACAAGCGAAATGCCTACATCTCTGGATGCAGGCTATGTAAAAGTAAACGTCAGACCATATATCCCGAACCCAAGACGGTGTTTCAAGTGTCAAAGGTTCGGACATGCTTCACATGCATGCCGAGGCCAAACAACCTGTGCTAAATGCAGCTCAAACGATCATCAATCTGAAAACTGCACTTCCTCCCCACATTGTATTAACTGCGAAGGAGACCATCCAGCCTACTCGCGGTCTTGCCCATGCTGGAAAAAAGAAAAAGAAGTAATAGCACTAACTGTCAAAGAAAAAATATCGTTCTTTGAAGCCAGAAAGCGGCTATCTATGTGACGCAGTCGGGGGCAGCGTCACAGAGGCCTCCGGAGTCCTCCGAGCCCACGCGCAGTGGTGCTGCAGTGACTCCTTCCGCCCCCGTGATGGAAGCAGCCGACGCTGCTCCATCCTCTTCCAAGGCCCTGCAAACACCCGTCCCGCAGGGCCCTAAGATCAAGCGAACTCCAAGGCCCGAGGCACGTGTCTCGGCGCCAAACTCTCGGTCCTCCAGCGCCTCAGAGAGAGCGATAGAGGTCGACACAAAAACTCCGGTGTCATTGACACCGAAGGACAAGCGCTCTCTCGAGCGCGGTAAGAGGGATAAAATCCCAGTAACCATTCAAAATAAGAAAGCGATAACATAACGGTTATCGCTCATTTGTATTAGCCTATTTAATCCATGTCACCTATAATCCCACCTCCTACTTTTCCGTAGTGCCATTTCTGACCTTTCAATTTCAATATGGCTTTTATTATCCATTGGAATTGTAGAGGCCTTTTACACAACTTAGGTGACATCAAAGACTTGTTAAGTAACTTCTCTCCTGTGGCCTTGTGCTTACAAGAAACAAACTTAGGCGAAAAGCACAAAAACATTTTAAAAGGATTCACTGTTGTACGGCGAGATCGTACTCAGGCGAACCGGCTTTCGGGTGGCGTAGCTATAGTTTTACGGAACGGCATTGCAGCTAGAGAAGTTACCATTAATACTCACTTGGAAGCCATTGCTGTCACGGTTTTAGCACATAAAACCATTACCATTTGTTCAATGTACATTCCACCACATTCCCATCTTACTGTAGAAGATCTGGAGTTAGTTTTAAACCAGCTACCCAAACCTTTTTTAATAGCAGGTGATTTTAACGCTCATAACATATTATGGGGTAGCAAAACAACTGACACCAGGGGACAAACACTTGAAGATTTTATCCTGACTAACGAAATATGCCTTTTAAACACTGGTGCGCCAACCTACTGCTCCCCAAGCACAGGAGCTATGAGCTGTCTTGACCTGGCGCTGTGCACTCCATCTCTGCTGATCGATTTTAAATGGAGTGTCATTAACAATCCTTATGGTAGTGATCATATGCCCGGCATTATTAAAAACGTATCTCCTTTCCCTACAGTACCAGTAAGACCACCCCGTTGGAAACTCCATCTAGCAGACTGGCTTCTCTTCAGCGAGAAGGCCAGCCTTGATCACATATCAGATGATCAAACAATAGACGAAATGAATGAAAAGATTATTGCCTCCATACTTGCTGCAGCAGAACAGACGATCCCGCAATCCTCCGGCTTCTTAAGGAAAAAACTAAAACCCTGGTGGACGAATGAATGCACTCAAACTAAAAAAGCACAAAACAAAGCATGGGGTATCTTTCGGCGATATCCAACACATGATAACCTCCTGTATTTCAAAAAAGCAAAGGCGAAAGCCAGATACACGCGTAGGCAAGCAGAAAGGCAGTCTTGGCAAACGTATGTATCCTCCATCAATAGCTCAATAACATCCAAAAGAATGTGGGATCAGCTTCGTAAGTTTAGAAGCGAGTACGCTCCTTATACGATCCCCATACTCTCACCTCCAGGTACACAGACGAATTTAAAAGAACAAGCAGACATATTAGGGCAGCATTTCCATAACATATCAAGTTCACTAAACTACTCCACTGAATTTCAAAAGTACAAACAATCAGCAGAAAAACAAAAGCTTCCGACAGCAGGAAGTTCCGAGAAACCATATAATGCCCCCCTAACACTTTCCGAAATTAACAGAGTACTCACTACTGGCAAAAAAACAGCGCCAGGTCCGGACAGAATTCATTACACAATGCTCGCACACCTATCTTCAAAAGCAGTTAAGACATTGCTCCGCTTTTTTAACATAATCTGGGAAACAGGAAAAATGCCGAATGCATGGAAAAAAGCCATTATAATCCCTTTCTTGAAAGCTGGAAAGCATCCTACAACAGCTACCAGCTACCGACCTATAGCACTCACAAGCTGTCTCGCCAAGTCATATGAATCCATTATAAACATCAGATTGGCATACGTCCTCGAAACTGAGAACCTGCTCGATAATCATCAGTGTGGGTACAAGAAAGGCTGCTCCACAACAGATCATCTAGTTCGGTTAGAACACGAGATACGTGCGGCCTATCTACAAAAGCAATATTGTCTCACAGTTTTCTTTGATCTTGAAAAAGCGTACGACACAACATGGAGGTTCGGTATTTTAAGGGATTTAGCGGATTTAGGGATCCGCGGCAGAATGCTTAAATGTCTAGCTGATTTCATGTCCGATCGAACATTCCAGGTGCGTTTAGGAACGGTGCTGTCCAGCGTATTTATTCAGGAAAACGGAGTACCTCAGGGATGCGTATTGAGCACAACACTGTTTGTGTTAAAATTGAACTCGCTCAATAATATAATTCCATCTTCTATAATGCATTCACTATATGTGGATGATCTTCAAATTGCATGTCGTGCATCAAACATGGCAACCTGCGAACGACAAATTCAAATTACACTAAACAAACTAACGCAATGGGCATCTGAAAACGGCTTTCGCTTCTCAAGTGAAAAAACGATTAGTGTTGTCTTCACACAAAAAAGAGGCCTACAACCAGATCCCATCCTTAAACTACAGGATGCCACACTACCCGTGAAACAAGAACACAAGTTTCTGGGTGTTCTGTTTGATAAAAAGTTGAACTTTCTCGCACACATCAATAGTATTAAAATCAAAGCGAACAATGCACTTAACATTCTAAAAATCCTCTCCCGGAAACGGTGGGGCTCTGACCGTAAGTGCCTGCTACACATCTACCGCACTTTGGTGCGTAGCATATTAGACTATGGTAGCATTACATATGGTTCAGCCAGACTATCTTACGTCCGACGACTTGATCCAGTCCACAACTTAGGACTACGACTAGCATGCGGTGCTTACAGAACATCACCTATACAGAGCTTACATGTTGAATGTAATGAACCTCCTTTACAGCATCGCAGAGCGCAACTAACTTTTTCTACATACTCAGAATCCGATCCTCACCACAACACATATGCTACAACATCGTCACAAAGTGCAGCTCACGCTTACATTACACAAATAAACCAAACATGATTAGGCCGCTTATCTTGCGATACGACCCCGCAGGGGCGTCTGCGTGAGCAGGCGTTTGGTGTGTTGCGACACCACGGACCCGAGCACACGAGGGTCGGACCCTCCCGCGTGTAGCCGTGCGCGGCTTAGCCGTGTCTGGGGAAAAGGGGATCCTGGGGGTTGAGCCGAAGCTGGGTGTTTGGACCATTAAGGCCCCCCGGCGGAGGCAACACACCTCTTCGGCCTCAGCTTCACATAGACGGCACCCCCGGACTGACCCACCCGGGGGAAATCGGTAGTCGCCTCTTCCTGTCCTCCTCTCCAATCTTCGACTTTCTCTCCCACTTTTACATCTTTCCTGTCTTCTCTTCACTTCTTATTACTTCCTTTCTCCACGGCGGCAAGGGTTAACCTTGTGTATCTGCCCTCCCTTGGGTATAATATATTAGGTTATAGTAGCAATGTACGGCTGGCGCCTGCAGCCTTACGCGTTAAGGCCTGCAGCGTCCCCATGTTGGGCTCCGTGGTGGGTGGCCGCCATTGCTGCCGAACACAAACCGAAATACCATGGGAACACCCGCATTTCCCCGCCTACTTTATCGTCACCCTCAGAAGAGGGGACGCACCGAAGACTTCAGCACATGTTTGACCCGCACTAAAGAGAACTACCCGAAATACCATGTTGTACATAGTGAGAATGCTGCAAAACAGGCCAGACTCATTTCACCATTCATAGTCTCAAAATCTTTGACCGAAGCCTTAGGGTCAGGTTACAAGGTGACAAAAATGGCAAGTGGAGATCTTCTTCTTGAGATCCCACAGAAAAATCAATACGAAAAGCTAGACAGTCTGGTGACCTTTGGCAACATTCCAGTTTCTGTTACGCCACACCGATCAATGAACAGCTCACGCGGAGTCGTCTCAGAGGCAGACCTTCAGGATTTGACAGAAGCTGAACTGCTGGAAGGATGGAAAGATCAAAATGTGACCGATGTAAAGCGAATTATAATTAGACGGGACAATAAGGAAATCCCCACAAAGCATCTTATCCTAACATTTGCATCCAGCGTACTGCCAGAAACGATTGAAACAGGATACATCAGATTAAACGTTCGACCATATATCCCCAACCCTAGAAGGTGTTTCAAATGTCAGAGGTTCGGCCATGGCTCGCAGAGCTGCCGTGGTCAGACAACTTGTGCAAAGTGTGGAGTGCAGGGCCACCCCTCCGAGAACTGCAGTGGCACACCTCACTGTGTGAACTGCAGTGGTGACCATCCAGCTTACTCACGCTCCTGTCCGAACTGGAAGAAAGAAAAAGATATAATCACCCTTAAAGTCAAAGAAAATATTTCGTTCAAGGAAGCCCGTAAACGGTGCTCACCTTTCCACAGCACACCTTATGCTGATGCGGCGCGTCGGGGGGCAGCGTCGCAGCGGCAATCGCCGAGTGCCCTGCCCGCGTGCAGCGAGCAGGCACCTTTGGCTCCTGCCCCCAGGGTGGAAGTAGGTAAGCCTACTCCATCCAACCAGCAACCAGGCCCGGCTACCCTTGGGTTGCCGGTGCCACAAGAGTTATCTGCGGAAACCTGCGCTGCACGCAGCGATCCCGCAGGACCGATAGCGGCCACGAAGGTAGGCGCAGCTGAGGCTGCCTCGACCTCCCCGGCCCCTCCCAGCGCTGGCAACAGCCGGCGCAGCCAAATCCCACAGGGAGCCCCATCGACCTCAGGGCTGGTGGGCGCAGGGGTCTTGCCTTCTGAGGTGAGACTCTCACGAAAAACTTCTCGCTCGCAAGAGCGCGTGTCCGGCGCCTCACAAGAGGCAATGGACACAACACCTATACCTACGGCGCAGCAAGCGCCTAAGGAGCGGCGAGGTTCCCTCGAGCGCTCCAGAAAAAACAAAACCCCGGTTACAGGGCCTCGAAAGAGCTCTGTAACCTAAGGCATCACCTCCCTTTCCGTACACACAGCACTTATTTACATTAAATATGGATACACAAATTATTCAATGGAACATTAGAGGTCTCCTTACAAACCTTGATGATTTGCAAGAACTCATCCACAAACATAATCCAAAAGTGCTGTGTTTACAGGAAACACATTTAAAATCCAGACACACAAACTTTCTCCGTACGTATGTTACGTTTCGCAAAGATCGCGATGATGCCGTCGCATCATCGGGTGGTGTTGCGATTCTCACTCATAAAAATATAGCATGTCAACCTTTACAGCTTCGAACGCCCCTTGAAGCAGTGGCGGTGCGAGTTGTTCTGCTAAACAAACTCATCACTATTTGCTCGCTTTATATACCCCCACATTACAAGTTAACTAAACATGAATTTCAGTCCTTTATAGATGAATTGCCAGAACCCTATGTCGTTCTTGGCGACTTCAATGCACACAACTACCTGTGGGGCGACCCTCGTATAGATGCGCGAGGACGTCTTATCGAACAGTTCCTTTTCTCTTCTGGTGCTTGTCTTCTGAATAAGAAGGAAGCGACATACTATTCTCTTGCAAACAGAACATTTTCTTCAATAGATCTTAGCCTAGTCTCCCCGTCACTACTGTCTGAACTTGAATGGGAAGTCAACGACAATCCTTACGGGAGCGACCACTTCCCTATACTACTAAGAACATATAAAGAAAACGAATGTCTACCACAGGCTCCCAGGTGGAAAATCGACACAGCCGACTGGGAGAAATTCCGAACTCTCACCAGGATCTCATGGAATGACATGTCCTCTTTAGAAATTGATGCTGCCGTTCAGTACTTTACAGCCTTCATTATAGATGCCGCATTTAAATGCATATCTGAAGTAAACGGTTTCGCATGCAAACGGCGCGTCCCGTGGTGGAACGACAAATGTAGGACCGCCCGTAAGAAACAAAACAAAGCGTGGGGGTTGCTACGCACCTCTCCCACTGCGGAGAATCTCATTAACTTTAAAAAAGCAAAATCCGAAGGAAGGAGAACGCGCCGACAGGCCAGAAGAGAGAGTTGGCAGAAGTTCCTATCGGGTATCAACTCTTATACAGAGGAGGGGAAAGTCTGGAACAGGGTTAACAGGATAAAAGGACGACAAACTTATTCACTCCCCCTGGTAAACACTCAAGGCGATACCCTGCTTGAACAAGCAGACTCACTTGGGGAGCACTTTCAGAGCGTGTCAAGTTCCACCAATTATTCAAACCCCTTTCTCAAATATAAACAAATAGAAGAATGCAAGCCACTCATAAGAAAGTGTCGGCAGGATGAACCGTACAACCGCCCCTTTACTATTGCAGAGTTGAGAGCTGCCTTGAGCTCATGCAAGAGCTCTGCAGCAGGATCTGACAGAATCATGTACGAAATGCTGAAAAACTTACACAATGACACGCAGGTGACACTACTTACACTTTTCAACACTCTCTGGGACGCAGGGTGCCTTCCGACCGCATGGAAAGAGGCCATTGTGGTCCCTGTTTTAAAACAAGGGAAAGATCCTTCCTCAGTGGCAAGCTACCGCCCGATAGCCCTCACAAGTTGCATGTGTAAGGTATTTGAAAAATGATAAATCGGCGACTGATCCATTTCCTTGAACAGAACAAAATGCTTGATCCTTATCAGTGTGGCTTCCGGGAAGGGCGCTCCACAACCGACCATCTTGTACGTATTGAAGGAAATATCAGGGACGCATTTATACATAAACAGTTCTTCCTCTCGATATTTCTCGATATGGAAAAGGCCTATGACACGACGTGGCGATACGGGATCTTGCGAGACTTATCGGAAATGGGCATTCATGGTAATATGCTAAACATAATAAAAAACTACTTGTCTAATCGTACCTTCCGGGTGAAAGTCGGCAATGTGCTGTCACGTCCTTTTACACAAGAAACAGGTGTACCCCAGGGAGGCGTGCTCAGTTGCACACTTTTTATTGTTAAAATGACAACGCTTCGTGCTTCCTTACCACCAGCCATTTTGTATTCCGTCTATGTGGATGACATTCAAATAGGCTTCAAATCCTGTAACCTCACAGTATGTGAGAGACAGGTACAGCATGGTTTGAACAAGGTGTCAGGGTGGGCAGAGAAAAATGGTTTTAAAATCAATCCTCAAAAGAGTTCTTGTGTGCTGTTTACAAGGAAGAGAGGCCTTGTTCCGGATCCTTGCTTACAAATGTGTGGACAACAGATACCTGTAAACAAAGAGCACAAATTTCTAGGTGTTATACTTGACAATAGACTCACGTTCGTCCCACACATTAAACACCTCAAACAAAAGTGTCTGAAAACAATGAACCTAATGAAACTTCTATCCCAGACTACGTGGGGTAGTGACAGGAAGTGCCTAATGAATCTGTATAAGAGCCTCATCCGGTCACGATTAGATTATGGTGCCGTGGTATATAACTCTGCCGCCCCAAGCGCGCTAAAGATGCTAGACCCGGTTCACCATCTAGGCATCCGTTTAGCCACGGGCGCCTTCAGAACAAGCCCGATTGAAAGTCTATATGCCGAATCAAATGAATGGTCTCTCCACCTACAGAGATCATACAACAGCTTTACGTATTTCCTTAAAGTACACTCAGATCCTGAACATCCATGTTTTGATACCGTTACCGATATGACGTGCGCTACACTTTTCAGCAATCGCCCCTCTATAAGACAGCCTTTCTCGCTGCGTGTGAAGGAGCTTAGCAATGAAATGCATGTCCCACTCCTCGAGCATCGCTTAATGCACAAAATCAAGCTCTTACCTCCTTGGGAGTGGCAGGTGATACAATGTGACATATCCTTCATAAAAGTTACAAAGCACGCTCCTGAGGCCGAAATCAGAATGTATTTCCTAGAACTCCAGTACAAACACTCCTGCGCAGATTTCTACACAGACGCTTCAAAGTCAAATGCCGGGGTATCCTATGCAGCCGTCGGCCCATCGTTTTTGGAATCCGATGTACTGCATCCGGAAACAAGTATCTTTACGGCCGAGGCCTACGCACTACTCTCTGCTGTAAAGCACATAAGAAAATCGAAACTTCCAAAAGCAGCGATCTATACAGACTTTGGAAAAGGCGTATGACACAACGTGGCGTTACGGAATCTTAAGAGACCTGTCAGAAATGGGCATCCACGGTAATATGCTTAACATAATGGAAAGCTATCTGTCAAATCGTACGTTCCGGGTAAAAGTAGGCAATGCACTCTCACGTCCTTTTACGCAAGAAACGGGTGTACCCCAAGGAGGCGTGCTCAGCTGCACGCTCTTCATTGTGAAGATGAACACGCTTCTCGCTTCATTACCTCAGGCCATCTTTTACTCTGTCTACGTGGACGACATTCAGCTAGCTTTCAAATCCTGTAACCTCGCAGTGTGCGAGAGACAGGTACAGCATGGCCTGAACAAAGTCTCAATGTGGGCAGACAGGAATAGATTTAAGATCAATCCTAACAAAAGCACTTGCGTTCTTTTTACAAGAAAGAGAGGAATGATCCCAGACCCTTGCTTAGAACTGGGTGGACAACAAATACCTGTAAACAAAGAGCACAAGTTTCTAGGTGTTATACTTGACTGCAGACTCACTTTCGTCCCCCACATTAAACATCTTAAAGAAAAATGTCTGAAAACAATGAACATAATGAAACTTCTATCCCAGACTACGTGGGGTAGTGACAGGAAGTGTTTAATGAATCTCTATAAAAGCCTCATTCGATCGCGACTTGACTATGGTGCCGTAATTTATCACTCTGCCTCCCCGAGATGTCCTATTCTGTCGTCTAAGAATAGGACACACATTTGGCACACATAACTTTTTACTCACCGGAAACGAGCCTCCAACCTGTGGTAGATGCGGGGAGAGGCTGACCGTCCTCCACGTCCTTCTGGAGTGTCGGGCAGCCGAATCTGAAAGAAAGAAACATTTTCCCTTAGCATACCGCCAGCACATCCCCCTTCATCCAGTAATGTTACTCGGCCCAGAACCGCTGTTTGACTCCAGCGCAGTCCTGGGCTTCCTGAAAGATGTTGTCTTGCATGTTCTTAGCCCCACATGTTCGTAGCGGGTCCTCTCTTAAGAGGATACCGCTGTGATAGCTCTTTCGTGTAGCACGCGCCTCTAGGCCCTTGTGTTTCAAGGGCTCTGGCGAGGCAGCAGTGCTCCAAGTAATTTTACTATCTTATACATTTTCCATTTTGCATCATTCTCCTACGATGGATTTTAATGGTCATAGTTTTCTTCATTAATCATCGCCATAATTTTATAGCACGTAGATTTTACGCACTTTACAGCGACTATTTTTAGGCCACTTTACAGCCAAGTCACATCTTCCATAGTACATCAACATTAACACTTGTCATGGCGCTCTTTGGCCAAACCTGGCCCTTGCGCCACTAAACACAACACATCATCATCATCCCCGAGCGCACTAAAGATGCTAGACCCAGTGCATCATCTAGGAATCCGACTGGCCACTGGCGCTTTCAGAACGAGTCCCATACAAAGCTTATATGTAGAATCGAATGAGTGGTCACTTCATCTGCAGAGAACATACATCAGCCAAGCATATTTTCTGAAAGTCCACTCAAATCCTCAACATCCATGTTTCAATACCGTTAATGACACGACATATACTACACTTTTTCGCAATCGTCCCTCAATAAGACAGCCTTTCTCGCTGCGTGTGAGAGAGCTTAGTGATGAAATGCATGTTCCACTCCTCGAGCTCCGCCTAATGCCTCCAGCTAAGCTGCTACCTCCTTGGGAGTGGCATACGATAAAATGCGATATATCTTTCATGCAGGTTACAAAACACGCTCCAGAGATTGAAATCCAGATGCATTTCCGGGAACTGCAATACAAACACTCCTGCACGGAGTTTTACACAGACGCATCGAAGTCACGCGAGGGGGTGTCATATGCAGCCATCGGTCCATCCTTCTCGAAATCCGATTTACTGCATCCCGAAACTAGTATCTTCACGGCTGAGGCCTACGCAATATTGTCGACCGTGAAGCATATAAGGAAATCAAAACTCAGAAAATCAGTTATATATACGGACTCCCTTAGTGTTGTGAAGTCTTTGATGTCGTTCTGTAAGCACAAAAATCCTATAATAATCGAACTCTATTCCGTCCTATGTAAAGCATATGTATCTAACCAGCATGTAATTATATGCTGGGTGCCTGGCCATAGCGGCATCCAGGGTAACGTTCTAGTGGACCAGATGGCCACATCAACTGCATCACACACTGTTAATTCTACAGCTGCAGTCCCTGTCACAGACCTGAAACCTTTCTTAAGAAGAAAACTGCGAAACCACTGGCAACGTATGTGGGACGCAGAAGTAAATAACAAACTGCACGTGATAAAACCACAGTTAGGTTCTTGGCCCCCCGTAACAAAATCACGGCGAACAGATGTCCTATTCTGTCGCCTGAGAATAGGACACACATTTGGCACGCATAACTTTCTACTCACTGAAAATGACCCTCCAACCTGCGGTAGATGCGGGGAGAGGCTGACCGTCCTCCACGTCCTCCTGGAGTGTCGGGCAGCCGAATCTGAAAGAAGAAAACATTTTTCCCTAGCATACCGGCAGCACATCCCCCTACATCCCGTAATGCTACTCGGTCCAGAACCTTTATTTGACACCAACACAGTCCTAAGTTTTCTGAAAGATGTTGTCTTGCATGTTTTTAGCCCCACGTGTTCGTAGCGGGTCCTCTCTTCAGAGGATACCGCTGTGATAGCTCTTTCGTATAGCACGCGCCTCTAGGCCCTTGTGTTTCAAGGGCTCCGGTGAGGCAGCAGTGCTCCAGGTAATTTTACTATCTCATATATCTTTTATTCTGCATCATTCTTTTACGATGGATTTTAATGTTCAAAGTATTCGTCATGAGTCATCGCCATAATTTTATAGCACGTAGATTTTACGCACTTTACAGCGACAATTTTTAGGCCAGTTTACAGCCAAGTCACATCTCCATAATACATCGTCAACATCACCACTTGTCATGGCGCTCTTTGGCCACACCTGGCCCTTGCGCCATTAAACACCACATATCATCATTGTATTCCCCTGCATCCGGCTATGTTTCTTGGTGAAGAACCGCTTTTTAATACCAAAGCAGTCCTCGCTTTTTTAACAGATGTCGTACTACATGTTACAAGCCCATTCATTTCTTAGCGCACCCTCTTTCCAGAGGATATCGCTAGGATAGATTCTCTGTACAGCACATGCCTCTAGGCCCTTGCGTTTCAAGGGCCCTGGTGAGGCAGTAGTGCTCTAGACAATATTATACATCTAGACAATAACATATTTTATATATTGCATCATCCTTTCTCAATACATTTTTATGTTCATAGTACACGCCAATAGTCATTCCCATAATTTTATTACTTCTATATTTTATGGAATTTGCATCAACTCTTTTAGGCCCCTTTACAGCCACGGCGCATTAGGACCATAAAACCCATCAAGCACTGCGAACTCATTAATCATTAGCATGGCGCTCTTTGGCCACATCTGGCCCTTGCGCCATTAAACATCAAATATTCATTCATTCATTCATTCGCATCATCCGGCGGCGTAGCCATCATAGCTGACAAATCTATAGCCTGTCAACACTTACCGCTACAAACACCCCTTGAGGCAGTAGCCGTTCGTGGTGTACTTTTAAATAAACTGATAACCATTTGCTCTTTATACATACCGCCGCATTTTCAGCTTCACAAACAAGAATTCCAAACATTAATAGATCAGTTACCCGAACCATATCTTGTGCTTGGAGATTTAAATGCACACAGCAACCTATGGGGCGACTCGCGCTGCGACGCGAGAGGTCGCCTAATTGAACAGTTCCTTTTTTCTTCAGGTGCATGTCTTTTGAATGGGAAGGAGCCCACGTATTACAATCTGGCAAACAAAACATACTCCTCAATAGATCTTAGCATTGCATCTCCAACTCTTCTACCTTACTTTAAATGGAAAGTTATTAAAAACCGTTACGGAAGTGACCACTTCCCTGTGGTTCTAACCACACCAACCTCTAATGAATGCCTTCCACAACTACCTCGCTGGAGAACTGACTCAGCTGACTGGGAAAAGTTCAAAAATCTTGCTTCTTTATCCTGGGGCGACATGTGTGCTTTAAGCATAGACGCTGCGGTTGAATATTTTACGGTTTTTCTCGTTGACACCTCCTCCAAATGTATCCCTGTAACAAGTGGATTGTCCACAAAACGCCGTCTTCCGTGGTGGAACGACGAGTGTCGGAAAGCGCGAAAGAAGCAAAACAAGGCATGGGGTTTACTTCGGGATTCTCCGACAGTAGAAAATCTAGTCAATTTCAAGCAGATCAAATCCCAGGGTCGGAGAACACGGCGACAAGCTAGAAGAGAGAGTTGGAGGAAGTATATATCGGGTATTAACTCATACACTGATGAAACAAAGGTTTGGAATAGAGTGAATAGAATAAAGGGTCGACAGCCTTACTCGCTGCCTTTGGTGAATACTCAAGGCGACAGCATGGAAGACCAGGCGAACTTTCTTGGCGCACATTTCGAACAGATTTCCAGCTCGTCGCACTACTCTGAAACATTCCAAAGATACAAAAGGCAAATAGAAAGACAACCATTAGAACGGAAAAGCACAAAATGCGAGGCATACAATAGACCTTTATCCATGGCGGAACTTCAGGCAGCACTAAATAGCTGCAACAAATCTGCCCCCGGTTCTGACCGCATCCTATATGAAATGCTAAAACACCTGCCGCCTGAAACACAAAAAACGCTTCTTTGTCTTTACAATTCTATATGGTCGTCCGGCCACATTCCCTCTGCTTGGAAAGAGGCCATCATAATTCCTATATTGAAATCGGGTAAGGACCCTTCTTTGGCAAATAGTTATAGGCCTATAGCATTGACGAGCTGCTTATGCAAAGTTTTTGAGAAGATAGTAAACAGTCGCCTGGTACATTATCTAGAAATTAACAAGAAATTAGACCCATATCAATGTGGCTTTAGAGAAGGCAGATCGACGACAGATCAGCTTGTACGCATGGAAATGTACATCAGGGAAGCGTTTGTCCACAAACAGCTTGTGTTATCAGTGTTTCTTGACATGGAGAAGGCGTATGATACTACGTGGCGCTTCGGGATCCTTCGTGATCTCTCTGCAATGGGTATTCGCGGCAACTTGCTGAGACTAACTGAAAGCTATCTCTCTGACAGGACATTTCGTGTTAGAGTTGGCAACGTGCACTCTCGACCATTTTTACAGGAGACAGGTGTACCGCAGGGTGGAGTACTGAGCTGTACGTTATTTATTGTTAAAATGAACTCCCTCCACACCGTATTGCCTCGCCCACTCTTCTACTCCGTCTATGTGGATGATGTACAGATAGGGTTCAGGTCGTGTAACCTTAGCATTTGTGAGAGGCAGCTACAGCTTGGCTTGAATAGATTGTCAAAGTGGGCGGATGAGAATGGTTTTAGACTGAACCCCCAAAAAAGCACATGTGTCCTGTTCTCAAACAAGAGAGGTGTGCTACCAGAACCAGACATTAACCTTAAGGGAGAAAGACTAACCGTCAGCCTTGAACACAAATTCTTAGGTGTTATCCTGGACAAAAAACTCAACTTCATTCCCCACTTAAAATATCTTAAAGAAAAGTGCCTGAAGTCCATGAGCCTCCTCAAGCTGCTTTCTCGAACAACTTGGGGCAGTGACAGGAAGTGTCTGCTTAACTTATACAAGAGTCTCGTACAATCACGCCTCGACTACGGAGCCGTAGTGTACCACTCCGCAACTGAGAGTGCGCTAAAGATTCTAGACCCAGTTCACAACCTTGGTATACGACTGGCAACAGGCGCCTTTAGAACGAGCCCTGTTGAAAGTCTCTACGTTGAGTCCAACGAATGTTCCTTACATCTACGTAGAATATTCTTAACTTTTTCATACTACACTAAGGCAAAATCTGACACCGAACATCCATGCCATTCCATCGTTAGCGACCTGTCTGCTGCCACACTTTACCGTAACCGCCCACTTATTAGAACTCCTTTGAGCCTGCGCTTGGAAGCAATGGCAGAAGAAACAGATATTTATATCCCAGAAAATATTCTAATGCCTCCCACTCGCCTTCCACCGCCTTGGGAATGGCAGACCATGGAGTGCGATATCTCTTTTGTCGAAATAACGAAACATGCACCTGAGGCACACATACGATCACACTTCCTCGAACTCCAAGCGATGTACTGCTGTGCCGAGTTTTATACAGATGCTTCCAAATCATCTGCTGGTGTTGCGTATGCAGCACTTGGACCATTTTTTTCCACCTCCGGTACTCTAAATCCTAACACAAGTATTTTCACGGCTGAAGCGTACGCGATACTCTCAGCTGTAAAACACATCAGACAAAGAAATCTCAATAAGACGATCATCTTCACAGATTCATTAAGCGTAGTAAGAGCCTTAATGAGTTTTCGAAAACATAAGAACCCTGTTTTTAATGAACTATACACAGAACTATGCTTAGCATTAATATACAACCAAAACATCGTCCTATGCTGGGTACCTGGCCATAGGGGCATAAAAGGTAATGTAGCTGCTGACGAAAGTGCAACGTCAGTCACCTTAAATGAAACGAATGTAAATAAGCCCCTACCAGCAACAGAACTTAAGCCCTTCTTACGCCATAAACTGAGGAAGTACTGGCAGGATCAATGGAATAAAGCAGAAGGGAATAAGCTACACGTTATCAAACCCAAATTAGGCAACTGGATATCCGAAAGAACAGCAAGGCATAAGGAAGTGCTTCTTTGCAGATTAAGAATAGGACATACTTTCGGCACTCACTCCTACCTTTTGACAGGAAGTGAACCTCCGACATGTACCAAATGTGGCAAGAGGCTTACAGTTATCCATGTCCTTATCCAATGCGCTGAAATAGAGGCAGAAAGAAAAAAGTACTTTCCCTCCGCTTATCTCGAACATATACCGTTACACCCAGCATTCTTTCTCAGCAATGACCCCCTTTTTACTTTTCAATCAGTGTTAAACTTTTTATTTGAAACTGACACCTTAAATGTCATTTGGCCTGGCTACTTGTAGCACGGCCTCCGCCTGGAGGTCGTAGCTGCAATGAAAACACCTATTAGAGCACGTGCCTCCCAGCCCTTGCCTTCAAGGCCTTGCTGAGGCACTAGTGCTAGAAACACTACGTATTTTACTGATCGTCCCTCATCCCGAGAAACATCTGTTGTCATCACAGAAACGATCAATCACTCTCATTTTTTATACTTGAAGTTTACGCACCTCAGAGCGAATAAATTTTAGGCCCTTTTACAGCCACATTGCACCATATGTATATTTTACACATTTTAGCCAATAGTTTTAGGCCACTATACAGCCGTGTATCATATACTCCCCACTATCGACACTCACATGTCATTGACAAGCACTAATCATCGACTTGGCGCTCTTTGGCCATATCTGGCCCTTGCGCCAATAAACTCCACAAATCATCATCATCGTCACGGAGCTTCGCAGTGGACTGTACGTCGAGGCTTCCTTCATGGCTCCCGGCGATGACCACTTGACTCAGGCGCCTCCGACGCCTGCTGCCACTGCGATGACCCCCATCAATCTCCCCGCTCCCGGTGATCCTGGCGTATTCTCGGAAAAGATGGGGAAGACGTCGAGGACTGGATCAGCCTGTACGAACACGACAGCCGCAATAACCGGTGGGATCCTACTACCATGCTCGCCAACGTAGTCTTTTGCCTCGGTGGCACACCTCGAGTTTCGTTTCGGACGCATGAAGATGAGGCCACCAGTTGGGATTCGCTTAAGCAAAAGCTCCGAGACTTGTTTGGCTACCGCTACGGTCACCAACTTGCCGCACAGAAGGCGCTATCCGGCCGTGTGCAGATGTCAACAGAGCCCTACGTCACGTACATTCAGGACGTGTTTGCTCTGTGCCGCAAAGTTGACGCACACATGGCTTAGTTCGACGAGGTTTCCCACAACCTCAAAGGCATTGCCGATGATGCCTTCAACTTGCTCACTTTCAACAACGTAGCGACGGTGGATGCAGTTATATAAGAGTGCCGCCGCCTGGAACTCGCTAAAAGCCGACGTATCGACCAGCAATTCACCCGTCTGCCCAAGACCCCAGTGACATCTTCCTGTGCCGACGCTTCTCGTCCCAACAACACCGTCGTTAGATCGAGGCGGCCGATCCGGCTGCCTTCGACTCGAGCTCCTCCAACGCACCTGCAGCCACGGTTTCCCTGATCCAGGCAGTGGTCCGCCAGGAGTTCTCAAACATGGGTCTTCACACCATCTGCTCGGCCCATCACCCTGATACCCAGCCGGTTTATTCGATTCCGCCCCGTCCCGCATCTTGTAACCCCCACCACGTTTCCGCGACCCATCTGAATGGCGCACTGCTGACGACAAGCCCATTTCTTTTCACTGCCGTCGAATCGGGCACAATTCTCGGCAATGTCACCGTCGCTGGAGGTCCCCGAAGCGGTCTACTAATGCTGCCAACTCTCGCCCCCCAGGTGGCCCTTCTCTTCCCTATGCCGCACGCTCCGATAATACCGCGATTGATTCTCCTGCGCCGAATCGCCACTATTCTCGTTTGCCTTTGCCCCAACGACGACAATCTCGCTCTCCCCGGCCCCGTCGCTCCGTTTCGCCGACTGTTTTCGGACGCCCCCGGCCACGGCGGCCGCATTTCGATGGGGTAGAAATACGAAAACACCCGTGTAGCCCAGGCGGTCGAACTTTCCGGAGTCCTCCACTACGGCGTGCCTCATAATCAGGAAGTGGTTTTGGCACGTATAACACCATAATTTAATTTTTTTTTTCTTTCGGACGCCGCTTTCAGCCGGAAAACTAGACGATGCAGCGCCTCGAAGTGAGGCTGCATTGCTACCTACGCCGCCGAATCCTCTACTGACGTTGCCCACTCATCTGAACCTTTTTGACGAGCAAGTTTTTCTGTATCTGCTCTTGTAGACACTGGGGCGCATTCGTCGGTAATGAGCGCTGGCCTTCGTGACCGCCTGAAGAAAATAATCACGCCCGCCACGACGCCTGTTGCCTGTGTCGCCGATGGCAGAACAGCCCCCGTAATAGGTATGTGTGCCGCCCGCGTCTCCCACTATCCCCACGACATCATCCTCGGCTTAGAATTCCTCTCCGCACATTCTGCTCTCATCCATTGCTCCGCCAGTGCTCTCCGCCTTGACCTGCCTTTTCCGGATTCCGCTGAATCATACACTTGTCGCCTCAGTCCCGTCGACTTGGTTCGCTGGCTACCTTCGGCACTGACTTACATTGACTTAGTGTCATCCTCACCAGTGCCCGACGGTCTTTATTAATTCAAAGTGATACCGTGTGGTCTGTGTAACGCTCCTGCCACTTTTGAAAGCATGATGGACTTCGTTCTTCCGGGTTTCAAATGGTCCACGTGCCTGTACTATTCTCCCCAACGTTCGCTAAACCCCTCGAGCGCCTCTCGGCAGTCCTGGACGTTTTTTGTCGAGCCAGTCTGCAACTCAACGTACCGAAGTGCTCATTCGGCCGTCGCCAGATTACCGTCTTTGGGCATCTCGATGACGCGAACGGAGTGCAACCGGAACCAGGCATGATCCATTGCTTTTACGCACTTCTCTGTTCCGAAGTGTGTCAAAATATGCGCAGCTTCATCGGCCTTTGTTCGCACTAGAAAAATTTCGTGGCCATAGCACGACCACTAACCGAGCTTTTGATAAAAGACGCCCCTTTCCAGTGGGGCGATAATGGGGCCTTAATCGACCTTCTCACACCGCCTCCCGTTCTGGCCCATTTCGTTCCTTCTGTGCCTACCTAAGTCCGTACTGATGCCAGCGTTCACGGAATTGGCGCAGTAGTGGCAGAACGCCAGCGCGGCAACGACCGTGTTATCACTAACGCCAGCAGGCTCCTCTAACCCTCGGAGTCCAACTATTCCATCACTGAGCGTAAGTGTCTGACCCTAGTTTGTGCGGTTGCGAAGTTCAGCCCATACTTATGTAGCCCACCCTCTTTTGTTGTCACAGACCATCGCGCGCTTTGCTGGTTATGCTCACTGAAAGATCCTACAGGAAGACTTGGTCGCTGGGCCTTACGCCTCTAAGAATATTCGTATTCTGTCACCTACAAATCTGCCGACTACACATGGACGGTTACTGTGTGTCTCGCTACACGGTAGACGAGCCTGACGCCGCCGACAGTAGTACCGCCAACGGCATTTTCTCTGCGACTGCCTTTGCTAACATCACCGATGCGCCGCACTGAGACCTATCGCTGGGAGCACTCATCGAGCGTCTGCGCTCTACACCTACCGACGCATCCGCTCGCCGATGACGCATCGCACACCACCCTCCAGGGCGGCATTCTGTACCGAAGCAACTTCCTCCCTGACGGATCTGATCTTCTTGTCGTGCCGAAACATCTACGACAGAGTATGCTCTTTGAGATGCATGACGCACCCACTGCAGGACATCTTACGACTGCGCCCGCCGCCGCTTGTATTGGCCTCGTATCGCTCGCTCCATCCGACGCTATGTTGCAACCTGTGATCCTTGCCAGCGTCGGCAAACACCTCACGTGCTAACTGCCAGTCATGTCCAGCCGATAACCGTCCCTGGGGAACCGTTCTTTCGTGTTTGATTAGACCTCCTCCGTCCCTTTCCCACGTCATCCTCTGGGAACAAATGGGTAGCCGTCGCAACTGATTACGCCACCCGATACGCTATCTCGCGGGCTCTCCCTACCAGTTGCGCCACTGACGTCACGGAATTTCTCTTGCGTGGGGTCCCATCTTGCATCATGGGGCCCCACGACAGCTGCTTACTGACCGTGGTCGTAACTTCCTCTCGAAAGTTCAAACGAAATGTCGGCGAACAGATGTCCTCTTCTGTCGCCTCAGAATAGAACACACATTTGGGACCCATCATTTTCTACTAACTGGAAGTGAACCTCCAACCTGTGGTAGATGCGGTGGGAGGCTGACCGTCCTCCATGTCCTCTTGGAGTGTCGGAAAGCCGAACCTGAAAGAATGAAACATTTTCCGCTTGCATACCGTAATTACATCCCTCTACACCCGGCTATGTTTATTGGCAAGGAACCGCTTTTTAACACCAAGGCAGTCCTCGACTTCTTAAAGGATGTAGTTCTACACGTTATAAGCCCATTAAATTCGTAGAGCATCCTCGCTCCAGAGGATGCCGCTGCAATAATTGTTTTGAATAGTACATGCCTCCAGGCCCTTGTGCTTCAAGGGCTCTAAGGAGGTAGTAGTACTCTAGCATTTCTTATGATCTCATATATTTTACCTATCGCATCATTCTTTTTATATGCATCTATATGTTCATATTGCAAGTCATACGTCATCGCCATAATTTTATTACACATATTTTACGCACTTTAGAGCGTATATTTTAAGGCCCCTTTACAGCCACGTCACACCAATTTCATAGTAATCATAGTTACACTGCGCACCCACTACCACAGACATGGCGCTCTTTGGCCACACCTGGCCCTTGCGCCATAAAACCCCATACATCATCATCCTCTCGAAAGTTATCGCCGACATTGTTCGTTCCTGCTCCACTCAACACAAGCTGACTACCTCATACCATCCTTAAACCAATGGCTTGACAGAGCGATTAAAGCGTACTCTTACCGATATGCTGTCCAAGTACGCTTCCAAGGACCACGAGCCCCCGCAGGGGCGTCTGCGTCAGCAGGCGTTTGGTGTGTTGCGACACCACGGACCCGAGCACACGAGGGTCGGACCCTCCCGCGTGTAGCCGTGCGCGGCTTAGCCGTGTCTGGGGAAAAGGGGATCCTGGGGGTTGAGCCGATGCTGGGTGTTTGGACCTTTCAGGCCCCCCGGCGGAGGCAACACACCCCTTTGGCCTCTGCTTCACATAGACGGCACCCCCGGACTGACCCACCCGGGGGAAATCGGTAGTTGCCTTTTCCTGTCTCTCTCTCCCTCCAGTCTTCGTCTTTCTCTTACTTTTCGTCTTTCCTGTCTTCTCCAAGCTTCCGCTTACTTCCAATTTTTCCAGGCAGCAAGGGTTAACCCTGTGTGAATAACCAACCTAGGTTATCTCATATTTGGTTATAGTGGTAATGTACAGCTGGCGCTTGCAGGCCGTGTCTCACATGCCCTGCAGCGCCCCCTTGTAGGACTCCACGGTGGGTGGCTGGCGTTACTGCCGAAATTACAATCTCCTATGGCTACTTCCTTTCCCCTACTACCTGATCGCTCCCTGAAGAGGGGGCGCACCGATGATGTCTTAGAATTTTTCGCCCGTCAAAAAGAAACTTTTCCACGCTTCCACGTAGTCCACTCCGAAACACCAAACAAACCCGTACGAACAATCTCACCATTTCTCGTGTCTAAGTCTCTCACCCAAGTTTTTGGTACAGGTTACAAAGCATCCAGAATGGCAAGCGGTGATCTCCTCTTGGAGCTCCGAAACAATAAGCAATATGAGAACCTACCGAACCTAGTATCATTTGGCGACGCCAAAGTGACAGTAACTCCGCATCGTACTATGAATACCACCCGTGGCGTAGTCTCCGATGATGATCTCTTGGAGCTGACTGAGGCTGAGCTCTTGGAGGGCTTCAGTGAGCAGAACGTCGTGAACGTTAAGCGAATAAAGATGAGGCGTGACAACAAGGAAATACAGACCAAACATTTGATACTAACTTTTGGCACAAGTGTCCTGCCCGAGTCCATCGAGGCCGGGTATATCAAGCTCCGTGTTCGGCCATATATCCCTAATCCCCTGCGTTGCTTCAAATGTCAGCGTTTCGGTCACAGCTCTCAGAGCTGCCGAGGCCGCCAAACCTGCGCTAAATGCAGTGCTAATGAGCACACTTCTGAATCTTGTGAAAACTCTCTCCGCTGCGTAAACTGTGAAGGTGAGCACGCTGCATACTCGCGGTCGTGCCCATCTTGGAAGAAAGAGAAGGAAATAGTTACGATTAAAGTAAAAGAAAACATAAGTTTCAAGGAGGCACGCAGGCGGGTATCGTACCTGCCCAAGAAAACCTTTGCCGATGTGGCGCGTCAGGGGGCAGCGTCACAACGGCCTCCGGCGGCTGTCCGACCCACAGGCAGTGAGTCGGCAGTTACGCCATCTGCCCCCGCGGCGGTTGCAGCTAGCGCTGCTCCGTCGACCCAGAATGAGGGACCAACGACCCCGAAGGTGGCCGCCGCCGAGGCTGTCCCAACCTCCCCGGCCCCTTCCAGCGCTGGCAACAGCCGGCGCAGCCAGATCCCTCAGGGAGCCCCATCGACCTCCGGGCTGGTGGGCGCAGGGGTCTTGCCCTCCAAGGCGGGACTCTCTCGGGAAACATCTCGCTCGCAAGAGCACGTGTCCGGCGCCTCACAAGAGGCAATGGACACTACACCCATCCTCAAGGCGCACCAAGCGCCTAAGGAGCGTCGAGGTTCCCTCGAACGCTCCAGAAAGAACAAAACCCCTATTACAGGGCCTCGAAAGGGCTCTGTAATCTAAGGCATCACTTCCGTTTCCGTACACACAGCACTAATTTACATTAAATATGGATACACAAATCATACAATGGAACGTCAGAGGTCTCCTTAGAAACCTTGATGATGTACAAGAACTGATCCACCAACACAATCCAAAAGTGCTGTGTTTACAGGAAACACACTTAAAACCACAACACACAAACTTTCTACGACCGTATGTCACGTTTCGGAAAGATCGCGATGATGCTATCGCATCATCGGGCGGTGTTGCCATTTCTATCCATAAGAGCATTGCATGTCAACTTTTACAGCTACAAACGCCTCTCGAAGCAGTGGCGGTTCGAGCTGTACTCCTAAACAAACTCATCACCATTAGCTCTCTTTACATACCCCCACATTACAAATTAACGAAACATGAATTCCAATCCTTTATAGATCAATTGCCAGAACCTTACGTTGTACTTGGCGATTTCAATGCGCACAGCTCCCTGTGGGGCGACTCTCGTATAGATGCGCGAGGTCGTCTTGTTGAACAGTTCCTTTTTTCCTCTGGTGCGTGCCTTCTGAATAAGAAGAAACCCACATATTACTGTCTTGCAAACAATACCTTTTCTTCAATAGATCTGAGCATAGTTTCTCCGTCCATACTGCCTGAACTAGAATGGGAAGTTACGAATGATCCTTACGGAAGTGACCACTTCCCCGTACTACTAAGAACACTTAAAGAATACGAATATCCACCACAGGCTCCTAGGTGGAAGATTGACACAGCAGACTGGGAGAGGTTCCGAAACTTAACTAATATATCATGGGATGACATGTCTTCTTTAGAAATCGACGCTGCTGTGGAGTACTTCACAGCCTTTGTAATAGATGCCGCATCTAAATGCATACGTGAATTAAGCGGCTCGGCATGCAAACGGCATGTCCCGTGGTGGAACAATGAATGCAGAATCGCACGTAGAAATCAGAACAAAGCGTGGGGGTTGCTACGCGCTTCGCCCACAGCAGAAAATCTTGTCAACTTTAAGAAAGTAAAGTCCCAAGGCAGGAGAACCCGCCGACAGGCTAGAAGAGAAAGCTGGGAGAAGTTTTTATCAAGTATAAACTCTTATACAGATGAGGCCAAAGTATGGAACAAGGTAAATAGAATTATAGGGCGACAAACATATTCCCTTCCTCTGGTAAATACACAGGGCGATACACTGCAAGATCAGGCAGACTCACTTGGGGAGCACTTTGAGAGCGTATCAAGTTCAAATCATTATTCGCAATCCTTCCTGAAATATAAGCAAATAGAAGAACGTAAGCCACTAACAAGAAAATGTCGAGAGAATGAGCCTTACAACCGTCCATTTAGTATTGCCGAATTAAGAGCTGCCCTGAGCGCATGCAAGAGCTCCGCACCAGGATCTGATAGAGTCATGTATGAAATGCTCAAAAACTTACACAATGACACGCAACTTACACTACTCACACTTTTCAACACCATCTGGAATGCAGGGTACCTTCCAACCGCGTGGAAGGAAGCCATTGTGGTACCTGTTTTGAAACAAGGCAAAGACCCTTCCTCAGTGGCAAGTTACCGCCCGATAGCCCTCACAAGTTGCATTTGTAAAGTGTTTGAAAAAATGATAAACCGGCGACTCATTCATTTCCTTGAACAGAGCAAAATGCTTGATCCTTATCAGTGCGGCTTCCGAGAAGGGCGCTCCACAACTGACCATCTTGTACGTGTAGAAGCAAATATTCGGGACGCATTTGTGCACAAACAGTTTTTGTTATCCATATTCCTAGATATGGAGAAGGCGTATGATACGACGTGGCGTTACGGAATCTTAAGAGACTTGTCGGAAATGGGCATCCATGGTAATATGCTAAACCTCATAGAAAGCTATTTGTCCAGTCGTACATTCCGGGTAAAAGTCGGTAATGTACTCTCGCGTCCTTTTACGCAAGAAACGGGTGTACCCCAAGGAGGCGTGCTCAGCTGCACACTCTTCATCGTGAAGATGAACACGCTTCGCGCTTCATTACCACCTGCAATCTTTTATTCTGTCTACGTGGACGACATTCAAATAGCTTTCAAATCGTGTAACCTCGCAGTCTGCGAGAGACAGGTACAGCATGGCCTGAACAAAGTGTCAATGTGGGCAGACAAGAATGGGTTTAAGATAAATCCTAACAAAAGCTCTTGTGTTCTTTTTACAAGAAAGAGAGGACTTATCCCAGATCCTTGCATAGAACTGCGTGGACAACAGATACCTGTAAACAAAGAACACAAATTTCTAGGTGTCATACTTGACTACAGACTCACCTTCGTCCCCCACATTAAACATCTCAAAGAAAAGTGTCTAAAAACAATGAACATAATCAAACTTCTATCCCAGACTACGTGGGGTAGTGACAGGAAGTGCTTAATGAATCTCTATAAAAGCCTCATTCGATCACGACTAGACTATGGCGCCGTGATTTACCACTCTGCCGCCCCGAGCGCACTAAGGATGCTAGACCCAGTCCATCATCTAGGAATCCGACTGGCCACTGGCGCTTTCAGAACGAGTCCCATACAAAGTTTATATGTAGAATCAAATGAGTGGTCACTTCATCTGCAGAGAACATACATCAGTCATACATATTTTCTGAAAGTCCACTCAAACCCCCAACATCCCTGTTTTAGTACCATTAATGACATGACATGTGCTACACTCTTTCGCAATCGTCCGTCCGTAAGACAGCCTTTCTCGCTGCGTGTGAGGGAGCTTAGCGGGGAAATGCACGTTCCACTCCTCGAGCTTCGCCTAATGCATCCAGCCAAGCTGCTACCTCCTTGGGAGTGGCAGCTCATACAATGTGATATATCGTTCGTGGAAGTCACAAAGCATGCCCCAGAGATTGAAATCAAGATGCATTTCCGGGAACTCCAGCACAAATACTCCTGCACGGAGTTCTACACAGACGCATCAAAGTCACACGACGGGGTATCCTATGCAGCCGTCGGTCCATCCTTCTCGGAATCCGACGTACTGCACCTGGAAACTAGTATCTTTACGGCTGAGGCCTACGCACTGCTGTCGGCCGTAAAGCATATAAATAAATCACAACTCCAGAAATCAATTATATATACGGACTCCCTCAGTGTTGTGAAGGCCTTGATGTCTTTCTGTAATCACAAAAATCCAGTATTTATTGAGCTCTACTCCGCACTGTGCAAAGCATATATATCTAACCAACATGTGATCATATGCTGGGTGCCTGGACATAGGGGCATCGAGGGAAACGTTCTAGCCGACCAGATGGCCACATCAATCTCATTGCATGCAGTTAATCCTACTGCTTCGGTCCCTGTCACAGACCTGAAGCCTTTCTTAAGAAGGAAACTACGAAAGCATTGGCAACGCATGTGGGATGAAGAAATAAATAATAAACTGCATGTAATAAAGCCACAGTTAGGTTTTTGGCCTCCTGTGTCAAAATCCCGCCGTACAGATGTCCTATTCTGCCGTCTAAGAATAGGGCACACTTTTGGCACACATAACTTTTTACTCACGGGAAACGAGCCTCCAACCTGTGGTAGATGCGGGGAGAGGCTGACCGTCCTCCACGTCCTACTGGAGTGTCGGGAAGCCGAATCCGAAAGAAAAAAACATTTTCTCGTAGCATACCGGCACCGCATCCCCCTTCATCCTGTTATGTTACTTGGTCCAGAACCACTCTTTGACAGCAACGCCGTCCTAGGTTTTTTGAAAGATGTTGTGTTGCATGTTATTAGCCCCACACGTTCGTAGCGCTTCCTCTCTCCAGAGGATGCCGCTGCGATAATTATTTTGAATAGCACATGCCTCTAGGCCCTTGTGGTTCAAGGGCTCTGGCGAGGCAGTAGTGCTGTAAGCAATTTACCATCTCGCATATTTTAAACAATGCATCATTCTTTCACGATGGATTTTAATGTTCATGGTATTCGTCATTAGTCATCGCCATAATTTTATAGTACATAGATTTTACGCTTTTACAGCGACTATTTTTAGGCCACTTTACAGCCAAGTCACATCTTCCATAATACATCGTTAACACTACCACCTGTCATGGCGCTCTTTGGCCAAACCTGGCCCTTGCGCCAAAAAACTCCACACATCATCATCATCAAGGACCACGAGACTGGGACATTGCCCTTCCTTGCGTCACGTTTGCGTATAATTCTTCCCGGCACGACAACGCCGGCTTTTCTCCATTTTATTTACCGTACGGTCGCGAACCGACATTGCCTCTTGACACGCCACTTGCCCCAGCTGCGATCTCAACAAGCGAGTATGCGCGTGATGCCATCGCCCTCGCCGTCCATGCACGCCAGCTTGCCCGTGCTAGACTGACGGACTCGCAAACCACTCAGCAGCGTCGGTACAACGCTCGCCACCATGACGTACAGTTTTCCCCTGGTGCGCTCGAGCTCCTGTGGTCGCCCTCTCGTCACGTTCGACATTTAGAAAATCTTCTTTCGCGGTACAAAGGGCCCTAGCACGTGCTGCGCCAGGGGACGCCTTTGACGTATGAAATTTCTCCTTTGAGTTCAACCTCGTCCTCTACTCTGGCATCTAGTGATGTCGTGCACGTTAGTAGGCTCAAGACCTGCTGTACTGCTTCCGAGTCCGGCCTTTAGTCGCTCCGGGACGGCGCTTTTGCCGCCGGGGGTAATGCTACAGGAACAGTATTTCCGATGAGGAAGAAGCGAGCAGTGTGAAGACGACGACGACGCTTGGATGCTACCGCGGGCTGTTGCCTCTTGGTCAAGTGCGGCATATTTCCCAGTAAATATACTGCGTCTGCGTCTTCCTACGTAACAATATTAATGAAAGTTGGAAAAGTGTACAGTTGTTTGACTATTCCGGTCTCTCGTGCTATACTTTTTATTTCATTGGCGCTGAACCAATGTCTAGCCATGTGACAAGCACACGTGCTCCCCCCCCCCCCCCCCCGTCACCCAGGGTGGTTGCAGCTTTAGGCTGTAGTATGCCCTGAGTGCTCTTTTAATGTACTTGAATCATGATTTCATAAGAGCTGGTTGTACCCAGTTGGTTCAGGGACCAGCCTTCACTCCTGCCGAAGGCGCCGTTTGATGATGAGTGCCTTCTGCTGGACTCTGTTCTAAGGGTAGATGCTACTCAGGAAAAAAGAATTTTTCTACTAGAGGTTTCAAACTGTGCAAGTTGCAGTTCTTCAAGCAGATTTCGAATTTGCATTGGGTTTTGTTTAGCAGCAGTATTTCTTTAGTTAAGTCCTCCACATCAGAATATATAGCCATCTTTGCAGACACTTCATTTTGTATTAAATATTCACAAGAACGCCGTGCTGTAGCTTATTTAGGTCTCTGTAAACTTGAAAGTGCCGATATCTGTCCGAACAGAATGTACAATTAGTGGAACTATCCACTCATCACGCCTAGTTATCCATCAGAGTGGAAGGCGCAATGCAGCAAACGAATAAAGAGAAAAATGAAGAAGGTGGGGCTGGACGACTTGGTTTGTTCCTTAAGCCCGGTATGGGAGAATGCAGGGAAGCACCATTACCTGGGTACGATCCTGGACCTAGAGGGTTGACAGTGACACTTGCCTAATGATGGCAACGTAAGAGGACATTTAATTTGAATAAGTCCTCCTTGAATAAGTCAATCTGAAGTTATTTTGGTAAAAAGCACCTTAGATAGCGTTCTACAGCTTTCACTGTATAGGAATAATTTACTAGGAGACAGTATTTTTAAAAAATAGGTGTTTGTGTAGAGCTGGTGCAGAGCCTCCTCATCAAGGGTGCATAAATTATTTCTCTTCCACTGTCTGCTGCAGTTTTAACTGTATATATGTGAATAATGCCATATTTCAGCTCTAGGTGGCTATAGGTAGGCTTAAAGTCCTACCTACAGATATTTGTGCGAGAACATGTCTGATTGAATGTCTAGACCTCTTATTTCTCATAAAGAAAAACCATTACCTTTTTAATGCCAGTTTTATTACCATTTTAACGTTTCTTTGTTGCTACATAGGCTTGTTGCTCCTTTAACAGTGGACCATACTTGGACGCTGCAAGGGAGTCCACCCTATTCCAGAGCTGCAATAGTACTGTAATGCGAGATGGACATTCTCAATACGGTGAATTCACATGCACTTGTGCACACAAACAAAACCTATTTTCGTTAGACAGCCTACGGTCGTTACTATGGACCCACGTACAACAGACGTTTGGATACAACGGACCATATTTCCACATTAGTCTGCTCTACCTTTCTTAATAATGCAAGGAAAATCGCTTTTAAGGGTCCGCACTACAACTTTGCCGTGTCGATACGGCTGAATATTGTGCGAAGGAGGGAGGGAAGCGGAGAAGAACACAGTCTTTCGTGCGTGAGGCAAGGGGTTGGGGGTCGAGGTGGTTCTGCTCTGGTGGCTGCCATTAACCTTGCTGGAGCCGTATCTTGAAAGCGACCTGCGATGTGGACTCAGAGCGCAATCGTGCGGCCGCCGTATCTTCAAAGCGAGCTTTGAAGCGAGCTCTGCTTTCGGCGTTCAGTTTGCGTTGAAGGGAGAGACAGCACGAAGGTGAATTCGCTCACTGTTGCTGCCGCGTTTCCTCGTGCCAACGTTTAGGCAGTGACCTTACGCAGTCATCGAGCGTGATGTGTTCTTTACATGTGCGCATGTGACACCATGCTTGTTAATAGAGTCGGTGACTAATGTTCACAACTTTATACGGGCGATAAAACTGCTATATTTACCCCGCATAGCTGTCTGCTAATTTACTATCGCAATCGATGCTTCGCCTTTCGGACAAAACTGTGAGTTTATTCGCTCGTTTTTTTTTTACTTTGGACGTCCGTCACTATCTTTTTACCGTTGTTACACATCGTTACCAAAACTACGAAAGTGAGGCATTTAGGATATTACGAACATAGGATAGAACAAACACATTTTGTTGTAGTATCAGGGTCCGTTCTAAAGAGCCGAATGTATTTGTTGTAAATAACTTTTATATCTGATGTGCAAAAGCGGTGTAGCCCGCTCACTCACTTGCTTGCTTCGTTTTCCAGGTTGAGCAGCCACAGTCCCGGATGACACAACCCACAGGCAGGCACGCCCAGAGGGTCTAACTTTACAGTATAACTTTACAGTATAACTGCATAGACCAGTATAACCCCCCCGCAGGGGCGTCTGCATAAGCAGGCGTTTGGTGTGTTGCGCCACCACGTACCCGAGCACACGAGGGTTGGACCCTCCCGCGTGTAGCCGTGCGCGGCTTAGCCGTGTCCGGGGAAAGGGGGATCCTGGAGGTTGAGCCGATGCCGGGTGTTCGGACCTTTAAGGCCCCCCGGCGGAGGCAACACACCTCTTTGGCCTCTGCTTCACGTAGACGGCACCCCCGGACTGACCCACCCGGGGGAAATCGGCAGTCGCCTTTTCCTGTCCTCCTCTCCACTCTTCGTCTTTCTCTCTCGTCTTTTTCATCTTTCCTGTCTTCTCATCATTTCTCCTCACTTCCTAGTTTCCCGGCGGCAAGGGTTAACCTTGTGTAGCTAGCCAGCCTTGGTTATGCTGTATTTGGTTATAGCAGCGATGTACGGCTGGCGTTGGCAGGGTTTCCCTTGCAGGAACTTCTGTCACGTCCCCCTGTAGGGCTCCATGGTGGGTGGTCGGCATCGCGGCCGAAAACCCAACATTACTTATGGAACACGCTTTTCCTAAGCTACCTGATCGCCCTCAGAAACGAGGGCGCACCGAAGAAGTTTTTCAGTTTTTCGGACGACAAGTCCACAATTTTCCTCGTTTCCATGTCATCCACGCAGAAAAACCAGCTAAACAAGTACGAACAATCTCCCCGTTCCTTGTATCGAAGTCTCTTACCGAAGTTTTTGGCCCAGGATATAAGGTGTCGAGGATGGCTAGCGGTGACCTCCTCTTGGAGCTCCGCGACCAGAAGCAATTTGAGAAGCTGCCACAGCTAGTATCATTTGGGGAGACCCAAGTAGTAGTAACCCCACACCGCACAATGAATACCTCCCGCGGCGTTGTCTCGGACGATGATTTGCTGGAGCTCACTGAGGCCGAGCTCTTGGAAGGTTTGAGTGAACAAAATGTTATAAATGTCAAAAGAATTAAGATGAGGCGAGATGGTAAAGAACTTGCGACCAAACACCCAATACTGACATTCAATTCAAGTGTCCTGCCCGAGTCAATCGAGGCCGGGTACATCAAGCTCCGTGTAAGACCGTACGTGCCAAATCCCCTCCGATGTTTCAAGTGCCAGCGTTTTGGCCACAGTTCGCAGAGCTGCCGAGGCCGCCAAACTTGTGCAAAATGCAGCGCGCATGAACACTCCTCTGAAGCCTGTGAGAATTCTTTCCACTGTGTAAATTGTGATGGCGAGCATGCCGCATACTCGCGGTCATGCCCGTCTTGGAAGAAAGAAAAAGAAATAGTAACAATCAAAGTAAAAGAGAATATCTCATTCAAGGAGGCACGCAGGCGGGTAACATACCTTCCTAAGGCCAGCTTTGCCGAAGTGGCGTGTCAGGGGGCAGCGTCACAACGGCCTCCGGCGGCTGTCCGACCCACAAGCCGTGAGTCGGCAGTTACGCCATCTGTCCCCGCGGCGGTTGCAGCTAGCGCTGCTCCGTCTACCCAGCAGACGGGGCCACCGACACCGAAGGTGGGCGCAGCCGAGGCTGCCCAGCCTCCGAGGCCCCTTCCAGCGCTGGCAACGGCCAGCGCAGCCAAATCCCTCTGGGAGCCCCATCGACCTCCGGGCTGGTGGGCGCAGGGGTCTTGCCCTCCAAGGCGGGACTCCCTCTGAAAACTTCCCGCTCGCAAGAGCACGTGTCCGGCGCCTCACAAGAGGCAATGGACACCACACCTATCCTCAAGGCGCACCAGGCGCCTAAGGAGCGTCGAGAATCACTCGAACGCTCCAAAAAGAACAAAACACCTATTACAGGGCCTCGAAAGGGCTCTGTAATCTAAGGCATCTTTCCGTTTCCGTACACACAGCACTAATTTACATTAAATATGGATACACAAATCATACAATGGAACGTCAGAGGTCTCCTTAGAAACCTTGATGATTTGGAAGAACTAATCCACAAATATAATCCAAAAGTGCTGTGTTTACAGGAAACACACTTAAAATCTAAAAACACAAACTTTCTCCGAACGTATGTTACGTTTCGCAAAGATCGCGATGATGCCGTCGCATCATCGGGTGGTGTTGCGATTGTCACTCGTAAAAGTATAGCCTGTCAGCCCTTACAGCTACAAACGCCCCTTGAAGCAGTGGCGGTGCGAGTTGTTCTGCTAAACAAACTCATCACTATCTGCTCGCTTTATATACCCCCACATTACAAATTAACTAAACACGAATTTCAGTCCTTCATGGATGAATTGCCAGAGCCTTATGTTGTTCTTGGCGATTTTAATGCACACAATTACCTGTGGGGCGACCCTCGTATAGATGCGCGAGGACGACTTGTTGAACAATTCCTTTTCTCTTCTGGTGCGTGCATTCTGAATAAGAAAGAACCCACATATTACTGTCTTGCCAACAAATCCTTTTCTTCAATAGATCTTAGCCTAGTCTCCCCGTCACTACTGCCTGAACTCGAATGGGAAGTTACAAACAATCCTTACGGAAGCGACCACTTCCCCATACTGCTACGAACACCTAAAAAGAACGAATATACACCACAGGCTCCTAAGTGGAAGATTGATACAGCTGACTGGGAGAAATTCCGAACTCTCAGCAGTATTTCATGGGATGACATGTCCTCGTTAGGAATTGATGCTGCTGTGGAATATTTTACAGCCTTCATAATAGATGCCGCATCTAAATGCATATCACAAGTAAATGGCTTGGGGTGTAAACGGCGCGTGCCGTGGTGGAACGAGGATTGTAGGATCGCTCGTAAGAAACAAAACAAAGCGTGGGGGTTGCTACGCGCCTCCCCCACTGCGGAGAATCTCATAAACTTTAAAAAAGTAAAATCCCAAGGCAGGCGAACCCGTCGACAGGCCAGAAGAGAGAGCTGGCAGAAATTTTTATCAGGTATCAACTCGTATACAGATGAGGCCAAAGTCTGGAACAGGGTTAGTAGGATAAGAGGGCGACAAACATACTCCCTCCCTTTGGTAAACACGCAAGGCGAAACCCTGCAAGACCAGGCAGATTCACTTGGGGAGCACTTTGAACGTGTGTCAAGCTCAATCAATTATTCCCAGTCCTTTCTTAAACATAAAGAAATAATAGAACGTAAGCCAATCATTCGAAAATCCAGGCAGAATGAACCGTATAACTGGCCTTTCAGTACTGCCGAGTTGAACGCTGCCTTGAACACATGCAAAAGCACTGCACCGGGACCTGACAGAGTCATGTATGACATGATTAGAAACCTACATACTGACACACAAGTTACACTACTTACACTATTCAACGCTATTTGGGCTTCCGGATACCTCCCATCGACATGGAAGGAAGCGATTGTAGTTCCTGTTCTGAAGCACGGGAAAGACCCCTCCTTGGCGGCAAGTTACCGTCCGATAGCTCTAACTAATTGTCTGTGTAAGCTTTTTGAAAAAATGATAAATCGCAGACTTATACATTTCCTTGAGCTCAACAAAATGCTCGATCCTTATCAGTGTGGATTCCGAGAAGGGCGGTCAACAACAGATCATCTTGTGCGCATTGAAGGATATATTCGCGATGCCTTTGTACACAAACAGTACTTCCTCTCCATATTCCTTGATATGGAGAAGGCATATGATACAACATGGCGTTACGGGATCCTGCGAGATTTGTCGGGAATGGGCATCTGTGGAAATATGTTGAAAATAATTGAAAGCGTTTTGTCCAATCGTACCTTCCGTGTAAAAGTTGGCAATGCACTGTCACGTCCCTTTACCCAGGAAACTGGTGTACCCCAGGGAGGCGTGCTCAGCTGCACTCTCTTTATCGTTAAGATGAACACCCTACGTGCTTCACTACCACCTGCCATTTTTTATTCCGTATACGTAGACGATATACAAATAGGCTTCAAATCCTGCAACCTCACAGTATGCGAAAGACAGGTACAGCAAGGCTTGAACAAGGTTTCTAAGTGGGCAGACCAAAACGGATTCAAAGTCAACCCCCACAAAAGTTCTTGTGTTCTCTTCACAAGAAAGAGAGGCCTGGTCCCAGATCCTTGTGTAGAACTGGGCGGACAACAAATTCCTGTAAACAAAGATCACAAATTTCTTGGTGTTATACTTGACTCCAGGCTTACTTTCATTCCGCACATAAAACATCTGAAAGAAAAATGTCTTAGAACAATGAACTTACTTAAAATCCTATCCCACACAACGTGGGGTAGCGACAGACAGTGTTTGTTGAATATTTACAAGAGCCTTGTTCGATCACGGTTAGATTATGGTGCCGTAGCATATCACTCTGCCGCACCGAGCGCACTTAAGAAGTTAGACCCCGTTCACCATCTGGGTATCCGTTTGGCCACTGGCGCATTTAGGACAAGCCCTGTTGAAAGCCTATATGTAGAGTCAGATGAGTGGCCACTCCATCTTCAAAGAACAAACATCAGCTTAACATATTTTCTCAAGGTTCGCTCTACTAAGGAACATCCGTGTTTCACAACCGCTAACGACTTGACGTGTGAAACACTTTTTCATAACAAACCCTCTATGAGACTTCCTTTCTCACTGCGTGCAAGAGAACTTTGCACGGAAATGGATGTCCCAGTTCTCGAGCAACGCTTAATGCCTCCAGCTAAGCTAGTACCACCCTGGGAGTGGCAGCTGATAGAGTGTGACACATCCTTTATAGAGGTTACTAAACATGCGCCAGAGCCACATATCAAAATGCATTTCTTGGAGCTCCAGCACAAGTACTCGTGCGCAGAGTTTTACACAGACGCTTCTAAGTCGCATGCCGGGGTGTCCTACGCAGCCATTGGTCCATCCTTCTCGGAATCCGGTGTACTGCACCCTGAAACAAGTATATTTACGGCTGAGGCGCATGCACTATTGTTGGCTGTGAAACATATCAGAAAATCAAATATTCAAAAGACAATTTTATTTACAGACTCCCTAAGTGTCGTAAAAGCCTTGAAGTCACACTGTAAACACAGAAACCCCGTAATAACTGAGCTCTATTCCATTCTCTGTAGAGCGTATATGTCTAACCAGCATGTCATGATATGCTGGGTGCCCGGACATAGGGGCATTGAGGGTAACGTTCTAGCGGACCAGATGGCCACATCCATTTCATTGCATGCAGTTAGTCCTACTGCTTCGGTCCCTGTCACAGATCTGAAACCTTTCTTAAGAAGAAAACTGCGAAACCACTGGCAACGTATGTGGGACGCAGAAGTAAATAACAAACTGCACGTGATAAAACCACAGTTAGGTTCTTGGCCCCCCGTAACAAAATCACGGCGAACAGATGTCCTATTCTGTCGCCTGAGAATAGGACACACATTTGGCACGCATAACTTTCTACTCACTGAAAATGATCCTCCAACCTGCGGTAGATGCGGGGAGAGGCTGACCGTCCTCCACGTCCTCCTGGAGTGTCGGGCAGCCGAATCTGAAAGAAGAAAACATTTTTCCCTAGCATACCGGCAGCACATCCCCCTACATCCTGTAATGCTACTCGGTCCAGAACCTTTATTTGACACCAACACAGTCCTAAGTTTTCTGAAAGATGTTGTCTTGCATGTTTTTTAGCCCCACGTGTTCGTAGCAGGTCCTCTCTTCAGAGGATGCCGCTGTGATAGCTCTTTCGTATAGCACGCCCCTCTAGGCCCTTGTGTTTCAAGGGCTCCGGTGAGGCAGCAGTGCTCCAGGTAATTTTACTATCTCATATATCTTTTATTCTGCATCATTCTTTTACGATGGATTTTAATGTTCAAAGTATTCGTCATGAGTCATCGCCATAATTTTATAGCACGTAGATTTTACGCACTTTACAGCGACAATTTTTAGGCCAGTTTACAGCCAAGTCACATCTCCATAATACATCGTCAACATCACCACTTGTCATGGCGCTCTTTGGCCACACCTGGCCCTTGCGCCATTAAACACCACATATCATCATCATCATCATCATCACCAGTATAACCCTGCATTGACCCAACATAGGGGTGGCAGCATTTATGAATAAATACAGTCTCATTTCGTGTGAGAGTACTGTCCGCCGCTATCAGTAATACACTATAACTACTAAATTTAAGTTATCTGTCGTCTGGAATTTTCACAAGTTTTGTATGGTATAAAAAGGCTCTCGGGTTGAAATTCAGTATTTTGTTAATGTGCTTATCATATTATTGTGCAATATGATTTGGTAGGATTGGTGTATTAACTCTGGTTACCACGAGAAAATGGCAGCTTTTTTATAGGTCTCCGAGAAAAATTCTTTGCCACTACAAATAACCTTGCAGCACATATTGCAGCATAGCAAATTGTACAAAACGAGGTTTTCGTTTGTACAATTGTTCTTGTTTGCAAAAATTTTGTTAGATAACATATACCAATTCTAGAAATGGCCATTTATGTGACTAGCTGTTAAAAACAATAAAAAAGGAATACGTACAAAAGCATTCATAGCAAAGTAAATTCAGAATATAGATTTCATAAGTATGACCTAGGAATAGTGTCTGAAAGAATGCTTGGTACACTCTATTTATCGGAGACGTGGACAATGTCACGTCCACGCTGACGCAAGCCGTCATGTGGTGACAGTGGCTCAATGAGGAAATTGACAGGGAATGTTCTCTCCAAGACCCGGTAAGGCCCTTGGAATTTTGGGACGAGTTTCGAGGAAAGCGCCGGCGTTTGCAAAGGAACCGACAGCCACCCAAGAGCGACTGGAGCGTAGGTGGTGTTTTGAGGCCAGTTGGTGTAGTTTACTTTCTGGCGCTGCTGTTGCTCTGCCGTAAAGGTGTCAAGTAGATTGGAAACTGTGCTACCTCAACATAGGGCTAGCACTGGAATCATAGCCTCAGGGGCATGGGGCTGGAATCACCTGCTTACTGCAGTCAGGCAACAGAAGACGCAGCCCCACTGGTTAACACGCAGTGAACTATTTCTGAGCCCTTCTCCTCGCCTAGGAGCCACCCAAGAGCGACTGGAGCGTAGGTGGTCTTTTGAGGCCAGTTGGTGTAGTTTTCTTTCTGGCGCTGCTGTTGCTCTGCCGTAAAGGTGTCAAGTAGATTGGAAACTGTGCTACCTCAACATAGGGCTAGCACTGGAAGCATAGCCTCAGGGGCATGGGGCTGGAATCACCTGCTTACTGCAGTCAGGCAACAGAAGACGCAGCCCCACTGGTTAACACGCAGTGAACTATTTCTGAGCCCTTCTCCTCGCCTAGGGGAATAAGCTGTTAGGGCTGCTTGTTTTGGCCAGCGATAGTGAATGGTTATACACACCACTCCTTCTATGGGCATTTATGTCACGACCTTGAAAGAAAGAGGTGTTTCAGTACTCTACTTCCTCCCCGCAGGGGCGTCTGCGTCAGCAGGAGTTTGGTGCATTGCGACACCACGTACCCGAGCACAAGAGGGTTGGACCCTCCCGCGTTTAACCGTGCGTGGCTTAGCCGTGTCCGGGGAAGAGGGGATCCTGGGGGTTGAGCCGATGCCGGCTGTTTGGAACATTACGGCCCCCCTTTGGCCTCGGCTTCACGTAGACAGCACCCCCGGACTGACCCACCCGGCGAAAATCGTTAGTTGCCTTTTCCTGTCTCTCTCTTCCTCCAACCTTCGTCTTTTTCTCACTTTCCATCTTTCCTGTCTTCTCCTTGCTTCCCTTTACTTACAATTTTCCAGGCAGCAAGGGTTAACCTTCTGTGAATAGCCAACCTGGGTTATTTCAATTTGGTTATAGGGATGACGTACAGCTAGCGCTAGCAGGACCTGTTTTACAGCTCCTGTAGCGTCCCTTTGTAGGGCTCCGGGGTGGATTGCTGGCGTTATTGCCGAAAACTACATTTTTCTTTGGCAAGTTCTTTTCCTCCACTCGCCGATCGCCCTCAGAAAAGAGGGCGCACCGAAGATGTGTTCCAGTTCTTTGGACGTCAACGTATGAAATTTCCGCGATATCATGTCAATCACTCAGAAAAATCCCGTAAGCAAGTACGAAATATCTAATCTTTTCTAGTTTGCAAGTCCTTAACTGATGTCATTAGTCCATGCTACAAGGTATCAAAGATGTCAAGTGGTAATCTGCTCTTAGAAATGCATGATCATAAACAATACGAAAAGTTGCCCAGTCTAGTGTTATTTGGGCATGTTCCATTGATAGTAACACCACACCGCACTCTGAATACCACCCGTGGCGTTGCCTCTGATGATGATTTCCTCCAGCTGAGCTATGGTAAAGACTGCAACGAGGCTACTGCCTCCGGCGGTGTTGCAATATTTGCGGACAAGCCGGTAGCTTGCCCACCCGTCGCCCTTAACACGCCCCTTGAGGCAGTGTCAGTTTGGGTCATTCTGTTTAATAAGTTCATCACTGTATGTACTCTTTATGTACCCCCGAACCATTGTCTCGAAATCAGTCTTTTAAAATCTCATTGACCAGCTTCCCGAGAGCTATATACTCGTGGAAGATTTTAATGGCCACAACACTATGTGGGGAGACTCACGATGCGACGCGAGAGGTCGCCTCATTGAAAATTTCCTTTTAAACTCCGGTGCGTGTCTCTTTAACAAGAAATAACCAACGTAATTTAATCCACCTCATAACTTGTACTCGTCTATAAATCTTGCGATCGGCTCTGCTTCCATGTTTCCTGATTACAAACCCATTCGGATGTGATCACTTTCCAGTAACGCTTAACTGCGTAAACAAACTTGATTTTCCTCCACACTTCCCTCGCTGGAAACTAGCCTCAGCTGACTGGGAACGTTTTAGGGAATCCACCCCCATATCTCCAGATTTTATACATAATTTAACTATAGATCATGCTGTTTCATACTCCAACACTTTTATCATTGAGGCCACTCAAAAGTTTATTCCTCAAACAGCAGGCACTTCATCAAAAAGAATTCCACCCTTGTGAAATGACGATTGTAAAGGGGCACGAAAGAGACAAAGCTTGGAGCAAACTCCGTGAAAGTCCTACAGCTGAAAATCTAACAGAGTTTAAACAGGTTAAATCAGAAGGAAGAAGGACGCTACGACAGGCAAAGAAGGCAAGCTGGCAGAGGTTTCTCTCGGGTATCAATTCGTATACTAAAGAAGCTAAAGTTTGGGATTGGCTCAAAAGGCTAAAGCGACAAGAAATTCATCCTTTGCCCCTAGTAAACACTAAAGCCAACCGCTTGGAAGACCAAGCTGACGCCCTTGGCGAACACTTCCAGCGCGTTTCTAGTTCTGATCACTATTCTGACACTTTCCTGAAACACAAACAAGAAGCAGAACGCGAGGCTATCGAGCGCAAATGCAGACAGAATGAACCCATTAACGCGCCTTTTAACGTTTCCGAATTGAGAGCCTCCCTGACTGCATGTCAGAGCTCTGCACCCGCACCGGTTAGGATCATGTACGACATGATTAAACACCTCCCCAGTGATATTCAAATTACCGTGCTAGCACTTTTTAACGCAATATGGGCTGCGAGATACCTCCCTACCGCATGGAATGAAGCCCTTGTCATTCCGATTCTGAAACAGGGCAAAGACCCCACATTAGTAACAAGTTACCGCCCAATTGCCCTCACAAGTTGTATATGCAAACTTTTTGAAATAAAATGATAAGCCGTCCACTTTTTAACTTCTTTGAACTAAATAAATTTCTTGGTCCAGATCAGTGTGGTTTTAGAGCAGGACGGTCTACAGCCGACCATCTAGTGCGCATCGAAGGACAAATTGGTGACGCCTTCGTGCATAAACATTTCTTCTTATCCGTGTTTCTCGACATGGAAAAGGCTTGCTATACAACATGGCGCTATGGAATACTGCATGACCTATCGACGCTGGCATCCGCGGCATCAGACTAAACATTATAGAAAGCTACCTGCACAACCGTACATCCCGGGTTAAAATAGATAATGCGCTGTCGCGTGCATTCATACAGGAAACTGGGGTATCCCAAGGAGGCGTACTCAGTTGCACTCTCTTTATCGTTAAGATAAACACACTTCGTGCTTCACTGCCACAAGCTATGTTTTATTCCCTCTACGTAGACGATATACAAATAGGTTTCAAATCTTTCAACCTCGCTGTCTGCGAAAGACAGGCACAGCAGGGCCTAAACAAGGTGTCCAAATGGGTAGAGCAGAATGGGTTTAGGGTCAACCCCCACAAAAGTTCTTGTGTTCTCTTCATCAGAAAGAGAGGCCTGCTTTAAGATCCTTGTGTAGAACTGGGTGGACAACAAATTCCTGTGAACAAAGAGCACAAATTTCTATATGTTATACTTGAGTCCAGGCTTTCTTTCATTCCTCACATAAAATGTCTTTAAGCAAAATGTCTTAAAACAATGAACTTACTTAAAATCCTATCCCACACAACATGGGGTAGCGACAGACAATCTTTATTGAATCTTTACAGGAGGCTAGTTCGATCACGACTGGACTATGGCGCCATGTTTTACCACTCTGCTGCCCTAAGTGCGCTAAAGATATTAGACCCCTTCCACCACCTGGCCACTGGCGGCTTTAGAACAAGCCCTGTCGAAAGTCTATACGTAGTCAGATGAGGGGTCACTCTATTTTCAGAGAACGTACATCAGCTTCACCTATCTTCTGAACGCCTACTCTATTCCTCAACGTCCGTGTCTTAATACCGTTAACGATAGACATATGCTGCACTCTTTCGTAATCGTCCCACCGTAAGACAGCCTTTCTCGCTGCGTGTGAGGGAGCTTAGTGATGAAATGCATGTCCCACTCCTCGAGCTTCGCCTAATCCATCCAGCCAAGCTGCTACCGCCTTGGGAGTGGCAGTAATACATTGCCATATATATTTCATGCAAGTTACAGAGCACGCTCAAGAGTTTGAAATCCAAATGCATTTCCGGGAACTCCAGTACAAACACACCTGCACGGAGCTCTACACAGACGCAACGAATTCTCTCGACGGAGTGTCCTATGCAGTCGTCGGTTCATCCTTCTCGGGATCCGATGTACAGCGTCCGAAAACTAGTATTTTTACGGTTGAGTCCTACGCACTATTGTCGGCTCAGTTTTATATACGGACTCCCTAAATGTTGTGAAGGCCTTGATGTCATTCTGTAAACTCAAAAATTCAGTAAATAATGAATTCTATTATATACACCTAACCAGCATGTGATTATATGCTGGGTACCTGGCCATAGGGGCATCGAGGGTAACGTTCTAGCAGACAAGATGGCCACATCAATTTCATTGCATGCAGTTAATCCTACTGCTTCGGTCCCTGACGCAGACCTGAAGCCCATCTTAAGAAGGAAATCTTAAGAAGGAAACTACGAAACCACTGGCGATGAATGTGGGACGCAGAAATAAATACCAAACTGTGCGTGATAAATCCACAGTTAGGTTCTTGGCCCTCCGTAACAAAATCAGGGCGAACAGATGTCCTATTCTGTCGTATCAAAATACACACCTTTGGCATGCGTAACTTCTTGCTCGCTGGAAATGACCCTCCAAACTGTGGTAGATGCGGGGAGAAGCTGACCGTCCTCCACGTCCTCCTGGAGTGTCGGGCTGCCGAATCTGAGTGAAAGAAACACTTCGCCTTAGCATACCGGCAGCACATCCCTCTTCATCCTGAAATTTTACTTGGTGCAGAACCGCTCTTTGACACCAACGCAGTCCTAGGTTTCCTGAAAGTGGTTCTGTTGCATGTTATTTGCCTATACGTTCGTACCGCCTCCTCTTTTCAGAGGATGCCGCTATGATATATTGTTGCGTATAGCACATGCTTCTAGGCCCTTGTGTTTCAAGGGCTTTGGCGAGGCAGTAGTGCTTTATGCAAAATTATAGTATTTCGCAAATTTTATGTATTGCATCATTCTTTCTTAGGACATTTTAGTGATCATAGTACACGTCATTAATCATTGCCATAATTTTATTACGTGTAGATCTTATACAGTTTACATCAGCTCTTTTAGGCCCCTTTACAGCCACGTCACACTAGCGTCACAGTTCCCATTAGACCACTACATACTCATTAACATTATATTGGCGCTCTTTGGCCATACCTGGCCCTTGCGCCATTAAACCTCAAACGTCAATCAAATCAACTCTACTTCGTCTTGTGATTGTTTTGTCTCTGGACTTCTTACTCTTTTCTTCTACGCTGGAACATGTCTTTGCCTAAATTCCAACTGCCTTACATGTATTTATGTGCACCCTGTTTATTGTCAGTTTCCTGCAGTGTTAGCCATGCACAGTATTTTTGAATCTTAATGAATGTGTTCCAATACTGACTGTAAATGGCTAAATGGACATCTAATCACACAACTTCACAAAAACAGCATCAAAGTAACAAAAGACGGAGGCTACCTTCTTGTTTAACCAAGACGGTGTCACAGTAGAAGGTTTGGAAACATAACGAGAAGGGTCCCCGCAGGGGCGTCTGCGTCAGCAGGCGTTTGGTGTGTTGCGACACCACGGACCCGAGCACACGAGGGTCGGACCCTCCCGCGTGTAGCCGTGCGCGGCTTAGCCGTGTCTGGGGAAAAGGGGATCCTGGGGGTTGAGCCGATGCTGGGTGTTTGGACCTTTCAGGCCCCCCGGCGGAGGCAACACACCCCTTTGGCCTCTGCTTCACATAGACGGCACCCCCGGACTGACCCACCCGGGGGAAATCGGTAGTTGCCTTTTCCTGTCTCTCTCTCCCTCCAGTCTTCGTCTTTCTCTTACTTTTCGTCTTTCCTGTCTTCTCCAAGCTTCCGCTTACTTCCAATTTTTCCAGGCAGCAAGGGTTAACCCTGTGTGAATAACCAACCTAGGTTATCTCATATTTGGTTATAGTGGTAATGTACAGCTGGCGCTTGCAGGCCGTGTCTCACATGCCCTGCAGCGCCCCCTTGTAGGACTCCACGGTGGGTGGCTGGCGTTACTGCCGAAATTACAATCTCCTATGGCTACTTCCTTTCCCCTACTACCTGATCGCTCCCTGAAGAGGGGGCGCACCGATGATGTCTTAGAATTTTTCGCCCGTCAAAAAGAAACTTTTCCACGCTTCCACGTAGTCCACTCCGAAACACCAAACAAACCCGTACGAACAATCTCACCATTTCTCGTGTCTAAGTCTCTCACCCAAGTTTTTGGTACAGGTTACAAAGCATCCAGAATGGCAAGCGGTGATCTCCTCTTGGAGCTCCGAAACAATAAGCAATATGAGAACCTACCGAACCTAGTATCATTTGGCGACGCCAAAGTGACAGTAACTCCGCATCGTACTATGAATACCACCCGTGGCGTAGTCTCCGATGATGATCTCTTGGAGCTGACTGAGGCTGAGCTCTTGGAGGGCTTCAGTGAGCAGAACGTCGTGAACGTTAAGCGAATAAAGATGAGGCGTGACAACAAGGAAATACAGACCAAACATTTGATACTAACTTTTGGCACAAGTGTCCTGCCCGAGTCCATCGAGGCCGGGTATATCAAGCTCCGTGTTCGGCCATATATCCCTAATCCCCTGCGTTGCTTCAAATGTCAGCGTTTCGGTCACAGCTCTCAGAGCTGCCGAGGCCGCCAAACCTGCGCTAAATGCAGTGCTAATGAGCACACTTCTGAATCTTGTGAAAACTCTCTCCGCTGCGTAAACTGTGAAGGTGAGCACGCTGCATACTCGCGGTCGTGCCCATCTTGGAAGAAAGAGAAGGAAATAGTTACGATTAAAGTAAAAGAAAACATAAGTTTCAAGGAGGCACGCAGGCGGGTATCGTACCTGCCCAAGAAAACCTTTGCCGATGTGGCGCGTCAGGGGGCAGCGTCACAACGGCCTCCGGCGGCTGTCCGACCCACAGGCAGTGAGTCGGCAGTTACGCCATCTGCCCCCGCGGCGGTTGCAGCTAGCGCTGCTCCGTCGACCCAGAATGAGGGACCAACGACCCCGAAGGTGGCCGCCGCCGAGGCTGTCCCAACCTCCCCGGCCCCTTCCAGCGCTGGCAACAGCCGGCGCAGCCAGATCCCTCAGGGAGCCCCATCGACCTCCGGGCTGGTGGGCGCAGGGGTCTTGCCCTCCAAGGCGGGACTCTCTCGGGAAACATCTCGCTCGCAAGAGCACGTGTCCGGCGCCTCACAAGAGGCAATGGACACTACACCCATCCTCAAGGCGCACCAAGCGCCTAAGGAGCGTCGAGGTTCCCTCGAACGCTCCAGAAAGAACAAAACCCCTATTACAGGGCCTCGAAAGGGCTCTGTAATCTAAGGCATCACTTCCGTTTCCGTACACACAGCACTAATTTACATTAAATATGGATACACAAATCATACAATGGAACGTCAGAGGTCTCCTTAGAAACCTTGATGATGTACAAGAACTGATCCACCAACACAATCCAAAAGTGCTGTGTTTACAGGAAACACACTTAAAACCACAACACACAAACTTTCTACGACCGTATGTCACGTTTCGGAAAGATCGCGATGATGCTATCGCATCATCGGGCGGTGTTGCCATTTCTATCCATAAGAGCATTGCATGTCAACTTTTACAGCTACAAACGCCTCTCGAAGCAGTGGCGGTTCGAGCTGTACTCCTAAACAAACTCATCACCATTAGCTCTCTTTACATACCCCCACATTACAAATTAACGAAACATGAATTCCAATCCTTTATAGATCAATTGCCAGAACCTTACGTTGTACTTGGCGATTTCAATGCGCACAGCTCCCTGTGGGGCGACTCTCGTATAGATGCGCGAGGTCGTCTTGTTGAACAGTTCCTTTTTTCCTCTGGTGCGTGCCTTCTGAATAAGAAGAAACCCACATATTACTGTCTTGCAAACAATACCTTTTCTTCAATAGATCTGAGCATAGTTTCTCCGTCCATACTGCCTGAACTAGAATGGGAAGTTACGAATGATCCTTACGGAAGTGACCACTTCCCCGTACTACTAAGAACACTTAAAGAATACGAATATCCACCACAGGCTCCTAGGTGGAAGATTGACACAGCAGACTGGGAGAGGTTCCGAAACTTAACTAATATATCATGGGATGACATGTCTTCTTTAGAAATCGACGCTGCTGTGGAGTACTTCACAGCCTTTGTAATAGATGCCGCATCTAAATGCATACGTGAATTAAGCGGCTCGGCATGCAAACGGCATGTCCCGTGGTGGAACAATGAATGCAGAATCGCACGTAGAAATCAGAACAAAGCGTGGGGGTTGCTACGCGCTTCGCCCACAGCAGAAAATCTTGTCAACTTTAAGAAAGTAAAGTCCCAAGGCAGGAGAACCCGCCGACAGGCTAGAAGAGAAAGCTGGGAGAAGTTTTTATCAAGTATAAACTCTTATACAGATGAGGCCAAAGTATGGAACAAGGTAAATAGAATTATAGGGCGACAAACATATTCCCTTCCTCTGGTAAATACACAGGGCGATACACTGCAAGATCAGGCAGACTCACTTGGGGAGCACTTTGAGAGCGTATCAAGTTCAAATCATTATTCGCAATCCTTCCTGAAATATAAGCAAATAGAAGAACGTAAGCCACTAACAAGAAAATGTCGAGAGAATGAGCCTTACAACCGTCCATTTAGTATTGCCGAATTAAGAGCTGCCCTGAGCGCATGCAAGAGCTCCGCACCAGGATCTGATAGAGTCATGTATGAAATGCTCAAAAACTTACACAATGACACGCAACTTACACTACTCACACTTTTCAACACCATCTGGAATGCAGGGTACCTTCCAACCGCGTGGAAGGAAGCCATTGTGGTACCTGTTTTGAAACAAGGCAAAGACCCTTCCTCAGTGGCAAGTTACCGCCCGATAGCCCTCACAAGTTGCATTTGTAAAGTGTTTGAAAAAATGATAAACCGGCGACTCATTCATTTCCTTGAACAGAGCAAAATGCTTGATCCTTATCAGTGCGGCTTCCGAGAAGGGCGCTCCACAACTGACCATCTTGTACGTGTAGAAGCAAATATTCGGGACGCATTTGTGCACAAACAGTTTTTGTTATCCATATTCCTAGATATGGAGAAGGCGTATGATACGACGTGGCGTTACGGAATCTTAAGAGACTTGTCGGAAATGGGCATCCATGGTAATATGCTAAACCTCATAGAAAGCTATTTGTCCAGTCGTACATTCCGGGTAAAAGTCGGTAATGTACTCTCGCGTCCTTTTACGCAAGAAACGGGTGTACCCCAAGGAGGCGTGCTCAGCTGCACACTCTTCATCGTGAAGATGAACACGCTTCGCGCTTCATTACCACCTGCAATCTTTTATTCTGTCTACGTGGACGACATTCAAATAGCTTTCAAATCGTGTAACCTCGCAGTCTGCGAGAGACAGGTACAGCATGGCCTGAACAAAGTGTCAATGTGGGCAGACAAGAATGGGTTTAAGATAAATCCTAACAAAAGCTCTTGTGTTCTTTTTACAAGAAAGAGAGGACTTATCCCAGATCCTTGCATAGAACTGCGTGGACAACAGATACCTGTAAACAAAGAACACAAATTTCTAGGTGTCATACTTGACTACAGACTCACCTTCGTCCCCCACATTAAACATCTCAAAGAAAAGTGTCTAAAAACAATGAACATAATCAAACTTCTATCCCAGACTACGTGGGGTAGTGACAGGAAGTGCTTAATGAATCTCTATAAAAGCCTCATTCGATCACGACTAGACTATGGCGCCGTGATTTACCACTCTGCCGCCCCGAGCGCACTAAGGATGCTAGACCCAGTCCATCATCTAGGAATCCGACTGGCCACTGGCGCTTTCAGAACGAGTCCCATACAAAGTTTATATGTAGAATCAAATGAGTGGTCACTTCATCTGCAGAGAACATACATCAGTCATACATATTTTCTGAAAGTCCACTCAAACCCCCAACATCCCTGTTTTAGTACCATTAATGACATGACATGTGCTACACTCTTTCGCAATCGTCCGTCCGTAAGACAGCCTTTCTCGCTGCGTGTGAGGGAGCTTAGCGGGGAAATGCACGTTCCACTCCTCGAGCTTCGCCTAATGCATCCAGCCAAGCTGCTACCTCCTTGGGAGTGGCAGCTCATACAATGTGATATATCGTTCGTGGAAGTCACAAAGCATGCCCCAGAGATTGAAATCAAGATGCATTTCCGGGAACTCCAGCACAAATACTCCTGCACGGAGTTCTACACAGACGCATCAAAGTCACACGACGGGGTATCCTATGCAGCCGTCGGTCCATCCTTCTCGGAATCCGACGTACTGCACCTGGAAACTAGTATCTTTACGGCTGAGGCCTACGCACTGCTGTCGGCCGTAAAGCATATAAATAAATCACAACTCCAGAAATCAATTATATATACGGACTCCCTCAGTGTTGTGAAGGCCTTGATGTCTTTCTGTAATCACAAAAATCCAGTATTTATTGAGCTCTACTCCGCACTGTGCAAAGCATATATATCTAACCAACATGTGATCATATGCTGGGTGCCTGGACATAGGGGCATCGAGGGAAACGTTCTAGCCGACCAGATGGCCACATCAATCTCATTGCATGCAGTTAATCCTACTGCTTCGGTCCCTGTCACAGACCTGAAGCCTTTCTTAAGAAGGAAACTACGAAAGCATTGGCAACGCATGTGGGATGAAGAAATAAATAATAAACTGCATGTAATAAAGCCACAGTTAGGTTTTTGGCCTCCTGTGTCAAAATCCCGCCGTACAGATGTCCTATTCTGCCGTCTAAGAATAGGGCACACTTTTGGCACACATAACTTTTTACTCACGGGAAACGAGCCTCCAACCTGTGGTAGATGCGGGGAGAGGCTGACCGTCCTCCACGTCCTACTGGAGTGTCGGGAAGCCGAATCCGAAAGAAAAAAACATTTTCTCGTAGCATACCGGCACCGCATCCCCCTTCATCCTGTTATGTTACTTGGTCCAGAACCACTCTTTGACAGCAACGCCGTCCTAGGTTTTTTGAAAGATGTTGTGTTGCATGTTATTAGCCCCACACGTTCGTAGCGCTTCCTCTCTCCAGAGGATGCCGCTGCGATAATTATTTTGAATAGCACATGCCTCTAGGCCCTTGTGGTTCAAGGGCTCTGGCGAGGCAGTAGTGCTGTAAGCAATTTACCATCTCGCATATTTTAAACAATGCATCATTCTTTCACGATGGATTTTAATGTTCATGGTATTCGTCATTAGTCATCGCCATAATTTTATAGTACATAGATTTTACGCTTTTACAGCGACTATTTTTAGGCCACTTTACAGCCAAGTCACATCTTCCATAATACATCGTTAACACTACCACCTGTCATGGCGCTCTTTGGCCAAACCTGGCCCTTGCGCCAAAAAACTCCACACATCATCATCATCATAACGAGAAGGGTGTCTGCTCGCAGAAAAAACACTGACACTTTCTTACACGCTAGATGTACGCAACATTATTTTTCATAGGTTTGCACGCTCAGCGTTAGTGCAATTACTATATGTGCCTTAGCATCTCCGTTTTCAACACGGCAGGATGTCGTGTTGCAGAGACGCCCTCGAGACAGTTCCAGACTTGTTACATTGCTGGGGCTCAAAGTGGTATTAGCTGTCAACGTCGTCTGCCAACAGTACTGGTCATAACTGGAACGCGCCAATAATATCCACGCAGTTGTTGTAGTTTTCTCATAATGAAATGTAATCCACTTGCATTGGGCTGAATGTAGTGCTTTCTTGTGCAGCTTCACACTAGGAGTGAAGAGCGGATTCTCTTGATGTGACCAGAAACAGGGCTCAAGAGTTGGATGCTGCTGCAGTAAGGTGAGTAAATCAATGTCTTATCAGTGTGACGTCAGCACAGGCTGTTTGAGCAATGATGGTCTCCAGTTATGTTTAGTACTTGAAACCAAGTGGATTGAAAACTAGATTATTGCTGCTGGCCAAGACCATTGCCGTGGTGATAATTTCCAGCAAGCACCGGTTCATATTCACATTTCTAGTCATAGTCCGCATTGCAAAGCTGAGCTAGAGCTTAATACCTTCCCTTTTTCGCTTTGGCTACCTTGTCGGGTGGTTACCATTGTAGTGAAAAATTCTTCTGTAGGCTTTTTGTGCAATCTAACACTGCCATTGTTGCAAAGTTGTTTGTCTTCTATAAGTCGAACTGTATCGCAGTAGTAAATGGTATCGAAAAGAAGCGCCAACGAGGAACAGAATGCAATACAAAAAAGCAAGTTTCACCGGAACCAAGCCTGTACGTTCTTTTAAAGCAACACAGCCAGTGAACCGCGGTTGAACTAGATTAACATCTTCACTATATGACATACGTTTTTTATGAATAAATTTGACGTGAGTAGCTAGGCAGCAAATCTTGTCACCTTTTGTTTACTTTCAGACCTACTTGTTTACTTTCAAAGCATAGTCCAACTTTATATTTTAGCTGCTATTAAAATTGAGATGCATCAATATTGAGTTTGTATTTCTGAAATGCTGTTGGTGCGGCACCTTTTCCGTATATGTGCAGAAAATGTGATACAGTAGGCTTCCATTAATTCGACCCTGATGAAACCAAGAAAATTGGTCAAATTAGCCATGAAGTCAAATTGAACAACGTGTGGTAAAAACGGAAGTACATTCTCCGATACATTTGGGAATATTTTCCCTATTCTAACATCCCCTTCAATTAGACGTGCACTCAATTTCTATGTGTCGTAAGGTGAAAAGTAACGTAGAAATGACCATAAACCTTATATGCAAAGTAGAAATCTTACACGCATCCGATTTCTTTCGCAAGAGAAATTGCAAGGGTTTAATATGTATTGTTGCACAATGTGACCAGTTTTCGAAAATCAGCTTTCTTGCAGTAGGCTTATGTTATGTGGTAAAGCATACAAATTGGTCGGTGTGGTTTGGGGTTCAATAGCACCGCACAAGCAATTGCCAACCCATTATCTAAAAAAAGACGCGCATGTTATAACTGGCAAGAACTGCAAACACTCATTCTGACCTATGGTCACCGTTCGAAAAGCTTCCTAGGGCAGGCCCTAGAGAAATACATATTTATGATGGCAGGTGACCTTTTTTCAAAGCACGCACCTTCCCCTAACCTCCACCAAGAGAGACGCTACCTCTAAAAGGGTCGTTATTGAAGTCACTACAAGGTGTCAGGCACGTATATGCTGACTAGTCTAGTTGGAATTGTCCGGTAAAGGCAAATTTTAGGGTATAAAGAGCAAAAATTTTTGGGGGCCATTAGAGTTCATGGACGCTGCCCAAGACCTTTGGCCGGGATCAAAATAACCGAAGCATCGAATATACCGGAGTTGAATCAATGGAAGTGTACTGTAGTGGTTAGACGATGCAATACCTCTGCTTAAGTTCGCGGTGGAATACAAACTGCATGCTCCCTCTCAAAGTGGAATCTGTGTTGTGAGCTGATATAGCCAAGCGTGATCATATTATATGCATTACTCTTTGCAGGCGTTTTACGAAGTGGTTGTATGTCACCCTACTGGGCGCGATCGCGCGGGCCATGATCCTAGAAAAGCTCTTAAGGAAGAACAGCCAGCTGTCTCTAGACAAGGTCAAGTACTTGACCAGGTATGCACTGTGCGGTCATGATTTTTTTTCTTTTATTAGTGTTGCCTTAGTTTGCAAGGGGTGTAGAATTGTTTTCATATTTCTAACATCGAATTGAATATTGCCTTATTCCCCGCAGGGGCGTCTGCGTCAGCAGGCGTTTGGTGTGTTGCGACACCACGTACCCGAGCACAAGAGGGTTGGACCCTCCCGCGTGTAGCCGTGCGCGGCTTAGCCGTGTCCGGGGAAAGGGGGATCCTGGGGGTTGAGCCGATGCCGGGTGTTTGGTCCTTTAAGGCCCCCCGGCGGAGGCAACACACCTCTTTGGCCTCTGCTTCACGTAGACGGCGCCCCCGGACTGACCCACCCGCGGGAAATCGGTAGTTGCCTTTTCCTGTCTCTCTCTCCCTACAACCTTCGTCTTTCCCTTACTTTCCACCTTTCCTGTCTTCTTCTGGCTTCTTTTCATTCCGATTTTTCCAGGCAGCAAGGGTTAACCTTGTGTGAATAGCCAACCTTGGTTATTTCATATTTGGTTATAGTGGTAATGTACAGCTGGCGTTTGCAGGCAGTGTTTCACAGGTCCTGCAGCGTCCCCTTGTAGGACTCCATGGTGGGTGGCTGGCGTTACTGCCGAAATATCACATATATTTATGGATAGCTCCTTTCCTCAACTCCCTGATCGCCCTCAGAAAAGAGGGCGCACCGATGAAGTCTTTCAGTTTTTCGGACGCCAAGTCCACAACTTCCCACGTTTCCATGTAGTTCACTCGGAAACACCAGGCCAACCAGTACGCACCATTTCACCTTTCATTGTATCAAAGACCCTGACTGATGTTTTTGGAGCCGGTTATAAGGCGACCAGGATGGCAAGCGGTGATCTCCTCCTGGAGCTCCGCGATAAGAAGCAATACGAGAAACTGCCTAAGCTAGTGTCATTTGGGGATCACCAACTAACAGTAACCCCGCACCGTACTATGAACACCACCCGCGGCGTTGTGTCGGACGATGACTTGCTCGAGCTCACTGAGGCTGAACTCTTGGAGGGCTTCAGTGAACAGAATGTAATCAATGTCAAAAGAATTAAGATGAGGCGAGATGGCAAAGAAATCCAAACCAAGCACTTGATAATCACCTTCGGATCAAGTGTCCTGCCCGAATCAATCGAGGCCGGCTATATCAAGCTCCGTGTTCGCCCATATGTTCCAAATCCCCTGCGTTGCTTCAAATGCCAGCGTTTCGGTCACAGTTCACAGAGCTGTCGAGGCCGCCAAACCTGCGCGAAATGCAGTGCTCATGAGCACACCTCTGAAACTTGTGAAAACTCTCTCCATTGTGTAAACTGTGAAGGGGAGCACGCTGCATACTCGCGGTCGTGCCCATCGTGGAAGAAAGAAAAGGAAATAGTTACAATTAAAGTAAAAGAAAACATAAGTTTCAAAGAGGCACGCAGGCGGGTATCCTTCCTGCCAAAGCACACCTTTGCCGATGTGGCGCGTCAGGGGGCAGCGCCACAACGGTCTCCGGCGGCTGTCCGACCCACACCCAGTGAGGCGGCAGTGACGCCATCCGCCCCCTCGGCGGCTGCAGCTAACGCTGCTACGCCAACACAGCAGACGGGGCCATCGACCCCGAAGGTGGGCGCAGCCGAGGCTGCCCCAACCTCCCCGGCCCCTTCCAGCGCTGGCAACAGCCGGCGCAGCCAGATCCCTCAGGGAGCCCCATCGACCTCCGGGCTGGTGGGCGCAGGGGTCTTGCCCTCCAAGGCGGGACTCTCTCGGGAAACATCTCGCTCGCAAGAGCACGTGTCCGGCGCCTCACAAGAGGCAATGGACACTACACCCATCCTCAAGGCGCACCAAGCGCCTAAGGAGCGGCGAGGCTCCCTCGATCGCTCCAGAAAGAACAAAACCCCTATTACAGGGCCTCGAAAGGGTTCTGTAATCTAAGGCATCCCGTCCGTTTCCGTAAACACAGCACCAATTTATTTTAAATATGGATACACAAATCATTCAATGGAACATTAGAGGTCTCCTTACAAACTTTGATGATTTGCAAGAACTCATCCACAAACATAATCCAAAAGTGCTGTGTTTACAGGAAACACATTTAAAATCCAGACACGCAAACTTTCTCAGTACGTATGTTACGTTTCGTAAAGATCGCGATGATGCCATCGCATCATCGGGTGGTGTTGCGATTCTCACACATAGAAGTATAGCATGTCAACCTTTACAGCTTCGAACGCCCTTTGAAGCAGTGGCGGTGCGAGTTGTTCTGCTAAGCAAACTCATCACTATTTGCTCGCTTTATATACCCCCACAATACAAATTAACTAAACATGAATTTCAGTCCTTTATAGATGAACTGCCAGAACCCTATGTTGTTCTTGGCGATTTCAATGCGCACAGCTCCCTGTGGGGCGACTCTCGTATAGATGCGCGAGGTCGTCTTGTTGAACAGTTCCTTTTTTCTTGTGGTGCGTGCCTTTTGAATAAGAAGGAACCCACATATTACTCTCTAGCAAACAGAACCTTTTCTTCAATCGATCTCAGCATAGTTTCTCCTTCTATTCTGCCTAAACTTGAATGGGAAGTTACAAAGAACCCTTACGGAAGCGATCACTTCCCCATACTACTAAGAACACCCCAAGAAAACGAAAATCCACCACAGGCACGTCGGTGGAAGATTGAGACAGCTGATTGGGACAAATTTCGAACTCTTACTGGTATCTCATGGCATAACATCTCCTCGTTAGAAATTGATGCTGCTGTGGAGTATTTTACAGCCTTTATAATAGATGCCGCATCTAAATGCATATCACAAGTAAATGGCCTCTCGTGCAAACGGCGCGTCCCGTGGTGGACCGACGATTGTAGGATCGCACGTAAAAAACAGAACAAAGCGTGGGGTTTGCTACGCGCTTCTCCCACTGCAGAAAATCTTATCAACTTTAAAAAAGTAAAATCCGAAGGCAGGCGAACCCGCCGACAGGCTAGAAGAGAAAGCTGGCAGAACTTTTTATCGGGCATCAACTCGTACACAGATGAGGCGAAAGTCTGGAACAGGGTTAGTAGGATAAGAGGACGACAAACATACTCCCTCCCTTTGGTAAACACACAAGGCGAAACTCTGCAAGACCAGGCAGATTCACTTGGGGAGCACTTTGAGCGTGTGTCGAGCTCAATCAATTATTCCCAGTCCTTTCTTAAACATAAAGAAATAATAGAACGTAAGCCAATCATACGAAAATGCAGGCAGAATGAACCGTATAACCGACCTTTTAGTATTGCCGAGTTGAAAGCTGCCTTGAACACATGCAAAAGCACTGCACCGGGACCTGACAGAGTCATGTATGACATGATCAGAAACCTACATACTGACACACAAGTTACACTACTTACACTATTCAACACTATTTGGGCTTCCGGATACCTCCCATCCACATGGAAAGAAGCGATTGTAGTCCCTGTTCTGAAGCACGGAAAAGACCCCTCCTTGGCGGCAAGTTACCGTCCGATAGCTCTAACTAATTGTCTGTGTAAGCTTTTTGAAAAAATGATAAATCGCAGACTAATACATTTCCTCGAGGTCAACAATATGCTCGATCCTTATCAGTGTGGATTCCGAGAAGGGCGGTCGACGACCGATCATCTTGTGCGCATAGAAGGAAATATCCGCGATGCCTTTATACATAAACAGTCTTTCCTATCGATATTCCTCGATATGGAGAAGGCATATGACACGGCATGGCGTTACGGTATCTTGCGAGACCTGTCGGAAATTGGCATCCGTGGAAATATGCTGAACACAATTGAAAGCTATTTGTCAAATCGTACCTTCCGAGTAAAAGTCGGCAATGCACTGTCACGTCCCTTTACGCAGGAAACTGGTGTACCCCAGGGAGGCGTGCTCAGCTGCACTCTCTTTATCGTTAAGATGAACACGCTACGTGCTTCACTACCACCTGCCATTTTTTATTCCATATTCGTAGACGATATACAAATAGGCTTCAAATCCTGCAATCTCACAGTATGCGAAAGACAGGTACAGCAGGGCTTGAACAAGGTTTCCAAGTGGGCAGACGAAAACGGATTTAAGGTCAACCCCCACAAAAGTTCTTGTGTTCTCTTCACAAGAAAGAGAGGCCTGGTCCCAGATCCTTGTGTAGAACTGGGCGGACAACAAATCCCTGTCAACAAAGAGCACAAATTCCTTGGTGTTATTCTTGACTCCAGGCTCACTTTCATACCTCACATAAAGCATCTTAAAGAAAAATGTCTTAGAACAATGAACTTACTTAAAGTCCTATCCCACACAACGTGGGGTAGCGACAGACAGTGTTTATTGAATATTTACAAGAGCCTAGTTCGATCACGGTTAGATTATGGTGCCGTAGTATATCACTCGGCCGCACCGAGCGCACTTAAGATGTTAGACCCCGTTCGCCATCTGGGTATCCGTCTGGCCACTGGCGCATTTAGGACAAGCCCTGTTGAAAGCCTATATGTAGAGTCAGATGAGTGGCCACTCCATCTTCAGAGAACAAACATCAGCTTAACGTATTTTCTCAAGGTTCGCTCTAATAAGGAACATCCGTGTTTCACAATCGCTAACGACTTGACGTGCGAAACACTTTTTCATAACAGACCCTCTATGAGACTTCCTTTTTCACTGCGTGCAAGAGAACTTAGCACGGAAATGGATGTCCCAGTTCTCGAACAACGCCTAATGCCTCCAGCTAAGCTAGTACCGCCCTGGGAGTGGCAGCTGATAGAGTGTGACACATCCTTTGTAGAGGTCACTAAACATGCGCCAGAGACACATATCAAAATGCATTTCTTGGAGCTCCAGTACAAGTACTCGTGCACAGAGTTTTACACAGACGCTTCAAAGTCGCATGCCGGGGTGTCCTACGCAGCCATTGGTCCGTCCTTCTCGGAATCCGGTGTACTGCACCCTGAAACAAGTATATTTACGGCTGAGGCCCATGCACTATTGTCGGCTGTGAAACATATCAGAAAATCAAATATTCAAAAAACAATTTTATTTACAGACTCCCTAAGCGTCGTGAAAGCCTTGAAGTCACACTGTAAACACAGAAACCCCGTAATTACTGAGCTCTATTCTATTCTCTGTAGAGCGTATATGTCTAACCAGCATGTCATTATATGCTGGGTGCCTGGACATAGGGGCATCGAGGGTAACGTTCTAGCAGACCAGATGGCCACATCAATTTCCTTGCATACAGTTAATCCTGCTGCTTCGGTCTCTGTCACAGACCTCAAGCCTTTTTTAAGAAGGAAACTGCGAAATCACTGGCAACGTATGTGGGACGCAGAAGTAAATAACAAACTGCACGTGATAAAACCACAGTTAGGTTCTTGGCCCCCCGTAACAAAATCACGGCGAACAAATGTCCTATTCTGTCGCCTTAGAATAGGACACACATTTGGCACGCATAACTTTCTACTCACTGAAAATGATCCTCCAACTTGCGGTAGATGCGGGGAGAGGCTGACCGTCCTCCACGTCCTCCTGGAGTGTCGGGCAGCCGAATCTGAAAGAAGGAAACATTTTTCCCTAGCATACCGGCAGCACATCCCCCTACATCCCGTAATGTTACTCGGCCCAGAACCGCTATTTGATACCAACGCAGTCCTAAATTTCCTGAAAGATGTTGTCCTGCATGTTATTAGCCCCGCATGTTCATAGCGGTTCCTCTCTTCAGAGGATACCGCTGTGATAGCTCTTTCGTATAGCACGTGCCTCTAGGCCCTTGTATTTCAAGGGCTCCGGCGAGGCAACAATGCTCCAGCTATTTTTACCATCTCGTATATTTTCAATTCTATGTCATTCTTTTATTATGGATTTTAATGTTCATAGTATTCGTCATTAGTCATCGGCATAATTTTATATCACGTAGATTTTACGCACTTTACAGCAACTAATTTTAGGCCACTTTACAGCCAAGTCACATCTCCATAATACATCGTCAACATCACCACTTGTCATGGCGCTCTTTGGCCACACCTGGCCCTTGCGCCATTAAACACCACATATCATCAATATTGCCTTATTCGATTCATAGTTCCCATTTAATAGTCTCAATATCTAAAAACGTATATTTGTTAAGTGTGCCCGACGAAACTTAAATTTGGAGCAAAAGTACAATAGGTTTCATCTCCGTGTGATGAAACTAGTATAGTACATTTTAGTACACAATTGGCATAAAGCATGAGAACTTGCAGAGTGTCGTGAGCTATGCCACACAATGAGCCATACTTGACGACTATATGGTGATCATTCACGTGAATGAGCGGACGTATTTCTTGCAAAGAATTTCGTGAGCGAAAATAGGAACGCAATGAGAACAATATAAATTTACAATTTGCGCTGTATCAGCTTTGCATGATTGAACTTCAATAGAAGACGTTACAGAATTTTGTAAACTAATTCATTATGTACTGTCGGCTTGTGTAGGGTGGAGTACATTTTGTGGTAGCTTAGGCCACAATGGACGCACTTCACGTGAAGTGAAATGCGAGAATACTTGTGTACTGAGATTTAGGTGCACGTCAAAAAGCCCCGTGTGGTCATAATTGAGTTCACCACTACGACACGCCTCAGTCAGTTCCTGCTTTTGCCATGTAAAACTTAAGAATTGTGTTTGAAGTGTGGATGCAGCAGGAAGAATACTGAATGTATATTTTAAATGAACACATTGTATTATATAAACTCGGCTAGTTTAACCAAATCGAGAATAAAATAAAGTTTTGAAGTGCATGGTCCCCCTTGAAATTTTTAAGTACTTATTGAGGCATTTGAGATTTTGTTCTCAGTCTGTCTGTCTGTTTGTTATGTTCGGTTTTCATACTTGTAAGTTGGCCTCCGAGTTGAGCAAAAAGTGAACGTGGAGGTGAGAAGATTGCTGCACAGAAAGGACAGGTGGAATTCAATGAGGGACATTTTAACCTACTTAAACTTTAATCTACTTTAACCTATTTAAACTTAAAATATGCGGATATGCATCAATGTGCATATATGCATCAACATGCATGAATATGCAGCATATACATGTGCATCAAAAATGTTCTTGCAATGGCATTTGCATCTTACTGCTAGTGCCCAAGGTGCTTTCAATGTCAAGGCCCTGTTCCTCGTGGTTACGTAGGTAGCAGCATGTGCTGCAAGTACCGTGCTCTTGCAGGCATAGCTCTTAGCGTAGTACCATGCCTCATGCCTTTACATTGCATATACTGCTGGCCATGTCTCGCACTGGCCACCTGCCTTCAAGCTGTGCGTCGCCATACATCATCATGTCGGTAGTGACCATGGATTTGTCAGCAGCGGTTACGGTGAGCAGTATTTGCGTTTCAATGGTGCTAGGCATTTGCAATGTCATAATCACTGCAGAAGCCGTTGAGGATGAAGTGCGCTTCTGTGCAGCCCGCACGCTGGTGTCAAAAATGCCGGCTATGTCGCGATTAATGGACGACCTATTGGTAACCAGCTCGCTGGCGAAAAAAAAAACCTGGTTGCGCGCATGGTAAAGAAGATCATGTCTACTTTGATGAAGAGGTCGGTCTCGTGCAACTACCATGTGGAGATAGTCAAGAGGCCCTTAACACTGCAAGTGCTAATCTCTGATGGAATGATGTGAATTGCAGCTTCCGTGATGATTTTGTGTGAAATTGAAGTGGGGGTCACGGATTTACTCAGTCAATGAAGGCGTGTTGACGTAGCAAGCATTTCTTTTGTTTTCTTTGTACATTTCAAGACTGATCGAGTTAATGCAGAGATTCCTTCCTTCTCCTTGGTATCTGAATTAACGATTTAAAGGGCCCCTCACCCGGTCTGGCCATTTTGAGTGGACAAGCGCAGAGAATACATTGCCCGATAACAATCGTGGCTGCAAAGTATTAAATCGCCACGCGCCGCGGAAAGATCTAAAACCGAACGCTATTTTTTCTTCCCCTTGCGGTCACCGCGCTCCAAGCCGGACAATGACGTATTCGAGTCATCAGTGTGACGTCGCTCGTTGTGACATGTGACTAAGAAAATTATTCAAGGCAATCTTTTTATTTGTGTGATCTGTTGCTTGAATTGACAAATTGAAGTTGACAAATTGAATTGAAGTTCAGAGAAATAATATTAGACACAAACAGAATGTGTGCGTGTTTTTTGCTTTACTTCGCACCAAAGTAAGTGAGATGTATTTCGGCTTCGTCTGCTTCTTCCCACACTCATGCGGTCACGAACACAGGTGCCGAAACTATGCCATTTTCTACGGTGTTCCAGTGCGTGATCATGCTCTGCAATCCGCTTGTTGTGCCTCGGTATTCGGCTAGTCAGCTATTCGGCTAAATATTCGGCATTCGGCTAAATATTCAGCTAGTCATGTTTCCTTGTGCAGAGCGCGCAAAATTGCGCGCTGCGGAAGAAGAGATAACAGCTCGCACTCGACATTGTCAGCGGCAGTGCATAGAGCCGAAAAAAGTGAGGAAAGGAAAATGAAGGCGGGGCCTTTGAAGTATGCGTCACGCGATATTTTGCAACGCAACTTTTTAGCAAGTTGCGGAACACCAGACAGAAAGCTGAAACTGGGCTTCACCTCGAGCCACCCAGGCTTCGTTTGGAATTTGTACAAACAGCTCTCGTAATATGCCAACCACGGGGTTACAGTCAACCACAATAGCTTACGGACCATGTCATCTCAGGAAACGTTCACTTTCCAAGCACCATGTAACTGGGAAACCGAGCATCACATTATTCCCATACACTGGTAGTCTGTAAATGCGAACACTAGGCTGTATTGTGAGGCTGCCCAGATATTGATTTTTCTCTATGTGCTGCAACAACACCTACTAGAGCACACAAGGACAGGACCCTCCCGCATCTAACCATGCGTGGCGCAGCCGTTTCCGGGGAAAAGTGTCCCCTGGAGGTTGAGCCAATGCCGGGCGTTTGGACTTCCACAGCCTATCGGCGGTGGAAACCGTTATCGCACCACAGCACACGGACTATCGCTACTCTTCACGGTGGTAACACACTTGGGGTCGTCGAGAATGTCAATGTCCTGATTCGTTTTGCGTAGCTACCTGGGGAACCTCATCTTCCGATATAATGGAGCGAGAGAGTTCCATTATATGTCCAATGTCAACGCCGATTGTGTACTCCTTTTGCATCTCCGCGATCCGAGGCAGGTTTACCTCGTGGAAAAGCTTGATCGCGTTATCGTCCAGGAGACTCACCTCCCGTCAAAATCGAAGAAATAGGAGCACATGTTACCCCCTCTAATCCAACAACCTCTCTGAAGAATGGTGGCCATAATGAATTATCATCATGTGGCTTTGAGGGCATATTGTAACAATATTTAGCTACGAAATCTGCCAAATACATGTAATTCATGTCAAGAGGCCAATCTTCATATTTCTGTAACACATTTATCTTCCACACTTGTTGGACATATGTTCAGGTGTCCTTTCCTCTGGAAGCCAGGCGAGTATACAGACGACGTCGAAGCTCTTGTTTGAGCAACGACCAAGCGGCCTCTTGAGATGAAATATATATCACGTTGAGCATGCTAGCAACGAGTGCTTTTAGAACCTGCCTGAAAGCCATGAAAGGATTCTCCTCCATGAACTTGATTACTGGCTTGTGCACATGCGGCATATCAATGTCTGCCCTGTGGATTCAATGAACGACGTAGGTCGTGCAGGCATAGTGGTCCAGAATCCGTTGAAGATCCAGGTTGGAATTTAGCATGCTGCTAATCTACGCGTTGAAGGCACTGACGCATTTCTGTGGACCTGTACGAGCATGTACGACGCAGACTCGGAGAGCCCTCCGGAAGTATGCCGATGTACGTGGCTTGAGACAACGTGCCAAATTGATGCCAAAACAATTGAATTGTGTTGAAATTCGTGTTCCCCAAAGCCGCATGCATCTCCTGGTACATCTGCGGCTCTCCCCTCGATCTCGTTTCTATTCTCAGAGGAAGGAATGAGAACCACCACCACAGTACTCTCGCTCAGCATAAAGGTGGCACGGAAGCGGCACTCTTGTAGATTCTTCTTTTAGCACGTGTGTATATGTTGGTGCGTTTACGTTCTCTCCCGATAAAGAACTGACTTATCCAGAGACGCTAGAAATTCTATCATGTCGGCGGTCACTTGCATGTCCATACTTGGTTCCTCGTCAGGCGCACCGTCGAACCAGTGGAGGATGTGGATGCGAGGACTTCAGCGCTGCTGGAATTCCACACGCTTGAAGAAAGCTGCGGCCACGAATGTTGGTACAACGGCGTGTCAATCAAAAAGTCGAGCCATGCATTCATGTTTGACGCATTCGCCAATCCCCTCCTTTACGTTGACTTTGAGAGGAGCCGACGTTTGATGTGGGCGTCCATAGCGGCGTCGTTATGTTCAAGTCCCCGTCGCCATAGCGGCGACGGGGACTTGGACCACTACCCCTTTGATGCCAAATTGTGCACTGTCGTGCGTTAGCTGTCGTATACACATGAACTGAAGGCGTGGCGCGACAAAGCTCTCCTCCGAGGAATTAAACTTTGGCAAATGTAGAGACACGGGGCAGTACACGTAATCTCTTGTTGTACTGAACCGAGTCGCGTTTTTTCTTTATCAGCATCTCCTTGCACGTGCTGCAGACTCGAAACTCACCAATGTTCTTGGCGGGAAAAGCAGCGCACTTGCACTTCCACCACCTTGTGCAGTCGTTTTTCAGACCGTATGCTGTCGATTTCCGACAGGTCGTTGTCGAACCACAATCGATCACATAGCCGACAGCTTGATGTGAAGTTTTGATCAAGAAAGTATGTCTAGAATGTTACGTATTCGCCGTCGAATCCCGGTTTGAGTTGAGTTTATTGAACTTCACATGAAGAGGGGATTACATATTGAGGAAGGTACACAAAAAGAGGTGCATTAGTGTGAACGCTGCATTGGCACCTCTTGTTAAAATATGCATAATGTAACGCAAAATAACAGTAGCAATTCAAATGCAGGCATGCAATACAAGAAAACAGAATCAATTACGAAATACAATACATACAAATACAGGGAGTTGGCGATGGGGAGTAACGAACGGAACTAACCAAAATTCTATATTTTAATATACAATGAATCAACATTTTACGCAAATAAATCACACGACATGAATTAACTAAACGAACATAAATAAGAATACACGAAATTCACTGGAGAGGAGGAAGGTAACGACAGCGACTGTCATATAAATCAACTGCTCATGAACAGGCGAACTGAACGTTTGAAAGTAATTAATGAGTATGAGGTGTTAGCCTTTAAGGCTAGACTATTCCACGCTTGATGGCAATTAGCGCACCGTGCCTTCGTGGCGTCGCTGACGTTTGGCTGCGTTCTCGCCGTCATCGGCTCTTGCGCCTCCCTTACGCGTCTCCGCAGGCATGCTCTGCTTCTAGGGCTGCCGAGTTGGCAAGACGTCGACGTTTCACCTCTCGCTGCCGCTCTCGACATTGCTCATCGTATAGACGCTGGACTTTAGGTGTACGGATCATGCGTGGCCTTCTTATAGCGAACGGTGGAGCGAAATGCTACCAGAATTCTTCTGGGTCTTCTTATCAGGCGCTCACTACTCCACGCACTACGTCATACATACGCAGAGCTACCGCCGAAGGGCTTTTACGGCGCCGTTCTTAAAACTCGAATGTTGCGGAAGCAGCTGCGATAGAGTGCCATTTGAACGCAGGTAGCCCGTAAATTGAACCTCGACGCGAGCGGCGATATGATTCGACCTGGGCGCAGTCCAAAGTAGTACATGAAACAAAACACGTTTCTTTGCAAAAAGCATTACGTACCATAGCGATCGTGAGGTCGTCACTATTGAAGTAAGTAGCGGCGACATTATTCTGTGACCACGCTGGTAGTTCACAGTTGTTCCATGGGCTCGGCGGTAGTGTTACCTCTTTTACCAGTCGTGCCATTACCTTCATTGTGAAAGTCGGTCGTCAGTCTGGTGCATGGTCGATGTCGTTACGCTGCCCAACCTATTTACACACACCGAGGGGTCATGGCCCTGGACCTATGTGGGAAAGAACAATGACGCTGAACAACCTTGGTCCACGGCAAAAATCTGCGCATTCACAAGAAGTCTCCTTCACTAAACGTAGCCACTCGTCTCCAATGGCGAATGGCTTCGTGCAGCTCATTTCGCGCGATCTGCTCCACAACACAAGGTGTGACCAGTTCCAGCCTAGTCCTGAGGCATTTCCCCCAGAGCAAAATCAGAGGGTGCATCTGCAGTAGTTGATTGTGAAGTGTTGCCTTACAACACGACGAAGCCTGAAAGGTGTCAAAGTGATGTGGATCGGCTGGACTTCAGAAGCGTGGCCTTGAGCATCTCGAAAAACCGTTCTGCCGGAGTATTGCTTCTTGGCTGGTTCGGATATATTCGCACACTCTTCATTCCGACTCTCTGCAGGCACTCCTTAAAATCTGTAGAAGTGAACCGAGTGCTCTTGCCAGACACTAAGGTGTTCTCAAATCTTAATCTGCAAAACAGCTTGCGCAGGCATGAAATGGCTATTTCGGTAGTGGTTGTTCGTTTTGGAAATACTTCTGGTCACTTGGATGGTGCGTCGACCACCATGATGTACTTCACACCAAATACAGGGCAATCAAAATCGATATGTAACCGTTAACAAGGACACATAGGCCACACCGAAGTAAGCAAAGGCACTTCAGTGCTAATTTGCGGTTAGATGCACTAGTTGTACTGGAGGTGAAGGGCTTAATGTCAGTGTCGATGTTAGGCCACCACATGTAGCTCCCTGTTAGTTTCTTGGTGCAAACTGCCCCTGGATGCGCTTGATCCAACTTGTCGAAATTTCCTAAAATTTTCCAAGACAAGTACAGACATTCCTATAAAAGTGTATCCTCTATGTACTGACAGTTGTAGTCTTAAGCGTATAAAATATTTATCTCATCTGGGACACTCTGCGGCCAATCTGCAAGAATATGCTGAGTCACTGTGCACAGAACTGCATCACGTGAGGTCCCTTGAGCCATATCATCGCTTTTAATTGGCATCGTACCGAAACGTAGACCGTCAGAAAATTCTTCCTGCTCGTCGACAGCCGGCTCGTTTATCAGAAGCTGAAACTAATATTTTGCGGCAGCATTAGGTGCCGATAATTAGAAATTTATTGAAAACGAATAGGATGCTGATCCATCTGCCTAACAGTGGAATGTTGCGGAGGAAATTGCCACAATCCCAGTTTTGGGATGTAAGATTGTAGGCAAAGGCTTGTGGTCCCATATGCATGAAGCATACGCTAATGGCCTTATACGCTCTCTGGGAAAATAGAGAAAGAATTGCACAGGCAGACGCATCGCAAGACAGTTGCAGCGTCAGGCTTTGGTCGCCAGGATTGTGGCAGACGAAAGCAGTTGCTTAATGTGCCGAGAGGCATTCTCGCAAGCTGCAACCCGAACTCGCGCAACATGTTTCCATAGGAGCGTGTGAAAAGGAGAAAGAACAGTTTGAAACAAGCTTTCCGTTGTAGTCAAAACCTAATAGCGACTGAAGTTCATGCTTATCAGCAGGTGCCGGTGCATTGGCTATCGCGGCCAGCTTTTCAACCGTTGGGTTGACGCCGTACCGGTTAATCAAATGGCCAAATACTGAAGGTCGTTGCAAAAACATTAGCATTTCGACGGCTTTGTGCGAATCCCACGTTGCGAGTCTTCTCAAAGCCGCGTCAAGGTTGTGGAAATGCTCTGCCCTTGAACCTGTCAGTCAGGATGTTATCGATACAGCAAAACACAAATTTCAGGTCCTTCAGAACATTGTCCTATTATTTAGGTATTGTGCGCACTGAAGAAATAGTGATGGGCCGGCAATTCACAGCGTAACGGCACTAGTGAACATTTAGCGTAAGGCACTGCTGCAACTCAGGGTTTATTTACTTTACCGTTATGCCCTATTGATGTCGATTTCTGGAAAGTACTGTTCGCCAGCGGTGGCCGCAAGCAGCTATGTCATGTCTGACGGAAAGACAACAGTGGTCGAGCGTAACGTGAAGGCTTTATTTAGCCACCAATTTAACATTTACGAGCAGACTGGCTGGTTCTGCGTTACAAGCAAGAGCCGCGCAAGCTTGGCCGCCACTGCTTTTAAGCACAAGAAGATTAGGCGTGCTCCATGAAAGCGTCGCATGCCCAGATGGAGTGCCACAAACCATGGGCACGGCATATAACTACCCAGGTGTAATCACTATTTTTAAGATGTGGCAGATCGTACCCAAAGGGGATTGTGCACACCTGTAACATGACAAAGGAAGTCCTATCAACCACGGTGGTCACCATTCTGCACTTGTGCCCACTGAAGTGGTCAAATTTATGCCAGCGCATAAATGCTGGCGCTTCGCTAACAGTTCGTGATTATTGCTGTTCAGCAATCTCGAGAGCCATTTGCATATTCCTGGCAGTGCACTGTGGTTTGCGAAATGAGTTAACTTGCCGGCAGCCAGCAACCCCGGGGATTCCCTAGCCAGGATGTCAATGATGGCCGCGCTTCAAAGCTGAACGCCAGTTGTCAGCAGCGGAAGCAGGACGCAGACACTCTATAACTACACCATGCAATCTGAAGCATTGTTGTGGGCAGCTTCATTTTTCACTCCAATCTGACAAGCCTCGAAATTGAAGTGAATAACGTAGTCACCTAGAGCGACGGAATCCGTCGCATAACTGGCAGGAGCAGCGCTGTCTCGGTGCATGTAGCTGGCGTTGCAAGCCAACAACACTCTCCTGAAGTCGCCCCAGGATTGATGTACTCGGGAAGTTAAGAAAATCATAGAGAGCCGAAAAGCAAACTCTAAGAGTGGAGCGCATTGACACAGTTCAGGGACCACTTTCAAACCTCGGTGTCGACGAGGACAGCGAGTAACTATAACCGGCAGTGGCATGAGTGGGCTTGAGCAAGAGAGCACAAGCCTACGCCAAGATGCAGTTCCAGTTCATACACGAGAGCGAACACTCAGGGACTTAGCAAAGACACAAATCAGCTCCTGCCAAGTTAAATTGACTTCTAATACATGGTCCCTTCTCTCCTTTCATTCCAGTTGTTTTTTTTTTTTGAGAGGGCAGGGTTGCATCGACTTTGGCAGGGTGGAGGCAATACCTCCCTTAGACAAGGGCGGACGGGGAAAGATGACAAGGCTTAGGAAGGTACCTCTGTTTCGCAGTCGCGTAACTGCCTATAGTTATTTTCTGTGTGGGCACTGCACCTTTCGCATTCACTCCTCGGAGACTAGGAGTTGGCGATACTAGTTGGACAGAGTGCTCCTTCTGTGGCGAACCACCTTTGTACCTAATACTGCTCACAAGTGCTGTGGCTTGGCCTTCGGCGCCTGCTGCGACTGCGGCATCGGCTCTTGCTGGCAGTGTTTTGTGCCCCTTTTGTATGCTGCTCCACGATGCCTTGCTGGCAGTTGCATCCAGCCATTACCACCGCAATGTCTAGACAGTTATGTCTGCCACATTCCTGTCCGTTTCTTATCCTGTGAATGACTGCACGAGTTAGTGCTTATTGTGTGTCTAGTAAATGGTCTGAAAAATTTTACAAGCAGCGGACGTTTAATAAAAATGCACCAAGGCTGTAGGGTGTGGTGTTTTTAACATCCGGCATCTTCTTGGGCCTTTTGTCTGGTGGCCCTTGGAAGCATTCATGAGTTGCTATCGGTGCTTTTCATCAGCCTTCTAGAGGACAAGTCACGGTCTACACCTAGTGTGACATGCATTACCGTAACCTTACAGGTTCTCTGAATGCTGCGTTTCCAGGGCATGGCAGCGAATAAGCCTTGCCGTAGCAGATTAGTTGTAAAATGATGTGTTGGAGTCACGGAGGCAAGTGCCGCTCCCCCCCCCCCCCAAAGAAAAGGAAGCGCACGGCTCCGCATTGCTACGACTACTTGTGCCTTGCATCATGTTGCAACTCAACCGGTATCTAGATTCCAGTGCACTGCTGAGAAAATGTACATAACTTTATGTTTAAAGCGGAAACGGACCAGCGCTTTGTCCGGACTGTACCGTCAACAACATACAGCTGACTTTCATTGAAGGCTAGCAAGTTTATTGAAAAAATCCCTCCATTGCACTACGGCGACACCTCAAAAACACCACATTGCTGAATTCTGTCAGTGTTGTTTTTTTTTTTTTCAAATAAATGATCTCCCGAGAACGGGGCATACCTAACTATATCAACAACGATAGCCTGTGCGGGTGACCACAAGAAGGGTACGTGCAGCTTGTCTGGCAGCAATCATTCCCCCACACAAAAAAAAACCTTCGGTGGAGGTTGTAGAGAAGGGGGTGCGCAGAAATTTCAGCCAAGGACAAGGCACGTAATATTTCTCAATCAGATGCACTGACGGCCCACTAATACATAACAATACTTGTTTAATATGCGCGGAAACACTTGGTCGGTAGAAGAGGTCGACGCCAGGGACTATGGGCGTATTCATAACAATCTGTCGCTGTGAACATTTCATCATACCAGGATAACATACCAGGATGGCAAATGAAGGTTAGGCAGACTTTGGTGATGTTTAGCGAAGGTTAGGTCTAGCGGAGTCGTCTAGTTCGTGCACCTGCTACCAACAGAACTGGACTAAAAACATAAGCAGTTAGGACGAAGGTAACTGCTTTTATAGTTCTGGTGTGTCCTTTGTGATTTTCACGGCACACAATAAGCGGGAGGCGGCGATACAGTGCTATGCCAACATCTGTATATCACCGTTCCTGAAGGCTGCCCAGTCGCATTGAATATTTGATGGGTGGATCTGTAAGTAATGCTATACTGATGCATTTCTTTAATTCCGGAGATGCTTTTCTTTAGCTCTATGTCCATCTGGAAGCAACAGGCCGTGCATTCTGTACAGCATCCTAAACAACCACCTCGATCAGTTAGCCATGGGGCATCGATGGCATCCGAATTTTCGCAAGAGAATTACATAGCCTGTAACTGAGCGCATATGGAAGCACAGTTTTCTCTAACAATACTGTTCCAGCACTGCACAACAGATCCAGAGAACATAGAGTGGGGCTGCGTGATCACGGCTGTAGTCCTCGCCGGTTGGTCTTTACTTTGTAGCTTCCTCCTGGACGTCGTTTCACCCTGTAAGTAAACATTTTTAGTAACATCTTTTGCGGAGGTGCAAGGTACAGCAAAGCTCACGCGCCCCCATTCTTGTTGCTCTGGCTCGTCATTATATAAGGATGGATATTTCTTGAGCACAATAAATGGCTGTCGGTCGTTCTTGACTGTATCCAGAAACCTGCCTTTACGTTAAACTCCAAATTGTGTTGTTTCGTTGAGAGTCAAGCAATCGCACTAGATTTTCTGGTTGACAAAGACGGCATACGATCAGCCCCCAAAAATAACGCAGCGGTTCATGACTTTCAACCGCCACAGACGGCGAAAGATCTGCGATTTTTAATTCTTTGATAATAATTCCTACAGTTCATCAAGAATTTCGCGCAGCTTGCGTTTCGTCTCACTTTTACAAAGGTACCCAAAATTTGTGGACTGCTGGCTGCGAGTCCGCGTTTCAACAGCTGATAGATTTGTTGACTGCTGGAGCGGGTCTGCTGCATTTTGATCTGGCGGCTTCAACTCAGCTCCATACAAGCCCCAGCGCTGGGGGTGTCGGCGGTGTGCATGTTTCGAGCTGCGGGGGTTACTAGCATGCCATTGCCTACGCTTGTAGGACAATTACAAAAGTGGAGAGAAACTACACCGTTACTGAACTGAAGTGTCTAGCAGTCATCTCTGACATTCAGAAGTTCTGTTCGCATCAGCAAGGCGGCACATTCGCGATAGCGAATGACCATCATTCACTATGTTGGCTCATTGGGCTGCACGACCCGTCTGGCCGGGTGGCCCGCTGGGTGTTGCGCCTTCAAAAGTACAGCTTTTGCTTCACCTAAAACAGCGGACGATATCATATGCAAGCTGTTTGTGTATCCCCTATCCCTTCGCCGCACAATAAGGTTGGCGATAATAACTATGATGCCCCGCAGGGGCGTCTGCGTCAGCAGGCGTTTGGTGTGTTGCGACACCACGGACCCGAGCACACGAGGGCTGGACCCTCCCGCGTGTAGCCGTGCGCGGCTTAGCCGTGTCTGGGGAAAAGGGGATCCTGGCGGTTGAGCCGATGCTGGATGTTTGGACCATTAAGGCCCCCCGGCGGAGGCAACACACCTCTTCGGCCTCGGCTTCACATAGACGGCACCTCCAGGCTGACCCACCTGGAGGAAATATGCAGTCACCTTTTCCGGTCCTTCTCTTCAATCTTCGTCTTTCTGTTACTTTCAATCTTTCCTGTCTTCTCTTCGCTTCTTCTTACTTCCAGACTTCCAGGTGGTGAGGGTTAACCTGGTGTAGTTATCCAACCTTGCGTATCGTATATTGGGTTATAGTGACTGTACAGCTGGCGTCTTCGTAGCTTTTGGGCTTCGTAGCGTCCCCTTGTTGGGCTCGGTGGTGGGCGGCTGGCATAGCTACCGAAGTGATATTTATTTTGATGGCTTTTTCATCATTCCCCCGACTCCCTGATCGCCCTCTTTCCAAGAGAGGGCGCACCGATGATTCCCTGAAACTTTTTGGCCAGACCAAAGAAATTTATCTAAAGTACCATGTCTTAAGTTGTGGAAACCCTGATAAAACTGCTCGAACCCTATCACCATTTGTTGTCGCAAAGTCTCTTACTGAGAAACTAGGTCCCGGCTACAAGGTCACGAAAATGGCCAGCGGCGATCTGTTGCTCGAAGTTAGTGACAAGAAACAATACGAGAATCTCTCTGGACTTGTTGAAATTAATAGTACCCCCGTCTCGATAAATCCGCATCGCTCTTTGAACAGCACACGCGGATTTGTATCTGAACAAGATCTCCTTGATTTGAGTGAAACCGAGCTGCTTGAAGGCTGGAAGGAACAGCACGTGACAAATGTCCAAAGAATAAAGATCAGGCGGGATGACAAAGAGATCCCCACTAAACACATAATTTTGACATTCTGCACAAGCACTTTACAAGAGTACATTGAAAAAGGCTATATGAAAATAAAACTAAGGCCCTACATTCCGAACCCGCGCCGCTGCTTTAAGTGCCAGCGATTTGGTCACGGCTCTCAGAGCTGCCGGGGTCGTACCACATGTGCAAAGTGCGCTTCAAACGAACGCCCTGCCGATAATTGTACCAAGGCACACCGCTGCGCAAACTGCGAGGGTGACCACCCTGCATACTCTCGGTCATGTCCTTCTTGGAAGAAGGAAAAGGAAATCATCACATTAAAGATCAAGGAGAACATTTCTTTTCAAGAAGCGCGAAAGCGTATTTCTTTCCTCCATACCGCAGGGTATGCTGGTGCGGCGCGTAGGGGGGCAGCACCGCAGCAGACTGGGGCATCAGCCCGGCCCACAAAGAGTGTGGCCACGGCAGTGTCCTCAGCCCCCCAGGCGACAGTAGCGAGCGCTGCTGCGCCGTCTCTAAAGGAGGGCCCATCAACCTCTGGGTTGGTGGCCTCCAAGGCTCTGCTTTTCGAGGCAAGGCCTACCCTGAAAACACCCCGCTCTAGTAAGCGGAAGTCCAGCGGCTCCCAGGAGTCGATGGACACAACCCCGAGCCAGAAGGCGCATCCAGCGCCTCGGGAGCAGCGCGAGTCTCGCGACCGCTCCAAAACAGACAGAACCCGTACCATAATCACGGGGCCTGAAACGGCTCCGTAAGTCTTCTCTCTAAACTCCTCTTGACACACAGCACAAAAACACGAACAATATGGCTACACAAATAATACACTGGAACGTTAGAGGTCTTATCCACAACCTCGATGACATTAAAGAACTCTTACACAAACATAACCCAAAGGTGCTGTGTGTTCAGGAGACACATCTTAAATCCACACAAACAAACTTTCTTTGTCAGTACGCCATCTACCGTAAAGACCGCAACGAGGCGAATACCTCGTCTGGCGGTGTTGCAATAGTTGTAGACAAGTCCGTAGCCTGTCACCAGGTCGCCCTTCAGACGCCCCTTGAGGCAGTGTCAATTCGGACAATTCTTTTTAATAAATTGATCACTGTATGTTGCTTATACATACCCCCCAATTTTCATCTGGAAAAAAGTGATTTTTATATCCTAATCGATCAGCTACCGGACCCTTACATACTCGCAGACGATTTTAATGCACACCAGGCCATGTGGGGAGACTCGCGATGTGACGCGAGAGGCCGTTTCATTGAAAATTTTCTTGTGAACTCCGGTGCATGCCTCTTCAACAAGAAGGAGCCAACTTATTATAATATCCATAACAATTCATATTCATCAATAGACCTGTCTATTGGCTCGGCTTCAATTTTCCCAGACTTGCAATGGCATGTAATAAAAATTCCATATGGAAGTGACCACTTTCCTGTAATGTTAAATTCAATGCCTCAACATGAATGCCCCCTACATACACCCCGGTGGAAACTAGCCTCCGCCGAATGGAATGATTTTAAGGAAAGCAACTTACTTATCACGAGATTTTATCACTGATTTTAACATAGACAATGCTGTAGTATATTTTACTTCTTTTATATTCGACGCAGCTGAAAAGTTCATTCCCCAAACACAAGGTCTCTCTTGGAAAAGACGGGTACCCTGGTGGAATGAAGAGTGCAGACTGGCACGAAAGAAACAAAACAAAGCGTGGGGTTTGCTGCGTCGCTCCCCGACTGCAGAAAACCTTATTCAATTTCAACTGGCAAAGTCACAAGGGAGGCGCACGCGGAGACAGGCAAGGAGAGCTAGCTGGGAGAGGTTTCTCTCGGGCATCACATCCTACACTCAAGAATCTAAAGTTTGGAATGGTGTAAGAAAGATAAAGGGGCAACAAATCCACCCTCTGCCCTTAGTGGACGACCAAGGGACTACCTTTGAGGACCAGGCGAACGCTCTGGGCGAACACTTCGAACACATATCAAGCTACACACATTACACAAAATCATTCCTCAAATATAAACACTTAGCTGAACTTAAGACACTTGATCGTAAATGCCGTCCGGATGAACCTTATAACCGTCCTTTTAACATTGCCGAGCTTATAGCTGCATTGAGCACATGTAGAAGCTCGGCTCCGGGAGCTGATAGAATCATCTATGACATGATTAAGAACTTACACGAAGACACACAAATGACACTCCTGGCACTTTTCAACTCTATCTGGGCTGCCGGATACCTCCCATCCTAATGGAAGGACGCTATTGTTATTCCCGTCTTGAAGCTAGACAAAGACCCTTCCTTGGCGGCAAGTTTTCTCCCGATAGCTCTTACAAGTTGTCTTTGTAAGCTATTCGAAAAAATGATTAATCTTAGCCTAATACATTTTGTTGAACTGCACAATATGCTTGATCCCTATCAGTGTGGCTTCAGAGAAGGGCGTTCCACGACTGATCATCTGGTACGCATTAAAGCAAATATCCGCGACGCATTTGTACATAAACAGTTCTTATCGATATTCCTCGATATGGAGAAGGCGTACGACACGACGTGGCGTTACGGGATCTTACGAGACTTGTCGGGGATGGGCATCCGTGGAAATATGCTGAACATAATAGAAAGCAATCTGTCGAAACGTACCTTCCGCGTGAAAATCGGCAATGTATTGTCGCGACCTTTTATACAAGAAAATGGTGTACCTCAAGGAGGTGTGCTTAGCTGCACACTCTTTATCGTGAAAATGAACACCCTCCGTGCTTCATTACCACCAGCCATTTTTTATTCTGTTTACGTAGATGATATACAAATAGGTTTTAAATCCTGCAACCTTGCAGTGTGTGAGAGGCAAGTACAACAGGGCTTGAACTAAGTACCTAAATGGGCAGACGAAAACGGATTTGAAGTGAACCCGAACAAAAGTTCTTGCGTGCTTTTCACAAGAAAGAGAGGCCTCGTTGCAGATCCCGATATACAAATGTATGGCCAGCAAATCCCTGTGAACAAAGAGCACAAGTTCCTAGGTGTCATACTTGACTCTAAACTAACATTTATTGCACACATAAAATATCTCAAGGTGAAATGCTTAAAAACAATGAACTTACTGAAAATTTTATCCCATACAGCATGGGGCAGCGACAGAAAATGTTTGATGCATCTTCACAAAAGCCTCATTCGATCACGATTGGACTACGGTGCCGTGATGTATCACTCTGCAGCCTCGAGCGCGCTAAAGATGCTAGATCCGGTGCACCATTTAGGAATTAGACTGGCCACTGGCGCTTTCAGAACAAGTCCCATTGAAAGTTTGTATGTCGAATCAAATGAGTGGTCACTCCATCTCCAGAGAACATACATCAGCCAAACATATTTCCTGAAAGTCCACTCTAATCCTGAACATCCGTGTTTTAATACCCTTAACGATATGACATATGATACAGTCTTCCGTAATCGTCCCTCTGTAAGACAGCCCTTCTCACTTCGTGTGAGGGAGCTTAGTGTTGAAATGGATGTCCCAATCATCAAACATCGCCTAATGCCTCCAGCTAAGCTGCTACCTCCTTGGGAGTGGCAGACGATACAATGCGATACATCTTTCATGCAAGTTACAAAACACGCTCCAGAGATGGCAATACAAATGCATTTCCGGGAACTCCAGCACAAACACTCCTGTACGGAGTTCTACACAGACGCATCGAAGTCACGCGAGGGGGTCTCCTATGCAGTCGTCGGCCCATCCTTTTCGGAATCCGACGTACTGCATCCGGAAACTAGTATCTTTACGGTGGAGGCCTACGCAATATTGTCGACCGTGAAGCATATAAGGCAAACAAAACTAAAAAAAACAGTTATTTTTACGGACTCCCTAAGTGTTGTGAAGGCTTTGATATCGTTCTGTAAGCGCAAAAATCCTGTTCTAATTGAACTCTATTCCGTGTTATGCAAAGCACATTTATCTAACCAGCATGTGATTATATGCTGGGTGCCTGGACACAGGGGCATCGAGGGAAACATTCTAGCCGACCAGATGGCCACATCAACTTCATCTCATGCAGTTAATTCTACTGCTTCGGTCCCTGTCACAGACCTGAAGCCTTTCTTAAGAAGGAAACTGCGAAACCACTGGCAACGTATATGGGACGCAGAAGTAAATAACAAGCTGCACTTGATAAAGCCACAGTTAGGTTCTTGGCCCTCCGTAACGAAATCACGGCGAACAGATGTCCTATTCTGTCGCCGCAGAATAGGACACACATTTGGCACGCATAACTTTTTACTGACTGAAAATGATCCTCCAACCTGCGGTAGATGCGGGGAGAGGCTGACCGTCCTCCACGTCCCCCTGGAGTGTCGGGCAGCCGAATCTGAGAGAAGGAAACATTTTTCTCTGGCATACCGGCAGCACCTCCCCCTACATCCTGTAATGCTACTCGGCCCAGAACCTTTATTTGACACCAACGCAGTTCTAAGTTTTCTGAAAGATGTTGTCTTCAATGTTGTTAGCCCCACATCTTCATAGCGGGTGCTCTCTTGAGAGGATGCCGCTGTGATAGCTCTTTCGTATAGCACATGCCTCCAGGCCCTTGTGTTTCAAGGGCTCTGGCGAGGCAGCAGTGCCCCAAGTAATTTTACTGTCTTATATATTTTCTATTTTGCATCAATCTCCTACGATGAATTTTAATGTTCATAGTATTCGTCATTAATCATCGCCATAATTTTATATCACGTAGATTTTATGCACTTTACAGCAACTATTTTTAGGCCACTTTACAGCCGTCACATCTCCATAATACATCGTCAACATCACCACTTGTCATGGCGCTCTTTGGCCACACCTGGCCCTTGCGCCATTAAACACCACATATCATCAATAGCTATGATGACGATCTAGTTTCCATCTCCTAAGGGTTTCCAGACATCAGTACCTTTGAAAACGAGCAACGCTGCGACCCTACCTTGAAATCCTTACGCAAAGCTGCACGTGAGTCAGCAGGAACACCACCATTTACGTTTCGTAATGATTAGCTGTACCAAAAAATTACTAAACGGTGGTCCGGCAGTGCGTCTACTTGTGCCTAAAAACCTGCGAACTTCAGTTCTTCATTTCATGCACGACATCACTTCCGAGCACCTTGGTTTCACACGCACACTACAGCGACTTCGACAGAGAGAAAAATAACATTTATTACCATCAGCCAAAGAACCCCGCAGACGATGGGCTTCCTCGGCCGCGCCTCCATCCGTCAGTCGGCTTCCCAAAAGACTCAGAGGCATCTACAGCTCAGCTGATGATTTATCATTAAGTCTTGCTGTCCTGGTTGCCTATTAAGGCATCCAACATTCTATCGTGTTTGAGCTACCGTACATTCCTTTCGACGTCCACACCATGCGGTTCATATTCGCTGCTTTGCAGAACCTGTAATGTGGTTTGGAGACTTCCTGATGGATTTGCTATATAGCGCGGGGTTAGGGAACACCCCCTGTCCGCCAGCTTCTGCCATACTACCTCTTCTGCCTTACTGAGCGTGCAGTCTGTCGCTGGAAAGGCTCTCTGCTTAGTCTGTAATGCTTTATTATAATTACTTCCTGATGCATTCTCAGTCCTTCATTGCTGTCTACGTGCTCAGCTCGTTGATGTGCCCCGGGGGCTGTGTGTAATGTTGGACTTCAGGCGACCCTGTGGGTTTCATTGCCCCAGAGACCCTGGTGAGCAGACGCCAACTCGAACAGCAGTCGCTCCTTGGGCCCCCTCGCTCATTTTGATATTTTGGCAGCAGCTGCTGTAACTCGTCCTGATTCGTGATTATGGTCGTTTTCGAATCGCTGACCACCTCCACCCTAGGGTAACTAGGTTCAAGTGCTATGGACATCTCTTCAGCATCTACAGCTGTGACCTGTCTGTACGTACAGCACAGTGGAGATGCGTATTGCACGACTGCTACCGCCACGTGGCCAGTCTTATATTTATTCCGCCGAGTCCACGTACGCGTCGTCGTCCCTGCCTTGGTATTTTTCTGTAAGGCCTCTGCTTTATCCTTCCTTCCATGTTTATGGTTAATGGAAAAACATTAAATTTGTCGCAGACGTCCTGATTTGCACCCCGTGGTCGCCCTTGCTCTTGGGCTGATATTTCTGCCTATCCAGTACCCTCCTTTCCATCTGTGTCGTGTGTCAGTGATGCTAGGCCGTGAGAGCCGCTTTAACAAGCTCCTCGACTGTGTTAGATACTACAAGTTGCACTAACCATCACGGACGTGTTGGGAGGGAGGCGGAGCGGTACTTTGATGGCTTTGCGGATTTCAATATCAATTTCCTTGCGTTCGTCTACCCGAAGTGTGAGATAGGCAACGACATACACCAGTCTTCAAATGATGAACGCTTGCGCTAGTCGCCGCAGGTTAGCCTCCTCCATGCCTGCTTTTTCGTTAGAGACCTTTCTTATGAGGCGATACTTTTGGGTCACACTGGTTTCCAGCCGCTACCATATCTTGGAGATTTGGCATTCGCCTGAATAATTTGGCGTTATACTCGAATCTTGTCTGCGACGGGGGTCTCTTCCCCGTAGAGGTGCAGGTGGATGATCGCCTTATCGTTCCTCCCATAGTGCCACTTTCAAGGGAGTCTTAGCAGCAGAAGTGCCGATTTATCTGCTGAGAAAATGAGCCCCTTTTCTTTTAGGTACTCTTCTGCGATTCCTGCCGCAGCGTGCAGCGATGGCCCCCTCTGCCCGTCACTACCTTTACATGCAAATAATGTTAGGTCGTTAGTATATATGCTGTGATTGATTCCTTCTATCGCCCTCAGTTTCTCCGGGAGTTCCATCATCGCCATATCGAAAGGGGTCGGCAACAGTACCGACCTTTGGTGCGTCCGTCAGTTTCCTAGTTTTGCATTTTCAACAGACTATTCCACTATTGTTAATCACTTACCTATCCCTGACCTTACCCAGTTTGGCCTATGACGTCCAAAAAACTGGAACACATATTCGGTGCGCCCTCATTTCTGAGGGTGATCAGGAAGAAGAGGGAAGGAACTATCCATAGAGGAGTGTGTAGTCCTTTTGGGCAGCCGTGATCGTAAAGTGGTTATTACCCATCCCTGACGAACTCCCTGACATAGTCGTACACTTTCTTGCCCACATGAAAGGAACTCATGTTTTGTAATACAGAGACGTGTCTTATATTGTCAAAAGCTTTGGCAACATGCAATTGCAGGGTCACTCTCGTCTCCCTTATGTCTTTTTCTTTCAGTTGCAGCATTACATTGCAGGCTGACAGTTTTGACCTAAAGCCAAACATGATGTACGTTAGACACTTCTGTCTCCCTCAGGGGCACCTGCGTCAGCAGTCGTTTACTGTTGCGACAACACTTACCCGAGAACATCAGGGTTGGACCCTCCTGCGTGTACCCGCGCGCGCCTGTGCCGTGTCTGGGCAAAGGGGGATCCTGGTGGTTGAGCCAATGCCGGGTGTTCGGACCCTTTAGGCCCCCCGGTGGAAGCTACATAACTCTTTAGCCTCTGCTTCACATAGACGGCACTCCCAGGCTGACCCACCCGGAGGAAATCGGTAGTTGCCTTTTCCTGTATCTCTCACTTTCCACGTCTCCTGCCTTCTCCTGGCTTCCCTTTACTTGCTGTTCTTCCAGGCAGCAAAGGTTAACCTTGTGTGAATAGCCCACCTAGCTTATTTCATATTGGGTATAGTGATAACGTACAGCTGGCGTTGGCGGGACCTGTTTTTGCAGTTCCTGTAGCGTCCCCTTGTAGGGCTCCATGGTGGGTGGCTGGCGTCATTGCCGAAAACTAGACACTCCTCTATGAATAGTTCCTTTCCTCCCTTTCCAGATCGCCCTCAGAAATGAGGGCGCACCAAATATGTGTTCCAGTTGTTTGGACGTCAAAGGCCAAACGTTCCACGATTTCATTTCATTTACTAGGAAAAATCAGATAAACAAGTACGACATATCTCCTAATTTCTAGCTTCCAAGTCTTTAAATCAGGTTCTTGGTCCAGGCTACAAGGTATCAGGGATGGCAAGTCGTGATCACGCCTTAGAGCTGCATGATAAGAAACAATATGAAACGTTGTTCAGTCTAGTGTCATTTGGGGATGTTCAAGTGACGGTAACTCCACACCGTGCTCTGAAGACCACCTACGGCGTTGTCTCGGATAAAATGCCCCAACTGACAGAGGCTGAGCTCTCGGAGGGCTTCAGTGAGCAGAATGTTGTCAATGTCACGAGGATTAAGATGACGCGGGATGGCAAATAAATTGAAGCCAAACACCTAATACTCACCATTGGTTCAATTGTCCTGCCCGAATGCATCAAATCCGGGTACATTAGGCGCCGTGTTAGGCAAAACGTGCCAGATCCCCTAAACTGTTTCAAATGCCAGCATTTTGGCCACGGTTCGCAGAGCTGCCGAGGCCGCCAAACTTGTGCGAAATGTAGGGCCCATTACCACACCCTTGGCGCTTGCGAGAACTCTATCCACTGTGTAAGCTGTGATTGGGAACCCGCTGCATACTCGCGGTCATGCTCATCCTGGAGAAAAGAAAAATAAATTGTAACAATTAAAGCAAAGGAAGATATAAGTTTCAAGGAGGCACGCAGGCGGTATCCTGCTTGCCCAAGAACACTTCTGCCGATGTGACGCGTCAGGGCGCAGCGACACAAAGGCTTCCGGCGGCTGTTCGCCCCACAAGCAGTGAGTCGGCAGTTACGCCATCTGCCCCCTCGGCGGTTGCAGCTAGCGCGGCTCCGCCGCCGCGGCAGAAGGGGCCATGAACATCAGGGCAGGTGGCTTAAGAGGTCTCATCCAACGTTCCGAAACCTTCACGTGCAACAAAGCGCTCGGATGAGTACGTGTCCAGCGCCTCGCTAGGGGCGATGGACACAGCCACCAGCAAGACGGCGCCACCAGCGCCTAAGGAGCGGCGATGCTCTCTGAATCGCTCCATAAAAGACAAAACTCGCGTCACGGTGCCTCCCAAGGGCCCGTCAACTAATCTTAATCTCTTAAACACACAGCACCCAACACATTCATCATAATGAAGACAGAAATACTACAATGGAATGTTAGCGGTCTTCTTCATAACCACGTCGACATTAGAGAAATCCTACTGTTGGAATCTCAGCGCTGACACCCGTTGTTGCAAATGGGTCGCAAGCCCCAAGGGTAGCGTTGGCCTGGCCGCCTGGGGCACGACTGGAAGCATCCGAAGGTCCCGGCAAAGCATGAGTCTACTGCTAACAGAACAACTTGTTTATTCTAGCATCGCAAAAGAGCGGTCGACCGAAGTGGAGCGACGGGAGAGCAGGTTACTCGACAGAAGAAATCGGAGCCTCTCTCTCGGTGTCCGGGGGCAGCTGCTCTTATACTCTCGGAGTCGAGGGCAAGAAGAAGGCCTCGTGACGAGGCCACGTGACGGCGGGGCACGGACACGCTGAGAGACATGTTGAGACGAGTGTAGTGACGCATCCGCCGAGCCGGCGCCGGTCAGGCCTCCTCCCTTCACACTTGGGGAGCTCCTCTCCCCGGTTGCCGCGCTTTGACAAGCGTGGGCACCAACATGCACACACACACACACACACACACACACACACTTGAAGACACGTGGCATTGAAACGTGCCTGGACGCGCTTGGCGGGGAAGCGTATCGGCGGCGCTGAACGGGCCACAATGTCCGCCACTTTGAACGAAGCCCCGGCGTCCGTTGCATCCGCGCCAGCTATACCGCGCGTCGTAGGCGAAACGTAACACTACAGTAACATAATCAAAGGTTGCTGTGTGTTCAAGAGACACATCTGAAACACACATACACAAACTTTCTTTGTCAGTACGTGATCTATCGTAAAGACTGCAACGAGGCTTATGCTCAGGCGTTGTTGCAATAGTTGCCGACAAATCTGTACCTTGTCTACAGATAGCCCTCCAGAGGCCCTTTGAGGCTGTGTCACTTCGGCCTATCCTTTCTCACAACTGGTGACTGTGTGCTCTGTATACATACCTCCTAACTATTATCTGCGTAAAACCGATTTCTATAACCTAATTAATCAGCTTCCTGACCCCTACATACTCGTGGGTGAGTTTAATGCCCACAACACGATTTGGGGAGATTCCCGATGTGACGCGATAGGTCGATTATATGAAAATATTATTTTGACCTCTAGTGGGGGCTTGTCTGTTTAATAGGGAGCCAACCGTTTATAGCATACAACACAACTCATATTCATCGTTAGATCTAGCAATAGGCTATGCTCCTCTTCGGCCTTATCTGGAAAGGAATGTGGTCAGTTATCCGTATGGAAGTGACAACCGTCCCTATGTTCCCATTTGGAAAGTAGCATCGGCTGATTGGGAACATTTTAAAGCGTCAACAAATTTATCACCCGATTTTACAAACAATTTTAGGATAGATGATGCTGTCTCATATTTTCCCGCTTTTATTTGTGATCGTGCTGAAAAGTTTAGCGTGCGAAGGAATGGTGCTTCACTAAAAGACATGTTCCCTAGCGAAATGAAGACTATAGAGATGCCCGAAAGAGGCAGAATAAGGCATGGGGCAATTTACGGAGATCGCCGAATACAGAAAATGTAATTGAATTGAAACACATAAAATCGCAGCGACACCACGGACCCGAGCACACGAGGATCGGACCCTCCCGCGTGTAGCCGTGCGCGGCTTAGCCGTGTCTGGGGAAAAGGGGATCCTGGGGGTTGAGCCGATTCTGGGTGTTGGACCATTAAGGCTCCCCGGCGGAGGCAACACACCTCTTCGGCCTCGGCTTCACATAGACGGCACCTCCAGACTGACCCACCTGGAGGACATCGGCAGTCGCCTTTTCCCCTCTCTCCCTCCTCGAATCTTCGTCTTTATCTCTCACTTTTTGACCTTTCCTGTCTCCTTCTCTCCTCTTTCTTTACTTCCTTTCTCCTGGCGGCAAGGGTTAACCCTGTGGGGCTATCCAACCTTGGGTACACCATATTCGGTTATTGTGACAGCGTACGACTGGCGTCGTGCAGACTTCTATGCAAGCTCTGCCGCGTCCCCTCGTTGGGCTCCGTGGTGGGCGGTCGGCGCTGTTGCCGAATGTATACATTTTTCATGGAAACTTCTTTCCCCTCCCTTGCTGATCGCCCTCAGAAACGAGGGCGCACCGAAGATGTCTTCAAGTTTTTTGGACGCCAAACACAGAATTTTCCCCGCTTCCACGTTATTCATTCCGAAAAGCCAAACAAAGCAGTGCGAAACATTTCACCATTCCTTGTTTCAAAGTCCCTGACTGATGTTTTTGGTCCAGGATACAAGGTGTCGAGGATGGCAAGCGGCGACCTCCTCTTGGAGCTCCGCGATGTAAAACAATATGAAAAACTACCGCAACTAGTGTCATTTGGAGAGACCCCCATAACAGTAAGCCCGCACCGTACAATGAACACCACCCGCGGTGTTGTGTCAGACGATGATTTGCTTGAGCTGACTGAAGCGGAACTCCTGGAGGGTTTCAGCGAACAAAATGTGATCAATGTCAGAAGAATTAAGATGAGGCGGGATGGAAAAGAGATTCCGACGAAGCACCTGATAATTACTTTTGGATCAAGTATCTTGCCCGAATCAATCGAGGCCGGGTACAATAAGCTCCGTGTGAGGCCGTACGTGCCAAATCCGCTCCGATGCTTCAAATGCCAGCGCTTCGGCCACAGTTCGCAGAGCTGCCGGGGCCGCCAAACATGTGCGAAATGTAGTGCCCACGAACACACCACTTAAGCTTGTGCAAACGCTCTCCACTGTGTAAATTGTGATGGGGAGCACGCCGCGTACTCACGGTCGTGCCCATCCTGGAAGAGAGAAAAGGAAATTGTAACAGGAAATTGTAATTGTTACCCTGGATGCCCCTATGGCCAGGGTAACGTTCTAGTGGACCAGATGGCCACATCAATTTCATTACATGCAGTTAGTCCTACTGCTTCGGTACCTGCCAAAGACCTGAAGCCTTTCTTAAGAAGGAAACTACGAAAGCACTGGCAACGCATGTGGGACGATGAAATAAATAATAAACTGCATGTAATAAAGCCACAATTAGGTTTCTGGCCTCCTGTAACAAAATCCCGCAGGACAGACGTCCTATTCTGCCGTCTAAGAATAGGACACACTTTTGGCACACATAACTTTTTACTCACGGGAAACGAGCCTCCAACCTGTGGTAGATGCGGGGAGAGGCTGACCGTCCTCCACGTCCTACTGGAGTGTCGGGAAGCCGAATCCGAAAGAAAGAAACATTTTCTCTTAGCATACCGGCACCACATCCCCCTTCATCCCGTTATGTTACTTGGTCCAGAACCACTCTTTGACACCAACGCCGTCCTAGGTTTTTTGAAAGATGTTGTATTGCATGTTATTAGCCCCACACGTTCGTAGCGCCTCCTCTCTATAGAGGATAGCGCTGTGATAGTTCTTTGGTATAGCACGTGCCTCTAGGCTCTTGTGTTTCAAGGGCTCCGGTGAGGCAACAGTGCTCCAGGTATTTTTATTATCTCATATATTTTCTATTCTGTGTCATTCTTTTACGATGGATTTTATTGTACATAGTATTCGTCATTAATCATCGCCATAATTTTATATCACGTAGATTTTATGCACTTTACAGCAACTATTTTTAGGCCACTTTACAGCCAAGTCACATCTCCATAATACATCGTCAACATCACCACTTGTCATGGCGCTCTTTGGCCACACCTGGCCCTTGCGCCATTAAACACCACATATCATCAAGACACCCTTAGACGCCTTGCATCCAGACCTCCGATCCACAGTGCTCCTGAAGCAGCCGAAACAGAAGCTGGCTGCTGACCGAGGGTGCCGTCAAGGGCCTTTGCCTGAGTCGGGAGCTCCAGTTTTCGCCAGGAACTTCCATCCTGGCCCACCCTCGTCCGCCGGACAGGTGGTCTCCTGCCAGTGCCGCGACGCTGCTCGTCCGCATGCCAGATGGGGCCTGGCCAGCACCATCGACTGCCACTTCAATGTGTCAAGCTGTAGGAGGACTAGCAGCAACACCAGTTGCTTCCAGCGGAGCACCATCCACCTCGGAGGCGGCCAGCGTTGCCAGTGCCCCGCAGGGGCGTCTGCGTCAGCAGGCGTTTGGTGCGTTGCGACACCACGTACCCGAGCACACGAGGGTTGGACCTTCCCGCGTGTAGCCGTGCGCGGCTTAGCCGTGTCTGGGGAAAGGGGGATCCTGGAGGTTGAGCCGATGCCGGGTGTTAGGACCTTTAAGGCCCCCCGGCGGAGGCAACACACCTCTTCGGCCTCTGCTTCACATAGACGGCACCTCCAGACTGACCCACCTGGAGGAAACCGGCAGTCGCCTTTTCCTGTCTCTCTCTACCCTCATCTTCGTCTTTCTCTTCCCCTTTTCATCTTTCCTGTCTTCTCATCTTTTCCATTCACTTCGAGTTTTCTTGGCGGCAAGGGTTAACCTGGTGTGGCTGTCCTACCTTGGGTATACCATATTGGGTTATAGTAACGGCATACTGCTGGCGCTGTGCAGACTTGTTTACATGTTCTGCCACGTCCCCTTGTTGGGCTCCGTGGTGGGTGGCAGACGCCGTTGCCGAACAACTTACTTTTTTCCATGGGATCGTCGAACCCGTTTTCACCCGATCGTGCCTCGAAAAGGGTACGCACCGACGCAACCTCGCTATTCATTCCGAAAAACAAAGAAACTTTCCCGAAATTCCACGTACTTCACTGTGAACAGTTATCTACTAAAGCTAGAGTAATTTCACCATTTCTTGTAGCCAAGTGCCTAAAAGAGACCATTGGATCTGGTTACAAAGTAACAAAGATGGCAAGTGGGGATTTGCTCCTCGAACTAAAGGACAAGGAACAATACAACAGACTTGCACACCTCGTAGCATTTGGTAACATCCCTGTTTCTGTCAGCGCACATCGAACTATGAACACAGTCAAAGGCGTAGTTTCAGATGAAGACCTAATGACACTGAATGAAGAAGAACTCCTGGATGGATGGAAGGACCAAGGCGTAATTCATGTGCAGCGCATCAAAATCAGACGGAATGACAACGAAATCCCAACGAAGCATTTAATACTCACTTTCAGTTCAACTACTTTACCCGAGTCTCTTGAAACCGGCTATGTAAAACTGCATGTTCGACCCTATATTCCTAACCCGCGACGTTGCTTCAAATGTCAGAGATTTGGTCACGCATCCCAGAGCTGCCGAGGACAGCTTATGTGCGCAAAGTGCGGCGCAACCGGTCACTCTGCTGACGACTGCAATAATGATGAGGTACATTGTGCGAACTGCGACGGCAGTCACCCTGCGTACTCCAGAGCTTGTCCAGCCTGGAAGAGAGAAAAAGAAATAATTACAGTAAAATTTAAGGAGAACATAACATTCCGTGAAGCACGACAAAGGGTCTCTTCGTTATTTTCACTGAAAACATCTTTCGCTGAAGTGGTGCAACGGGGGGCGGCACCACAACGGCCTCTGGCGGCAGCCCGGATCACGCCTAGCGTGCCGAGGCTAACGCCACCCGCCCCTACGGTGGGAGCAGCCAACGCTGCCCTGCCATCTCTCAAAGTGTCCACACCAGTGGCATCTTCAAGCTCCGGCAGCAGCCAGGGCACCGCAGAGGCCACAGGGGTCCTGTCGACCTCCGGACCCGTGGGGACGAAGACTCCGTCGCTTGAGACGAAGTCTACGCGACGCACACATCGCTCTCTGGAGCGGGTGTCCCCTGCCTCGCAAGAGGCCATGGACACCAGTCCAAGCCAAACGGCGCAGGTAGCGCCGAAGGAGCGGCGAGGTTCTCTTGACCGCTCCAAAAAGGAGAAAACACCAATTACAGGGCCTAACAAAGGCCCTGTAAAGTAATGTCATTTTCCTCTCTCTTGAGACACACAGCACAATTTCTTTTAACATGGATGACATCATACAGTGGAATATCAGAGGATTATTAAGAAACCTACAAGACATCCAAGAAATTCTCTGTAAGTTTAAACCTAAAGTGCTGTGTGTGCAAGAAACCCACCTAACTTCCAAGCACACTAACTTCCTTCGACAATACATGACTTTCCGGAAAGACCGCGAGGATGCTGTCGCATCATCTGGCGGTGTAGCCATCATTGCTGATAGAAGTGTAGCGTGTCAGCATCTGAAGCTCCAAACGGCCCTTGAGGCCGTGGCCGTTCGAGCCGTACTTTTAAATAAACTCATTACCATCTGCTCTTTGTACATACCACCACATTATCAGCTTCACAGACGC